>NC_139233.1:28850838-29532430 GCF_977018435.1 Lepisma saccharinum | reverse complement strand
CATAGGTTCTATTCATATTTTACTTACATATAGGCGTACGTGATGAATCAGCAAACAGATTTTTCCTAAGTTTTACCGTTTCCAAGATAACCCCACTTCTGGTCGCCATTTTGGATTTCCGATCATAGCTTCTATTCATATTTTTACTCACGTATAGGTGTACACGATGAATCACCAAACAGATTTTTCCTAAGTCTTACCGTTTCCAAGATAACCCCACTTCCGGTCGCTATTTTGAATTTCTGAACATAGGTTCTATTCATATTTTACTTACATATAGGCGTTCGTGGTGAATCAGCAAACAGATTTTTCCTAAGTCTTACTGTTTCTAAGATAATCCTACTTCCGGTCGCCATTTTGGATTTCCGAACATAGGTTCTATTCATATTTTACTCACGTATAGGCGTACGTGATGAATCCGCAAACAGATTTTTCCTAAGTCATGAATTGGAGGGTTCTATGGCAACTTATATTAATTCTCGTAAGAGAACAGAAAACAAAAAGAAAACAAAAAAAAAAACAATACTGTGGTCACTACAACAAATAGTCTTCTTCAACCCCTATCCAACAAACCAAAAAAAATCATCATCCTAACTAGAACCATGTAACTAATATTGTGATGACTCATATTAAGTACCTCTTAATTGTATTACTTATAAGGGTATACTATTGCACAACGTTTTTGCAACAAGTTATTACGTAACATTGTGATGACTCATATCTAATGCTCTTCGTTGTATTAACTATAAGGGAGTAAACTATTACACAACATGTTGCAACAAGTTATGACATAATGTGATGAGTCATATCTAACGTGGCGTCTTCTGATTGGTTAATTATTACAGGTGTTTTTAATACGGTCCGCGTTTTTATTATATAAGACGGCATACACTGCCAGATCAGTCAGTCTCGTGAGAGCAGCCGAAGAGTACGGACGTCCTGTTGCAGCGCTCCTCGTTTTTGTAAAAAAATAGGTATTTAACTTTTTTTGAAGCTACATACCATCTATTATTTCAAGTTCAAAGGTGTTTCACGTGGTTTTTCATAGTAATTTCGACCAGATTGAATTTTGACGTGATCGTGCCATTTTCTATTTCACCTCAAAAAATTCTATATAAATAACATACCTGAAAATTGTATCGCTATATACTAGACTTTTTGATTTCTGTGATTTTCGAAAAAGCAATGGCATCCACCACCAGTTTCAATCGTAAAAATGATAAAACTGAATGTGTTACTTGTGGGAAGCTAATCTCAAGGAAACAATTTATCGGTACACAGGGCAAGATGTAGCGAAACAGGTTCGAGAATTAATCGTTCGTCACCTTCTAAGTCTTGTGCTCGATGCGGAAAGATGATCAGCATTACAAATTTAAGTAAACACCTCAAAATTTGCAAACCATCGACCGAACAAGGAACATTGAAAAGAAAAATCGATGATCCAGGAACCGAAGCTTCCACTTCCAAGCAAATTAAATTATCCAATGAACGCAAACCAATTAGATCTGCATTCAACGACCAACTCCAGGATTTTTCAATTAAGTCAGAACCAGGCCGTGACATCCTTAGTTTCTTGGACGAAACGAAAACATCTGTACTAAATATTTTGAAAGATAAACTTGAAAACAACTCTATAAAAGTATATGTTGTTCTGTTTTCCGAATACGAGAAAGTTGATGGCACAACGAGTATTTTTATCATTGTACAAAAAACCAGACACTTTATTTTGCTGACGTCGAAAATTTGGACAACTTCTATTATAAAGTTTCCAACGAGCTGGTTAAGAAACATGACGATTTCGAGGCTAAAGGGTCGGGATGGTCTCTATGTGGAAGTCCTCACACGTTAACCCGTTTACGTGAACCGATTCTCGCCTCTTCGTGCATCCAGCTACGTCCCTCTTCCACCGAACATTCAACACAAGAGGGCTGTGTTAAATATACAGAACAGCGATAACAAGTGTTTTCTCTGGTGTGTGTTGGCTGCACTGCATCCTGTTTATTGCAAAAATAATCCAGAACGGATTTATCATTACAAGCAATACGAGTCCGAATTTGAAAGTGTAATGTCTGACATCGAATACCCGGTGACATTGTCGGATATAACAAAGTTCGAAAATCGTGCAGGAAAACGCATCGCTATTAATGTATATTCTTTTACGTCAGATAAATATCTTGTGCACCCCGTCAGGATAAGCGATATCGGACGATGACGATGCTCGTGTAATAAATCTTCTTCTAATTTTAAACGAGGATGTTCATCACTACACGCTAATTCGTTCAATGTCTCGATTACTAGAAAGCCAAACAACCAAGCATGAACATTACATCGAAGTTTGCCCGAGATGCCTAACCACGTTCGACGATCGTGACCGACGTGATCATCAAAATCTTCATAGTCGTCAAATTGCTATCGATAAACTTGCCGAACATAAAATTTATTGCGGTGACAACAGACCGGCTAGAATGTTGATGCCCGAAACGAACGAAGTCGAAGAATTCAAAATGCACAAGGCATTGTTGGAACATCCCGCAATCATCGTCGCAGATTTCGAGGCGTTCCTCAAACCACTCTCCTACTGCGAACCGGATCCCGAACTTTCCTCCACAACGGCGTACCAGCTTCATCAACCTAATAGTTTCGGCTATGTTGTTGTGCGACGTGATAAAATAAATGAAAGCATATATATACCGTGGGCCAAATGTAATCGAACACTTCCTGGAAAAAATGGTGGAGGAGGTTGAGGTAATTGGTAGCGTACTGCTTACATCAAAACCGATGGCACCTTTAACTGAAAATGAACTTCAAAATTACAATTCCACTGAGGTGTGTCCGGTATGTGATCAAAGTTTCACTGATGAGACAAAAAAATATTCCACCACGATCATTTCAGCGGAAACTACATAGGTGGAATTTGCAACACGTGCAATCTTAAAATCCAGAAACCTAAATTCATCCCCATATTCTTTCACAACGGAAGCGGATATGATTTTCACCACCTGGTGAGACATCTTGGCTACGATCCGAAACGTATAGGTGTCTTGGCCGAGAATGAAGAACGCTACATTAGTCTCAGCAAGCAAGTGTCCGATTCCGGGAACGAAAACAACAATCGAGATGGCGCTTCCTGGATTCGTATAGATTTCTCTCTGCCAGCCTGGATGCTTTAGCGAACAAACTCACCGACGATCAATTAAAATAACTAGAGCTAGTTTTCCCAACGTAGACATAGAACTCGTTAGACGTAAAGGGATTTATCCTTACGAATACGTTAGTGATGGTTCTAAATTTAACGACGACGCTCTCCCACTTCCAAGAGAATTTTACAGCAGACTCAGAGAGAAAGGAATCACGGACGAAGAATACCAACACGCGCAACTCATGTGGGAGAAATTAGAATGTAGGACACTCGGAGACTACCACGACGCATACTTAAAATTAGACGTGACGATACTTGCGGATGTTTTTCAAGCGTTCAGGAAAACGGCAACGAATATTTATAAATTAGATCCAGCGTATTTCTACAGCCTACCGGGATTAGCGTGGTCGCAATGTTATTCCAGACAAAGGTCAAGCTGGAACTGATATCGGATGTTGACATGTTGCTATTTATCGAAAGAGGGATACGAGGTGGAATGGTGCAATGCGTACAGAGACATGCAAAAGCTAATAACGTACACATGAAAGAAGATTACGATTCAAATCGAGCATCGAATTACATCTTCTACGCCGACGTTAATAATCTCTACGGACATGCCATGGTTCAGAAACTTCCTTACGGGGGATTCGAATGGTTAGATCCCACTTCGATAGACATTATTCATTTCGACGATAGCGAGTGTGGTTTCTTCGCAGAGGTAGATCTCCAATTCTCCGACCACCTGCACGACACGTTTTCGGATTTGCCTCCGACTCCCGAAATCAAAAGTCCACCCGACTCGATTCAAGACAAGCTTTTGTTAACATTGGACCCTAAACAGAGATACGTCGTCCACCTACAAGATCTCCGGTTTTTGATTGGGAAGGGTGTTCAGATAGTGAATGTTAGAAGAATACTAAAGTTTAAACATTCCACGTGGTTAAGATCTTACATAGAAAACTAACACACAACATAGAACAGCTGCCACTTCCGATTTAGACAAGGACTTCTTTAAATTAATGAACAATGCGGTGTACGGAAAGACCATGGAGAATGTTAGAAAGCACGTAGACGTGAAATTAATTTCCGATAAGAATAAATGTCGGGAAGTGGATAGCCGATCCTAGATTCAAGTCGAGAAAAATTTACAACGAGAATTTGGCACTTTTCAATCTAGATATAAAATTGATGAAATTCAGAAAACCAATTTACGTTGGCGCAACGGTTCTCGACTTGTCGAAACTTTACATGTTCGAATTTTATTACGACGTGATGAAACCCTTCTACAATGATAAGATATCACTTTTGTACACGGACACCCGACAGCTTCATTTACAGCATACAAACACCTAACCTATACGAAGACATAAAAAATCCTTCCATGCTTGAGTATTTCGATACTTCTGCGTATCCTCAACCCAACAGATTTGGGATTCCATCTCGTAACAAAAAAGTCCTAGGTAAACTGAAAGATGAATGTAACGGTGATATTATTGTAGAGTTCGCGGGTTTGCGTTCGAAGATGTATGCCATGAGAACAGAAAGTAGCGTCACGAAGAAAGCAAAAGGTGTTGGCAAGAATACGGTGGAGAACAAACTCACCTTCCACGATTACATCGATTGCCTTTACTCACAATCGACGATACTAAGTATAGAACAAAGAATCCAAAGTGTAGACCACGTGATTACAACAAACGAAGTTAGGAAAGTAGCATTAGATCCGCACGACGATAAAAGATGTATTTTGTCTTGTGGAATCCACACGTTGCCTTGGGGACACTATCGTTTAGAAAATAGTAAAAATTGTAGGCAATGCAATTGAAAAAAAAATAAACTTAAATAACTATAACTAAAATAAAAAAAAAACTTTGACTGTCTCAAATTATCACATACACAATAAAGAACTAGCAAGGACAATGAATCTCTTTGGTTTCCGAAAGCAAACAATGGAGACTGTACACCGCAAGGCAGATCATGAATTTCTACCTTCCATGTTATCTAAACTCAACGGCCTGTTGATCAATCAATTTTCGGAACGCTGCTCTTCTTGCTGGAACAGTGACGATTTCGGATTCGCGACGATCGACGTGACGAGGAAACCCAACGACGGAAAATACAGAAACAAAGTCAACGACTTTCTAAACGTTGCAACGTTGTGAGAAACGTTGTGAGACAGTCAAAGTTTTTTTTTTATTTTAGTTATAGTTATTTAAGTTTATTTTTTTTTCAATTGCATTGCCTACAATTTTTACTATTTTCTAAACGATAGTGTCCCCAAGGCAACGTGTGGATTCCACAAGACAAAATACATCTTTTATCGTCGTGCGGATCTAATGCTACTTTCCTAACTTCGTTTGTTGTAATCACGTGGTCTACACTTTGGATTCTTTGTTCTATACTTAGTATCGTCGATTGTGAGTAAAGGCAATCGATGTAATCGTGGAAGGTGAGTTTGTTCTCCACCGTATTCTTGCCAACACCTTTTGCTTTCTTCGTGACGCTACTTTCTGTTCTCATGGCATACATCTTCGAACGCAAACCCGCGAACTCTACAATAATATCACCGTTACATTCATCTTTCAGTTTACCTAGGACTTTTTTGTTACGAGATGGAATCCCAAATCTGTTGGGTTGAGGATACGCAGAAGTATCGAAATACTCAAGCATGGAAGGATTTTTTATGTCTTCGTATAGGTTAGGTGTTTGTATGCTGTAAATGAAGCTGTCGGTGTCCGTGTACAAAAGTGATATCTTATCATTGTAGAAGGGTTTCATCACGTCGTAATAAAATTCGAACATGTAAAGTTTCGACAAGTCGAGAACCGTTGCGCCAACGTAAATTGGTTTTCTGAATTTCATCAATTTTATATCTAGATTGAAAAGTGCCAAATTCTCGTTGTAAATTTTTCTCGACTTGAATCTAGGATCGGCTATCCACTTCCGACATTTATTCTTATCGGAAATTAATTTCACGTCTACGTGCTTTCTAACATTCTCCATGGTCTTTCCGTACACCGCATTGTTCATTAATTTAAAGAAGTCCTTGTCTAAATCGGAAGTGGCAGCTGTTCTATGTTGTGTGTTAGTTTCTATGTAAGATCTTAACCACGTGGAATGTTTAAACTTTAGTATTCTTCTAACATTCACTATCTGAACACCCTTCCCAATCAAAAACCGGAGATTCTTGTAGTGGACGACGTATCTCTGTTTAGGGTCCAATGTTAACAAAAGCTTGTCTTGAATCGAGTCGGGTGGACATTTGATTTCGGGAGTCGGAGGCAAATCCGAAAACGTGTCGTGCAGGTGGTCGGAGAATTGGAGATCTACCTCTGCGAAGAAACCACACTCGCTATCGTCGAAATGAATAATGTCTATCGAAGTGGGATCTAACCATTCGAATCCCCCGTAAGGAAGTTTCTGAACCATGGCATGTCCGTAGAGATTATTAACGTCGGCGTAGAAGATGTAATTCGATGCTCGATTTGAATCGTAATCTTCTTTCATGTGTACGTTATTAGCTTTTGCATGTCTCTGTACGCATTGCACCATTCCACCTCGTATCCCTCTTTCGATAAATAGCAACATGTCAACATCCGATATCAGTTCCAGCTTGACCTTTGTCTGGAATAACATTGCCGACCACGCTAATCCCGGTAGGCTGTAGAAATACGCTGGATCTAATTTATAAATATTCGTTGCCGTTTTCCTGAACGCTTGAAAAACATCCGCAAGTATCGTCACGTCTAATTTTAAGTATGCGTCGTGGTAGTCTCCGAGTGTCCTACATTCTAATTTCTCCCACATGAGTTGCGCGTGTTGGTATTCTTCGTCCGTGATTCCTTTCTCTCTGAGTCTGCTGTAAAATTCTCTTGGAAGTGGGAGAGCGTCGTCGTTAAATTTAGAACCATCACTAACGTATTCGTAAGGATAAATCCCTTTACGTCTAACGAGTTCTATGTCTACGTTGGGAAAACTAGCTCTAGTTATTTTAAATTGATCGTCGGTGAGTTTGTTCGCTAAAGCATCCAGGCTGGCAGAGAGAAATCTATACGAATCCAGGAAGCGCATCTCGATTGTTGTTTTCGTTCCCGGAATCGACACTTGCTTGCTGAGACTAATGTAGCGTTCTTCATTCTCGGCCAAGACACCTATACGTTTCGGATCGTAGCCAAGATGTCTCACCAGGTGGTGAAAATCATATCCGCTTCCGTTGTGAAAGAATATGGGGATGAATTTAGGTTTCTGGATTTTAAGATTGCACGTGTTGCAAATTCCACCTATGTAGTTTCCGCTGAAATGATCGTGGTGGAATATTTTTTTGTTCTCATCAGTGAAACTTTGATCACATACCGGACACACCTCAGTGGAATTGTAATTTTGAAGTTCATTTTCAGTTAAAGGTGCCATCGGTTTTGATGTAAGCAGTACGCTACCAATTACCTCAACCTCCTCCACCATTTTTTCCAGGAAGTGTTCGATTACATTTGGCCCACGGTATATATATGCTTCATTTATTTTATCACGTCGCACAACAACATAGCCGAAACTATTAGGTTGATGAAGCTGGTACGCCGTTGTGGAGGAAAGTTCGGGATCCGGTTCGCAGTAGGAGAGTGGTTTGAGGAACGCCTCGAAATCTGCGACGATGATTGCGGGATGTTCCAACAATGCCTTGTGCATTTTGAATTCTTCGACTTCGTTCGTTTCGGGCATCAACATTCTAGCCGGTCTGTTGTCACCGCAATAAATTTTATGTTCGGCAAGTTTATCGATAGCAATTTGACGACTATGAAGATTTTGATGATCACGTCGGTCACGATCGTCGAACGTGGTTAGGCATCTCGGGCAAACTTCGATGTAATGTTCATGCTTGGTTGTTTGGCTTTCTAGTAATCGAGACATTGAACGAATTAGCGTGTAGTGATGAACATCCTCGTTTAAAATTAGAAGAAGATTTATTACACGAGCATCGTCATCGTCGATATCGCTTATCCTGACGGGGTGCACAAGATATTTATCTGACGTAAAAGAATATACATTAATAGCGATGCGTTTTCCTGCACGATTTTCGAACTTTGTTATATCCGACAATGTCACCGGGTATTCGATGTCAGACATTACACTTTCAAATTCGGACTCGTATTGCTTGTAATGATAAATCCGTTCTGGATTATTTTTGCAATAAACAGGATGCAGTGCAGCCAACACACACCAGAGAAAACACTTGTTATCGCTGTTCTGTATATTTAACACAGCCCTCTTGTGTTGAATGTTCGGTGGAAGAGGGACGTAGCTGGATGCACGAAGAGGCGAGAATCGGTTCACGTAAACGGTTAACGTGTGAGGACTTCCACATAGAGACCATCCCGACCCTTTAGCCTCGAAATCGTCATGTTTCTTAACCAGCTCGTTGGAAACTTTATAATAGAAGTTGTCCAAATTTTCGACGTCAGCAAAATAAAGTGTCTGGTTTTTTGTACAATGATAAAAAATACTCGTTGTGCCATCAACTTTCTCGTATTCGGAAAACAGAACAACATATACTTTTATAGAGTTGTTTTCAAGTTTATCTTTCAAAATATTTAGTACAGATGTTTTCGTTTCGTCCAAGAAACTAAGGATGTCACGGCCTGGTTCTGACTTAATTGAAAAATCCTGGAGTTGGTCGTTGAATGCAGATCTAATTGGTTTGCGTTCATTGGATAATTTAATTTGCTTGGAAGTGGAAGCTTCGGTTCCTGGATCATCGATTTTTCTTTTCAATGTTCCTTGTTCGGTCGATGGTTTGCAAATTTTGAGGTGTTTACTTAAATTTGTAATGCTGATCATCTTTCCGCATCGAGCACAAGACTTAGAAGGTGACGAACGATTAATTCTCGAACCTGTTTCGCTACATCTTGCCCTGTGTACCGATAAATTGTTCCTTGAGATTAGCTTCCCACAAGTAACACATTCAGTTTTATCATTTTTACGATTGAAACTGGTGGTGGATGCCATTGCTTTTTCGAAAATCACAGAAATCAAAAAGTCTAGTATATAGCGATACAATTTTCAGGTATGTTATTTATATAGAATTTTTTGAGGTGAAATAGAAAATGCACGATCACGTCAAAATTCAATCTGGTCGAAATTACTATGAAAAACCACGTGAAACACCTTTGAACTTGAAATAATAGATGGTATGTAGCTTCAAAAAAAGTTAAATACCTATTTTTTTACAAAAACGAGGAGCGCTGCAACAGGACGTCCGTACTCTTCGGCTGCTCTCACGAGACTGACTGATCTGCAGTGTATGCCGTCTTATATAATAAAAACGCGGACCGTATTAAAAACACCTGTAATAATTAACCAATCAGAAGACGCCACGTTAGATATGACTCATCACATTATGTCATAACTTGTTGCAACATGTTGTGTAATAGTTTACTCCCTTATAGTTAATACAACGAAGAGCATTAGATATGAGTCATCACAATGTTACGTAATAACTTGTTGCAAAAACGTTGTGCAATAGTATACCCTTATAAGTAATACAATTAAGAGGTACTTAATATGAGTCATCACAATATTAGTTACATGGTTCTAGTTAGGATGATGATTTTTTTTTTGTTTGTATGATAGGGGTTGAAGAAGACTATTTGTTGTAGTGACCACAGTATTGTTTTTTTTTTGTTTTTTTTGTGTTTTCTGTTCTCTTACGAGAATTAATATAAGTTGCCATAGAACCCTCCAATTCATGACTTAGGAAAAATCTGTTTGCGGATTCATCACGTACGCCTATACGTGAGTAAAATGTGAATAGAACCTATGTTCGGAAATCCAAAATAGCGACCGGAAGTAGGATTATCTTAGAAACAGTAAGACTTAGGAAAAATCTGTTTGCTGATTCACCACGAACGCCTATATGTAAGTAAAATATGAATAGAACCTATGTTCAGAAATTCAAAATAGCGACCGGAAGTGGGGTTATCTTGGAAACGGTAAGACTTAGGAAAAATCTGTTTGGTGATTCATCGTGTACACCTATATGTGAGAAAAAATATGAATAGAAGCTATGATCGGAAATCCAAAATGGCGACCGGAAGTGGGGTTATCTTGGAAACGGTAAAACTTAGGAAAAATCTGTTTGCTGATTCATCACGTACGCCTATATGTAAGTAAAATATGAATAGAACCTATGCTCGGAAATCCAAAATAGCGACCGGAAGTGGGGTTAGGGGCCAAAAATCTTAAAAAAATATTATTTGTTTGTTTGTTTGCGTCACAATATAGGCACGCGCGCGCGTGTGTGTGTGGCACATCGTTCCCGAGAGAGAGGTTTACAAAGATCACGATATACAAACATTTGACCGGGGCTTGGAAAATTACGATAAGGTGCATTCATCCTTCAAAAATAAGAAACTGCATTATTTACTCATCACGTTGTGTCAGCGTAATAAATAAGGCGCTGAACATAGAGAGAAAATGAGAGTTTTTGAGGTTTGGTGAACCTCAATTAATAAAAATAAATTTTTGAGGTTTTGGTGAGCTCCAAATAATCAAAATGAGTTTTTGATGTTTTGGTGCTGTTTTCTACGCTGTGAAACATCGTCAGCGCAATAAATAAGGCGCGGAACATGGAGAGAAAATGAGTTTTTGAGGTTTGGCGAGCCCCACCGAGCCCCACCGAGCCCCATTTTCGGTTTGTGAAACCGCCCATTACCACTACTAGTTATCTTGGAAACAGTGAGACTTAGGAAAAATCTGTTTGCGGATTCGTCATGTACGCCTATATGTAAGTAAAATATGAATAGAACCTATGCTTGGAAATCCAAAATGGCGACCGGAAGTGGGGTTATCTTTGAAACGGTAAGACTTAGAAAAAATCTGTTTGCGGATTCGTCACGTACGCCTATATGTATGTAAAATATGAATAGAACCTATGTTCGGAAATCCAAAATGGCGACCGGAAGTGGGGTTATCTTGGAAACTGTAAGACTTAGGAAAAATCTGTTTGCATATTCATCAGGTACACCTATACGTGAGAAAAAATATGAATAGAACCTATGTTCAGAAATCCAAAATAGCAACCGGAAGTGGGGTTATCTTGGAAACAGTAAGACTTAGGAAAAATCTGTTTGGGGATTCATCATATACACCTATACGTAAGAAAAAATATGAATAAAACCAATAGTGTTCGGAAGTCATGCAGGTTTGGACGTGACAACGCAGTTCAATAACATAGGTTAGACCAAGAAAAAAACCTTGGTGATTTTATTTCGAGTAAAATGTTGGCAACGCTGCGAGAAAATAAGGCTTATGTCTTACAAGAGCAAACTATTAAGTCGAGCCTCACAGAGCCTCACTTCGAGCCTCACTTTCAGTTGCAGCTCTGTCTTTATGGTTCTACTCTAAAGTAGGTCAAAGCACGTAGAGGCTCTCGTGTAGTTTAGCACGAAAAAAAATGAATAGGTTAAGTTATATCACGTAAGATCGTGGCATTCGTACCAAGTACGAGTGGGAAAAAAGGGAAAAATAGGAAATTTTACAAAAACATCGCTAAACGCTAAAACATCGACAAAAATTTGTCAAAATATGTCAAAAACTGATTTTCAATTGATAAAAAAAAGGCTACAAATGCATACCTACCAAGTACGAGTGGGAAAAAAATGAGATGCGGTGAAAATTGCACTGAAAAATCGTCAAACGCTAAAACATCGACAAAAAATTGTCAAAATATGTCAAAAAGTGATATTCAATTAATAAAAAAAGAGAATACCTACTAAGTACGACTTTGAAACGGCCCAATTACACTACTTGTGCATACTGCTTTACCAAGAAGAGAATAACCCTCTGCAGCTGATGTTGAATTTCCGACCCTAAGCTATCGAATGGAGAGTGATGTAATCAGTTGCTTGCCTTGTAATCCTGCCCCTACGTTGCCAGAATGTGCGACGTTCTTCGAAACGTCGTCGTTAACTTCATCCACTGCCACCCGCTAGTACATATTAGTTACGTGAATTAAATCTTCCACTGAACTATTTTTTCAGTGCACCACAGCCATCCAATCCGAAGAACGTCGGCAGAAAATCGTCTGGAAGGGGCGGTATTTTCACAAAAGCCTAGAGGCGGCAACAATTTAAATACGTTGATGGCTGGTGTATGCGTGTTGCCTTGTTTTTTAATAAATACTCCCCCTGACTCTCTCTTCTCCTCCTTCTTCTGCTTCTATGTATCTTCCTTTCTTTGTTTCCATCTCACTTTTCCTTTCATTCAACTTCTTTCTCTCTCTCTCTCTCTGTTCTGTGTCTTGATTTTTCATTTGTATCTCTTCTCCTTTATCTGTTTCTCCGCTTCTTTCCCTTGGTAACTCTCTATCTCCTTCTTTCTTTCTATCTTTGTTCTTCTTCGTCTGTCTTTCTCTCCATGTTTCTCTCTCGATTTTCCTTTCTTCCTCTGTATCTCTTCTCCTTGTTTCTACGTGTCTTTCTGACTTTCTATCTCCTTCTTTCGTCCTTTCTTGCAACCTTTCTTTTTCTCATTCTCTCTCTTATTTCCATGTTTCTCACTTGTTCTTCCTTTCTCCTTCTTTGTTTCTTTATCTTTCAGTGTTTCTTTCTTGCCTTCTTTCCAGTTTACTGTTTCTCTTAGTCCTCTGTAATACCTCTACTGCTTTTTTCCTTTATTTTCCTCCGTTTTTCATTTTCAATCGTTTTCTGTCTATTTCTGTCTCATTCTTCTCTCCCTCTCTGTATTTCTTTCTCTGTGTGTAGGCTGGCTGGCCAGAAGGATAGGGCCAGTGCCCTGTTACCAATTTGCGACCGCGATATCTGCAGTAATGTTTTGATTGGTCATCAAAGCAGACATTTCCTTCGCTGGAAGGAAGCAACGATCGCAAGGCCACGAAGATGGCGGCCATCAAAACGCCGCAAAATGAGATCTCTCAGCTGAAAGAACTCTTGGCACGTTAATTTCGCTTCGGCTATTTTGAGAAGGAAAATAAAAATTCCTTCCGATGTTCCACGCGAAGAGAAATGCAAAGAGTACTAATGCGAATGCTTAACGAAGATGGAGGGGAAAGAAACCTTTGAGAAAGGGGAATTGGTGTTGGGAATTCCATTGCTGTTACTTCTGCATGTTGGTGATTTTGGGCGGTAATGGTCAGCATGAAAATTAACGGCTGGTTCTGGGTATGCTCCCCTTCTCCAAACAAACATCATTGGCAACACGGGTAAATTTCCATCCCTTACAAGTGAATATTTCATCCCCTCTTAACAATATAATAGTGATAATTAGGGCTACGATCTTGAAGATTGCATTTTCTTTCTGTTAACCAGAAACGTATATGTTGTTAATTGTAAACAAAAAAATTGGTAGCTTTTTACATTTTTTTAAAAATTTTGACAATTTTTTTTGGTAACACTAAACAAATGTGCACTATTACTAAAAAAACATTTCGTACTGGTGAACAATTAATTGCGTGTCGCCTATTTAAAAGAAATATCTAGTTGCGAGGAACTTCTTTTTCTTTCTTTCTTTTGTTGTTGTTGTTGTTGTTGTTGTTGTGCTACACTTTAAAAGGTTGTCTCGTGAAATAACGGCTCAACTCCGTCAATATTCGATGTGCCGTAAACATTATCATGATCGTTTTGAAAGTACTAAGAGCCATTACACACACCAAATTATACTAGTTAAATTATAGTTAACCAAATTAATGTATAGTTTCGGTGATTCGTTTTTTAAAAATATATTGATTGTACACGCAAATGCAAGTTATAATATCAGGTGGTTATAATTAAAGTGACGGTGTTCAGAGTGGTACAGCACGGGCTGTAATGAGAGTAGCAGTCTGAAACTTCGTAGATATGCTAATGAAGCAATGCGCTCGCGAATTATGAAAAAAAAAAAAAAAAAAAAAAAAATAGTTCCAATTCTCGCCACCAGGGTAAAAAATGGCGCTGTAAGCAGTCAAAACTTGGTATAGTTACAGGAAAAACACTATAAATCGCAGAAAACAATACTCTTTGTAATAAAATATCGCTACAATTTCACTATTCGAATTACATGAACATTACTAAAGGAAAAAGCAACAAGCGTCACCAACAACAACCAGGGAGCTCACACAATGGTTAGGCAATTTCACCGACTTTGACGTCAGAGTTATGGAAAATTCCACGTTTTGACTGCTTACAGCGCCGTTTTTTACCCTGGTGGCGAGAATTGGAACTTTTTTTTTCATAATTCGCGAGCGCATTGCTTCATTAGCATATCTACGAAGTTTCAGACTGCTACTCTCATTACAGCCCGTGCTGTACCACTCTGAACACCGTCACTTTAATTATAACCACCTGGTAATTATTCAGATTCAAAGTATGTTCTTTTTTTGTAAATTAACAGGCAAGAAGTTAAATTTTAATTGTACAAAATCATATATGTTGTGTAATTTCTAACTGTGTGAATGAATGGATGATATGATTTATTTTTCTTCGCGTTTCTGCCACTTTTGGCTAATTGTGAAGATGAGGATGAATGATGACAAGATGAAGTGAATAAAGGGACAATCACAAACACATATGGGCAGCACACAAGACAAATCCCATAGAGGATTATACTATGGCCATTGGTCCAGACGCTAGTGTCTCGTTAGTCTGCAAAATGAAGTCTAGGGTGAACTACGCGGAAGTGAAGTTGACATTTGGGTGTTTTCGCAAAGGGTCACCTCTTCTAACAGTGTATAGGTTTCAATCCAAGAATCAGAGTCGTTGTAACATAAGGACAGGCGCAAATAAAGTTCACGGAACTTAGATGAATTGAAGAAGTTCGAAAAAAAATTACAACTAGTTTGGAGCAGCGGTGACGTATATAAACTTAATTTGTACATTACATTATTTAGCCTAAAGTAAAATTAATTCCAATTACTACTTACTTTTGCATTAGAAACAGCGGTAATTTGCATTATTTCTTATTCTGTGTACGGAAATGCCATTTCCTTTTCGAAATGATTTTGTTCATCGTTCTGGTGTATTACTAACGTGCAACTCTTTATAATTAATTACAAAATAGGTCACCACCAAAAGCGGTCATTTTTCTATGGGATTCAATCTTAATATCTATGATAATACTTGTGTGTTTACACATTGCACTGTAAAAAATACTACACTCGCTAGAAACTACAGTAATTTTAATAACTTTTAGTATGCATAAAAATGTACATATTATCAATCTTTGCATGTAAACTCGTATTTTCTAATCATTATATCAACTATAAAGCAATGTATATAAATGTGCATATCCTAACTTCTTATTACATTATTTGTTGTGATTATTGAAGATTTAGAATAAGCAATTGGTGTAGTATTTATTTAGACTATGGTGGGAGCACTGTATGGTATCTAAAGGTTTTGGTGGGCCACATCTTCAAAGAAAAATGTATTTCGATATTAATATTGTTGTTACGTGATCAGAATAGGATTTACTGGAGTAGACGCAAATTATACAGTTTCAAATGTTGCATTGAAAATTTATAAATTCAGACCTTTACGATCCAGAAGTTAGTATAGTTCGTTTCGAAACCAGAGATCTTGGATTCGAATCTTCAAAGGTTTCCCATCATATTCATTATTAATCTTGACACTTAACTCTGTCTTAAAAGAGTAAATAAATCAAATAAATAACGTACGTTCTTTTCTTACAGCAATGCGCCCTCTTCAACCAATGCAGTGTGACCGGAAGCCTTACATAACACCACCGCCACCTTCCATTCCAACGAGTCTTCCGTCGCCGCCAGCTGCCAACACTGCACACACCTTCTACGACAATGTCAAGTACACATTGTAACAGTAATCTAATGATCGCCATATTGCCGTGAAATGGTTCCCGAATTGTTTTGTGTTTCTGTGAACATGTGTGAGTGTTGTCAAATGACGCAGCCATTGGATCTGTTGTACATTTAGCCAGTGTTAAATATTGATAAATCCCATTTCAGACTCGGGCAAGTGAACGTAAGACGAGATAAGTGTCTAGCAAATGTTTCTTCTGTGTTGATGTGTATGGCAAATCATTGTTGCCAGCACATCCTCAACAATTGTACGTGAAGTGAGGATCGAAAATTACCAGGCAAATTGTCCATCGCCAGGTTCATTGCTTGTGTTTCACGCAATGAGAGGTTAAAGAATTCAAACAAAGCAATAACGAGGATGCATAAGTACATATTCCATTTCTTAAAAACACTTAGAATATGAAGACAAGTGACTTAAGATAGTGATGGACAATTTTACTGGTAATATTTATGCATCTCATTGTACATGTAGTAGGCAACTATTGAGGTAAAACAATGAATATGTACTTTGTGGATTGAGTTATAGTTAATGAACGAATGTTAATGGTCAGAACTTTACACGAAACTCAATCTACAAGCTTTGAGGTTGACATGTTGCTGACATCATCACACCACTGTATCATTATCGTTTATTTATACTTAGTGTTCCTTCAACCACCCGTGTAGTTAAGGTATTTGCTGAAAGCTGAGCAACTGAGCACCTGTACATCGGTTTCTCGAATGTGCATATGTGTGCGTGCGTGTGCGTGTGTGTGTGTGTGAACTGAAATTGTGCTGCCATCTGGAAGTTTGTTCAAGGCAACTCGAGCGTGTTCCAATATAATCTGACAATGAAAAGGAACTGTAGTACTTCATAACGCACTCGTTTAGAAAAATTCGTTGCATAATATTTATAAATCTCAAATCGAAAAGCAAAAAGCGTTTAAATGTGAAAATTTCTTCTTGTAACCGTGAAATAATAAAGTATTAATAGTAAGGAACGCATTATGTGTTTTTGGATTGTTTCCACATCCAGTTCGACGATGTGCTAAAACTGCTACCATAATTTTTGTAATTCCAAATCAAAGTGTATTGAAGGTTGTTACTGACGAGCTTGAGAGACAAAATTACTGCTTGTCTCGTGAATGGCCTTGCTGTGAATATTTACATGGGTTAGTTCTCCTAAGTTTTCGAAAACACTGCTCCAAATGTTATTCAGTAACAAGTTGTAGCCATCTACCCTATACCATATATTGAAAAATTCATTATCGTTACTGACGTTCACTTTTTAACAACACTTATGCACTTGTGCTACACTACAAGTAAAAGCACGAACGATGTGAGTGTAGGTGGCCATCCTTAAAGGCGCCATCCAGTCATTAACTTGATGCAACCGACTAACTACCTCGTTGGCCGAGATTGTACACTGTAAAAAGTAGACACCAACTGCCGTAAGAATAACCATGAGCGTTTTCAAAAATATAACTGCTATTACATAGTTAGTAAACCTAATTAATATAATAGTATTTAGCGTCTTCGCCTTGTAATCAAGGGCTCCCAGGTTCGATACCCGGTGGAGGCACAAGTGGTTCGGATCCCACTTTAAACTGTAGGTCCAGTCCCGATTAGCCTTACTGTGCATAAAGTGGACTTAAAACAACAAATAAATAAAAAAAATAATAGTATTGATTCAGTTTTAGGAACTGCATCTTTATATATGCTAAGAAATTCAGATTTAAACAAAAAGCGATGGTTGGGTTGGTAACGAGATTAGGATGGAACCGAGACAAAGACGGAATTTTGAAAATCGACACGAGAATGAAACCAAACCCTCTGAGATTTGGTGAGACCGATAACGAGACGTACCATTGAGACGAGACGAGGCTTAGTGTCGGGCGACACTTATTCAGACATACGGTATCAAGCTGATATCTATCTACCTAGGTATTTGTTTATAAGCAGGTCATACATTTTGTTTGTTGTAATTGCTAAGTTAATCCGTTAGAGGCAATTAAGAACCTGTGAAACGTGTTGCATATATATAGGATAAGATAAGGGTTCGTAGCGTCGAAATATGTCAATTGGAACAACCTTACCAAGGAAAGTTGCTTGCCTTAATGACTTCTATACTCTGTGAAAGTTTGTGGGACGACACGCTATATGTTGATCATTCTGTAATATATTTCAAGACGAGGCCTAGATATACCTTTGGACACCCAGACGAGAACTAAACGGGTGTTTATAAATCTAAACGATGACTTACTTCCCCACAAAACGAGACTGCCTTCTCAGTGACGTGGTGGTAAGGACGCCGCCTTGTAATCAAGGGGTGCCGGGTTCGATAGACGAAGGATACACATAGTGGTTCGGATATTGAACTGTAAATACAGCCCCGATTAGCCTATCTATGCATTTGTGCCTATCTTCATACAATCACTAAACTTTACAGCATGTAGTAGTCAATCAGTTACCACTCATCTACCACGAAAATTCATACATTTTGCCCAATTTAGTTTGAAAAACACTGGGCTTACATTGATATGGGATCTGACTTAATTTGCAATGAGCCTAGGTCGGGATTCGAACCCGTGACCTTTTCATTACAAGGCAACAGCTTCTCCAATACGCTTTCGAGGATGCGATCTCCTAAAGATTGTTTGTTTGAGTTTTTGTTTTGAGCCCACTTTATGCACAGATAGGCTAATCGGGACTAGACTTACAGTTTAAAGTGAGATCCGAATCACTCCACCAGGTATCGAACCCGGGACCCTTGATTGCAAGGTGACGACATTACCACTACGCCATCGGGAAGGCCCTAAGATTATTTGGTGACAGGGTACAGAAATAGTAGTCAAGGTGCATCACCGTCCCATAATTATAGTGAGCTGTTTCTTTGCAAACCAAGACTTGCGGAATTCTCAAGATTCTTGCAATCTCACTGAGGCCTACGTGACAATCCAGCATCCTTGTGACGTCAGTGAGCAGGACTTCCGTTCAGGAATAGTGTGCGTTGGCCATGGGACGGGCAGGAGCGCCATCGATGTGCAGAGAGCTGGGTGAGATAACTGGAAGATGGGTGAGACAAACGCTAAAAATATCACAGTATATAACCCTCGCTCGCCTCTTTTTTTTCTTTTAATTTTCCCTGTTCCTCCCCACGCACTTCTCCTCCAGTGGAGCATTCACTTTTCCTTCAACTTAGTTTTTCCCTCCGAAAATAAGAAAATAACAAGAAGCTTCACGGATGGAGCCTTTTCTGTCCGCAGCGTTGCCAGGTCAGATCAAAAGAAAATCACCAATTCCGTCCGAAATATCACTAGATATAACGACCAAGAGGAGGTATCAGGGATGAAATACTACTACATTCCCAGAAACTGATCCATCGTTTTCTTGGTAATTTGCGTCATTTTTCTGTCACTTTTTAGGGCTCACAGAGAAACAGACTGGAACTCAAGCACGGAACCTTGAGTGAGTCGACCACTGAAAGCAGTCGGCCACAAAGGCGGCAGGAATGGATCCAGAAGCAATGAAAAGGCTATGTTACAGAGAGCAGGAATTTAATAAAGGAATTATATCTTTCTTCTTAAGAAAACAGAGCTATCTATTATATTTTATAATACTCACTCACGTATCAAATTTTTAAGGATACTTGATTGAGCTCCTCTTTGAAAAAAGAAAGCAAACCTGAAGCGTGGGAAAAAAACCTCCCGGCTTTCCGAAAATATGGAGTTACATGCGTTCTTTCGGCTCGTGTAAAGCTTCGTCCGGAAGTCTAAATCTTTGGCAAAGGTAGAGGAGACTCAGATGAGGGTTGTAAAAATCGAGACATTAATGAGACCAGACAATTCGAGACGTGTCGACAAGAAACCTAGAACCAGTTGGAGGTTTTGCTTTATGTCCACTTTATGCATGCTAAACGGGACTGGAGCTACAGTTTAAAGTGGGATCCGAACCACTATGTCCCTCCACCGGGTATCGAACCCGGGATCCCTTGATTAGAGGGCGATGACATCGGGGAGGACAAGACCTAGAAGGAGATAGACTTCTTTAAGATTGTGCGAAGTCGATATGTAGTGCCCTAGACTACAAGCATAATTTCCCTTAAGCAAATTTATTTTACTATTCGATTTCTTCAGACGTACCAATCGGATACTCAACTGATTAAGTCAAATATTTTGCCTGCCACCGCGCTACGATGCTAGGGGTCCAGGGTTCGAATCCCGGCCTGGGCTTTTCTTGTGAATGTTTCTTCATCAATTTCGTCAAATCAACATTCATCTTCATCTTTGCGATTTACCAAAAGTGGCAGAAATGCGAAGTAAAATAAACCAAATCAACCATCAATCAAAGTCAAATATTTTGCAAAGTCACTCTGTGAGCATGTGTTCAGAATAGAATTTCGTTTCTCGAGGGTTCGTAGCGTCGAAGCACTTGTATATTATGTTTAGCTATACTATATTTTAAGGCGAGATCGAGACAGATGTTTATAAATCGAGATTCAATCGAGAACATGGCAGGCATTTAAAACTTGAGAAGAGACTCTATACCATCCATAATACGAGTAATAATGTGCACAGAAGTATCCTCGTATTAAAATATGCATGAAGAAATATGGTTTGCTTCATTATTTTCTTTGCCCCAAATATACTTAGGGACAAGTATAAACCCGTAGGGAGGGTCAAGGCGCCTTGTATCCCTATTCTGATATTCTCTACTTGTATTCTGTTTCTAACTTTCTTTCATCTTCTCAACGTCTTTGTATTCCTTTGTTCATGTTCATTTACTCTGCTTTGTCATTTCTTTTCTTTATTTCCCTTCACGTTTTCTGTATCATTTTCTTCCTTCCTTTACTCTCTGTGTTTCTATTAATGTTCTGTTACTACTCTTCCATCTCTCTCCCTCTCTTTCTCCCTCTCTTTCTCTATCTCCTTTCTCTCTCACTCTTTTCGATGACCTTTTATTTCTCTTTCTCTTTAGACCTACCTGTCTCGCTTTCCTATGTCCGTTTCTCTCTTTCTGTCTCTCTCTTCTTATCTTACTTTCCTCTCTCTATCTCTTTTCCTAATTTACCTTCATTTTCCTCCCTCTTTCTCTCTGCATGTCTCGGTCTCGACGCCTTATCTTTCTATCTATCTTTCACTTGTCTCTTTCTTATCTTCTTTTCCTTCTCTCTCTCTCTCTCTCTCTCTCTCTATATATATATATATATATATATTATATATATATATATATATTATATATATATATATATATATATATATATTGCGCTCTTCAATTTCTCTACCTTTCTCGCATTGTCTATCGTTTCCTTCTTTTTCTCTTTATTTTCAAATTTTTATTTCATGACATCAATATATCCTCCCATTTCAATCCACAAGTTTTATATTCCCCTACTTCCCCCCTCCATATTTTTGGAAAATTATCTGCGGGCTGGAGGACACAGGAAGTCCGAGTTTGGCGCTGATCACATTACCTATACTATGACAGAGATAGAGAAGATAATGGATAAGCCAGTAGATCTTTTCAAAAAGCAAGAAATGTGATAAAATCATTACACCTGGCAACTCTGTCAATTGGCTGTTTTACGACAGGAGTTCTTTCCAGAGATAACGTTGGCCTCCTCGATCCCGCGAGAGAACTAAATGTATATTTAAGCCTAGATAGCATTTACATCCATACAATGCATCCGAGAAACACTTTCAATAGGATGCATTATGCTATAACGGATTATGGTACATTCATGCATCGTTCCAAGGCGAGTGAATGCAGGTAAGTCAATTAAATTATACTTTCATGTTCCGAAACTGCTCTGTGTGTACCTGAAAAAGTAAATGGGTTGCAATTAACTCATTAGTTCCAAGCAATGAATCATCTATTTCATTTTATATCGGAGCACATACAGGTAGATCTCAATCTTGCTAATAAAATTTTCAAATTCTTGTACAGCAAACAAAAAAAAAAGTCGACATAATAAGTTTGAATTCTTAAGAAACGTTACTACTTTCTCAAATATTCGGGATAGAAAGTTCAGCGAGGCCTTGTCACTTTTATCAGCCACGACACAAACACAATCTCAATACAGCGATCCTTTTAAAATTGTACAACTTTCCTTGTATATCTCAGACTTAGTCTGTGTATATTTAAAATAACTGTTCCAACAGCAGATCTGTCTTGTTGGAAATCCCAGACAACTAACATTGTCTGGGCGACAAAGACTTTTCACCAAGATGAATTTGATTGAGATTCAGATCGATATGAAAAAGTATTGTTACCAAACTAATTTATGAAATAAATATGAATATAATATGCCCCGATTGAAATTAAATTGAAAACTGTAAATGGCTGTATCTCACTGACCAATATAGTCCGATTTTGCTGAAACTTGCTGAATTTTGAATATTAAATTTAGTTACTTTCTATTGCATGTAATGAATATTCCTTACCGTAAATTCAATAACTGTGGATTCAATAATAACATAAACACAGTGGCGGCGATTAGGTTCCAAAACTGAGGGGCAAAGACAGTATATTTCCCGTTGTAGATGAGATTTAGCATAGTGCGAGGTCAAAAGTGGCGAAAAGTGGGAGGGCAACTGCCCCTTTCGCCCCCCCCTCTAATCGCCGCCACTGCAAACAACAACACCGGGTATCGAACCGTGGTTCGGATCCCACTGCAAATTATAGGTCCAGTCCCGATTAGTCTACCTGTGCATAAAGTGGGCTTAATACAAAAATTCAAACAAATAACTAACAACAGTAAGCAAATAAAACTATATAGAAAATAGAAAAGGCGCAACAACTTTAATGTATTTCGAGTTATGTGAATATTCATGAATAAGACTTAATACACTCCGCACAAATAGTTTGGAATATTGTTATGTTAGGCGATAGGTTTTGATTGATTGGTGTTTTAAATCTACTTGCACATTAAACCTAATCGGGACTGAATCTTCAGTTTAAAGTGGGAACCGATTCATTATGTGCCTCCACCAGGAATCTAACCCAGGACCCCTTGATTACAAGGCGACGACGTTTGGGAAAGAGGTGATAGCCAGGGTCGCATATCTCGGCGAAAGCACGAGAATATCCAGCAGACAGATACCAACCATGTGTTGTTGAATTCCAAGATCTCGCCTATCACCTATTGCCTAATATAACAATATTCCAAACTGTTTTCGACGAGTGTATTAATGCCTAACGCACTTATGCTTGTTTGTAACTTTAGCTGTTGTTCGCTCTTTCGCAAATGTCTCGCCCGTTCCCATCCACAGCTGTTGGCGATGGCTCTCAGAAAAGTAACCTTGTCCTCTCTCTTGAAAGATTTTCTGCCCAGGCGTTATGCGAGAAACAAGCGCGCAGCGGGTGGCATCGAAGCGAGCGACAGAGACTCGCAGCTGTTCAAACAACATGGCAGTCCGAAAACAAAATTGACACCGGAGCCATCTTCAGGCGGGATTCTGTTTCATCGGAACAAACTGATCTCTTTCTCGCGTATGACCTACTTGGCGATGCAGTTACATCGAAAATTAAAAAAGAAAGACAGAAATTTTAAGAATGTTTCATGGTTCTCCCCCCCCCCCTGAGATTTCTGGAAAGTGTTAATGTAATTCGAATGGTGAAATTGAAGAGATATTTTACAACAAAAAATATTGTTTTCTGTGTCTTACAGGCCGTAAGTTACAGCAACTATTATTATTATTAATTGAAGTAGGGTTACATTTAAGCTTACAGTCTATTTTACAAAACAAAAAAAAACAGCTTTTTGTCCTACATGAATTAACGTTAAATATACAGTTATGCAAATTGTATATAGATATACAGAATATGGAAATTACAAATGTATGTAATTTTAGGAAAACATAAGTAGTAGTAGTAATAATAGTAATGCAGTAATAATAATAACAACAACAACATAAATAGAAACAATGATAATGGCAATAATAATAATAAAAGTTTCTGTGACTCTACACCCCTGAGAAAAAATCCTGCGGGCGCCATTGATTGGCACACATATGTTGACTCCAGTAGTACATTAAAGTACATAAGCTGATAAATGTAGTCCACTTTATCAGCCACTGGTCCGTTTGATGCACTAAAACGCATCAATTGAGATCAGACGTGATCATTTCAAAAGTACCAAAGTTTCACGTTAGCTGCCAAATGATGCACCAAAAGTGCATCACCCTTGGTTTGATTCATTTCTGTCTGTAGTTTGCATCAAAGTAATCAAAGGAAAAACCAAAATAGCTAAAAAAAAAACAAAGTGTAAAATGCAGAAAACGGGACAGAACTTGATAACTTGGTGCTGGTGCTGCTACTAGTTCAAATGAAATAATGGTTCAGTTGAAATAAAGAAAGAGAAATAAGCAATGTACGCACGCAGAGAGAGACAGAAATAGGGAAGCGAAAGAGAGAGAAAGAAAGAAGAAAACGAGAGGGAGAGAGTGAAATAGAGAAGCTGATACGCACCCACTTATTGTATCATTTTAAGTGTTTGATATATTTAATATGTTAATTGTCTATTAGGACGTAATTTGTTTTGTTCAATTGGGTAGTCTGTTATGGTTATGGACTAACCTAAAAACATTTGATTGTGGGTTGTGAGGAGAGATATTATTATGGATGTTGCTGGAATAATGGAAGTGATTTTGGAAATGTGAATGTGTTAATTTGTGTATTGAAGAAGTATTATGATCTAAATACACTTTTGTTTGTAATAAGAAGTTTAATTGTGAGTTCAAGTGTTATATATTTACATTAACTGACTTCTAAATATATTTTTGTGTGCGAGAATTAGTTAGGTTTACGTAAGCATATCCTTACCTTATTTCCCACAACCTGAGGGCTTCATAGTAGGCTGATAAGTCTTTGGCTCGCCGTTGAGGAATAAACGTAAGTAGTTCCATTGAGAATAATCCGGGGAACGTAGCAAAGCGAGCAAGAGAGAAAGAAATAGAGATGTCAGAGAGAGAGAGAGAGAGAGAGAGAGAGAGAGCGAGAGAGAGAGAGAGAGAGAGAGAGAAAAGAAACTTTAAAAGAAAATAAGCACAAACAGAGAGAAGGGATAGAAATAACAGAAGATCAATAGAGAGAAAGAATAAAGAAGAAACCGACAGAATTTTGGATAAACTTAGAAAAAGAAATGGTCAGAAGAGAGGATGTAAACATGAACGGATAAAACTGGAAGGAAGATACAAGAAAGGAAACAGGGTAAATTTCTCGTATCGGACAAACGGATTTCTTCAAATTTACAGGAGAAATTACTTACCGAATGCAGTATCTTTATACTTGTGGAAGTTCGGGGAAGTGTTTTCTCGCATCGTTCATTGAATTTTGCCGGTAAATCATCTATTTTTCGATATAAATGTGTGACCGATGCACGAAAGCTCTTGCATCCATTTACTTCCAGGTGGATGTAGCCTGTGTGTGATGACGTAATCCCGGTCAGTGTTTCCAAACACGTGTTTTTGTAACTGAAGAAGGTACGTTTCCGCAAATGGTTCATGGGGCTATGTGTCAATGGTTCATGGGGCTATGTGTCAATGGTTCGTGGGGCTATGCGTCAATGGTTCGTGGGGCTACGCGAGAATGGTGTGTGGGGCTACGCATATTTTTTTCGAAACCAATTTTTAACTATTGTAACCTATAGTGACCCTACCTAACCTAACCTTACTGGAAATGGTTCGTGGGGCTATGTATGAATGGTTCGTGGGGCTATGCGTGAATGGTTTGTGGGGCTACGTAGGTATTTTTGGGTGCAGTGGGGTGGAAACACTGCATGCCGAGTACGGTAGTGAAACTGTGACCGCCATTTTGCATGTTACCGAAGGCAAAAAGAAACGAAGATAACTTACTCGATATGTCGCAAATAGAGCTTATTTCCGTGAAATAAGCGAAATGCCACCTTCAGCAATGTTTCTCAATGCAGAATACGTAAGTACGAATATTCAAATTAAATGAACTAGCAAATTTCAGCCGTTTGTCCGATACGAGAAATTTACCGGAAACAGTAAAAAAAAGTTAATAAAAGGGAGGAAGGAAGAAGAATTAGACAATTTTTTTCTTATTCCAAGGTAGTTCAAGTCTCTCCCCTGCTCCTTTAACTCTCTGCGGACACTAATGAGTTCATATGATTGAACACAATAACAAACCAAGTTGAAGAGTACCGGAACTGTTCTTCCCAGGAAAAAAAAATCCCGTTTATTGGATCAAATAAAGTGCACGAACATGGTGATAGACAATTTGCACGGTAATACTCATGGATCCTACTGTGCTACCAACGTGTGAAAAACTCACAAGAATGTCAGATAACAGTGCCGAAGGGCCTCGATGCGCTAACTGCATTACACCAAGTGGATCGGGTTCTCGAATGTCTGTCATGATAGCCACGGAGCTTACAAGAGCTTACAAGAGCAAAATGAAAAATTCTGCAAATGGATAATAAAATTAAAGAAAAATGAATTTAAAATAAAACGTAATTGAAGAAACAGGACTGAAGTGGCAATGCATTGGGAAAATTTGACAAAAAGGTAAATGAATTGTCCAAAATGACAATGCAATTAGAGAAAATCGAGGAAGCATAAATACAATGAAATGGTACAACATGAACTAAAAAAAAATAATGAAATTGTAGAAAATGGATTTAAAGATCTAATGAACTTGGGAGATAATAAACTAAAATATCAATGAAACTGGAGAAAATCCAACAAAGCTGGCGAAAAAAACCCAATGAAAATAATTAAATTAGAGAAAAGTAATTAAAATGGCCAGGGAACGGTTCTATATGTAAATACCGGTACACATCTTCGTATGGGTAAAATCAATGTCTCTTTCTATTATGTTTGCGAACTGTGGTACGAAAACTCTAAAAATGCTTTCCATACTGTCCATGTTTTTACGTATGTTAGTTTTTAGCACATATTTTGCATATTTTACTTATAATTTCCATGTTTTCAAACCTTTTCCAACATATATTCTACATTTATGCTACATAAGAAAGTTTGGTAAATCATTGTTTTGGTAACAAAAAATGTAACACATTTTGTATTTGAATTTTGCATTACAAGTAATGTCATTTAAGCCTAATGCATTTTATGTAACTAGTTGAGAAGACTGCTTAAAGACATTTGTCGCTTTTTACTATTTTAAGTCCATATTTTTAATTAGAATAACTAAATATTCAGGTTATTGATAAGTCCGTGAAACATTTAAAACAGTTATAACAAACTACACAACGGATTATTAGAACAGTAACTTAGGGTGACCAGATATTTGTTCACCAAAAAGAGTATAGTCTATATGTTGAAGGTGTGCATGCACAAAACATAAAAAGAAAACGCAAATAAGGGTGGCTGTTTGTTATTGCTTCTATTTCAGACCGTATGAAATAGGCCTACACTCTACAGATTCAAATTACTTATGGGTCTAATGTAATTAGCTAATTACAAATACTTTCTCACCAATGGCACTATCGTTCATACTTCTGGGATGATTTTGCTTTCTTGAGTATGTTTAAATCGTCCTTTATTGCCAGTCCAAACTCTTCACAGGTCATGTCCACATTGAATTTCACTTTCATTACTTGTTCAAGTGTGTACTTTATCCTCTCGCCAATAAGTTTTAATAACACTGAAGAGTCTTTCACAATCCACATTTGTACCAGGCAGTGTAAACAAGAATTTTATAAGAGACACAATCACTTTTAAATTTGACCCAGACTGTACTGACCTCCACTTACCCATCTAACTAACTAACTAACTCTCTAGCCTTCTTAAACCCGAAGATTCATGGCTGTAGCAACACAGGCCTTCCATCTGTCCCTATCTTGAGCAAGATCTATATACTCTTCTCCATCCCTACCGATTTCCCTTAGGTCCATCTCAACGTTGTCCCTCCATCTTCGTCTTGGCCTTCCTATAGGTCTCTTACCATCAGGTTTCCCAACAAGAATCATGTAAACTCCTCTTTCCTCTCCCATTCGTGCCACATGGCCTGCCCACCTAAGTCTTCTTGATTTCATTATTCTAATAATATCTGGACATGAATACAAATTATGTAGTTCTAAATTATGTAACCTTCTCCACTCACCTGTCTCCTCATCCCTTTTAGGTCCAAAGATTTTCCTAAGGATCCTATTTTCAAATACATACTCTCAATTTATGTTCCTCTTTCAATGTAAGGGACCAAGTTTCACACCCATATAATACTACAGGCAAAATTACTGTTTTGTATATTTTAACTTTTAGTTTCTTAGATATTAAACGAGAAGACAAAAGTTTATGAAGAGAGAAGTAACATGCATTTCCTGAATTAACCCTACTTTTTATTTCCTCTTTAATATAATTTTCATTTGTTAATATTACTCCTAAGTATTTGAATTTGGAAACTGGTTCAAACGAATTGTTATCAATAATTAGATTTTGATTATTACCTAACACTTGGTTTCGGCCTGTAAGCATATATTTAGTTTTCTCTTTGTTAACTTCCAAACCTATCTCTTTAGCAGTTTTGAAAAATATTTTAGCATTATTCTTAATTGTATTCACATCATCTCCCAGTAAGTCTACATCATCTGCATATGCTAACAATTGAGTCACACCATTTAATTTTAGTCCTTCTTTAGTTTCTTTTACCTTCATAACAGCATATTCTAAGGCAAAATTAAAGAGCAATGGAGATAATGCATCTCCTTGTTTTAACCCATCATGAATTGTAAATTTGTCAGACATATTAATACCCACACGAATTTTACTTTCTGTTTCACTAGTGCATATTTTTATCATACTAACAAGCTTCTTAGGTATTCCAAACTCTACTAATATATTATATAATTTATCTCTTTTGACCGAATCATATGCTTTTTTGAAATCAATGAATAGCTGATGGACATTTTGATTATGTTCCCACTTTTTTCAAGTGTCTGTCTGATGTGAAAAAATTGATCTGTAGTTGATCTGTTGCGTTTAAATCCACATTGATAATCACCTATAATTTCATTAGCATATGGGGTTAGTCTTGTTAAAAGAATGTTAGATAATATTTTATATGTTGTTGAGAGTAGAGAAATTCCACGGTAATTATTGCAGTTCATTTTATCACCTTTTTTAAACACAGGAACAATTATGGATTCTTTCCACTGTTGAGGGATTTCTTCTTTATTCCATATTAAACAAATTAAATTATGAATTTGACATATTAATGAATTTCCACCATATTTAATTAACTCAGCTGGTATTAAATCAATGCCAGGTGCTTTGTTATTCTTTAGCCTTTTAATAGCATCTTTAACTTCAGTCAAGTTAGGTTCTGGAACTAAAGATTCTGCTGTGTGGACTTCATTCACTTCTGATTTATCTCCTACATGGACATTTAAAAGGTCATTAAAGTAGTTCTTCCATCTATTTAGAATATCGCTTGGGTCAGCTAGAAAATCACCGTCTTTTTCTTTTATCAAGTTTACTTTAGGTTGCCACCCCTTTCTAAACTCATTTACACCTTTATATAAATCTCTGATATTTTTATTTTTGCTGTTTGTTTCAATTTCGTTAATTTTGCTTTTCACGTAATCTCTTTTTTTACTTCTAAACGTGCAGTTAACTTCTCGCTTTATTCTATTATAATTGTTTAGATTTGTATCATCAGAGTTATTTAACCACCTAAGTCTAGCCTGATTTTTTTATTTCTATTAGATTATGACATTCATTGTTAAACCATGGCTTACGTTTTCTCGGTTTATGGTATCCTATACTTTCTTTAGCTGCTGATTCTATTGCATTACGTATGTGTTCCCAATTCTTATTTACGTCTGTTTCATTTATATTTTCATCATCATTTAAATCCTGCAAAACATCAAATCTATTTGACAGTTTAATTTGGTAATCTTTCTTAATTCTTTCATCAGTAAACTTTCCTATATCAAATTTTAGAGCTTTTAGATTTTGTTGCTTATGATTTATCACTGCGACTCTTTCTCTTAATTTAGCAATTACTAAATAATGGTCACTGGCACAGTAAGCACCTCTATGTGTACGAACGTCAATTATACTAGTATGCCTTCTCTTATCAATGAGAATATGATCTATCTGATTATGAGTTTTACCATCTGGAGAAGACCAGGTATATTTATGGATATCTTTATGTTTAAAAGTGGTACTTTTCACAATTAAATTCTTTGAGGTTGCAAAAGTAATCAATTTTATACCATTATCATTACTTAATTCATGAAGACTTTCTTTACCAATCGTGGGTTAAATGTCTCTTCTTTGCCAATCTGTGCATTACAGTCACCTAACAGAATTTTCATATCATACTGAGAAAATTTATCAAAGACCTGTTCTAATTCTGTATAAAAATCATCTTTGGTATTATCATCTTTATCTTCCGTTGGTGCATGTATGTTTATTAAAATAATTTTACACCACCTACCCTGTAAAACTGCATATGATATCCTATCATTAATAAATTCTACTGTTTTAAGAGCCGAGATAATTCTATTTTTTATGAAAAAGCCTGTTCCAAAATTATGATTTTCAGTACCACCATAGAAAAAAGTATAATTTTTAGTTTTACAATTCCCTTCTCCTGTCCACCTAACTTCCTGGACAGCTACTACATCTAATTTATACTTAACTATCTCATTAACTGTACACTGAAATGCCCCAGGCCGGTAAAGGCTCAGAACATTCCAGGTGCCTAATTTAATATCCTTATTCCTGACGTAGATCTTATCCTTAGTCCAGGGACCTCCCAAAGTAGTCCCCACCCGGAGATCCGAACGGGGGACTATTTTACCTCCGGAATATTTTACCTTGGGAACATCCATGGCCTTATATTGCTGTTTCTTGACATTTTTTTTTACATTGCAGAGTTGTCAGCTCTACGCCTAACCCCCAATATGAATGGAGGACAAACACACACACATTAGACAGCACAATTACTACACAAGACGAACACAAACACATTAGACAGCACAACTACTACACAAGACACACACAAACACATCACAACTATAACACAATATAAACACAAACACACCACAACTACTACAAAAGACAAACACAAACAAATTAGACAGCACAACTACTACGCAAGACAAAACAAACTAGACAGCACAACTACAACACAAGACACATACATACACACCACCGATACTACACAAGACAAACAAAAACACATTAGACAGCATAACTACTACACAAGATAAACACAACCACACTAGACAGCACAGCTACTACACAAGACAAACCCACATACAAGCACATCAGAACTACTACACAAGATAAACTACGTAAACACAGGTTCAATTTAAATCCTTAAAAAAAAAAATCTTAATAACTTAAATGTAATAGGTTTTTAAGACACAGTAAATAAATTTTAGACTTCGCGACCCACCAAACACCTCTTCGGGGACCCAGCAGTAGGTCATGCCTCATAGGTTGAGAAATGATCCTCTAGGGGCAGTAACCAAATGCAAATGTCTGTTGTCAGCTTGAGTATAAGTATCATTTTACACTATTGATAGCTATTTGGTTGTGAAGGCCTTTCTTTGTGTATGTAATTATTAATTTTTATAATTATGTAAGTAAAATAATAACAACGAACATTGATATAACCCTTTCTTTCTGAGGATTCGAACCTGCGACACCTGACACTTCAGACCGTGCTAAGATAACCTACTTCCTCTGCAGAAATAAAAGTCCCGGTCAACCTTGAACGACCCTTGTATAATTTCTCTCTAATTTGAATATCTGTCACTTATCACGTTTTTGTGAATAACCTTAATCTTCATTTTTTCATCTTCATCTAACTTGTCTAGCTCATAAATGGTCTTAAGTAGAATAAGAAAATCCTTTAACCTCCTTTTATTTATTGATTTTTTTCTATGTTTTTCTTCATATTCATCGAAAACTAGTTCTTCGGTCTCATCATCATTGTCATCGTATTCAATTAACTAAAGTTCATACACTGGTATGAGCCTCAATGCCAGCTGGAAACGCCATGTTGCCACATGCCTCACCTGGAACACTGTACATACTATACTGGATAAATTAAAATTGATGACGATAATCACCTAAAACCATTTTTCAGCTGAAACACAAAAACACGTACCTCCCCCTCTGGGACCCTCCATACACCCGCCAAATCTCATGGAAATCGGAGTGGCACACAGGGGTCAGATCCCCGCGTCAATCTGCCCCCATCCTGACCTCTGGGGGGGGGGGTTACCATCATCCACTTACCCATCATTTTTTCTTATCTTTCTGGGGATTTTAACGCATTTTTACGCGTAAAATAATGAATGAAATGAAATATCAAGGAAAAGAGTATATTTTGGGACTTTTGCAAATTGAAAAGAGTATAGAGTATAGAGTATAATACTCTTAAAAAGAGTATGTCTGGTCACCCTAAGTAACTTCAAGAACAATGTTTCTTATGCAAACAATGCGCGGTGCGGTGTTGCCGTGTTTGACTGTTTGGAAGCCATAGTAACAACATGTCGTTCAGGTGGGGTAACCAGACGTCCCGTTTTGACCGGGACAGTCCCGCTTAAGAGGTGTGCCCCGTTCGTCCCGTCGATGATGTTTTAAAAACACTATTTGTCCCGTTTTGTAAAAGTCTATGGGTTAATTTGAAAACCAAGTCTAAATTTAAGACATTGTGTACTTCAATAAATGGTGATTGAATTTTTATACTAGCGTCATGGTAATACTGTGACAAAACAGCTGGACTGTGTTTCAAGCACTTCATAAAAATCAAAAAGTTCCATTGCCGTGGAGAAAGTTCGAGCAGACAGCAGTTTACTGTGAAAGTTAGCTCGCGTCGCGGGTTGTATTGCTTTGCGTAGTACTTGTTGAGCACAGAATAAGCATGGCCAAGAGGCGCAGTTTCAATACGGACCTCCAACAAGACTTTAAACTCCAGCATCTTGACACAAACTCAAAAGACAAAGATATGTGGGGTAAGTTTTTCGGTGAGTTTTATGAAAGGTTGGTGAAGAATAAAGCTATTCTCAAGAAGATTGGTTCTTCTGATAAATTAATCTGCTTTTCTTCAACTTCAGCGTAGGACTAACATCAAAGGAACACTATGTAAGTCATGCCGAGATTATAATAATTTATTGTTTATGATGTATCATTTATGTGATCCATACCTTAATAAATAATATAACGTTAACAATAATTTTATAATTAGGCCTAACGGATTTTTAGAAGAGGTAAACTGCCATCCTCAGCATGTCCCGTCACCCTAAGGAAAGGCGAACAGATATTTTGTGTTCTTGAGTTTGCAAGAAGTTCGTCCGTTTCGAGCAGAGTTTCAGAATACACAACCTGTCTACAACAGTATCAACAAGTGGTATGTCTTTACACAGTTCCTGGAATGAGATGGATTAGACATTTGCCGCATCACCAAAGGTGCACACAGAGCATTTATGACTTTTGTGATAATGGAAAGAAAACTTGGAGAGTTTATCTTTATTATGAATATACCTAAAGTGAGAATCATAGGACTTAAGACCTTCTGTAAACAAAAGCACGTGTACCCTAACAGTGTTGCAAACTTATGAAAAAGAATTAATCCACATAGCCTACAAGGTGTTATTTGTGAGTATCCCTTCATCAATTTCATCTGACGATCACTCATTCTCATCGTCGGGATTAGTCAAAAGTGGAAAAAAGGCAACGTTAAATTAAAAAAAATAAAATACAAAATGTACATCTTATCACCCAGAAGTAAGACGGTTCCGTACCAAAGGATTAATTTTCTCTCATATTTTACTAAAAAAACATTGCTAGAAGAATGTGACACATGAGATAAATTACGTTTTGAAACCGGGGTTTCTTCATTAAATTTATTTGATGTTGGAAAGTGTTATGATTTATTATTATAGATAATGAAAGTAAGCTAATACATATGATTTGATTGACTAAATTAATAATTATGCAGCAAAGACACCAAGGGAAACTAAAACGGCAACTGAGAGAAGCATAAAAGTGGGGAAAGAAGACTGTAGAATACAGAAATATTTCGAGGCAGTCACATTTTATTGTAAATAACCCATAGCGCGACAGCCCTTGAGAGCCTTGGCTTACCTACCGACTGCTGGTCTTCCTCCCACACTGTTCCTCCGTCACCTGTTATAGCGTGGAGATCTTAGACCAGTATTGGGGTGACGGGTGGTCAGCCCGACGAACCCCCAGTCGTTGTAGGTCTTCTCGACCGGGTTACCGCTCACTCATTCGGAGCTCCCCAATTTCCTCACGATGGTGGGTTGCCACCTGCCCTATACGTAGGCCGAATAAATTCCGACCAGAGCCGGATTCGAACCTACGCCGTCCCGCAGCGAACGATCTCAAGACGAGTGAACGCCTTAACCCGCTCGGCTACGGAGGAGGACTACATATAAAATAAAATGCATATTTGGGGGTGAATGTTTAATAATTGTCACATTTTTCTTCTCTCTTGTTGTGAGGTGTTCATTTTAAATCAACTTCCCTCACCCTACGGCCTGCCCTCCTTCACCCGCAAGAGTACTCCGGAGTGTGAGGATGTCACCATCCGGATGGTGAACACCTCTGGATTATAGATCGATTCCTGCCTCCCACTCCCTTCCCCATCCCCGGAGGATCGTCACTGACAATGTGAAATCATACTATCATATGCCGACAATCAACATACCACTTCCGTTTCTGTACTTGACTTAGTGAGAAGTATTGTGGTTGGCAACAGCCTAATAACGGATTTCTTCCGCATCATGTAGTCCGTTCTATGAATGTACGCTAATGGAAGAAAAACGTGTAAATTACATTGGATTATACATTTTAAAATATATTTTCATTAAAGGTTTCTGTTTATAATAATAATACCTGATTATTGTATAAATTACAATCGATCACGTGAACAGCAAGAAAATAGCGCCAGTTTCGAACATGGCGACTTCCATGCGTGCAGGCCGTGTTTTCAGTCTTTTGGAAATACAGCCGTTTGAAAAGTGGCAAGAAGCAGGTTGTTCTTAACGTTTATGTGACGTTGTGTAGGTGCTATCCTGAGCAAGCAGTGAAGTTGGTGTCCAAGTGTAATTCTGTGTCTGCGTCTTTGTGTTTTCGTTGTCTGAACATGAAGGTCCAGATGCAGTGGCACGACTTATATGAATTAAGCTGAAGCGACGTAAGGTAGGCACTGCAATTGGGCAGGAAGTGCCACGTGCAGTACCTACAGGGCAAAGATTGTTGTGGTGAAAGAAAGGAAAACGACCGGTCAAGTTGTGAGTCCCGCGAAAAAAAAAAAACACGTTGTTGCTCGTATAAACAAGTACACCGATTTTGAGATAGATGCAATACAACGCGAGGTGCTTTCGTATTCTTTCAATCAAAGAGCCGTCCTGTCCACTGTGGAGAAGATGTTGATAGTGATGATTGATGATGATCTCCCCAGTTTTAGCAGTCGACGTTAAATCGCCTCTTGTGCCACGTTGAGTTCCTTTTTGGCAAGCAAATTTGACAGACCGTACTCTGACAGGATGATGTCTAGCGCCGAAAATGCCTCAAGTTCAAAAAAGGAAGTACTGAATCAAGGTAAGAAAATACATTACTTGCATGAGACGTGGATAAATAATGTGCTTATTATCTATCGTCTTCCTGTTTTCTAGTGCACGAGAAACCGAGAGAAAGATAAACAATCTCTTTTTATTCCCCGGCTTATCTTTGTTTAGCTTCTGCTAAAACTGGCGGTATATTTGTTGCACAAAGGAGAAAACAATACTTCACATGTTGGGCAATAATTTGGTGGAAATAAAACCAAAAGGTTTGAATTACTGAAACGAATCTCTCTCTCTCTCTCTCTCTCTCTCTCTCTCTCTCTCTCTTGTATAACTTTGGCGCTGTTATACTGAGAGAGGAGGGGGAAGGGGGATCTGTTAACCCAGTGTCAGATAGATTGAACTTTTGTCGTAGAAAAATATGTTCATTCTTGAACAAGAACACGTATTTAATCACTTGTAGAAAATTTATTATACTTCAATGTGTAGATTATCAGTTAAAATAAGAATACGTTTTTCCATGTTACGTAAAACTAAAGATTGCGAGTGAGCAGCATATGATGGCCGCACCATTCACGAACAGCTGGCGCGGAGTGATACGTTACTCGAAGTGAGACGGTTGTTTACAGAAGGTCGGAAGGTTCGTGATTCTTACTTTAGGTAAAATATTTGTTTCTTGTTCAATAGTTCATGTCTTATGAATTTTTCACAGACTCATGAATAACCCTGTGTACATATCTAACACTTTCTTGGTACAATCAACAGCAAATGAATTAGGAGAAAAAAGATTTTCTCGACGAAAAATGAGTTGGCAATGCTGCGAACACCGAGGCATTTGTGATAAGACGCTTGAGGAGCCTCAAGCAAAGTTTTCTCAACGCACAACTTCAGTACCGAAGGTCATGTCGATTGGCAACTTTCGGGAGCATGTTGTCTGTCTACCTCTACACAGTTCTCCCCAAATGCCTGTTTGAAAATGATCTGGTGTTCACTTTTTTTTTGCCAACGTAGTTCTGACATTGCAGTAATGTTACAATATTTTTTTCTTATTTTGCTTTGTTTTAACCATGACACATTTATAATTTGTCGCAACTATGAGGATGGATGATAATTACATTAAATTGATAAGGAAACACTGCAGAGATAGAACTCCATGCCGAGACCAGGCCTCGAACTCGGAAGCCGGAGCGCGGAAATTTAGTCACATCGTTCTAACTCTCGGCCACGAGTTAGCTTATAATTATTTGTAATTGCTAAGGAGTATTTCATTGTATATTCATATCTAATATCCGTTTCTGGACACTTAATTTATAAGTGGTATTAGATCCAAAATGTGTTCGTCAGGGAGAATCCGATTTTTGTTTGACGGGGCGTTTGGGGAGGCACATCTCGTTCATATCCGAGAAACAATTAGAGTAAAAATTGACATGTGTGAAAGTTTAAGAAATGTGCGAATGACGGGGGATACTACCGAATAGGTGTATTCCTTTTTTTAAAAAAAATACTGGCCTGGTCACTGTTTTTTTTTTGTGATTTTATCATATCATGACTCATCCTCATCGTCGTGATTCTTTAACCAGATGTGTTCACCCTTGTGAGGGCAGACCTCACCCTCACGGAGGGTGAGGGCTACTGTGATCTCGGAGGGTGAGGGAGTTTCATTCCAAATGAACATCTCTGCTTTCAACACGTCTAGTATCCGCATATTCTGCAACAATGCAACTTGCGATCAGTAACTAACTGTCACAAATTTTGACTAAGTAATATTTTCAATCCACGTTTTGCATAGAAAAGCTAATCTGGACTTGACATACGTTGTAAAGTGAGATCCGATCCACTATGTGCTTCCACTTGGTATGGAACCCGGGACCGAAAGAAGTAAATAAAAAAAACGTGGCTATACAGCCCTGGAAGGGCCTTGGCCTATCTCCCGGCTGCCAGTCTCCCTCCCACAATGAAAGAAGTAAATAGATGAATGAATAGTTCAAAATTGAAATGATATACACAAGTATTGCTTTCAGTTATCTTCACATGCTCTAGAGCAAATTATGGATCTGCATTACAGGGAAGATTCACGAAGACCCACACTCATTTGATATGCAATGATCGAGATGGAAATTTCTGTGAGGTGGATGCTGGATCGATCCTTGAAAACAGGTCGGGGGAAGAGGATGTTTAGTGTATTGTTTCGCATAATTTGTAGGTAATTACAAGAGATCTGAGATACAAAAGTAAGTAAGTAATCTCCATAGGTATAAAATACATATCTATCATATTCAAATTTTACGATATCACGTGTATCATCAGAAAACCAAACATACCAAATTTTGGAAAGTAGGAGCTAGTAAGTGAAATATATTTCAAGTTGATGATTTATATTTGATAGAAATTCTATTAAGATGCCAAACCTGAAGCCTATAGTCAAGTTGCATGATGAAAGGATAGAGGATAAGCTTCAATCAAAATAGTATATGCTCACAAACAAAAATGGCGACTGAGTGACCTAGAGCAACGCAAAGCAAAGAAATCACTCGATAATTGGAAGAAACAATGAGTTACAAGGGCGAAAAGAATGTATTTGCTTTTGCAAACTCGACTTTAGTTTGCCTGTTCCAAACTGAAAAACCATATTTTGAGACCATTGTGTCACATGCTAAATTAATGCAGCCTTGTAAAAATCAGAGTTCAAAATGTTTCAAAGAAAATAAATATATTGTCTCTAGGGAAAACAGAAAGAAAGAAAGGACACACTCATTCAAACAAACAAAAAATAAACTTGATTTTCAATGTTTCAAATAATGTTGGCGTGTGTTCAGTAATGAGTCCACCAGCTATTGTTGTCGATTACCTCACATAATCTTCTGGGCATAGATTCAACAAGTCTATGACAAATACGTGGCCTGTTCTGTATAGTTCTCCATACGTCATACACATGGCCACGTAATCGTTCTCTTGTTCTTTCATAGCCAGGTTCCCATTCTCTCACCATAATGAACCATACGTTTTCAATTGGATTGAGGTCTGGTGATTTTGCTGGCCATTCGAATGGCTGAATGTCAGGGTGATGTGCAAGCCATTGCTTCGATCTTTTGGACGTATGGATACTGCAATTATCATGAACGAAGTTGGTGATGGGCATTTCCTCCCAAGGATAAATAACGCGAACTGTCGGTAGCATATGTTCTTCAAGCACTTTAATATATTCTTCGGAATCCATCCTCGAGGATATTTCTACGATATCTCCTGCACCAGCTGCACTGATCCACGCCCAAAATGCCACTGAAATTCTTCCACTTCTCCGATTGCCACTAACATATCTTGAATCATAACGAGTTCTGTTCGGTCGCCACAAATTAATTTGGCCATCTTCATCCGAACAAAATACTTTCTCGTCAGTCCAAATTACTGTTTCCCAAAAGTCATTTGTCATGGGTAGATATTGTAAAGCGAACCCACGACGAGCATTTACGTGTTGCGCTGTGAGTTGCACTTTCTTCGCTGGTGTTCTGTGCCGTATGCCCGCAGCTTGTAGACGCCTTCGTATTGTATCACTTGAACACTGCAGTTGTAAATGTCTGGCAACAATACTGGCTGGAGTAAATGGATGATTTGCAATGTGTTCCACAATAGCAGCATCTTGCTCTCCCGATGTCACTCTGCGGCGCCCTGTTTTCCTTCTTGTTTTCAGGCCCTCTTCTCCTTCATGTTGAAAACGCTCTATCCAATGACGAACAACATTTTCATGCCTTCCAATGGCTATTGCGATATCGGAAATTGTGTGGCCACATTCGAACAATCCACGAGTAGCTTCAGACGTGTATGGCATCTTGACTCCGTAGCTCCAATGAACGAGTGCTCGTCCTGGCGAGGTTTCCGACTACCACATCGCAAGTCATTCACTTGGTCTTCAATTGAGGGTTGCTAACCCTACTTTCAAAAAAATATCGTTGATATGCAAGGAAAATATCAGGAATGGTCACGACATTACGATCCAACAATTCAAAAACGGAATTTTTTCATATCTTGCGGAAGTTAAGGTAAACTAATGCTACTGAATTTCTACTTAAGAAATTTCATCGCCGATTCTTGTCATACGAAGTGAAATGGGTATTTGTCTCGGAAAACTTACAGGTGTAAATTATCTTCCCAGTAGAGTAATCAGAGTGCTAGGCACGATAATTGTCATTATTATTCTTTATACTGTATAACCAATAGCGTAGTTCCGTAAGTTTCAATGAATGATGTAACCCCTTATCACCTTACCAATAATCATAACCAATATTAACACTCGAATCTAAGTCAATCGAATATACAGCTTGGTGAGGAGGGGGGGGGGGGCGGAAATGACAATTTTCCAATCCCATGAATAAGCTATAGCGTCCCTGGGCTAGTGTGCTGCATAATTTCTACATTTAATTTGAGAAATCATTTTAAAATATCTATATTTTTGTTCCTCAGGTCCCATGAGCTTAACAAAACTATCCTTAACTAGTAGCCTAAATGTTAACAATCCTGAAACTTTTGGGGCCAAGTGTCCCTCTTTCAGATGCCAGAATTTGAACCCTAAAATAATAATTCTGAATTTACGAATAGTAGCGTGTTGAATGGCAGTGGGTAATTAGAGGTGATGTGCGTATTATTGCTTTACGAATTCATTTTCGTTCTGAAGAAAGTTGCCACTCCGATACAGACAGAATATTTCGAAAAGTCCTTAATCATTGTGAGTCTGAGTTTTATGCACAAATAGGCAAACCGGGACGAGATCTACAGTTTAAACTAGAATCCGAATCACTATGTGCCTCCACCGGGCATCGAACCGAGAACTCCTTGATTACAATGCGGCGACGATTCCCTTGCGCCATCAGTTGCATATGCATAAATTAATATAAATTAATTTAAAGTATATTTCTCATACTACATAGAATTCATTATCACCACAGTCGGGGAAAATAGTTTTATACAAAATTGAAAATAGAGGAATATCTATCGCTCTTCTCGTTTTACTATTTGTTATAAAATCAGAAGCATTTCACATCACTGTCACAATCTAGAACCGCTATTGAATGCAGAAACAGCAATACTTCTACCAGTCTCGGATAATCGCAATGATGAAGGTTGAAGATGTGATAGATGGAAGTGGGATGCAGACAATGACACATCCTCACCTTACTTCGAAGCGCGTGCGCTAACCAATTAGCCACGGGGTTGGCTTTTTTGTGTTTATCAGTTCACCAAATTAATTTATTCGTCATTCAAGATCCAGAGGTAGAAAAGCAACGTAAAATAACGAAAACAGAAAAAACACCATTCACTTATCATCATCACCCAACAATTTCATGCTGACCAAATCCACACACGAACCTCTTTTGGTATTCGTTTTGCAGAATGGCCTTGTGGATTAAACATCGTCCATTTACTGGTTCAGCTCGAGACAATCCAGGTGACCATGTTATCGAAGCTTATCTTCAATCCTTCACACAACTTCGCTATTTGCTTCTTACAGGTTTGACATCTTAACAGAACTTCTATCGAACATCGCTCATAGAGTATATTTTACCTATCAGCTCTTAATTAACCTTCTAATTTTCACATATATTTTTATTTTTATTTAGCGTCGCTTTCCTTCCATTTTTGAGCAATCGCGACGACGAAGATGAGTGAAGATACAATAAATAGAACATTCAGAAACAACAACAATGACCAGACCGGTATTCGAACCTAGGATCCCTGACGTAAAATCGTCTAGTGCTACCACTCAGTCAATTTTCACATAGAAACTTACACTTACACACCTCTTCCTTACATATGTGTTTTGTTTTACCTGCTGCACTTCTCTTATGGTGAATTCTAACCCCCCATTTCAGGTTTATCTCATGTTCATAGCTATTGCTTTGTAGTGAATGATAATCCTATTACGCCATGTGAATCTTACTCCAACAAAAACCCTGTTAGAAGATGAAAATGTTACGTGCGTAATGTTGTTAAAAGTCTGCTTTGCTTAGCTTTTTTAGTGTATTGAATTAATATTGCATTTTCATTTCGTGTTGAGGCATATTTTCGTCACCTAGATTTTGCATTTAAAATATGTAGGTCCAGTATATATTAGTCATTGTGAATTCGAGTCACTTAACGCCCGACCCTGTGGCCGAGTGGTTAGCACATCGCGCTGCGACGCCAAGGGTCCCGGGTTCGAATCCCGGTCGGGCTTGGTTGTTTGTGAATGTCCATTCATCAATTTCATCATTTCATCACTCATCCCCATCTTCGCAAATTAGCCAAGAGGCACAAAACGCGAAGTAAAATAAACTAAATCAAATCAAATCAAATCGAGTCACTTAAAACATTTTGCGTTGTTGCGAGATTATCTATTAGGCATAATGAATAAGTAGAGAAAATGCAACTTGTATATCAAAATTGCTATGTCCAACTGATCTCCGAAAGTATTGTTTAGCACGTTACATTTCAAGTATAGTCCATGATTGTATCTAGTAAATGAACGAGATGTGTCCCTCCTCTCAAACAATACGTGGCTTGTCCCCACCGAACGAAGGGTGCCACTTATAAATTAAGTGTCCGAAAGCAGGTATTAGTCATGAACAGAACAAAAAATACTCCTGAGCAATTACAAATTTTATACTCCAGTTCATGACCGGGAGTTATTGACGGTCTCCCCACCTTATCCGTTTTAGGTTCCGGGTTCGTGTCCTGGTATGGCAATCTCTTTTTTAAGTGTCTCTTCATCAATTTAATCTCATTATCATCCATCTTCAGAGTTTCGATTAATTGTAAAGGTGACATAAAAGCAAAGCAAAATAAGAACAAATACAAATAATTGTAAAATGACTACAACGTCAGAACTACATTTGAAAAACAAAATGCGAGCAGAAGGTTCATCTTCAAACAGGCATTTGGGGAGAATTGTGTAGACAGACAGCATGCTCCAGAAAGTTGCCAATCCACGTGAAGCATGACCTTCGATACTGGAGTTGAGTTGTGCTTTTCAGGAAAGTTTGCTCGACGCTCCTCAAGCGTCTTATCAAGATTGCCTCGGTGTTCGCAGCATTGCCAACTCATTTTTCGATGAGGAAATATTTTTTCTCCTAATTCATTTGCTGTTGATTGTACGTACATAGCAGTGACGTATACTGAGTCCAAGATCTGGGCTATCTCACAATGTCACGTGGTCCTAGGCTATGAATAATAATAAATTTACCAACTCCTAAGAAATCAGGTTACCAATTCATAGGAAATCAGGTTGCCAACTCATAAGAAATCAGGTTGCCAACTCATAAGAAATCAGGTTGCCAACTCATAAGAAATCATGTTGCCAACTCATAAGAAATCAGGTTGCCAACCCATAGGAAATCAGGTTGCCAACCCATAAGAAATCAGGTTGCCAACTCCAGAATCAGCATCATTATTTATACTCTAGACTTCAGGCTTCGCACATAGCCTAGCTAGCCTAGAATATACGCTCCTGGTACATAGGTATAAATCTTTTATCCGCAACCAACAATTTGAACTAAAGGGACTGAAACGATAATTTAACTGGGAGACGGGATAAATATTTGTAAAACTGAGAAGACTGTCCAAAAAATTAAAATTCACCAAATTTTGATAAAACAAGAAACATGATAAAGTTGACATGAAATAAGGGAATATAATTAAACAGGAAGTGGGAAACAGGAAGAAATTGAAGCATGCACGGTACGGTACCAATTCAGATAATTTATCTTGGCGTTAAGATACCCAGACCCGTATACGCAGCCTTTTCCGTCTCGGGAATTTTTTTTCCACGGAAATTAGGGGCAGTTAACTCTCTCCATCAGCAAATATGTTTGCGCTGAAGCCGTGAACGTATCAACGAGGCCGTTTTCGCCCATTTGTTAAGGAAAGGCGTTGCTACTCGTGTAAACACATGCGCAGTTAAGGGTGGGACGGCGAATAAACAAATGCCGCGGACCACATATGCACTTCTCGCTCGCTCTCCTCCTTTCCAATTTCCCACCTCATGTTGTGAACTGGAGGAACACAGAGAGCATCGTGTTCCGAAAATTGGGCAAATCGCCTAGCTTAGAGATTTATCCACACATCCCAAGTGGCGTGTTTGGTCATAGGTTGTTACGTACTTGCAAACGCTCCTCACGTCATGAGCAAAAGACTCTGACAATCACTGGTCGTGGTACAGAAAGGTATATTATTATTTATTTACGGACAGAATCGTTATTATTCCAGATTTCTTCATGCTTCCGTTATTCTGTTGCTATGGTCGATTGCTTGATTGATTTGGTATTTTAGGTCCAGGGGTGCCCATCCCCCCTAGGGCCTATGACGCACTCCCCCCCCCAAAAGGTAAAACATTCCTCCTCGCCTCTTTAATGCCGTATTATTTACTCTAATTATTTTGTACAAACCAAATTTGCGAAACAATATAATACAGACATACGTATTTTAGCAAAATATGTTTACTTTAGATATTGTTTACAATGTAGATGTTAACATGAGTATATTGTATATTAGTTTGACATTGATTGAAATTACATTTTACATAAATGATAACTTCTGTCATTGCAAAGTTGTTGCAGCAAACTTATTGATAATTTCCTTAGGCTCACGTCATAGTTAGTGTACTGAACCTTATTCTGCTTGACTAACCTTGTATTAATGCGAACAGCACGTCCCCCCCTTCCAAACCGATTCTAAAGGCATAAAGAGGTGGTGTTTCATTTCAACCGCATCGCAGCGATCACCCATATGTAGGTAGTAAAACTAAACATAATAACCATAACTAAAAATCAATAACAAGTTAAATCAAACGAAATAACACCCGCCCCATTTTGTGTGAAGATATGTAGAATTGGTAGCTAAACTATAACATTTTATCTCCCCAAAAACATTTTCATGACGCAGGCGCGTCATGAATCCCCCTTATGTAGGCACCCCTGTTTAGGTCCACTTTTTATGCACAGTAAGCCCAATCGGGACTGGACCTATAATTTAAAGTGGGATCCGAACAACTGTGTGCCTCGAACCTGGGACCCCTTGATTACAAGGCGACGACGCTACCACTACGCCATCGGGGAGACCCTTTCTGTTGCTATGGATATTGTGACACTGTTACTAAATTTATCACTTTGTAAATTTCGTTGTCAGGTTGATATAAATCTACAGGTTAGTCTGCTTATCCTGAGATACTCTAAACAGTTGACGTAATAAAAAATTAACAAACTCAATATTCAAACTAAACAACATAGGGTTTACAACTACAGTGTAATGTCCATTACAAGATAGGGGGCCTTGATTTCTCGCAAATGCGATAACACCGCAAAATCGTTAATTGTTACAAAAAAAAAAGGATTTATGTACGCGCAGTGACATGTTCTAAGCACATATTTCATTGATTCTAATTCGCGAAATAACGCGAATTTGAAAATTAATTGCGGATTATGGCCCCTATTACGCGGATTTCAACACACTTGTTGTTCAAGAACCAAAACTATCCACAGGATTAAACATTTCCTTTGTTTTAGACTTAAACAAATAAAATGTGCCATACTTACGCGTGTATAACGCGAACTTTTTCCAAAATTGTATCTAGAAAAAAAAAGGGTTATTCATGGAGTAATTCCGACAGCTACATGGAACCACGTGTAAATTTATGTTCTGCACGATTTTTGCACTTTCTAACGCAGCTTTTTACATTTCCGAGCGGAAGATCAAGTGCGTACCTAACGCCACAGGCGAGCCGTAACATGGGTATTTGTCATGCGGGAAATGGAAAATAACTTTCTCAAAAATCTTTCCCAACGTATGAATCATGAACAGGCGTAAACCATGTAAACCATTAAAATACTCGTTTAAAGGCACAATGAATTTTTAAGTATATTTAGCAGGAAAGTATTCTAAAATTAAAACGCGAATTTTGGGTAAGATAACACCAGTAAGTGAAAAACATTACACCCATTTTGGAGAAAAATAACCCCGAAAAATCGAGGCCCCTAGTTATAGGGCAAGGGGGGGGGGGGTATTTGCCCCAGACACTGTAAAAGATGACTGGAGCAGTGACGATCCAAGACCGTCAATTTACGTTGCCAACTACCGTAAAAATTACCACAGCCGTTTCTGAAGAATTAACGGACATTATATATCTAGTCAACCGTAAGGACCTCTTGTATAATTTTACAATTCGTATATTTAGGGTGTACACTAATGAAGTTACATCAATATTGATTGATTGATTGAGTTGCTGTTTTAAGCCCACTTTATGCACAGTAGCCTAAGGCTAATCGGGATTGAACCTACAGTTTAAAGTGGAATCCGAACCACTATGTACCTCCACCGGGTATCGAACCCGGGACCCCTTGATTACAGGGCGACAACGCTACCACTGCGCCATCGGGGAGGGCAATTACATGAATATAAGAGGGCAACTATTTTGTTATGACTAGGGCTAGGATTTTGATGACCTTAAAATTGCCAAAAAATGACCTTTAAGATTGCATTTATGACCTAATACATGCAAGAAAATGTTCTATAAACTTAGAAAAATGACCTAAAAATTCTGAAAGATTTGCAGAACAAATTTATAAACTACCAGGAGAAATTCAAATTACAAATTAACGGTACAGTATCTATCACATGTCCATTGCGGATGGTAGTACAAGTAAGAAAGTTCACTTTTTGTCATCTTTTACACTTTAAGTATCTACTGAGTTGCAGTACAAAATAAAAATCATATGCAAATTTTCAAAAATGAATGATTGTCAGTTGTCGGACAAGAGAGCCTTGTACATGGAAAAACTTCTCTCGACTTCCAATGAACTTGACTTGCAATGAACAGGCCTCCCTGATGGTGCAGTGGTAGCGTCGTCGCCTTGTAATCAAGGGGTCCCGGGTTCGATACCCGGTGGAGGCACAAGTGGTTCGGATCCCACTTTAAAAACTGTAGGTCCAGTCCCGATTAGCCTTACTGTGCATAAAGTGGACTTAAAACACCAAATCAACAACTTGAAATGAACAATATCACTTGCTGTTAAGACACTTTCAATTCCATGGAGTGCAAATTGATTCCCTGACAAATTGTTCGATACAGAGCTTAAAAGTTTGTACCCCTTGTTTTTGAACAATAATCCGTTCGGCGACAATGTATTTACTGATAGAGGGGGTTATCATATTGATGAGCTGAATTGTTACACAACAGCTTGTATTAACAATACTGAACAGAATTTCTTTGTTTCTTCAAATACAGTCGTTCAGAACTGCGCTGAAGGCAATGAGACGAGAGTCGGAAACCTGTCTTCTTCAAAGGGTTACATTTGCATGTAAGATGTTCCTTCTTTCACCAAAATGTAGAAAAATGCATAAGATGACTTTTAAAAGACCGAAAAATGACCTAAACAGTTTAAAAAGTTTTAAAAAAATTACCTTTACTCCAAAAAGGGTCAAAAAATGCAAAAACAACAACAATGCCCTAACAAAGGCATCCCAATTTATTCATTTACGTGTAAAACACGTTCCTATCTACTTATGCAACGTTTCTGCCTTACCAAAAAAAAATGATGCATTTGCATCAAAATCCTAGCCCTAGATGACCAAGTAAAAAGTTAAATATGTAGGTGCACATAATAGTCAATGCTCGAAATGGAAATTACTAGGTGGTTGGAGGATCCTTTAGAAAATTTTCTTAACAAATAATCTCTAATATGTAGGCTTCCAATGCATATAGCAATTTCTATTGTAACTCATAATGTTTAGTAATAAACGAAAAAAAATGGGCTCACTCCTTCTGGGACACCCTCTATGATTATGATGGATTATAAATAGGAAAATAATATAAAAAGGTACACTCAAGGTCACGGACTATGTCGGACAATGGACAATAAACTTAGCTGTACCTCCGCGATGTGTAGTGGTAACGTCACCTCTTTGTAATTAGAAAAAGTAGTCTGTGCGTGTGTGTGAAAATTCTTCTGCTACAAGTCCCCCCCACCGGGCCCTTGGAAGTTCATTCCGACCAAAGGCCTATAATGACGTCATACTGGCCAGCGATCGCTTCCAGCGCCACCTCTACATTAGGACCACAACTGGCGCCATCTCACGCGAGTCGCGGTAACCGAAGATGCACTCCACCAGAGTATCCCGCTCTCGCAAACGTGTTGGTATTTCGGAAAGAAGAATTATGTTTCCAACTCCCCGTGGCGTGTTGAACAGCCACGTCAAGAGTCTGCTATCTTGTTTTCACAGTAGCGGGATCCTAGCGTGCTGGTTTCACAAGAGGAGAGAGAAAAAGAAAACGTCCCTCGCTACACTGTGCCATGTGTACCATGTACATGTCCCGAGCAGAGAGAGAGAGAGAGGGAAATTGCCGTTGTTAGGAACTTCCTGAAAAGATAGATCAAATTCTTACAAGTTACGCCATATCCTAATGGACAACTTGCATTTTGTATTGCTTATTGTTTTTTTTAAAGTTATCTGACTTATCTGTCAATAAAGAATATCAATTATTAGAATTTTGGGGTGTGGTTTAATCAGACGTGAATGTATAAACGACCAGGCCGACTGGTCCCTCGCAAGAAACTAAAAAGGACTGTGTTTTTTTCCTTGGCCACCGAGTTCACCTGACCTCAACCCATGGGATTTTTTCCTGGAGTATTTTACCAAGGGTCTCGTGTACAGACTCGGAGATATCACAACATTAAATATGAATCGACTGTTGACTTACAATTGTTAGACGAACAGAGAGGTCAATTAAAATAGCTTGTCACCTTAAACTAGCATCTGTTAGGTCTTCGGTATTAGATAGTCTTACATCTTCAAATTTGCTAGTTTCCAAGATATCTGCTGTTTACTTTTGATCGATTGTTGTCCTATGGCTATGACTAGACAGGTGTTTTACAAGAGTCAAATTAAAAACCTACATTCCAATAAAAATTGTGGGGCACACAGTCAACTTTACATGAGGTATCAACTGTTATAAACGACTTCAAGGCAGTAACACTAATCAAGGAGCTTCAAAACGCCATTTTGTTATTTTAAAGATGGCGCCTCCTATGCACACTTGCATCAGTGAAGGGAGTTCTTGCCCTCTGTCAGCCTAAAACTTACATAAATTTCTTGGCAAATGAATATTCAATATCTCTGTACATACTTGCCATACCAGCAAGTTTACTAATGAAGGAGAAAGTTCGACAATGGCCTCAGTTCGCAGACACATGGGTGGAAAGGTCTTCGCAGTGGCTCATAAGTGACTGCATGCGCCCGAGCATTGTCCTGCAAAATGACGGGAGGATTCAGCAGAAAGTGTCCCCTCTTCTTTCGCAACGCAGATCGCAGGTTATGTTCCAAAAATGAACAAGGAATACCGCAGACAAGTTAATAAAATTACTTATAAAATAAAATTAACTTATTAACTTGTATGTGGTAATACTGCGCACTGACGGTCTGTCCTGGAGGTACGGCGAGAATCATCAGTGAGATTATGAGTCAGACTACACAACTTTAGACCGCCAACTTCAATGATGCTCTATTCCTCTCGTCACTGCGCATGCGCGTAGTGGTGGAAGGAGAGTCCCTTTACTGGGAGGTAGCTTAGGTATCAAACTAACATGTGGTATAAGTCAAAAGCACTGGTACCGTTTCATGGCGTATATACAACAGTGTTGCCACTATTATATTTCCAACCCACGTATATATAGGTCTGTGCTAAAATGCAACCCTACATACAGAAATCTACTAGATAAGAAACAGGAACAAATTAGGGTTTTAATTTGGCTCTCCCTTGTATGTAGTTTATGTTATGTTGAGTTTTCATTTGGGAGGTCTGTAAGTCGGCCAAATTTTACCTTCATTCCTCTGGTAGTTTCTGAAATACCGATTGCCTGAGATCTGCCACAGCTGACTTTGGCTGCCTGGAGTCTAAACTGAAATTTTCGGCAGGTTCTAAGCCACAAAACACTTTATATAGTCAGTGCAACCGAAGAATTTCGTTTGTGGTACAAAGGCAGAAGTAGGCTAATATTCTTTCCCTTCCCTTATTTCTCTTTTCTTTTGTTTCCTCTTTTTTCGATAACTTTCTTTCTGTGTTTCTCAGTATCTATCTCTCTTTTTCTTTTACCTCTCTTTTTTTCTCTTTCTCTTCCTTTTTTGTCTCTTCTTCCTTATCTGTTACTCTTTCCTTTTCTATCTGAAGAGATGTTTCTACTTTTCCTTCTTTCTCTCTTTGTTCCTCACTTTCTTACTTACTTTTTCTATTTCTTTCAATCTTTGTTTCTCTATCCCTTTCTTTACTCATTTGTATCTCTTCTCCTTCACCTGTTTCTCCGTATCTTTCTTTCTGTGCTTCTCTTTCATTCCTTCTACTTTGCTCTCCTCTCTGTCTATCTTCCTTTCTTCCTCTGTATCTAGTTTCCTTCACCTGTTTTTCTGTATTTTTCCTTTCCCTCTTCTCATTCTCGTTCTTTACCTATTCTTTCTTTCATTTGTTTCTCTCCCCTTCTATCTTTCTCTTCTTTTTCACCCATTTATACTTGTTTTTCTCTCATTGTTTCTACTATCCTTTTCTTTACATCTCTTTGTTACACTGTTCTCTCTTTCTCTTCCCTTATTCCTCTGTTTCTCATTTTCTATTACTTTCTCTCTCTATTGCTCTCATTCGTCTTTCTCTTTCTATATATTTTTCAATTCCATTGGTCTTTATTCTTGGGCGAGGTTCAGCAAATGCTGATCTACCACCTAGAGGAATGGAAAGGTGCAGAGATAGAAATAGAGAATAGGAAGAAAGAGAAAGAACGAGAGAGAGAGAGAGAGAGAGAAGTGCCTCTGTGTGCAGGCTGTTTGATTGGCCAGAAGGGTGGGGTTAGTCCTCCTGTATACAAATCAAATCCTGAAGGAGCGAAATGAAAGCGAGTTACCAATTTGTGACCACGATATCTGCAATATGTTTTTGTCATTGCAAATTCGATAAAATTGTATGACGAAAAGAACGACAGTTATATCGTAGAATAACTATTAACTACTAATTCCATTACTGGGGACAAGAACTTTGAGATCGCGGTTTGGGTATATCGCCATATCAAGTCGCTTTTTATCGCCGATAGCACCGGCGAGGAAAAAACAAAAAAGAAGCGCTGGTTCCGATCCACAACAGACAAAAGGGAACGCCAACAATGAGGAGTTGGCGCAGGATCAGAGGGGCATGAATGAAGTCTTTATAAAAATAAGCCGATGTGTCGGATTGTTTATTTTCGTACCCAGTTTTACGGCGGCCATACTGTGCTTTGACTCTCGCCACACACGTCGTTGGCGACGACTGAGGGAGGGGGAGGGGGCATAGACGGCGGAGAGATCTCGTGCAGTTGGCTGCCTTCATCTTCCCGCCCCCCCCCCCCCAACCCGTAACCCCTTGGGCGTATGTAGCATTGATGTAACCATGGTTACCGGATTGACGTGGTTTTGCCTTTCTCTGGCGGGTTCCTAGAAGTCAAAGGGACGACTGTCGCAGAGGAGTGGGGGGGGGGGGCGGGTTGGGGGATATCTCGCGAACTAGTACAAAATGGAAAGGTAGAATTCGATTATATGGCAGAGACGTATTAAGAAATATCTTTTCCAGGGTGTTATTGCTTTCCTCTATGCATTTGTATCTTTGTTTTTCTCTTTCTCTCAATGTTCAACTTTTTTCTTTGTGGTAGAATCCATTTCTTATATTTTTCTCCTTTCTCTTATATTTCTTCTTTACTACATTTTCTCTTCGTTTTTCTGTCTTGTTTTCTCCTGTATTCTCTCTCTCTCTCTCTCTCTCTCTCTCTCTGAATCTCTTGCTCTTTCTCTTTCTACCTATTCTCTATTTCTATCTCCTCACTTTTCCATCCCTCTATCTCTATCTTTATCTCTTAGGCCTCCCTGATGGCGTTTTGTCAACATATCTGTCTGTATTTCCTTTTGTCTTCCTTTCTTTCTGCTTCTGTATCTTTTTTATCACTTTCTGTCTCATGCAGTTATTTGATTTTTTATGCTTTCTAGCATACTAACATTTGAAATATAACAGTTATAATAGGCACCGACAATGCTGCAAGAACAATCAACTTGGAATATCGTGGATAATTAAAATATTTCAATTCAAATCAATGTCGATAGAATAGTGCAGATGATGTATTTATTTATTTATTTATTTGGTGAGGCAGGACAACTCCACCTGCCTTCCAAAAGCTACAGGCTTCATTTTTTCTCAGCAACTTAAATTAGAGAAACGATATTTTGAGTGAGTTAGAACAGAATATTTTTATTTTATTTTTGTGCGAGCCATAGATAGGCTGTACGCACTACATAGTTTTGATTTTTTCTACGATATTTTCTTACATTTCGTTTTCTTTTAAGCTGTCTCTTATTTTGTCCCCTATATACACATTCTTCCCCTCCCCCGACAGTTCTTCTTCCAGTCTTTCTTCCTTCTTCCTCGCCCCACTTCTCTTTTCCTGCACTCTCACCAAAAAACGCATACATTTTACTTTACAGACACACTATAAAGATGGCTCGTCTGGAGCATGATCACTCATTTCGCTGCCTTCTCTAATAGCTTTCCCCCGCCGTTCTCTTACTTCTCCCAGGTATTTCCCCACTTGCTGCCCCGCTTCTTTTATCTTTATTCTGTCGTCCAGCACTTCTAGCACCTCCCTCCCTGTTAAGTTTTTCATCCATTTGTCCCTTAGGTCACGTGTAGAAGGGCAGTTCAGTAGGATATGCTCGTCCGTCTCCTCCCCATCGCACAAATGACATCGTTTTTCCTGCTTCGTTTATCTTTCTTAGTTGTTTCCATCCCCCTAATTTAAACCATGCCAGCGCGCCTCTTTCATTTTTCCCACAACCTGGATATATTTCGCTTTCCCCCATTCTCTTACTCTTAGCTGTTCCCTGATTGAGGTCTTTGTTTGGCAGTCTGCTATTATTTCTTGTCTGTCTATGTCCAGTAACCTGTTTCTGATTTGATTTTCTGTTGGGATGCCCCCCTCCCCTTACTTCCTCTTCCCATACCCAACCCATTCCGCTATTATATAAGAGATTTTTCACTTCCAGACCCCAGCTGTAAACGTTTTCCTCCCTTGTCTGTATTTCCAAACGTTGTCCCCTCAGCGTAGTTTGGCCCTCTTGTGATAATCGCATTCAATATTTAACAACCCTCATCCGTGCTTGTACCTCGTCTCTGTTCAGGCCCAATTCCTTGAGAATCCCACAGTTGACCGTGCCTCTGCTTACGCCCATTACTCTCATATAAAATTCTGTTTGTATGCCAATTATTGTGTTGTCCCCCCTTAACCCCCACACTTCTACTCCATAGTTTAATGTACCTAATACTATTGATGAATAGAGGCTTTGAATGACCGGGAAAGGCATTTGAGGTGCCTTATTTATTGTCCTTATGACTTGTTCTATTGCAAATTTTGTTTTAGTTTTTCTTGCCCTTATGTGGCGTGTCCAGTTCCCTGTCATGGAGAGTGTTGCCCCCAGGTATGTGAAGTTTTTAACCCGCTCGATTAAACCCCCCCCCCCCCCGTATGTTCATGTCTCCTGTCTGCTAAATATGTAGCCATTTTTGAAAGCAATGATTTTTATTTTTTTAATGTTTACATTCATTTTATATTTGATGCACCCCTCATATATGCTATCTATGCCCCTGTGTAGACCCTCTATTGTCTCGGACAAGATGGCTATGTCGTCTACATACATAAGGACTTGTATACTTTGCACTCCTATACATGGTGTATTTCTCACAATAGAACCGATCTTTCGACTGATTCATGAAATAGAACTATTCCTATCCAAGAAAACTGTTCCTTTGAGCTTTTCCTATTAAAATAATTCGAAATATAACCAATCTCATGACTGATTCATGCTAAATAAATTATCTTTTGAGCTATTCCTACTAAGGAACTGACCATTTGAGCAATTCCTATTAAAGAAATTATATTTTGTGCTATTCCTATTAAAGCAATTACCTTCTGAGCGATTTGTATTAGAGAAATGTCTTTTGACCGATTCTCACTGACGCCGTGATTCAAGTGATCGGTTCCCAACTCAGGATAGAAAATATTCAACAAAGACGGTTTGCAGCAAGTCGCCCGTCTGCAGTGCTTCTAGTAGCCTTCTTTGAGAAGCAGGAAAATGTGTTATTGGGTAAAGGGGAGGGGGTTGACAGTTGAGAAATGCCAGAGAACCGAGAGATGAAAATAGCAGAGCAAAGCTCGTCGAGTATGAATCTTAGAAGGAGGGACACATTGGGCGAAGTCGTGAGGGAGGGGACGGGCCACAGCGGGAAAACTCCTCAGTGACCAAGGACTTTTTTCTTCATAAAATTGATTTTAAAAACTAGCTTTCCAATGGACTGACGTCGTTTACTTTCTCATGGACGCGAACGCTGCTCGCGCGGGATACATCGCATGTTGCCAAACCTGCTGCATGCACGTAGTTTCTTCCATGGCGGGATGAAAAATGAGAAATAACATGTAAGGAAACAAAGTCGATAAAGCATTCACGAAAAACAAATGTGAATGTTTGTTTTGTAACAAAATCAACAAGCAAAATCAGAATTAATTTGGGGACGTTGTTAGAGTCAAAAATCAGTTCCTTACATGAAAAGACTACAAAATTGTTTTTGGTCAGTTCTCAGTTCTTTAGGTGGCACGATTTCATGTGAAATTTCACTTGTTCTTTACATGAGGATATGCCGTGTTTTGTCGATAATATCGTAACGCAATCTCAAGCGGCTTACGCGTGAAAGCAGCAGAATTACTTTAAGGACGTTCTAAAACATTGCAACTATTTAAAGGATAAAAAAATAATAAATTTTACTAATATGAAAAAGAAAACAAAGCCCGAAATTGTTTCCCACAAAGAAATTATCCAGGACAATACTCTATCACAATATTTTTACACAAACATAGACATCTAAATAGGTAGAATAGCCTTTTTTGATGTAAGGGAAGCTGATATGGGTTTCCAAGCAAATACTTTATTCCGAATAACTTAATATTTGGAATTGATTAGCGTATTTTGTTTCTATTTCTTTAGACAGCTATCTCATCTCGTCTCTTGTCTTGTCTTGAAAACGATACGAGCCAGGTTGTAAGTCTCGTCTCGTCTCGAATTTTTAAAAGCCTTCTCCGTCTCGTCTCGTGGGCAACAATGTCGTCAAGCATTTACTTCGCAACTGATATTGGAGCCTCACCAGCGAAAACGCCCTCCGAGACAACTGGTGGAAATAATAAGCATAAAGGTCAGACGCTTCTGTTCGGTAAATTTATGTTTACAATTACAAGTTGTCTGAAAAGTATCGCATTATAAACTGTAAAACTGTAAAATTGACTGCAGTTTGTTCTTTTGGGTCGGCTTATCAGGATACCAAAAGTGAAAAGAAGAAACATAAGTTGAAATGCGCATATTAAGAAACAACGTGGCCGAGAAAGTTTAGGATCCTTCCTGGACTTTTGGCCAACACCAGCCAAGACCTTTTCCAAATTTGCTCTCGTTTAAAAAAAAAAAAAAAAAAAGCCGCTATGATATTCCAAAATCTGAAATATTACATCTGCTTGGAATGTCTTCTAGAGCTTTCATGTGAATCTTTGTGTGATTAGCTTCCGCTGTTGGCCAGATATTTTCAATAGTTTCATAGACTTATGTAGCCACGAAGCTATTGACAATATCTAGACAACAGCGAAAGCAAATCACAGGAAAATTCACGTCAAAGCTCTAGAAGGAATTCTAAGCATATGTAATATTTCAGATTTTGGAATAGGCCTAATCATAGCAGTTTTTCGGAAGGAGAGGAAATTTCGAAAACAAACGCCGATAAAGGGTCCAGTCTAGCCTTCAGTCGACTTTCGTTCTCGTCAGCGGGTTCGAGTCACGGCCTGAGTGTTCTTTGTGAGCGTCCATTCATAAGTTCCATCTAATTTCCACTCGTTCTCGGTGGCGTTTCTAGGATTTTTGAAAGGGGGAGATTATTTACACTTTTCTTAGTAGCCAGCTATCATTTTCATTTCCTGCCTTTAATGTTTTTTTGTTTTTGTTTTTAATACTGGGTCTAAGGAGAAAGGGGTTACGATCCCCTCCAACTCCCCCTTGGGCAAGCACGTAGCCAGGGGGAGGGCTGAGGGGGATGAAGCCTTCCAAAATACAAATATCTAATTTAAATAGTGTATAGTGGTAATTAATTTTACTTCCATAGCAGGAATTACCATTAGATCGAAAAATGTAGTGTATAACAGAGGAACCAGATTATATTTTTATTTTCTACCATTTAATCCAAAGAATAAATGTATCCACATCTCTCAAAATGTATAGTTTTCTTTGTGAGAGTTTACACAATATAGACTTTATGCGTAAAATTAAGCCCTAACTTTTAAAGCATTTTTTAACGGAATGTTTAAAAGTTAAGAACAAAATACAATAAATATAAATTTCAGTAGACTAACTGTACAAAATGTAAGAAAAATAATTTATAACAGTGTTGGATATTCACTCATACGGTGGATCGAGTAGCAAATTCTCTCAATTTATATATTAATAATAATAATAATAACAATTATAATAATAACAATAAATTTTGAATTAAAATTGGTTTATTTTTAATGACATATAATAGCCATTATTCTAAAATGATTTATTATAACTGTGTAATAATTATTATCGTCATTATTATTTCTACTAATCAAGTCTTGTCAGTGGCCTCCACCCCTCTAGAAATATTTCTGGTGATGCCTGTGCTAATAAGGGATGAGCCCCTGGTTACGTGCCTGCCCTTGGGCACGCCACTGCTCGTTCTTATCGTTGCGATTAGCCAAAAGTGGCATCAAAACCAACGCAAAATAACAAAAATACTATACATTACAATATAGAACACTAAAATTGATACCGAATAGCAATACCTAGTGAGAGAAAGAAATGGAAAACTTTAAAAGAGACGTACAATTAAAAAAAGACGAATCAGAATATCGCGACAGAAAGTAGCTGTTTTTAGCATCTTGCGAGAGAATATCCACGACAACCATCGACGTCTTCTTCCCTCTATAAGAGCACAATTTTTTTCCCTTCTGGCCTGTGGCACTAGGACCATCAGTCACGCCGCACGGTGGAACGAAGTTGATGCAGGGGACAGCTTCTATCATCGAACAATTATCGCCCACCAAGTCTGCCATGCAATTCTACACCGCCGAAAACAGACTCTGGGCGCCCCATGACTGTTGCCAGAATGACAGGGAAGCTTTTAAGCAGAGATGTCCTGCCCCATCCTCTCCCCTCCCCTCCATCTCTTGCAGATCATCTTTGGCTCCCGACCGAGAAGCGGCATGCTACATTTGCGGCAGGGTTGCAAGGAGTGCCGGAAACTATATATCATAATGGTGATATACAGAGCGACATTGTAACTTCGTAACACGGTAATGTTTTTCGAAATATTTATAAAAATTCACATATTATTAAAGTAAAGAGTATAATGGGCAGAGCCGATACCACTTTGAATCTCTCTTACCGACTTCCACCGATACCGCCTTGATGACTAATGATTCAATTCACCTCAGGCTTGAGAAGCAGTAATTATTCAACTTTGACTAAATTTTATTCGAAAAATTACTAAATTTATTTCTCACATTTGATTGATTGATTTGCTGTATTTTACTTCGCCTTTCGTGCCACTTTTGTCTAATTTGCGAAGATGGGGATGAGTGATGACATGATGAAATTGATGAATGGACAATCACAAACATCCATGCCCGGGCCGGAATTCGAACCCGGGATCCCAAACGTTGTAGCGCGATATGCTAACCATTTCGCCACGGAGGCCGGCTTCTCAAATTTGACTTATGACTAGGGACGTGAAGTTATTAATTTAAAATCTGTTTTATTTTTACATGCATTTTTACTGTTTTTACTTAAGATTTTCACATTGTGTTGGTTCTGGAAAATTATGACAAACTTTAGTTTTAATAACAAGAAAAGAATATGGCTTGCATTTATGAGAAATGACCAAATTTCTTCCATTTGGAAAACTATTTCATCTCATCAGACACTACATATGATAACACCGAAATCTTTGAACACAATCATACACATCACATTTCCCTAACAATGCCAAAAAAAAAACTTCGGCGACCTCGAAATACTGTTTTGTGTACACACACATGCACGCCCACCCCCTCCCCCTCCGAAACACAACAGGTGCTTCTCATTGAAAATTTTTGCGTTCCTACGAAATTTCCCTTCTGGGAAGGACCCCTCCCCCCCATTCCATCCCGAGCGAATTCTATTTCAGGCCGAGGTTAGACACTGACAGTATCTCTCTGCCAAACTGCAATAAATGAAGCGCCACAATCTCCTTTGAATCGAACTGTCATCATCTATACTACAAATGACAGAATAGCGCTTTCCCTTCAGGTAGTTCTTTTTGATCAGAAGAAGGGTTATCCCCAGTTAATATTGCTTATTTCGCGGCGTTTTTCGCGTTAAAATGTAAAATTCGGTGTTATTCTGAAAAACTGTATAATTCGCTTTATTTCGCGATTCCGAAACACCGGAAACTTGCCTCCTTTACCTACCCAAATATAATTTAAACACTTTATTTTGCTTTCTTCAACTTTTCGATGTTATGGTTAAAACAAAAACTTCTTATGACTAAATGCATGTAGTCAGTTTCGACGAAAATCGGGTCGGTGCTATTTTGTGTACTGGATTTAGTCAAAAGTGACTAAATTTTGCTCGTTTGTGACTAAGTCGTTTTTACAGTGCGATGCTTTAAAATTGCAACTATTAAAATTTGTTCAAAGTATTGATTGATAATAGTGGTTGAGCATTCTACTCCAATTATAAGCATCAAAATACCAGGGTTTTGATTTAAAGTGTTCAAAAATCACATCAGAAGATATAAATACCTGTTATGTAATCACAAAATACAACTTATCCACATAATATTGGTTGAAAATCAATGAAAGTTTTGAATTTTGCAGGACTTCCATGATAATTAGAGTTTGAGTTTTTCTTGTTTTAAGTTCACTTTATGCACAGAAAGGCTAATCGAGACTGGACTTAGAGTGGGATCCGAACCACTATGTCCCTTCACCGGGTTTTGAACCAGAATACTTAGACTTCACGAAAGTGTCTCGCGGCATTTTTTCGGACCCCGCTAACAGCCAGAACGCCGGAAAGGTGTCGGCCTGTATCGGTAAATACCGATATATCGACATCGGAAACGTATGCGGCAAATCTGAAGATGGTAGTTTGAACTTCTATTGGTTTCATCTAGGGTGTGCAACAAAGTACCTTAAAAATTATTATCTTTTTATTTCAAACAACTTTAGTAGGGGTCATTTTCGGGTAAGGCCACGGTTTTCGAGTGGGAATTCAAAACACTATTTTACTGTTGTCATGAGCCTGAATACTTCTTGACCTTTCGTTGTAATTGAGGTTCCACGTTCGATCCCTGTAGAGGCACATTGCACAGCAGTTCGGATCCCACTTTAAACTTTAGATCCAATCCTCATTACTCTATCTGAGCACAGCCAACCTTCTTGGCAGAGTGGTTAGTACAACCCGCTACGACGCCAAAACTCTCGGGTTTGAATTCCGATCTGGGCTTTGGTGTTCTCTGTGAATGTTCCTTCATCAATTTCATCATAATTAGGGTGAGTCGGAAATCCTTCACATGGGCTCTGTAATTAGGTATGTACCTGTTGAGTTCGATAAATAAATAAATAAATAAATAAATATAGCTACACGTTTGAAGTAAATGTAGTGTGTTACTGTACAATGGAGAGGGAAAATTGTGGTCTAAATATGGGCTACTAGTGGCAATATCACAAAAAGCAATAAAAAACATCCAAATATTTGTTGAAAATGTGGTCTCAACATTAGACCTCATGTCATAGCCCATATTTAGACCATCACGCTATTTTTCTTCTTCAATGTATATTCGCTGTCTGTGGTAGCCTACATATTTCACAAAAGAATCATGGTATTATAAAAGTCCACATTTGTTTTATGTACCGCTAATATCATAACCTATACAAAGCAGATGAGAATTCAGAAAACGCTGAGTTAAAACATACTTGCAAAAAGATTTCGGATTTCGCAATTCTATAACAGCGTCCAAGGCCGAAACTAACCACCACTTTCTCTTGCGAATTGGCGCCGCAACCTTTGTACTTGACTGATAACCAGTTCAAATAGCCTCTGCCAGGCTGCAGGCTGCACTTATTTTTTTTATTTCAGATAAGAGTCAGGCAACTGAGTTTACGTCATTAGCCAAGATGGCGCTGAGCATGCAGGAGCAAGTTACAGTTGCAACGTGGGAAATTACATACGTTGAATGATCATTCATGAGAGCAGTAGCCACAGCAATGGACTTCAATTTAGCAACAATTTGATGTAAGCAGTCGTTTTCTCCCCTTTTCCACACCCGACGGAATTAATGTTACATTAAAATCACGTCTCGCCAGTCTCACGATCATTCTGGTATGCAGTTGCCCGCGCTGCCACTGTAACTTGCTGCTGCATGTTCAGCGCCATCTTGGATAATGAAGTAAGCTCGGGTTAATGACTTATCTGAAATGAAAACAGGAAGTTTCACTTCAATATACAATTCACCATTTCCCTCTACATTAGTAACACACTATATTTACTTCAAAATTGTAGCCATATTTCTCACTCACCCTGTATATTCATGGTACTTTCAATGAATACCACGGTCACCTCTTCCCAACTCTCACGGTTGTTCGACCAATTTTCTCCGAACGTAGCAATACATCACTTTGTGACATTCATTGAGATGGAAGAATAATCGAAAAGATTGACGAAACAATGATAATCTGCATAGCACTGGCAACCATCGCTTGTCACCCTAAAGAATACCAAAAGAAGTCTTGGAGTAACGCACACCGGGACCTCCCACTTGGTTCTGGCTGAATAACAGAGAGCATGGTTGACCAACAGACATGCCAGCATCTCGTGTCTTCTTCTCCGGGAAGATGCTTCACGTTGAGATGATCAGTGGCTGCAACCCCATGTATTATTTACTAGAGTTAGATTGACTTTTATGACTGGTGATGTGAGAAATAGAAAATGTACAATTAGGAAGGAACGTATGTGGGCGACACAGCACAAGCCCCAACAGAGGATTTTACTGGCTGTGACTCCAGGCGCCAGAACACTGCAACACTGCAGTTTCCAGGACGTACTACGTGGAAGTGCTGTTGACCATGGGCGTATCCAGGGGCTGGGTTCAGGGGGTCTGGACACCCAAATTCCTTTATTTTTTTGTGGATTCTGAAAATAACATCCACTAAGGTTTCTTTTTTTTTTTTAACTGTTTGGTACGGTAAGTGAAGTTGCTGTTTTAAGTCCACTTTATGCACAGTAAGGCTAATCGGGACTGGACCTACAGTTTAAAGTGGGATCCGAACCACTTGTGCCTCCACCGGGTATCGAACCCGGGACCCCTCGATTACAGGGCAATGACGCTACCACTGCGCCATGGGGGAGACCCTAAAGTTGATGTATTCTTTTTAATAATACATGCAGAGCTGAAATACTAAAAGCAAATGCATTGCATTATGTACCAGACATAAAAGAAAACTATTGTCAATGTGTGAAACTCGATTTCTAGAAAAACATTATTCACTTCAATTTTTTGTTAAATTTCTTCAACCTTGTCAGTTAAGCGGAGTTGTCCGAGTGAACCATCCCAAGCAAGTGATCTTCTAGCCGCTGTTGAAAAGAGGACTTTCTTCATCGTACTCCTTATCTGAGAAGAGTTTTTCAGATTTACTGAACAGTTGTCAAAGTATTTAGAGCAATCATAACAATTTTGCGTCTGCTTTTTCTTAGCCAAGAGATGTCACAGAACTGCTTCAGAGACTTCGGAAGATTTCACATAAAGAGTTTCAGTGAAGTATTTCATACTGCTTCTGAAAAGTGCCAACAGACATCCAATTCTGAAATTAAGATTCGAAGAATAACAAAGCACAACAACAATAATAATAATAATAATAATAAACGAGATAACTATCATCGTATTATTATAGAGAGGGACACACCGTTGGCATTGAAGGATGGGCAGCCCTGGCTGGTCCCCCCCAAATTTTCTTTCTGGATACGCTCCTGGTGTTGACTTTTCGGTGGCTTCAGCAAAGGCCACCCACCTCTTACATCCTATTGAAGTTGAAGAAATTGGGTCTAATGGTTCTTCTGAGGTTACCAATAATATAGCTTCTGGCATGTTGAGAGCTGTAGTCCAGGTTACCTCCCGTTTCGCCGAATGCCCCACAGACAAATATCTCACCTAAGCAAAATTTTCGGCGAAATGGGAATTCCAGTTTTGCAGAATCCCCTTTCGCTCAATATTCTGAGGTGAGAGACTTTTCTCTCTACCGGGAAATTACAGGAACTGAAGTGAAAAAAATAACCACCGTCGATCCGGAACGTTAAAAGCTTTCAACATGATAATAAACCATTCATTCTTGCTTTGCAGCTCTTTCAAGAAGAATATGAGTTCGTATTCCCGTTTCGCCGAATGCCCCAGAGTCACCACATTGTACACTGAGTAAAGTGGAACAAGCATCCTTGGATGATGATGTCTGGAAAAACGCTTCGTACTGCGTTCAAAGCTGCTATTTCGAAATAAAGGACGATTTCAGTCGATTTGCACTTTGCCAGTGCACTGGCTGTCTCCAATTCATTCTGTGGACGACCTGTCGAGCTTCAGTTCTCGCTGCTTCCGGTTCGTGGTGTATGTGTTAAAGCTTTAGACACAAATTCTTAATTATGAGGCACAACTGATGCCTTACAACCACTCCTACACTTCCAATAAGATCTGTCCTCCACTCGTTTACAAATGCGATACACGAATCCATCGTATACAACAATATTGCTGCCACGTTTAGAAATTATAAAGAACCTGAAATTTCCCTGTGGAGGAAGAATTTCCTTCGTTCCAAATATTCGTCGAAAGGGGATTCGGCAAAACGGGAATTCCCCTTTTGCCGAAAATTTTACTTAGGTGTGAAATCCGATATAATGTGACTCTGGGCCATTCGGCGAAATAGGAAGAGACGGTAGTCCGTTAGGTAGGGCGTTTGACTGCCGGGAGACCCGTATTCGATTCCAGGTGTTGTTGATTTCATGGTGGACATTTCTCGAACAATATCTCTGCATTGATTGATTGATTTGATTGATTTGTTGTTTTAAGTCCACTTTATGCACAGTAAAGCTAAAATATCTCTGCATTGAGTATGGGTAGTTCACCCAGCTTCTAATAAGTTGGTACCTGGGAACAACCATGTTATCTTCTTGTATATTGGCTAATGGACGCCGAGCAATCGTTGTATGGTTAGAGATTGATTGATTTAGTTTGCATCGCTTTGCCACCACTTAAAGAAGCTCTCACAAAGGGACATCCTTGTCCGTAACAGGACTCGAACCCGGAACCTACCACTCACCGTGCTTAGCCACAAAGGTGGCACAAGACACAAAAGCATAGTTAGTTACTAACAACGTTGCCTTGTAATCAGTCCCGAGTTCGGTAACCGGTGGAGGCACATAGTGGTTAGGATCCGAAGTTAAACTGTAGGTACAGTCCCGATTAGCCCATCTGTTGCATAAAGTGGACTTAAAACACAACACAAACTTCAAGGAATAAAAACAACATATCATTTCAGTGATGTCTATAATATTATAAATTGTGGTTCGCCTCGATTCCTCATTCTGTGCATTAAAATTTGTCAGACTTCCTTTTTGTTCTTACATTAAAATACGGACGTTATTCAAGGACGTATTTATGGGGTCCATGGGGTCCGGACCCCCCGAAAGATTTATCAAGTACTAAAATTAAATAGTGAAAAATATATTCGTTTAGCATTTGTTGTATAATTTCCTCTGAACTTATTGGAAGACAAGGATTATATTGGAATTATAGGGCTTTGAAGGACACGAAGGACGTATTTAGGGGGTGCGGACCCCCCTCCTTACCCGAAAGGCTTATTAAGTACGAAAATAAAATAATGAAAATATACTCGTTTAGCATTTGTTGTATAATTTCCTCTGAACTTTTTGGAAGACAAGGATTATATTGGAATTATAGGGCTTTGAAGGACACGAAGGACGTATTTAGGGGGTGCGGACCACCCCCCTTACCCGAAAGACTTATTAAGTACGAAAATAAAATAATGAAAATATACTCGTTTAGCATTTGTTGTATAATTTTCTCTGAACTTATTGGAAGACAAGGATTATATTGGAATCATAGGGCTTTGAAGGATACGAAGGACGTATTTAGGGGTCCGGCCCACCCCCCTTCCACACACACATACACCCGAGAGACTTATTAAGTACGAAAATTAATTATGAAAATATACTCGTTTAGCATTTGTTGTAATTTCCTCTGAACTTATTGGTCGACAAGGATTATATTGGGATCATACGGCTTTGAATGACATTACAAAGAAGATTCAGCTATGCAGACTAGTACGCAAAATAATATGCATAAAATTTTAATCAGAAACTTACTTTTCTCCAACTACATGTAACATCATTTTTGTTATTCGATAAATATTCAATTATTCATCTATTTGACATTAATTTCATTGCCAGGCACTTCTTTTTTATCTAATTATTCCGATCTTAACTACAGGTAAGCTACGTAATGAATATGCGCTGTTATATCTCTATTCTTATACAGTCTTTTTACCTAATTTTTTAATAATAATGTATTAATTTATATATTGTAATTAGTATTAAAATGATTTATAATTATTTTAATATCAACATTATTATTATTATTAATAGTGTTCTATTATTATTCCAGAGACACTTGGTTCGCCCCCCCCCGAAACATATTTCTAGATACGTGCCTGACGTTATGATCTATAAAATGAACTCAATGGCGGCGCTACAGCCTTTGAGGGCCAGGGCCTACCAAGCGACTTTTTCATTGGGTGACGCGCGCTCAGCGTATCGGATCCCACAGAAATTGTGGGGCTACCGCTGGGAATCTAACCCGGGATCACTCACACCAAAGGCGAGAGCACTAACATTTGGCTAGAAGAAGCCCGTCGACTCTATCTTGAGGTTTCTTTCGGTCAACTGGATTGCAACACTGACGATGGGCCCAAAGGTCGGGAGAACACGAAGAGTCAAGTCTAATTAGGTCTTGGAGCTGATTTGTTGTCGTTTTAAAAGCCCTGCCGCCATCTTTGACAAATGACGAGTTGCAGTGTTTGTTTAGAGGCGAGAAACGATTTGCCCACAAATTCCCCTTGCACTGCGGGAGGCTTCCATGTCGGCATGTAGACCTTCGTTTCACCTTTACGCTGAAAAGTGATAATGTTAACACTGTGTGATTTGGGATTTCAAATTAGGCACTTCTTTCGTGATTGTGCACTCGGAAAATATGGGAACTACTACACAAGCTTCACAGTGACTTAAAATTCGACACTAGCGCCACGGTTTCCAGTCCGGAACCTACTGTTTAGTATACTCTGAAAAAGAGATAGAGAAAACAAAGTTAGGAACAGAGTAATAAAGAGAGAATTTATTGATTGATGATTTGCTTTATTTTACTTCGCTTCCTGTGCCACTTTTGGCTAATTTGCAAAGATGGAGATGAGTGATGATATGATGAAATTGATGAATGGACACTCACAAACATCCATTCCAAGGCCAGGATTCGAACCCGGGACACCTGGCGTCGTAGCGCGATGTGGTAACCACTCCGCCACGGAGGCTGACGACTAAACAAAGAAGGATGTGGAGATACAGAAAATGAAAGAGAGAAAATGGAAGGAAAGAAGGGAAACAAGAAGACGCAAAGGGAGTGAGAGAAAAATTTAAAAAGGAAGGAAAGAAAATAGAAAGAGATAGAAATAGCAAGAGTGAATAAGGGGAGAAAATAGAGAGAGAGGGGGGGGAGGAATGAAGAAAAGAAAGATAGAGAAAAATAAAAAGAGAGAGATGGAAGGAATGAAAGTAAGAAAGAGGAAAACAGAAAACGAAGCGGAACACATTGTCTGTAGCATTTAATTCAAATGGTCCTGGGTTGCATTCCTGGTAAGGACACATCTGTTTATGATCCCGCTTAAAACTATCGTTCATAAACAAACATGAAATTTATAAAAATACTGTATATATCACTCTCTTTTCCTGCCTCTATTTTCTCTTTCTACGTTTCTTTTTGTCTCTCCTCTTCTCTATCCGACCTCTGTAGCGGAGTGGTTAGTACAGCTCTCAACGACGTCAGAGGTCTCGGGTTAGAATACCCGCCTGGCAAGGACGTATTTAGGGGGAGTCCGGATCTCGCCGAAAGATTTATCAAGTATTAAAATTAAATAATGAAAAAATATTAGTTTGGCCGTTGTTATATAATTTCCTCTGAACTTATTGTAAGACAAGGATTTAATTGGGATCATACGGCTTTGAAGAACGGAAAGGACGTATTTCGGGGTCCGGACCCCCCCCCCCTACCCGAAAGACTTATTAGGTACGAAAATTAAATAATGAAAATATACTCGTTTAGCATTTGTTACATAATTTCCTCTGAATTTATTGGGAGACAATGATTATATTGGGATCTCACGACTTTGAAGGACAGGAAGAACATATTTAGGGGGGTTCAGGGGTCCAGACCCCCCGAGAGACTTACCAAATACTAAAATTAAGTATTTTAAATATTAGCATTTGTTGCATAATCGATGGTTATTAATTTCCTCTGAACTTTTTAGAAGGCAAGGATTATATTGGGATCATACGGCTTTGAATGACATTACAAAGAAGATTTAGGTACACTACTACTCAAAATAATATGCATAAGATATTAATCAGAAACTTACTTTTCTTCAACTACATGTAACATCATTTTTGTTATTCGATAAATATTCAATTATTCATCTATTTGACATTAATTCATTGCCAGTGCACTTGTTTTTATGTAAATTAGTCTGATCTTAACTACAGGTAAGCTACGTAATGAATATGCGCTGTTATATCTATATTGTTTACCTATTCGTGTAATAATAATATTAATTTATGTATTGTAATTAGTATTAATTTGATTTAATATAATTATTTTAATTTAAACATTATTATTATTATTATTGTTATTATTATAAATATTATTATTATTCCTTTGACACTTGGTTCAGGCCTCCCGAAACATATTTCTAGATATGCCGCCTCATTTTTTTACTCTGTTACTCTCTTTTTTATGAGCGTCAGTCAATTTTCTTAATTTCTCTCTCTCTCTGCCTGTCTCTCTACTCAAGCTTGTCTCTCCTTACTCTCTGTCTCGCTCTTTCTCTTTCGTCCAATCTCTTTCCCTCTCTGTCTTTTTGCCCCCAGTTCTCTCGCTCTCTCTATATCTCCCTTCTTGCTTTCTCCTTTCTTTGACTCAATCCCATGCCTTCTCTGTCTCTTTGCCCCCAGTTCTCTCGCTCTTTCTATATCTCCCCTCTTGCTTTCTCCTTTCATTGACTCACTCTCTTTCCCTCTCTGTCTCTTTGCCTCCAGCTTTATCGCTCTTTCTATATCTCCCCTCTTGCTTTCTCCTTTCTTTGACTCAATCTCTTTCCCTCTCTGTCTCTTTGCCCCCCGTTCTCTCGTTCTTTCTATATATCCCTTCTTGCTTTCTCCTTTCTTTGACTAACTCTCTTTCCCTCTCTGTCTCTTTGCCTCAGCTTTCTCGCTCTCTCTATATCTCCCCTCTTGCTTTCTTCTTTCGTTGACTCACTCTCTTTCCCTCTCTGTCTCTTTGCCTCCAGCTTTCTCGCTCTTTCTATATCTCCCTTCTTGCTTTCTCCTTTCTTTGACTCATTCTCTTTCCCTCTCTGTCTCTTGCCTCGAGCTTTCTCGCTCTCTATATATCTCCCCTCTTGCTTTCTCCTTTCTTTGACTCACTCTCTTTCCCTCTCTGTCTCTTTGCCTCCAGCTTTCTCGCTCGCTCTCTCTATATATCTCCCTTCTTGCTTTCTCATTTCTTTGACTCACTCCCTTTCCCTCTCTGTCTCTTTGCCTACAGCTTTCTCGCTCTTTCTATATCTCCTATCTTGCTTTATCCTTTCTTTGACTCACTCTCTTTCCCTCTCTGTCTCTTCGCCTCCAGCTTTCTCGCTCTCTATATATCTCCCCTCTTGCTTTCTCCTTTCTTTGACTCACTCTCCCGCTATCCCTATATCTCCCCTGCTATTCCTTCATCTCTCTCGGAGTCTTACTCAGTCACCCACTTTACATATCACCTCTCTCATTCGGCACTTAGCAGCACGATAGATGACTTTGGGTTCGTAGGGTGGACGGAAGAAGATAGCTCGATAGAAGACTGAAAGCGTCCTCCTTAATAACTCAGGAACCCGAGATGGCCCAGATAAGCCCCCGCCCCCAGCCTCCAGATCTCGAGGAACAGAAGTGCCTGTGGCCGGATGAGTCTCCTTGCAGAAGCCCCGTAGCGTGGCCGTGAAATCGGAGGTCACGTGACAGGAGAAAGGGAAAAGATTAAAGTGATTTGATAAAGATGTTTCCCTCTTGATCGCGTGTCCTGTAAATAAGACAACAGTCTACACAAAGTTTGAAATCAAGTTACTTAATCTACTTTTGTGTTCCTTTTAGTGGAAATGCTGAGAATGTCTATCGTTTCTAGAGGGGGCATGCCTATAGACGCACCGATGTATTTTTTATTATATTTATTTTGGTCCATTTTCATACCGTAATGGTAATTCAAAATGCTTTTTCAGAAGTAAGCGAATGCGTCTACACTATACCCACAACGTGGATCCAATATAACTATGTTTCTTCCTACTCTCTTTCCTTTATTAGTGAATTTCCTCAACATTTTCCTCACTCCTTTTTGTGCAGGGTGTCGACATACAACACCAACAAGCATCGTATAGGGGACATCCACTTTTTTGAGCGGAATAGATTGCTTTCGTAATATACATGGCCTGCTTTACCATTTAGTTATCATGATGTAGTGGAACGGGGCACAGCGCACATTTGCTGTAAAAGTGTTTTATAAAAACAACGGGGATATCCCTCGGCCAGCCAGATCACCGGATCTGTCAACTTATGATTATTCTGATCCACGAAGATATGGCTCGAATTCCTACCTTACTTGGTTGAGTTGGTGTTTTAAGTCCACTTTATGCACAGTATGGCTAATTGGGACTGGACCTACAGTTTAAAGTGGGATCCGAACCACTTGTGCCTCCACCGGGTATCGAACCCGTGACCCCTTGATTACAAGGCAATGACGCTACCACTGCGCCATGGGGGAGGCCCTCCTACCTTACTGACCGAGTGTCTGCAAGGAAATTGTGGTCATCGTAGTAATGTTATTTTGAAATTAATGACAATGTAAGGTCTATATCTGTACTTTCTTTTGGTATTTTTTTCTTCAGTCAATAAATTAGTTCATTTTGTCTTAATTGTATGTATGTCTTGTATGTATTATGCATTATTTGTCTTAACTGTGGAGTATTTAAAATCCCCCGATTCAGTGCCTCACCCTTTTTCTGGCTGTTCTGTATTTTTAGTTTGGGAGCGAGTCATAACTCCCGAAGCCACCAATTGACAAGTGAAACGGTGATGTCATCTCAACCCAGCATCTAACGCTATCTGTGGCTATAATCCTCTTGCTGAACACTGTTTTTAAGCTCACTAGCTGGACTCGGGCCGGATTTGTTCCGACACCACGAGCCCTCGAAAAATACATTTTCTATCCTGTGTGGATATCAGTTACCGCAGGATAATTTTAGATACGGATTCTAACGCACATAACCAGTTAACAGAGGAAGTGTTATGGGTACACAGAGAGTATGAAAGGGAAGATTAATTGAAACCAAAAATTAGAAAGATAGAAGAGAATTCATACGAGAACACAGGAAGAAAAGCATAGAGGACAGAGAGAGTGTATGTGGGTCATACATGTACAATATATGCGCATATACCTATTTCATCATTGGTCAGTATACAAGGTGTCCCATAAGTCTGGAACCACAGGAAAATAACAAAACAAGTTAATGTTAGGAACTTATTGTTGTACAACACAGTTAAAGAATGTTTTCAAAGTATTCACCATTGTGAATCATACACAGTTGATGCGTCAGTCAGTGCCATGGTTTACCTGTAACAGAAGAAAGTGTAATATGAAAATACCTATGGTTCGAGACTTATGGGACACCCAGTATACATCCGTCCTGTTCACTTTTTCAAATATTTTCTAGCGCCCTTCCTGTTTCTTTATCCTTATTTTTCTCTACCCAGCTTTCCTCTTCATCTCTTCATATTGCGTTTCTCTTTCCCATTTCTTCCACTCCTTCTGTGCCTATTCTTCCGCAGTTGTTCCCACTTTTCCTTCATGGTGATTCCTTCTTTTCCAATGTTCTCTGTCACATTTGTCTTCTTACGTCTCTCCAAATTAACCTCTATTCTCTATTTCCAAAGTATCTTTCTTTCTGCATGCTTCTTTTTATAACTCTCTTATCTACCTCTTCCCCAGTATCATTTATCCACTTTCTCACTACTTGTGATACAGAGTTCAGCGATAAAGCATGAGGACGGAAGCGTGGGTTGTGTCCGCGACGGATTCTTAAAATAGAATATTAATCAAGAAGGCGTCACGGTCTCTCTCTCTCTCTCTCTCTCTCTCTCTCTCTCTCTCTCTCTCTCTCTCCCTATTGAAAGTCGGAAATCCTTTTCTCACATGATATTCTTGTGATGCGGATTCTGCAGGAATCATCCCTTTTCCTCCTATTTTCCTATAAAGAAGTACAGTATCGTAAGAGGTGTTATCAAGTATATCTCAGTCTGAGAAGAAATTGTGGTACGATTGATTGATTGATTGAGTTGGTGTATTAAGTCCACTTTATGCACAGTAAGGCTAATAGGGACTGGACCCACAGTTTAAAGTGAAATCCGAGCGACTATGTGCCTCCACCTGGAATCGAACCCGGGACACTTTGATTACAAGGCAACGACGCTACCACTGCGCCATCGCCGTCCGAATTATGGTACGAAGCGAATGCAAATTAATGTTAATAAGAAAGTAGGTATGGACTGATACGAAACTGTTCAGATATCGATCAAATTTTCTGAAACCGATGTTCTATCTATTCGATGCAAAATTGCAATTGTTGAATTAATGAGTTCACTCACATTCTTAGTTAATATATGAAAGAGGTGACTGCAATCGTTTATCATTGTGTGGAAAAGAGAAATGAATATTTCTGTATACTTCACAATAATAAGGTGTATGAATAATACGTATGTCTACAAACTCGGCTAATGCCAGCGAAGCCATTTTCGAAATTTCCTCTCCTTTCGGACAACCGCTATGATATTCCAAATTATGGAAAATTACATTTGCTTAGAGTTCCATGTACAGCAATTGAGTGAATTTTCGTGTGGCTTACTTTCCTTGTTTTACGTAAGGTTCCATTGGAACTGTTATCTAATCTCTATTTATCTTTCTTTCCTTTCCTTTCTCTTTCTCCTCCTCTTGTTTCCGTACTTCTCTCCTTTTTTACCCTCTTCCTCTTACTATTGCTTCTATATTTCCTCTCCTTCCCTCTTTTTATCTCTCCCTCTTTTTCTATGTCTCTTGCTTTATATTTCATTCGTTTCCTCTTCTCTCTCTCTCTCTGTTCCTATCTCTTGCTTCTATATTTGTTCTCCCTCTCTTTGTCTCTTTAATTCTTCCGTTCTTTCTTTTTGTTCCTCTCTTTTTCTGTCTATTCCTTTTCCGATTCTGACATTATCGATTCTTCACAGAACGCTAAGAGCCGAAAGAGTGCAAGTTGATATCGAACGTAAGGTAGAGCGTTTGAAACATGAGCCCCCATGGAAGTATTCCTTTTTTATTTACTCGACGAAGATGGTACTTAATATCTCATGAACGGAAAGGAGAATGCTCGAAAAAAATAAAGTCAGAGTAGCGAGAAAGATAAGATAGATCATTTTCTTTCTTCATAAGAATGCGAGATTAAACATATTTCTTCTTGCAACTGCCATCTGAAGAACAACATAGAATACATGAGGCTTTATTCAAAATTCAAACGTTAGCACAGCGCGCTACGTCTGCAAGGGTCCCAGGTTATAATCCCAGCCTTTGATGATTGATTGAGTTTATTTCACTTCGCTTTTCTGTTACTTTTGGCTAATTGCGAAGAGGATGAATGGTGATAAAATGGGATGGATGAAGGAACAATCACAAACAAATAGGAACAAACAAAACACGAACGCCACAGAGGATTATACTGGCTGTGAGACCAGACGCCAGAGCCTCGCTCGTCTGCAAAATGCAATCTAGGGTGTACTACGTTCAAAGAAGGTTGAGGTTTGAGGTGTCTTCAGAAAGGGCTATCCCTCTTACACCCTAGGGCAAGGGCGCCGACTTGTCAGAATTATTGGGGAGGCTCTGATCACTTAAATGAATTAATGAATGACTCACTCTCTCCCTTTTTTAAGTTTTGGCATCAGTGTTCGGAATCTCATAAAATCCCATGAATTCCTAAAAAATATAATTCTTATTCACAGTTCGAATTGTCCATGGATGGATATGTCACAAGTTTCGTCAACCATAATAGCAAAATATTTCCGACTTTTAATATCTGCTACCACGGAGCGCAAAACAGATCTCCCTAATATATCAATGATCTCGTTCTGTTTGTCATGTGAGAGCCATTTGTAGCCCGAACGTCCCTTCCACTACCCTAGTTCATGCACATCGTCTTTTGAAACTCTTTTTAGTAAAAACTTTAACAATACTCATAATTACATACTTAGTATATAGTAAAAGTAATGTGTTTTGCCCCCCCCCCCAAAGTTGGTTTAGCGGTCTCAGCCCCCCAAAGTTGATGGTCTAGAACATTTCAAATGTGTATTTCAAAAGTTCATTAGGCACAATTCAGAGTAAACTTTACAAGAGAAGCAAAATAATACATTAGATCCTCTTAAGCAAAATTATTTGGGGGGCTCTGCCCCCACATCGTTAACATTGGCGGGGGGGGGGGGGCTCGAGCCCCCCCAAGCCCCATGGAGTCGGCGCCTATGCCCTAGGGTGTTCTTAGTGAGTGGACCTTCATCAACTTCATCATATCATTACTCATCCAGCCGGACCCTGTGGCCGAGTGGTTAGCATATCGCGCTGCGATGTCCCGGGTTTGAATCCAGCTCGGGCTTGGTTGTTTGTGAATGTCCATTCATCAATTTCATCATTTCATCACTCATCCCCATCTTCGCAAATTAGCCAAGAGGCACAAAACGGGAAGTAAAATAAACTAAATCAATCAATGAATCATTCATCCTCAGCGGCGTGCCCAAAGGGGTCAATATAAAAAAAGAAGAAGAAGAACGTCAAAGGCAGGTAAAGATGGTAAAATGAGGACTGACTATTAAAACAAGTACAGTAAACCCTCGTTAACACAAACTCACAAAATGTTGGTCCCGGCAGGGATGTATTAATTATATCTTACAGAAAGTTTTATCGGTTAACGCGAATTTCGGTTACCACGAATTACGAACTGTTTTTTAGTCCGTTACGTCATTAGATCTCATTTAACACGAACTTTCAAAGTTTTTCATATTTTTTTCTGTTCTTCCTCTGTCGTTCCTCTGCTAGGTATGTAAGAAATCGCTCAACAATCTCTATCATCTTGTCAACAATCAACGTATACAGTATTGTAACCAACAGATTCAGATCAACAATGTGCTCAAATATGTTTTCATATTCTTTAAAACATAGCCAGTACGAGTAACATCAAGATTAAAACTTTGAATTCAATTGCTCGACAATCGCGATAATCGCGTCAACAATGACCTTATACGTATTTAACCAACAAATTCAGTTGTGTTCAGATGTGTTTTTCTATTCTTTAAGACGTAGCGAGTACGAGTAACATCAAGTACCTTTGGATCAAGGCATTATTGCTCTTATGAAGAGGTCTTATCGTATCTGCGAGTACTTTTTTAAAATTACTGTAGTACTGTACTAGTGTTTCTTATGACGATATACATGATACATATTGTAAATGATTAATGTGTAGAAAGAATTGTATTGCAACAATAAAATTTGAGTTCCGGTTAGCACGATTTTTTTTAACACGAACTCTTGAATTTTCGGTCCCTTGGGATTCGTGTTAACGAGGTTTTACTGTACTATATGTAACCCCCTCCCATTTCGAACATCCTGAGCAAGCCACTGCTCATTCTCGTCTTGGTGATTAGCCATAAGTGGCAGAAAAGCGAAGATAATTGATCAAACCAATCAATCACTCAAAATTCGAACGCATTTCAGAATTGAAATAAATGGGCATGCCCTTAATATATTTCTTTTCGGGGTGGATGTTACGAATGATTTAGTGCGAATATCGTTCCGAAGAAGCATCTCCTTACCTACCTCCACGTGCACGTGGAGGTGTGTTTATATATAGATATACTGCGTTAGATTTTAGGCAAAAGGGAGTGATCGATGAAGTAGGAGAGAGAGGAGGAGGAGGAGAAGACACGGAATTCAGGATCCAGTTCTGGCGGGCATCCGAAGACAAAGGAGGCGGAAAAATCGGCCGCCAACAGCAAGGACTCGCCACCTCGCTTGAGATCGTCAGTGAACGCTCTGCTGTCCGCACCAAAATAAATATTCCGCGAACAGACTGGCGACGGACGGCTACCACGCGCAAAGCCGCCGCAAAGCACACTCCGGATCGGATTTATTTTTCGAAATTTCCTCGATTTAGATAGTCTGTTGTTTTCTGCGGTTGCACCGAGCGATTGTGGCGGCATCTCTTGCCGATTTTTTGAAGCAGTACAACAAACAAGTATCTAGAAATATATTTCGAGGGGTCCAAACCAAGTGCCTCAAAATAATAATAATAATAATAATAATAATAATAATTAGGGCTCGGAAGTTGAAGACCTATAAATTGTCAAAAAAGGACCTAAAAACGGAAAAAAGAACGTATAAATGTGATCCAAATTAATTAATAACTTCAGTTTTAATTACATATTTAATGAATAATGGTATGGAACACACAGTGCGAAAAAACTGAAATCTTCAAAACAAGAGAAAGTTGCCACTTACAGCGCAACCTTCCAGACAAGTTACGGTTAAAGGACCTTGTACCGTACCTGCTTCAGTCGTCCAAAAATGTTTTTCTCTCGATTCAGGGATGGTTCAAATATATTTCTTTCTTTCTTTGTTTTATTTCTTTACTACAGAAAGGATGTTTAAGAGGTGGTGAACTAATGATGATTCGAATTGAGAATGGGTAGTAAAAACGTAGTCGAAAGAAGATGAAGTTGCAAAGAAAAAGCCCGTTAAGACCATAAAAAAGGCTAAAAAAGGACCAATAAGCCAAAAAATGCCGAAAAAGGCAAAAAAGGACAAATAAAACCCACCTTTTTCTGGCCTACAATGACCCAAAATGAACATATATTATGTTGGGCCTCGTCTTCGGACACTAGGGAAAAAAAAAGGATTTTTCCTGAACTTCCGAATAATTAATTAAAATAGTATTTATTAACATATTCAAATTAATTAATACTATATTTTTATTACTTGAATAGGGAAATAGACGGCGGTATAAATAAGGATAGTGATATGTAAGAGCACGTATTCACTATCTAGCGTACGTAAGGTCGTAAAAAACTGTAAAAGGAAGCAACTGTTCTGCCAATGATATTAATGTCAAATAGATAAAGAATTGAATACTTATTAAATATAAAAAAAGGATGTTAGATCCAGTTGACGAAAAGTAAAGTTCCTGGTAATATTGTATGCTTATCATTATATAAATATTAATAAATCTTGCATCAATCTTATTTGGTACTGTCATTCAAAGTCGTATGATCCCAGTATAACACTTGTCTTCCAATATGTTCGGTGGAAATAAATGATCCTCGATTAAAAACAAGTTTATTTTAGTTATTTTATTATTTCATTATTTAATTTTTGTACATAGTAAATCTGTTCGGAGCCCCTCCTAGCCCCCTAAATACGTCATTGCAGGACAACATTGTAGCTGCATCTTTTCTTATTATTTTCAAGGCATCATTACCGAGACGGCCTTGTAAAAATCGAGATTCTTCATTCGAAACTTCAGTATATTACAAAAGTTTGGCTAAACAAAATCTACTTTAATGTGTAGGCTGTACGCACTACATAGTTTTGATTTTTTCTTCAATATTTTCTTACATTTAGTTTTCTTTTAAGCTGTCTCTTACTTGTCCCCTATATACACATTCTTCCCCTCCCTCAACAGTTCTTCTTCCAGTCTTTCTTCCTTCTTCCTCGCCCCACTTCTCTTTTCCTGCACTCTCACCAAAAAACGCATACATTTTTACTCTACACACACTTACACTATAAAGATGGCTCGGCTGGAGCATGATCACTCATTTCGCTGCCTTCTCTAATAGCTTTCCCCCGCCGTTCTCTTACTTCTTCCAGGTATTTCCCCACTTGCTTCCCCGCTTCCTTTGTCTTTATTCTGTCGTCTACCACTTCTATCACCTCCCTCCCTGTTAAGTTTTTCATCCATTTGTCCCTTAGGTCACGTGTAGAAGGACAGTTCAGTAGGATATGCTCGTCCGTCTCCTCCCCATCGCACAAATGACATATCGTTTCTCCTGCTTCGTTTATCTTTCTTAGTTGTTTCCATTCCCCTAATCTAAACCATGCCAGCGCGCCTCTTTCATTTTTTCCCCACAACCTTGATATATTTCGTTTCCCCCATTCTCTTACTCTTAGCTGTTCCCTGATAGAGGTCTTTGTTTGGCAGTCTGCTATTATTTCTTGTCTGTCTATGTCCATTAAGCTGTCTCTGATTTGATTTTCTGTTGGGATGCCCCCCCCCCCTTCCTCCCTCTTCCCATACCCAACCCATTCCGCTATTATATAAGATATTTTTCACTTCTAGACCCCAGCTGTAAACGTTTTCCTCCCTTGTCTGTTTTTTCCAAACATTGTCCCCTCAGCGTAGTTTGGCCCTGTTGTGATAATCGCATCCAATATTTAACAACCCTCATCCGTGCTTGTACCGCGTCTCTGTTCAGGCCCAATTCCTTGATAATCCCACAGTTGGCCGTGCCTCTGCTTACGCCCATTACTCTCATAAAATTCTGTTTGTATATGCCAATTATTGTGTTGTCCCCCTTAACCCCCACAGTTCTACTCCATAGTTTAATGTACCTAATACTATTGACGAATAGAGGTTTTGAATGTCCGAGAAAGGCATTTGAGGTGCCTTATGACTTGTTCTATTGCAAAATTTGTTTTATTTTTTGTTGCCCTTATGTGGTGTGTCCAGCTCTCTGTCATGGTGACTGTTGCCCCCAGTTATTGAAGTTTTTAACCCGCTCGATTAAATCCCCCCCGTATGTCCATGTCTCCTGTCTGCTAAATATGTAGCCATTTTTGAAAGCAATGATTCTTGTTTTTTTTTTTAATGTTTACCTTCATTTTATATTTGATGCACTCCTCATATATGCTATATATGCCCCTTTGAAGACCCTCTATTGTCTCGGACAAGATGACTATGTCGTCCGCATACATAAGGACTGTTATACTTTTCACTCCTATACATGGGATAGAATCCTGGTCCATTTTAGTTTCATGCGCTACCCAATCTATGAACAGTGAAAATAGCACTGGTGAAGGGATGCATCCTTGTTTGAGTCCCCTGAGCGAAGGCTGCAGTGCCGAGACTTAGTTTCCTTCGCATCTTACTCCGAATTCTACCCTCGCATATATATTGCTTGCAGTGCTCTGATCATGCGCGCGGACATTCCCTTCTCATACAATTTTCCCCACAAAATATCCCTATGAACTTTGTCGAATGCTTTTTCAAAATGAATGAAACATGCGTATAATTTCCCCCGCTTCTGTTTTATTTTCCTCTGTACGAGTGTTTGTAATATGAATATGTTGTCTAACGTGCTGTACCCTTTCCTGAAGCCCGCTTGTAGTGGTGAGATTTTGTCGAATATTTCTGTCCAATTTTGGATCCTACGGTTTAAGATGTGTGTGTAAATTTTACTCAATATAGGTAATAAAGAAATGCCCCTGAAATTGTTTGTGTCATTTCTGTCTCCTTTCCCTTTATAAATAGGACAGATTATGGAGCTTGCCCAGTCCTTCGGAAAGTACCGCTCTTTAAAAATCTTATCCATTAATTTGCTTTGTGCTTACACCATATGAATGTCAGTTTCGTTGGCTTTGAGAAATTCCGCCCCAATGGAGTCAAGTCCTGCCGCTTTCCCCTTTTTCAGTTTCCTTATCGATATTTTTATCTCATCGACCCCTATATCTTCGTCGAGAATCGGAACGAAATCCCCTAAAAAGTATATTTCCCGCGTAACTTCTAGGCGTGGTGGCCCCCTCGCCCCCCGACACGGCGACAGTGAGCTTCCCAAATGTAAGGTTCAATATGTGCCCAGTTGCTCTTCTGGCCCCGTATTTTCCGTAATATGCCCACAAAGCGGTGTTATTCTTTTCTGCTACGGCCTTTTTTATATCTTCAAAATTTCCCTGTTCCCATTTCTCCTTTTCTCCCGTTAAAACGTTATTATAAGCCTTTCTACTCGATATATAGTTGTTTCTGGTTTCCGTGTTATTTACATATCTATACCCTTTTAACGCGTGATGTAGTTTCTTTTTCATCGCTTTACACTTCCCGTTGTGCCACCCTGTCTTTACAGGCCTGTCCCCCCTTCCCCCCTGTTTTTACCATATTTCTTCCTGCACGTTCAAAGATATGATACCCCAGCTGGACCGCTTCGTCTATATTGAATTCGTCTAAGGCTGCGCACATGCGTTCACGCATCATTTTTGTTATGTGATCCCCCATAAAACCCACGTGATGAGAACGAGACGAATGCTTACAAAACGAGACGAGACCGAGACCGAGACAGGTATTGACAATTCGAGTCGAGATCGAGATTCTACCAAGTCACGGCTCTTATTTATCTCGATACCACCCCCCACCCTGGGGTTCGATACCCTGTGGAGGCACATAGTGGTTCGGATTCCACTTTAAACTGTAGGTTCAGTCCAAATTAGCCTTAGCGTGAATAAGATGGACTTAAAACACCAAATCAATCAATCAATCGATACCATCCCTAATTATACAAAAGTTTTTCAGTTTGCTTTAAGTCACTGCATGCAAAAATTTCCTAATCTGGACTGGACCTACATTTTGAAGTGGGATAAAAAGCACTGTGTAATCTGCCTCCACCGGGTATCGAACCCAGGATCCCTTGATTACAAGGCGAAGACGATACTGCACCATCGGGGAGGCCCTAATGAAAATATTGTTGTACGAGATGTGCACATATTACTATGTTGGTGGATCAACAAGGGAAACACTTTAGCTATTTTGATTGATTGATTGAGTTGGTGTATTAAGTCCACTTTAGGCACAGTAAGGCTAATCAAGACTGAACCTACAGTTTAAAGTGGGATCCGAACCGCTAATGTGCCTCCACCGAGTATCGAACCCGGGACCCCTTGATTACAAGGCGACGACGCTACCATTGCGTCATTTAGGAAGCCCTAATGAAAATATTGTTGTACGAGATGTGCACATGTTACTGTTGGTGGATCAACAAGCGAAACACGCAGAAACTGTTAAACAATCATTGATTGATGGATTGAAATCATTGGGTGCGTCAGCACTTAGGCTATTTTGAACCCGCTACATTATACGGGGCCCAGCCCCTTATCATAGTAAAATAAATGTGTCTGAGGACTAAAATATTCTTAACTGCGTTAAAATCTGAGGCTGTAAAGGATCACTCAGCACATATAAAGACAAGACTCAGGACAACACACACACTTTCCTACAAAGATTATACTGGCCGTGGGTCCAGACGAAAGGGCATCGTTAGCAAAATGCAGTCCAGAGTGTATTAAGTGGAAGTGAGTTTGACATTTGGGTGTACTACGTGAAAAGGGTCATACATCCTGAGATGTAAAATTCTGGATAACTCTCTGCCAAAGAGAGGCAGGCAGGCCTCACTGAGCCTTGCACGTGGCAAGCCAGCAAAGTCGTTTCCGAAAAAATTACAAATTCTTTTTACAATTCCATTCTAGAACATTCAAATGAAGCCTCGTGTGGTTTGCTTTTGATATTGTCTAGATGCCTGTGGTAGGAAATAGCTACGGTGCCAATAAACTGTGAAATATCTAGAAAACACCGAAAGCAAACCATACGAAAATTCACTTGAATGAATAATTCTAAGCATGCATTTTTTCAGAATTGGGTACATCATGGTCAGTGACGTGCACTGAGGAGTAGCTAGTCTAGCAGAGATAGATCAATCAATCTCACATCTCGAATTATATTCAAATCACAATATTTATTGTCTTGTTAAAGCCACCACAGCTCATATGCAACACCTTTTTTCCACGCTCTTCTCGTCCATCGGTGTTCTCCGCGGGCAAAGCTGGCTGGATACCCTAGCTCGCTCTTCTTCCGCCTGACCAGTTTTCAGGTAGAAACGGACGCCCAAAAGAAAAGGAATATTTTTACCTCTACCTCCCTTGCCCCCTCTCCCCGCTGCAATGGTTGAAAGCCCGTGCTTTCAGGTCCCCCAGAGTAGTGTAATTGATGATACAACCAGGACGAGAAATGATGAGCCCCCCTGAGGCAGATTTGGCTACACTTAAAACAAGCTCAACATGTCCATATGAGCTTTTTGCTCAAGTGTGGAACCCTGTCTAATCCAAGATTTTTGTAAAAATGCCCCCGGGAAGTTCCTGTGAAATGATGAGCCCCCTCAGATTGATTTGCCTACACTTATAAAAGGCACTTCTGTCAGATTGTTGTCCATAAGCTTGTTAAAAATATGCCCCTCTTGATATTTTTTTTGCCCACACCTAAAACTAAGCTAAGATGCTCATATGAGCTTATTGCTTTTAGTGTAATACCCTGTAAAATGTAATCTTATTAGCTACATCTATACCCATGCACACCCACACCCACCCACACCACACATATTTACTTCCGGTTTAAGTTTAATTGGACACCAGGCCCAACTTGTGCAATATGCAGAGGCCTTCTAGAATTGCTCTGTGACTCTCTCATTTCTTACATCATAAACATATGATTTTTCACCTATGAGAATAACACTACATATGGTGTCATCAGGGAGTGTATCGTGGAATTCACAGATAATTTTAATGTTTGTCCTGTCATTAACCACAACTTGTTTCCTTTTTGAAGTGTTGATGACAAACATGGGTCTCTGTGCTTTGAATTCATCTGGTGTGTAATACATGTCAGTATTGCCAGTAGTGACCCTTTTGTATGCTGTAAATGCTTCATATAATTTAAGGAAATCATCCTTGGACATGTCTAAATTATAATTTTCTCTGCGGAACACCTCATTTCTGCCATTTTTAAGATATATGTTCTTGATGTTGCAGTTATCAAATCTACTTGAATTTTTTTCCTGATTATTGTGTCTTCCAGTCTGAAACAGAACCACCACAAAATCCGGCATGTCATATTGTATACTGGAGAATGAATTTGTAGCATCAAACTCATAATAAGTACCAGCGGCAGGCTTCTGTACACATTGATATGTATAAAATTGTAAAGGTACTTGTGGATTTTTTATTATATCTGCTTTGTATTTAAGAGCATAACTGGCTTCATATTCAACAACCGGGATTCTTAGCTCCATAGTCTGAATAATGCACTTGCCCTCATCAGGTAGGGTATTAGGCAAAGCTTCCCCTGTAGAGTTTAATGTGCTGTACCTCATCAAAGCTTTATTATCATTGGCAGCTCTTCTAAATGTGATTCTTAAACCACCCTTCCACATAATATCTTTGTAATCTGAGAAGAATCCTGGCAACAGGCGCATAGGGAACAGCACTGTGTCGCTTTTAGATAATATCTTATCACCAGCCTCAAATCCACCTATTTTGTAGTAAGAAGCCTCGGTTTTGGATAATTTTAGTGTGGCCAAAGCTGTGGAGGTAATGCCGGGATAATCCACTCTGTTTATAACAACACCATGCTTTCTGATCTCAATTTCAGAGAACAGATGCGGCACAAAATTGTCTACCAATCTTATATTTGAATTTGCCGGATAATCTGTTCCATCGAGCTTTACAACATCAAATTTGAGGTATAGATCTGCTCTGTGGGGGTGTATAAAGCCATCCCCTACATCAAGATCAACCTCAATCTCTGTGTTGGGTTGATTTAAATTTGCAAATGTCCTCCTGTTTGGGGGAATGATTGTAGCTCATAACTCTCAATATTTTCCATTATTTTTTTTTGTATGTATTTTTATTTAAATATTAATCTCTATGATTGCAGTTGTTGTGGCTGCAGCAAAATCAACTAATTCTTCTTTTTCATTAGTGACCATCAATTCAATGTTATCTATTCTATTATGGCACACAGGAAAATATAATGTTGGGGATGGAGTGTAGATGATGGGCTCCATAAATTCAGAATTAGGTTTAAATGTTGCAATGATGCCAGTTTGTTTGTGAGTGCCTATGCCATTTGATTTGGTGATCATACCCTCAGCCACATTACAGTGAATATTCAGAGTCTCTATGGCTAAGAATTTAGGTATATTAATAGCAGTATGTTTGATGGCTGGTTCAAGTTTTGTGTTGTTCTCAAAACCCAACAGCTCTCCTATAGTACCCAGATCCACTGTTTCTGTAGCAGATACAATCTCTACTCTGTGAGTGACAGAATTTTGAGTTAATACTATACCTCTGGGTAATTGAGCATTTAGAGTGGACAGATTATATTGCCCTGGAGTGATGACAATTTTTTGATCCCCTACTGCAATTGTGTTGTTGTGGTGTGTAATATTAGGGATCAAGTACATGCCATAAAATGCTCTGAGAGCTATTGTTTTGGGATACACTATGTCATCATGTAATTTGAGTTTCAATATTGAATTTTGGCTGGTGAGATGGAATACCCCCATGATGTTTTAAATACCACAAGGCCTTTTGAAAATTTTCAATTGATGGTTTATTTATTTGAGACATATATCTAAGAACAGATAAACACAAATGTCCACAATTAACATCTTTGAAATTTTGAACACGGGCATTATTGTAATAAAGATTAGTTGATTTTAGATATTTTACTAAATTTTCAGGTGGAACACCTCCAAATGAATCAAACACAAATGCCTCATCTTTTAAATATTTAAGATAACAAATCCAGTGAGTGCCCTGATTTTTGTACTTATCCAAATTAACAATGCCACACTCTTTGTTGAGTGGTTGTTCTGGTAAAGAATCAGACATGTACACACCTCTAAAATTTTTGATGCCCAGTGGCTTGATTAAAGCTTCAATATCTTGGTTTGTAAGCGGCTCTTGTTTTTTTTAAACTTATTCATGGCTCTCTTAACACCTTTGCCTTGTTTCTCCATGGCCAGGTTATGGCGCTTTATTTCATCTAATTCTGCCCTATTTTTCTTGGCATCTATTACTGTTTTTGCTATGGCAGCTGATCCCCCAGCCAAGCTCCCAACAGCCCCAAGTGCTGCTAAGATGGCCGGGATAGTAAATATGAAACCCCCCACATGTGATTTTTTTCTAGATTGTTGTAATTTTTTTAATTGGGGGGTACTAAGCAACAATTTCATACCATGGCCCTTGGCAAGACAAGAGCTTTTTTTCTTGCGCTGCTTTTTGGTTAAAAGACTATCAATAGTTTTAAGAGATTTGAGACCTGCATAAGGTATTTGATACATAACACCCTTGGCCTTCATTGTAGGTTTATTATATACATATTCACAGCCCCCACCCCAGTTTTTGGTTGGTGTTCATAGCTATGGTGGTCCCCAATGCTGCTATTCTTTCACTTAAAGAAGCATCTTTGCTTACAAATCTACCAAATGCAGCCTCTTCTAATTTCTTGTCTGCAACATGTCTCTTGTCAAGATCAGAATGTGTGCTGTATGCTATGTCATGGTCTCTACAAGCAGCATCTAGGGGATTAACACCAGGATCACCTCTGTTTAATCTATGGTCCAATTTTGTACCGGGACCACAATACTGATAGCCTGGAATATGTAGTTCAAATGGCAGCTTGTTTATAATGTCATTAACCAACCCCCGGCCCTCAGAAATATTCCAAAATTTAGGTGGTAGAGTATTAATAATTTTTATAAGATATCCAATGCCCTTAGTGTCATTCACTATAAAATTAGACAATTTTGTGCTTATCATGTCCATAATTCCAACCTTTTCATTGTAAAAATTGTGGTTGCCAGCATTTTCCTCCCCAGCTATCACCAATAACCTATCTACAAGTTTCCTGACATCATCAACCCAGACAAATTCTTTAGGCAGGGTGTTGTATTGTTTGATTCCACTGCCAGTCTTAATTTGTGACCATATGGGCTTGATTAAATTGTTGTATTTTGCTCCACTGCTAGACTTGACTCTTTTTTGTGTGGGATCATTGTTCTGGTATAGAGCATCTGATTTTATTAATATTTCTTTGTAGTGCTCATAGTCTTGATCTGTATAGCTGCCAGGCCTTTTCCTAGTCATCAGTTCCCACAATCCAGGTGTGCCGGGATATTTAACAAAACCACCTTTTTCTCCAAGATGAGATTCTGAATATACAATGAAATCATCTCCCATAAATGTTACTCTGAAATTGCCAATTCTATGTATGATGCTACCATCACGCTCTGTGTCAGCATATAAGCCAAAGACCTCATCTTTGTTGTCTTTAGGTGTGCTTAAATATTTTTGAGCAAGAAGACCCAATTCAATAGGATCCAGAGTAGCTTCAATTCTTCGAGGAGCAACAGGACTAGGTGTATGAATACTGGAAAGTGGGGTGATTGGATAATCTAATATGTTCCTTGCAGCTACAGGTACAAGCTCTGTGATCAAATTTTGATTTTGCTCTGTAACAGTTTTGATATTTTTACCTAATTCACTAATAGCATCAATAATAGGCTGTTCTGTTTGCTTGTGTTGTTCATAAATTCCTCGGTTCTGTGATTTCCATCCCTTAAATCTTTTTACAAGATAATCTCTTAATTTAAGATCATCAATGATTGGCCTTTTCATGGTTATTTATATATGTTTCAATGTCTAGAAAATTGTTGATTTTATTTCTGTATTTGCCACTATTGGGTTTTCTTGTCATATCAATTGTGACAAACCCATAACTGTCCTGGTTCCAGCACCTACTGCAAAACTTGTAAAAAATCATTGTAGCTCAAGTCCCCACCTACATATTCATCATGTATGTGTTTGAGGTTGGTATGATCTTGATGAAACACACATATAAAATTGCTGTTGTCTCGGATCAGCTGCTTCGGTATTTTAGAAAAAGTCTGTACCAGGTAGAAGCAATCAATGTTTTGTGTCGGCCCTGTGTAAAGAAATGTCTAACCTTGTTTTGATTATCCAGTATAATGTCATCAAACACAACAACAGAATTATCGAGACATTCATGAAGTGGCTTAACATCTGATTCAAAAGTGGCAATATCCAATCCATCATATAGCTTCATCAGCTGCTGATATTTTAATTGTTCCAAGCTCTTAGAGAAGACATACAAGTGCCTATTTTTCCAGTCTAACCAGTTGGGTGCCAATAAAAAATTATCAATCATTAGTGTAGTTTTACCACAAGCTGATGGCCCAACAATAAGACATCTAATATTTTCAGGCAGCAACTTGCCATTTCTCTTAATCTGCTGTTCAGGTTCTGGCAGCCTTTTTATAACATCCCAGGTGCTCATATTATCACTTTGTCTGCATCGATCCAGCTGTGTTCTGGAAGTCCTAGCCATTTGACAAATAACTTGTTGCCTTTTCTGCGGATGATTTTTTCTATGAGATATGTGTCAGGCTGTTTAGTTTTGTTGAGTTCTTCTTCATAGAACCGGCCTTTGAGAATTTCTCCTCGGTGGTCTTTTATTATATATGTGTTAAGGGTCCCAGGTTTAACTTGAACCACTGTAAATAATTCAGTGCTCCAGTTTCTTGTAAAGCCTCTTTTGAATAAGTGCTTATATTTGCTGATTCTTACTTGATCACCCACCTTGTATTTGGCCTTTCTTGTTGTTGGCTGGTATCTAGGATAATAAACAGTCCTGATCAATTTTTGCTCATCAGATGAAGTTACTTCAGAGGGTTTCATGTTGATTGTGGAATGGACCGAGTTGTTATATTTATGTAGAAGTTCTGGAAGAACATTAAGCCATTTATAATTACCTTGAAGTGTAAATTGTTTATACATAAGATTTTTTAGGGTTTTGTTGAATCTCTCTACAATTGAGGCTTTGAGGTCACTGTAACTCGAATAATGTTGTATTGACTGGCTTTTAATAAATTGTTGGAACACAGAATTATAAAATTCTTTGCCATTATCTGTTTGCAAATATCGCGGTGATCTTCCACTCTGATTGATGATTGTCCTGAAGGCTTCTGTAACACATTTTCCAGTCTTGGATTTGAGTGGCACAGCCCAGGCAAATTTTGAAAATGTGTCTATTACAGTAAGTAGATACTTGTAGCCCTTGTTGATTTTGTCTAAGTTTTTCAGCTGTCCACTTGCCATCTCAATAAAGTCGCTCTGCCATAAATCATCTATGCCTTTTGTGACTACTGGCAGTCTCTTATAATTATGTCTGGCTTGTCTGTGTAATTCATCAACAATAATTTGTCTAGACATAATATGAAAACAAGAATATTGCAACTATGGGGTGTTCAGCAGCTGATACTACAGGATTTTCTAAATATAATTTGTCTCCTATTTGTATATGAAATTCCAGAGAGCCATCATCTTCAGCAAAAGATGTTTCTAATGTATTGGGATCTGTAAAATCCTCTAACTCTACACTGGTGATTTTTGGTTTGTTGTCAGCATTTGTTATTGATAAGGTGGGGTAGTGGTGTGCCTGTGGTTGAAGCCAATATTTGATCTTGATTGGTCTCAGTGTGCCCCCAACAAAAAATTGGTAATAAAATTGTGCAGGGGACAGCATATATATTTTGCAACCTGGTGTAAATGGTGAATCATATTCTTTGTTGGGGATGCTGTACAATTCAAGAATTACTGTATGTTTTGGATTCTCGATTATGCCTGTTATTTCTTTTTCTGCTGTAAGCAATCTGCTTGTTACAGATTCAAGGTGCTCATTGATGGTCCTAACAACATCATCATGGCCTGGCTTGATTTTTATGTCCACAACAAGTTTCTTGTATTGTTGCACAATCTCTTGAAGCTGGGTGGCAAAAACAGACAGGGCATTTGCTTGATTGGATTCCATGGTCCCTAGCTGTTGCTTGATATTAGCTACAATTTGTTGCAAATTTTCAACAACTGCCAATTTTGAATTTTGAGCAGTAAGATCATGGACCTGTCTTCTGATATCCTCAAACAGGGCATGCAGTTCATTAATATGTTGATTAGTTGGTAGAGTGGCCACTGTTTGAGTGAGTTGTTTGATCTCTGTCTGGATATTCTTGATATCTTCTGATTTCAATATGCGATTCACTGCCCTCTTTATATTTTTAAGTTCCTGTGATGTAGGCAGATTTGATACAGTATTTTGCAAAGATTCAAGTGCCAATTTCACATTATTTAATTCAGAAGCATCAGCCACACTTTGCATAGCATCTTGGAGCAGGGCTATATCTGCCTGAGTGGGTGTTGATTGTTGTAAAATTTCAAGTTTTGTTTGGATATCATCGATCAAGTGATGAAAATGAGATAGCTCAGATTCAGTGTTGAGGTTTTCAAGCTTTGTGATCTGTTGCTGGACACTGACAAGTGTGTCTACAATACCAGGCAGGCGGGATTCTTGTACATTTGTCAAATCACTTTGCACTGCTGCTATTGTACCCTCAAGATGGGTTATGGTACTTTGAATTTTTCCAAAATCTTCATATGTTTCAAGTTGCAGCTTAATGTTGGCAACACTCCGAGTTATTGCACTCAAAGCATCAGAAGATGGCAAGTTGTTCATAAAATTTTCAAGTGTCTCAATTTTTTCTTTAACCTCGGCTATGGCATTGTTCAAGGGGTCCAGATTAGGTATTTGGAGTGATTGAATCTGTTCTTTTAGAGTGGAAATCACTAGATCAAAATCTTCTTGTGATTTTATGCTTTTGACAATTGTTTGGAGCTGTGTCTGGACATTATTTATCTGCTCTTCCAATTGCTGTTTCAATTGCTCGGAGTTGGTGGCCTGGGTCTTAAATTTGGCTTGAAGAGCTGCTACAGCTTCTTCTAAACTTTGAAAATTATCCAATGTTGCCAAATCAGTATATTTCTGAAGCAGCAATTTGAGTTCTGAGTCAATTTTAAGAAGAGGGTCCATGCATTGTGATTGTAAATTTGTAATTTCTAGTTGAAGACTGGCATTGAGTGTGGTTTGTAAAGCTTGTAAATCACTTCTTAATTTCTTGACTCTGACATCAAGCATCAGAATCTCATCACTGTGATCTTCATGTCTTGTATGGCCAAATATATCATTAGGCATTTTTGTTTTAGTGGTTATTTATTATTGAATATCTGATTCTTAATTCTATAAAAAAAGGTATAAGCTTGTCATATGATCCCGGGTCCTCAATATATAAGCAGTCACCAGCAGAAATAGTATATACAGTGCCAGAAATCATGTTTGAGTGCTTAATTCTATAAATATTTCTCCCTACTGAAATCTTGACATTACCCTCAGGGGTTGTAAAAAATTGCAATTGACCACCTACAGGTAATTGGTAATGATTTAAATTATTGTTAAATATGTACAATGTTTTACCTGTTTCATCATCAACATCTGTAAGTATGCTGTTCAGATGAATAATTAACAAAGCACTTAGTTTAGATATTATATCAGAAGAGGGTTGTGCTGTTGGCAGGTCCATAATAGCCTGTTTTTTGAACCCAAATAAGTTCATAGGCATGTTTATTTATTTCAAATCATGCTCTGTAATTGGGCATTGTTTGCCACTTTTCAAATCACAATGACCCCATGGTAGAGTATGTATGCCACATGACAAAATGCATCTCTTATCATCATGTGGGTCCAGAGCCACTTTTCTTACAATATTGCTAGTCAACAAGTGATCCACACTCTGAATTCTGGATTCTGATGTTCTGATTGTGCTACATGATTTGAGGCGATTTTTGTAATCTTCAAATTCAAGCTCTTTGTCCACAGTCACTCTGCCAATGCCCTTGGCCTTTTTGGCAACAGCGCCACTACATGTTTCAAAGCTGTACATCTTGGCTCTTAACCCAGCAAATGCCACAATAACATCACCAAGTGTCTCATCTTTTAACTTGCCAGGCACCTTTTTGTTGTGGTGTTGAATCTCTGTATGTTCAGTGGTATCAAAATATTTAAACAATTCAGGCTGTGCTATATCTTGATAAACATCTTCTGTTTGAATATCAAGAACAAAACTATCTGTGTCCATGTACATCAGTTTTACACAATCACCATAAAAAGGCTTCAACACATCATAATACAATTTTAACATGTGTAATTTGGCCAATTCCAATATCACAGCCCCTACATAAATAGGCTTATCAAACTTAATCTTTGATTTTTCATGTTGAAAAGTGCCATATTCTCATCATAAATTCTTCTGTAATTGAAGTTGGGCTTTGCAATCAATTTTTTGCTCCGGCTGGGGTCAGTAATTATTTTAACATCAATATGTTTTCTGACATTTTCAATTGTTTTGCCATACACTGAATAGACCATCAATTTAAACAAAGTTTTATCAAATTGGCTCATGCAGATGTTCGAAGCTCTGTGTTTGTATCAATATATGGTTTCAACCATCTTGAGTGTGTGAACCTCAAAACTTTTCCAACTTTGGTCACTTGAACACCATGTTTCATCAGGAACTGGAGGTTTTTGTAATATATGACATAATCCTGTTTCGGCTCTAGAGTCATCATCAATTTCTTCTGTTTAGAGCCAGGTGAGCACTCAACCTCAGGAATTGGGGGCAGATCAGAAAATGTGTTGTGTAAATCATCAGGAATTGTCAGATCAACCTCTAAGAACAGGCCATAGTTACTGTCATCAAAATTCTTAAGATCTTCAATATTGAAATCTTCAACCCACTCAAGCCCTGCATATGGCAGTTTTTTCATCATGGCATAACCATAGAGGCTATTGGCATCTACATACAGTATATAATTTGATGACAGTGCTGGATCATAATCAGGAATATATTTGTTATTTGCTCTGGCATATCTCTGAGAACATTGCACCATGCCTCCTCTTATACATTGTTCCATATACAGATACATATCTTGATCCTGGATCAGATCCAATTGCATTTTAGTGTTTAAAAACATTGCAGACCATGCTAGGCCCGGAGCACTGTAAAAATACATTGGATCCAGTTTATAATTTTGCATGGAAGATTTTCTGAATGCCTGCAGTATATCAGCTAAGAGAGTCACATCAAGTTTTAAATATGCCTTGTGATAATCACCAAATGTCTGGCATTTTAAATTGTTCCACATCAACAGGGCATGGTGATAATCATCATCAGTGATTCCAGATGCTCTGATTTTGCTGTAAAGCTCTTGTTGTGGTGGCAGAGAACACTCATCAAATTTAGAAAAATCTGTAACATAATCATATGGATATACACCCTTCCGCCTAATTAATTTCAGGTCCTGATTTGGAAACGAAGCACATGTGATTTTGAATTGATCATCAGATAATTGAGTGGCCAGTGTAGCCAGGCTAGCCGATAAAATTCTGTATGAATCAAGAAATCTTAAGTGAATGGGAACACCATTAACTTTAATTATTTTGCTAATGGCAATATATTTCTCATTATTTTCAGCTAAAATATTTAAATTCTGCTTGTCAAACCCCTCGTACCTGATCAAATGATGAAAATCATAATTGGATGCACCATGGCAAAATATGGGGACAAATTTTGGTCCGTGGATCTTAATATTACAGCTATTACACAGGGCCATTAAGAATTTACCATCTGTATGAGAATGGTGATGTACCTTGATATTTGTATCTGAAAATTCAGAATCACATACCGGGCATTTTTCTGCATTGTTGAAATCTTCAATCTGTTTCTCTGTTAAAGGCAACATGGGTTTTGATTTTAATAAGATATTAGATGCTATGTTATGGCACTCATTTTCTATTCTTTGTGCAAATTCTTTGATGGCATCTGCTCCCATGTATAAATCTTCTTTACTAACAACCCCATCCTGTACAACCACATAATAAAAACTAGAAGGTTCATGTAACTGGTATGATGTAATTGAAGGTTCATCAGGATCTGGGCTACAGAATGCAAGGGGTTTGAGATTTGATTCAAAATCACAGACTATATATGCTGGGTGTTCCAACAAGGCTTCAAATTTTTTGAATTTGGCATTTTCACTTGGATTAGGCATCACCATATGAACAGGTTTATGGTTGCCACAGTATTTCAGATGCTCAATTAACTTGTTTTTAGCAATTTCTGCATTCTCTTCCCGAACCCCATTCACCATTTTTTGACCATCAAATACAGACAAACATCTTCTGCACAACTTGAATATTCTATGAGTTTTGTCTAGTTGTGTTCTGACTAAAGCTTCAAGATTATGTATCAGAGTATAATGGCGTGTATCATCCCCTTCAATTAAGAGCAGATCAATCGGAACAGCAGAATCATCATCAAATGTACTGATTCTGAGAGGATCTATCAAGCAATTGCCACGGCCAGTAGAACAAATAAATACATTAATAGATAATTGTTTACCATTATTATCCCTGGCCTTTTTTTCAAATTTATCAATATTCTGAACAGACATTAGATATTCTAAACCCTCCATTGCTTCATCAAAATCATTTTCATGCTGTTTATAATAACTTATTCGCTCAGGATGCCTTGAAACTGGATACAAAGCAGCTAAAATACACCACAAAAAAGCATTTCTCATCATTATTTTTTATATTAACCACGGCTTGTTTGTTTTTAATATTGGCAGGTAATAGCAAATATGTAGATTGTAATGGGCTGAATTCAGAAATATTAATATATAACTTTTGTGGAGATCCGCATAGGCTCCATCCAGACTCTTTTGCAGCAAATTCAGAGTGTTTAATAATCAATTGATCTATCAAACTGCTTATTATTTTGTCTGAATTTGTATTTGAATGTACAGGTACAGTTTCTGTTACGTGGGGCTGTGTAAATTTTGTGCCATTTGATTTCTTATATTGTGTAAACAATTTGATGGACAGCTTATAAGAGCCATTTTGTGCATTTAGAATTGCCTGCAACATCAGGATTTAAACTGTTCAAAAAATTCTTAATGTCACATCTTGGCTCTGATACAAAACGGTGATCTCTTAATTGGCCGTTAAAACTGCTATGGATGGGTTCATAGCGTGGCTGCTTTGCTGGTCCAGCATTAACAGTTGTTTCATGCTTCCTTTTCAGACCAGATGTAGATGGTTGTGGGGGCAATGTTGATGACTGTGCAGAACAAGTACCTTTATGTTTATATGTGAAATATTCCAGATTATATTTTCTATGGCATTTAGGGCATATTTTTGTGGGAGTCCTGCATTTGTCTGGATAACAAATCTTTTAATGCCTGGCCCAATTGGGGCTGGTTATATTCTTATTGCATTGATTACAATATTTTTGATTTGGCATTTTGTTGTTTATTATATAAGATTTCCTGGGGTTCAAATCAAAATTCTATGCTTAATAAAAAATATCAGTTGGGTTCAGCAGTGTGATTTGTGTGTGTGTATGTGTGTATGTATGTATGTGTGTTAATATTTTTGGCTTTGGTATTTATATAAAATTTCTTGGGGCTCAAATCAAAACTCTATACTTAATAAACCTATGACAGGTTGTCAAAAATTCTGTCTATTAAATCAAATAGATTTGTAATTCAATTTATATAAATTTGCAATATTTTTGTGTTTAAAAAAATATGAGCAGCCCTGCAACAACACACCCTTACTCTTCAACAACTCTCACAATACTGGCTGATATGCAATGCAAAATCTCTTTATATAGCCTAAGCACAGACCGCATTGAAAGCATCTGAAACAATAAGCCAATCAGAATATAACACATCATCACATTATGTCATAACCAACCAATCAGAAAACAACACATGTCTAATAATTTATTGCTTAATATTGGGTAATAATTTGTTGCAAAACATGATGCAATATAAATAAACCAGAAATAGGCCACAAGTGGACCGGAAGTAGGCAAACCGGAAGTGGACCGGAAGTGGACCGGAAGTAGACCGGAAGTGGACCGGAAGTAAATATGTGTGGGTGTATGTGGGTGGGTGTGGGTGGGTGTGGGTGTGGGTGTGGGTTTTATGAGCATCTTGGCTTAGTTTTAGGTGTGGGCAAAAAAAATATCAAGAGGGGCATATTTTTAACAAGCTTATGGACAACAATCTCACACAAGTGCCTTTTGTAAGTGTGGACAAATCAATCTGAGGAGGCTCATCATTTCACAGGAACTTCCCGAGGGCATTTTTACAAAAATCTTGGATTAGACGGAGTACCACACTTGAGCAAAAAGCTCATATGGGCATGTTGAGCAAGTTTTAAGTGTAGACAAATCTGCCTGAGGGGGGTTCATCATTTCTCGTTCTGGTTGTATCATCAATTACACTACTCCCCAGTCTATCTCCTATGGGACAGATAGGGGATTGGTTTCTCATAGATTTTTTTGTAAATCCACTAAAGAACCCAGGGTAAAAATTTTTTGCAGTGCTTGCGTTCTCTGTATTTGCACAACATTTTACACGTTGTACAATATGTATGTATAATATGGGATGTAGTTTTATTATTTATGAAATGGGAACGTGTTATGTGCAGACAATAATGTTATGCTTTCTTTCTTTTTTTTCAAGTATGGAATATATAATGATTAAATTACAAATATGTGCTCGGGCTCTCTCTCGCTCTAGTTTTAGTAGTTTTTTATTTAAATATACTATTCTTGGCCTCTAACAGTCATAAATACGGATGTATTTATTTGGGCAAGAGAACGCGGGTTCATATTGTTGTTGGATTGGTTTATTTTACTTCGCTTTTCTGCCACATTTGGTTATTGCGAAAATGAGGATGAGTGATAGATAATATGATGAAATTGATGAAGGGACCTCATACGAACAATCCAGGCCAGGATTCGAACTCGTGATGAGTGCGCATTCTTGTCCTCTGTGTTGTACTCTGCAGTGAATAATGAAATAATTTGGAATGAAAAATGTATTGTCTTTGACGAAAGCGTGACGTCACCCGGCGGACAGATAGCTTCGCGCCCTGGTTTCACAGCGGAACCAAAGCAGAACTTATGAACAAAAAGGATCCTTCGTTATGCCCAGAAGCTAGTTGAGACTGAATATATAGATTCACTTAGGATCCGAGGTAACGCATGTCTTCAGAATTGAATTACACAGCTATTAACATTTGTATTGCATCGGTTGATTTAGGTCGTCACATTTCTCAGTGAAACGTAAAGTTTCATGTAAAACTGAAGTTAATATGCCTGGCCATGCGTCTTGATAAACGAATAACGATAGAAAGCAAAAGTTATGGATATATATAATATGTAGAAACGAAAAACTTATCTATTGCTCGTATTTAGGAGTGAGGGAGGAGCTGTTTTCACTGTAACATCTTCAATTTGGTAACTTGTGAGGAAGTTCACAAACACTTAAAAAAAAACTTTCGACTTTGAACGCAAACTTTTAAAGACATGCTGAAGAAAGTGGGGAAGGGGGGGAGGGTCACTTTCTTTGCATCTGTAAAAAAATAATCAGTAGGTCGTGAAACAGGGGTTTGTGAAAGCTGGTTCCTTCCACCTAACTTGGAGGCGAGGGGGGGGGCTGTGATGAAAATTTTGATTGAATAAACAGTAGAGCAATGGAGGACGAAGGTTGACTACGTTGTCATTTAAGCATGACTGCTCTATAAATACCAAGTTGTGGATTCTCAAGGGAATTATAACAGTTACTATGTTCTCGTAAACAACACTAATTAGTGTTGTTTACGAAACTACACACGAGAAGAGATGGAATTTTCACGAGACGAGACAGACCAAAGTGTCGTCTCTGGGCAACACTATCTACTATTTGAGGTGCACAATGTCCAGCTATTAAGAATTAAACTTTAAATTGCCACGTGAATTCTAGTTGGGGATTACACTTGGTAGAGGAAGTTTCCAACTCTAGTAAGGTTTGATTGATTGAATTGTTGTTTTAAGACCACTTTATGCAAAAGAAAGACTAATCGGGACTGGACCTATAGTTTAAAGTGTTATCTGAACCACTATGTTTCTCCACCGGGTATCGAACTCGGGACCCAACTTTAGTAAGGGAATTAAGCACTAGGTTCGGAGATATCCCAACTTTTGAGTATCACTATTGCGCTTAGTTTGGTGTGGAGATTGAGAATTAAATTATTTGGAGGAGGTCGATATTCAACTCGTCAATACCAACAATTATTATTATTATTAAAGTAGGGTTACAATTAAGCTTACCAGTGACGTGCACTGAGGAGTAGCTAGTCTAGCAGAGATAGATCAATCAATCTCACATCTCGAATTATATTCAAATCACAATATTTATTGTCTTGTTAAAGCCACCACAGCTCATATGCAACACCTTTTTTCCACGCTCTTCTCGTCCATCGGTGTTCTCCGCGGGCAAAGCTGGCTGGATACCCTAGCTCGCTCTTCTTCCGCCTGACCAGTTTTCAGGTAGAAACGGACGCCCAAAAGAAAAGGAAGATTTTTACCTCTACCTCCCTTGCCCCCTCTCCCCGCTGCAATGGTTGAAAGCCCGTGCTTTCAGGTCCCCCAGTCTATCTCCTATGGGACAGATAGGGGATTGGTTTCTCATCGATTTTTTTGTAAATCCACTAAAGAACCCAGGGTAAAAATTTTCTGCAGTACTTGCGTTCTCTGTATTTGCACAACATTTTACACGTTGTACAATATGTATGTATAATATGGGATGTAGTTTTATTATTTATGAAATGGGAACGTGTTATGTGCAGACAATAATGTTATGCTTTCTTTCTTTTTTTTCAAGTATGGAATATATAATGATTAAATTACAAATATGTGCTCGGGCTCTCTCTCGCTCTAGTTTTAGTAGTTTTTTATTTAAATATACTATTCTTGGCCTCTAACAGTCATAAATACGGATGTATTTATTTGGGCAAGAGAACGCGGGTTCATATTGTTGTTGGATTGGTTTATTTTACTTCGCTTTTCTGCCACATTTGGTTATTGCGAAAATGAGGATGAGTGATAGATAATATGATGAAATTGATGAAGGGACCTCATACGAACAATCCAGGCCAGGATTCGAACTCGTGATGAGTGCGCATTCTTGTCCTCTGTGTTGTACTCTGCAGTGAATAATGAAATAATTTGGAATGAAAAATGTATCTCAGAACTCAAAAAGCCAAATGAATATTATTGAAGAAACTACAAAAAAGTGTGTTTTGTTTCCTGTTTTGTTTCTGTGCATAAAGTGGACTTAAAACACCAAATCAACGAACTGTGCGGGAGTGGTTATCACAGCGCGCTACGACACCAGGAGTTCCGGGTTCGAACCCCGTCCTGGGCATGGGTGTTATTTGTGTTTGTACCTTCATTAATGTTATCGTATCATTTTCGCAATTAACCAAATGTGACAATAAAGCGACGCTAAGTAACGAAAATGAAATCAAATCATTGATTGATTGCTCGATTTGGTTTATTTTACTTCGTTTTTCCGCCACTTTTGGCTAATCGCGAAGATGATACAATATAATTGATGAAGGGACACAAGTAGTATCGGAACGCGATAACGTCAATCGCTATTTAATATTCGCAATTCATTTGCACGTACTTAGAACTAATTTGCACGGGTTTTAATTAATTCGCATGTACTTAGAATTCATTTGCACGTACTTAGAATACTTTACATTTATGTATTTGCATGTTTATAACTTTTTATGAATATATAATTATTTATTTTATGAAAAATATGTATATAGAAGGTAATTAGAGGTACTAAACGCTATGCATATGTTTTTATATTCATTACTGCAAAGTATGTAATGTATCAATCGATAATAATTAATGTTTATAGTATTGAAAATAAGTTTTCTATGGTTTATGAACCGCTATGAACGGTGTTAATGGGTGTAGGTACAGGTCCAATTACGAAAGAAGACGGTCCTGGTATTCGAACCCGCGATATGTAATATTATTAATTAGTACTATGTTTTAATGTTATATGTTATGAAACACGATGATCTCAGACGCTAGACAGAATACTGTCTCAGAATCTGAACTCCGCGCAGGTAGACGAGAAAGGAATTTGGGGAGTCTGCGTTCAAGGTCAAATGACGTCAGAACGTCAGAACAAAGAAGGAATCTGAATCACCAATCAGAGAACGCGTCGGTAGATTTTCAGAACCGGTTTTTTCAAGGTTAACCAGTACGCAAGAACAGGGGAAAGCTATGCAATGCCGTAGGGCAGGGGAGGGATTGAACCAGACAACAAAGGATGTCTGAGAATGCGCAGCAATGGTCAAATCTCTGAAGCTATGCGGTTTCCGCCGCCAATTAATATTCCGCTCAGGTTTGCCTCCAAGGCACAGGACGCTTTAGTGCAGGGTTTTTTTATCTGTACTATGAAGAAGGGAGAGCTATTAGGGACGGGGCCTACAGTTTTCACCATTTGCTTTTATCACGGGGTAACGAACCTAGGACCCTTTGATTATTGATTTAGGTAGTAAATGTATGTTACTGTGTGCTATTTAACTTAATTTTGAGTTTATTTTTTACCAAACTTTGACTTTATGTCAAACATTTTCACAGCTTATCCTTATTTTTACCAAAATAACACTATTTGTACTATTCAAGCAATATTTTTTATTAAATTTTGCACTCACAAAAAACATTTTTCAATTTTTAACTTATTATTTTACAATTTTATGTTAATTTTTTTACCAAAATAACACTATTTGTACTATTCAGGCAACATTTTTTATTAAATTTTGGACTCGCAAAGACATTTTTTCAACTTTTAACTTATTATTTTACAACTTTAAGTTAATTTTTAACCAAAATAACACTATTTGTACTATTCAAGCAACATTTTTTATTAAATTTTGCACTCACAAAAAACATTTTTCAATTTTTAACTTATTATTTTACAATTTTATGTTAATTTTTTTACCAAAATAACACTATTTGTACTATTCAGGCAACATTTTTTATTAAATTTTGGACTCAAAGACATTTTTTCAACTTCTAACTTATTATTTTACAACTTTAAGTTAATTTTTTACCAAAATAACACTATTTGTACTATTCAAGCAACATTTTTTATTAAATTTTGCACTCACAAAAACATTTTTTCAATTTTTAACTTATTATTTTACAATTTTATGTTAATTTTTTTTACCAAAATAACACTATTTGTACTATTCAGGCAACATTTTTTATTAAATTTTGGACTCGCAAAGACATTTTTTCAACTTTTAACTTATTATTTTACAACTTTAAGTTAATTTTTAACCAAAATAACACTATTTGTACTATTCAAGCAACATTTTTTATTAAATTTTGCACTCACAAAAAACATTTTTCAATTTTTAACTTATTATTTTACAATTTTATGTTAATTTTTTTTACCAAAATAACACTATTTGTACTATTCAGGCAACATTTTTTATTAAATTTTGGACTCGCAAAGACATTTTTTCAACTTTTAACTTATTATTTTACAACTTTAAGTTAATTTTTTACCAAAATAACACTATTTGTACTATTCAAGCAACATTTTTTATTAAATTTTGCACTCACAAAAAACATTTTTCAATTTTTAACTTATTATTTTACAATTTTATGTTAATTTTTTTACCAAAATAACACTATTTGTACTATTCAGGCAACATTTTTTATTAAATTTTGCACTCACAAAAAACATTTTTTCAATTTTTAACTTATTATTTTACAATTTTATGTTAATTTTTTTACCAAAATAACACTATTTGTACTATTCAGGCAACATTTTTTATTAAATTTTGGACTCGCAAAGACATTTTTTCAACTTTTAACTTATTATTTTACAACTTTAAGTTAATTTTTTACCAAAATAACACTATTTGTACTATTCAAGCAACATTTTTTATTAAATTTTGCACTCACAAAAACATTTTTTCAATTTTTAACTTATTATTTTACAATTTTATGTTAATTTTTTTACCAAAATAACACTATTTGTACTATTCAGACAACATTTTTTTTTAAATTTTGCACTCACAAAAAACATTTTTTCAATTTTTAACTTATTATTTTACAATTTTATGTTAATTTTTTTACCAAAATAACACTATTTGTACTATTCAGGCAACATTTTTTATTAAATTTTGGACTCGCAAAGACATTTTTTCAACTTTTAACTTATTATTTTACAACTTTAAGTTAATTTTTTACCAAAATAACACTATTTGTACTATTCAAGCAACATTTTTTATTAAATTTTGCACTCACAAAAACATTTTTTCAATTTTTAACTTATTATTTTACAATTTTATGTTAATTTTTTTACCAAAATAACACTATTTGTACTATTCAGACAACATTTTTTTATTAAATTTTGGACTCACAAAGACATTTTTTACAACTTTTTAACTTATTATTTACAATTTTGTACCTATTTTTAACCTAAATAACACAATTCTATCTGTTCAGGAAAGACTTTTTAGTTACATTTTCGACACACAAAGTGTGTGTTCTCAACTTCTATCTGTTTATTTCACAAGTTTAGGCTTATTATTACCAAAATAACACAATTCAATCTGTTCAGGAAAGACTTTTAGTTATATTTTCGACACACAAAGTGTGTGTTCTCAACTTTTATTTGTTTATTCCACAAGTTTAGCCTAATATTTACTCAAATAACACGATTTGAACGTGTTTTTTATTACATTTTGGACACACACGCACTCACACACACACATCCACACACACACACACACACACACATCCACACACACACACACACACGCACGCACACGCACACACAGAGAGAGAGAGAGAGAGAGAGAGATAGAGAGAGAGAGATTTTTTCCAACTTTACAGGATTATTCTCTAGTTTACTCAAATAACACAATTTAGATGTGGTTTGAATTAAATTTTGTACACATGAAGTGTGTTTCGTCAAGTTTTACCCTTTTATTTTACAAGTTTAGGCTTAATATTACTCAAATAACACAATTTAATCCAGTCAGGAAGGATTTGTTATTATATTTTGGATGCACAAAGAGATGTTTTCAACTTTTTTACTGATTTTTTGCAGGGTATGTATTAATTTTTATTTATTTTGTTTTGTATCATATATACAATTACAAATTTTTAACTTAGAGTTTAGTATTTATTTAAATCTTTTCAAAAACACTAAAGAAAAAGTACTTTTAGCTAAAATGTAAGCCACAGAATATATTATTATTATCATTATTATTATTATTAGGGTTTACTGATTTCCACTATGCTATTTTTGGTTCTGTATTTCTATATGTATTTATTTAGGTCAGGTTACGCCTGCTACGTAGGAAAGTTTGTTTATTTTAGAGTTTGCTGAGTATTTTGTTACTTTTATACTAGGTAAAGTTTTCTAAATATATCAGGTAGGGCTCCATCCATATACTTTTGTTTTTGCTGTTTGGAGATGATGCGATCAGCACCACTCTCCATCTGCTTTTTATTTTATGTACCCAATATTATTTTGAGGCTTAGTGAATTCTAGAGCCTATTTATGCAGGAGAGAGGGCTTGAAAATTTTGATCTCAGATAACCCACAACTATTTGTCAGAGTATTTTAAAGGATATTTTATATTTATTAGGTGCCACTAGAATATCAAATATTGCTTAATTTTTATGTCTGTAACGCTGTTATTGTATTTCTAGCTAAGGTTTACTGGATAAAGTACACGAAATGTTTATCATTTCGACTATTTACCTTTATACGAGGCCAAATTTTTAGTGTAACGAAAATTATTGTGTGTCTATAAAGACTGAAATCCCTTTACCGATGGGTCCATAACTGGATCTTGCAAAGGATTATTACTCCCTACATCTACAAGTCAATAACAATTATTCTAAATACTACGAACTTGGACAAAATATAGTCAAATACACAACACAAGAAGGAAAATAATTACAAGTAAAACAGCAGACACTCAATATCTCAAAACAATCCGGTAAAAATATTCTACAACAAACTGCCTCATAACATAAAACTGCTAAGTCCCCAAAACATATACAAATACAATCAATAAAAACTACTTGAAATAGGAAAACTGTCTACAGTCTCACAAAGTTGATGTGAAATAACAGCAAAACTTAGAAGCATGCACAGTCAATAGTGCTCAATTTGCATACAGTTCACATGCAAACTCTCATGAAAATGTTCAAAACAGTCTCCCAGCTCAGTTCTCATCTATACTTGGACAACAAAATCCTGCAACAAATTCTCAGAAATCCTACCTTTCCTACCCTTGCTTAAATAGCTAAAGTGCAATCTTCATACTAAAATATTGAAAAAAGGCATATCTATTTACATAAACGTGTGTACACATGTGTTTGTCTGCGTGTACTCTTAGATAAATTGATAAAAAAGCAATATAGTTATAAATCAAAGACTATAACTAATAATATTAATTTCAAAATAAGCTGATAGAAAAAGATATAATAACTACAGTATAAGCTTTTAATTTTTGTTAATTACAAAAAATAAAAGTTAAATACAGTAAATAAACCTGGTCCCTTAGATTGAAAAAGGAACATAAATTGAGACTATTTGAAAATAAGATCCTTAGAAAAATATTTGGGCCTAAAACAGATGAGGAGACAAATGAGTGGAGAAGGTTACATAAATTAGAAGTACATAATTTGTATTCATGTCCAGATATTATTAGAATGATTAAATCAAGAAGACTTAGGTGTGTAGATCATGTGGTACGAATGGGAGAGGAAAGAAGAGTATACAGGATTCTTGTTGGGAAACCTGATGGTAAAAGATCAATAGGAAGACCAAAACAAAGATGGAGGGATAATGTAGAGATGGACCTAAAGGAAATTGGTGGGGAAGGAAAGGAGTATATAGATCTTGCTCAGGACAGGGACATATGAAAGGCATGTGTTGCTGCAGCCATGAAACTTCGGGTTTAAGAAGGATAGAGAGTTAGTTAGTTATACATTAAATAAGCATAATATTTGGATTGTACGTAGAGAATATAACAAATGTACAATGCATTGTGCGAAAATTGTCAACTTTGCATTATAAGCAGAAAATTAAACCAGTTTGCCCTAGAAATACATTTTAAGAATAGCCCAAAATAGCATGCGTAATAGAAACTTAAGAAAACTTTCTGATGCATAAAAGTACTGACTAGTGCTGAATGAATCAATTACTGTAAAATATTATTCTCTGATTCAAGTAATTTAACTGTATCTTTTGTGTGTAAAATATAATTGTTAGTTGAACTGATAAGTACAAATATTAACTTTATACGCCTTTATGCACTCTAAATAACATAACTTTGATATATAAATTAGTAACAATTTGTTAAAATTAAGTTAAAGTGTAGAATTGTTTTCTTAAATAAATATAAAGTAGTAAAAATACTAAACAAATAATTTCTTCTTTCCTATTTAAAGAATGCCAAGCAGTGTAAACCAGTTGTTAGTGGCTAAATAACATAAAATTTGAAGGCAGTAACAATATTTTAAAAAAATACTGTTTTTTACCTAACTTTGTGAATTAAATACTAGTACATTTTGTCAAATTATAAATAAAATATACCTATTTCTTTGATATTTGTACTAAAGTGAAGAAAATGTTACTAAAACTTGGCTAGTACAGCAAATCTTAGACTTTTAGCTTTATTTGTCCGTAACTGGATATAATTGTAACTTGTTAATCTCGCCAAACACAATTTTTACCTCAATTTTGGAAGCTAGCTGAACTTTAGCGTTTCGAATTACATATAGTGAAGGCCTCTATAGTGGAAAAATACACCCAGTCTGTAAAAATTTGGAAATGTTGTCTCTTTCTCTGTCGAACCAGACCAAGAGTGTTCTCAGGTGTTTCAATATATTTCTTAACATAACTAACTTTTTAAAAATGCAGGTAGGTTAGTTTGTATAGCGCTAGGCTTTTAACCTATCTGTCCAGGGTTCAAGTCCCTGGCAGGGTTGTTACAATTTTAGATTTTGTCATCGGATCTTGTGCAGACTTCAAATTTCATAAGTTATAAGCAATCTAAGTTAATTTTGGGAGTGGGCCAAATTGGTTCCTCATATAAAAAGCAATGACCAAATTGGTCGTAGCGCCTATGACCCTACTTGGGTTCATCCTCCAAAACATCTGCTTCGAGTCTCCGATGCCATGGTGGAGCCCGTTCAGGTTCTACCGCCCACAAGTGCGTTCCTTCGCCAATCCAGCGAAGGCGAGAATAATAGAGCGCAACCCTCTATATATACATTCAGCTCACTGTTGGTCACCCCTTGATCTAGTTATTTTCATGCAATCACCTACATTTAGTGAATTTTGCCGTCTTTCTGTTTGATCTGTTAAATAAGCCAGTCAATAAAAATATACTTACATAGAAAAATCCTGATATAGTTGGATTCTCAAAAATATATACAATCAGTGTTCTTGATACATTTAGCGCCTGAGATAGTATAAATCAAAATCTAGTTAGTGTTGGCATGTGTGCTTCTGGTACAGTCGGAGAAAGAATTACCTGGGCCACGGGACCTAGAATTTCGTAACGTCTTATAGCCTGTTGTTTATGCAACCCAAATAACAAAATATTCGCTTAAGTTTGTCTGGTGGATCTGAGTTCTCGGGAAGGATTGAGCATTGATAGCATGAGTCACATGACTCATGCACCAGCAACAACAAACAACAGCTGGGTGCTACGTGGCCTCAAGAACATTTCAGCAACTGTTTTCTTAACAAGATCTGCCACACGCTAATTGTTTAAGTCCAGTTTATGCACTGGACATACAGATTAAAGTGGGATCCGAACCAAATGTTCCTCTATCTGGTATTGAATTCGGAAGCCTTTGATTACATGCCGAAAACATTACCACTACGCCATCGGAGAGGCAATGGAACGCCTTGAGAAAGACACGAGTGAAACCATATTTGGCGTAAATTTTAAAAATAAGACAATATTTTGTGGTCACAGTGTCGAACCGTGGGAGAGGCATAGATTTTTTTTTGTCCCATCGTCCATTTCACGAGTTTATAATTCTTCCTCAGCAACACGATTAATACGAGTGGTAGAAGATAAGCGAAGTAAAATAACTGAAACAGAAATAAAAGGAAAAAGCGAAACAAATTTTATCCATAATATTCTGCAGTCACTTCAGTCGTGTTCAAGGAATGCTACCTTTAAAGAGAGCCGTGGTCTCTAACTTGTATTTTCCCCTTCCTTTGTGCTCTCGATTCCCTCTGTCACGATTGGTCTAAAACTAATTAATGCGACGTTAATTGAACAATCCAAACAACGAAACAATGCACAATCAACTGCTCAACATTCCATTTTTTTTCGAATCGGAAAACAATTGAGATGCTGTAAAATGAAGCAAGATGCAGTAATAAAGTGGGAATTTGGTACGGTATAGAATTAAATCGGTGAAGATGTTCCATTTGATTGGATTTTTGTTATTTTGTGTCGCTATTCTTTCACTTTTTGCAAATAGCGACGATGAAGATGAGTAATGAGTGATGATATGATGACATTGCTTAACGGACACTCACCAAGAACACCCATGGCCAGGCCGAGATTCGAACCAGGGGCCTATGCTGTCGTAGCGCGCTGTGCTAACCACTCCGCCACGGAGGTCGGTTAGGAGTGGACATTATACCATATTTTGTGTGCGCAATTGGGATCAATCAATGGAATGACTAGACATATTATATTATTAATATATTCATATCGTAACATCACGTCATATTATTCGGCACGAAGTAACATCAGAGACATTCCATCTTGCATTATTGCCTTTCAACTATTTCTTCGACTTCAGGTTAATAACATCAATAAGATAAATTATGAAACAAATGATAATGAATGTGGGATATTGACAGTTATTTCGAATTACCTGACACAAGCAACATTAAGCAGACTCGGTGGGCAAGCTCATTAAGTGGTCAACCTTCGATCTCGTCACCAAAGTTCCCGGATTTGAGTACCGTCCTTGTCACAGGTGTTTGAGTATTTCGTCATTAATTTCATGTAATGGTCACTCGTCCGCGACTAGGAAGAAAAGTGATGTTACGTAACAAAACTAATAAAAATAAACATGATCGAAGAGTACTTATTTCATCTCTCACGAAATCTCCTATAAAACCGGGATATATGAAATATATGTATCTTCACATACTTTTTCGATTTATATATTTAACTAGCCGAGACCGAGAACGGGAGAGCAATTTTCAATTCGAGAAACCGAGAGACGGAGACACTGTAAAGTCTTGTTTCTTTCTTGACATCTCCCTAATTGAGTTGTTGTTCTGTTCGTTATTGACTTTGTATTGGTTTGGTTTGGTTTGAGTTGCTGTTTTAAGTCCACTTTATGCACAGTAAGGCTAACCGGGACTGGACTGGACCTACAGTTTAAAGTGGGATCCGAACCACTTGTGCCTCCACCGGGTATCGAACCCGGGACCCCTTGATTACAAGGCAATGACGCTACCACTGCGCCATGGGGGAGGCCCCTGACTTTGTATTGGCTTTGTATTGGCAATTATCATTATTCTTCCCCTGTAGGTAAACCATAACGACGATTTATGATGAAATAAAGCAGATAAAACGGCAAGAACAAGAAAGTCATGCCTGCCCGGGACGAACTACTACGTTCATCCACCGTGTATCGAACCCGTGATCCCTTGATTATAAGGTGACGACGTTATCATTACGCCATCGAGGAGGTCCCGTGAGAAAATATTATTCACTCGATCTATACAATAATTTATTTAAACATTTACATTTTCTTCTTTCTTTTTTGTTAACTACTCTTCTACGACTCTTTTTTTTTTCTTGGAATTTCTTCTTGTTTCAGGAAAAAAATAATACATGCAGCCTGTAAACCCCCCCCCCCCCCCTCCGTGCAAATAGATAGAAAGCTCACTCTCGAGAACTAATTTATAAATGACGTAACCATTAGGAAACAATTCGAACGTTAACTGATATAACTGCAGATGAAACAATACTTACAGACGCTAACGAAATATCTATTCTTATATAAGCTCACAGGCAACAGGTATCTGGTGAGTTCATTCACTCTTGCTAACTACGAGCGAAGGTCACTGAACCAAAGGTTGGCAAACAGGCGTCTGCTCTACGAAACTAGGGTTAGCAAACGAGGCCCGTGTTCCTGTTATTAATGACGTACGAAATAAGGAAGAACACAGCTTTCATATCAAACTAGACGTGTTTTGGTTCCGTCATTGCAAGTAGAACACTTTCACTTTCTCGTCGTGGCCTTGAAGACCTATGTAAAGGCTTCTCTGCAAGAAAGATATCTTACCATTGATTGGAGGAAAAGTGTGTGTGTGTACCGAGGTCCTTCAACTTTCGTATTCTTCTTCATTTCAGAACGCGTGCTGTATCGTCGATTTAATCCAATCTAGCCGTTCTAGGTTTTAGGTTCTGTTTCTGTTCGGTAATTTCACATTGTCTTCCTGCTTATGTTATTCGCGACGAAGCTTCTGGTTTCGATAATCTGGACAATAACAGGATTGTGTTGGTTGGTTGATTTGGTGTCTAAGTCCACTTTATGCACAGTAAGACTAATCGCGAATGCACCTACAGTTTAAAGAGTGGTATCCGAACCACTATGTGCCTACACATTACTTTGCTGCTAGATATTTGCATGCTAAGATGTAGGAAGTGCTACATTTTCAGTGTGTGAAATTAAGATTTATTTCTGATACGAAGAATCGGAGAATGGAGTAGTGAGAAAAGTATCACCTCACATGTTTGAATTATAGCGCCCCCCTCCCCCCCCCCCACACACACACAGGATATCGGCCGTGCTTTTTTATAACGAAATATAACATGGATGAATTGTGTCAAGAAAAACTGGAGGCTATTCACATCCCTACGGAACTTGGAAGAAAGTCCACGTAGAAATTAGAAAGTTCTGTTCCGACAAAATCGGGACGTATAGTAAATGAAAAAGCAACGTGCTACCTTGTGCTTTGCACGAAGCCATGAAGGCGTGTAGGGGGTGCGGAGTTAGGGTCTCACACTTTCTTGTTACGGCCGAAGGTGGGGATAATGTGATCAGCACCACGCCCCTAGCCGCCTTTACCTCCCCCCTCCCCCAAGTTTCCTACAGGTACCCACTTTATACGACGCTGGGTGGGCCCCGGAGCCACTTGAACAGGTGGACAAAATTCCGATTCTCCCCAGTCGGGGATCGAACTCAGATCTCTCGCATGGTAATCAAACTCCCTAACGACCGAGCTACTGCGGCACATATACGTAGTATAGTAGCCTTTGTAATTAAGGCAAGAATTATTTTAGCGTTTCGTTCAATGGTATTAGGGGAATCATTTTCGGACATAGGCTATAACTCTTGTCGGTTCTGCGACCTGGCTTGAGAAAAGGCGATTTTATGACGAACAACATTCCACCTGACAAGTCACGTGACTTTCCTACATTTCCTATGTCTGTTGGCTATTGCATGAAAGACGAGTTGCTCCTTGAGACAGACAGAATCACCCGATCACCTAAAGGTGCAATGTGTGTTGCCTACTTTTCCGGCATTATTTACTGCCATTAAAGTCTTATGGGGAAGAACTTTTTTCCACCACTGTACATGTAGTTACTTGAAAAAGCAAATATTGGGTGTATAAAAGGTAGCATTCTTGTGAAACAGTAAAAAATCAACCTCATTTCCTTGTAGCATTAGCTGTAAATGCTTCTTGAAGATTAACAAGGCTCTGGCGTGTGAGCTTACATCACCTACAATCTTTGTAAGGTTCGTGTTGTCCTATAAATTATCGATATACATACTAAGTCCCTAGTTACAGCCTGAGCTTTTAATTTCAATCAGAGGATTTCAGTGTTCAGATAGTGATTGTAGCCTCGTATAATAAACCAAATGGAAATAACCCAAATGTTGATGCACCCAAAAAACCAGTAATACTTCAAAAATACCTTGAAAAAGGCTATAAGGCTAAATTATTCTTCTAGCTTAGAAAAAAAGTTTAGCAAGTGGACCTATGGTCCATATAGTCAGTCGTCTGTGAACTTCGTCTTGTCCTGTGAATTGAGAATATATTGATAAATGGTTATATATATTTTTTTAAAAAAGGAACAATGTTGGTAAGCGTCCAGTTATGGACCCATCGGTAAAGGGATTTCAGTCTTTATAGACACACAATAATTTTCGTTACACTAAAAATTTGGCCTCGTATAAAGGTAAATAGTCGAAATGATAAACATTTCGTGTACTTTATCCAGTAAACCTTAGCTAGAAATACAATAACAGCGTTACAGACATAAAAATTAAGCAATATTTGATATTCTAGTGGCACCTAATAAATATAAAATATCCTTTAAAATACTCTGACAAATAGTTGTGGGTTATCTGAGATCAAAATTTTCAAGCCCTCTCTCCTGCATAAATAGGCTCTAGAATTCACTAAGCCTCAAAATAATATTGGGTACATAAAATAAAAAGCAGATGGAGAGTGGTGCTGATCGCATCATCTCCAAACAGCAAAAACAAAAGTATATGGATGGAGCCCTACCTGATATATTTAGAAAACTTTACCTAGTATAAAAGTAACAAAATACTCAGCAAACTCTAAAATAAACAAACTTTCCTACGTAGCAGGCGTAACCTGACCTAAATAAATACATATAGAAATACAGAACCAAAAATAGCATAGTGGAAATCAGTAAACCCTAATAATAATAATAATGATAATAATAATATATTCTGTGGCTTACATTTTAGCTAAAAGTACTTTTTCTTTAGTGTTTTTGAAAAGATTTAAATAAATACTAAACTCTAAGTTAAAAATTTGTAATTGTATATATGATACAAAACAAAATAAATAAAAATTAATACATACCCTGCAAAAAATCAGTAAAAAAGTTGAAAACATCTCTTTGTGCATCCAAAATATAATAACAAATCCTTCCTGACTGGATTAAATTGTGTTATTTGAGTTATATGAAGCCTAAACTTGTAAAATAAAAGGGTAAAACTTGACGAAACACACTTCATGTGTACAAAATTTAATTCAAACCACATCTAAATTGTGTTATTTGAGTAAACTAGAGAATAATCCTGTAAAGTTGGAAAAAATCTCTCTCTCTCTATCTCTCTCTCTCTCTCTCTCTCTCTCTCTCTCTCTGTGTGCGTGTGTGTGTGTGTGTGTGTGTGTGTGTGTGTGGATGTGTGTGTGTGTGTGTGTGTGTGGATGTGTGTGTGTGAGTGCGTGTGTGTCCAAAATGTAATAAAAAACACGTTCAAATCGTGTTATTTGAGTAAATATTAGGCTAAACTTGTGAAATAAACAAATAAAAGTTGAGAACACACACTTTGTGTGTCGAAAATATAACTAAAAGTCTTTCCTGAACAGATTGAATTGTGTTATTTTGGTAATAATAAGCCTAAACTTGTGAAATAAACATATAGAAGTTGAGAACACACACTTTGTGTGTCGAAAATGTAACTAAAAGTCTTTCCTGAACAGATAGAATTGTGTTATTTAGGTTAAAAATAGGTACAAAATTGTAAATAATAAGTTAAAAAGTTGTAAAAAATGTCTTTGTGAGTCCAAAATTTAATAAAAAAAATGTTGTCTGAATAGTACAAATAGTGTTATTTTGGTAAAAAAATTAACATAAAATTGTAAAATAATAAGTTAAAAATTGAAAAAATGTTTTTGTGAGTGCAAAATTTAATAAAAAATGTTGCTTGAATAGTACAAATAGTGTTATTTTGGTAAAAAATTAACTTAAAGTTGTAAAATAATAAGTTAAAAGTTGAAAAAATGTCTTTGCGAGTCCAAAATTTAATAAAAAATGTTGCCTGAATAGTACAAATAGTGTTATTTTGGTAAAAAAATTAACATAAAATTGTAAAATAATAAGTTAAAAATTGAAAAAATGTTTTTTGTGAGTGCAAAATTTAATAAAAAATGTTGCTTGAATAGTACAAATAGTGTTATTTTGGTAAAAAATTAACTTAAAGTTGTAAAATAATAAGTTAGAAGTTGAAAAAATGTCTTTGAGTCCAAAATTTAATAAAAAATGTTGCCTGAATAGTACAAATAGTGTTATTTTGGTAAAAAAATTAACATAAAATTGTAAAATAATAAGTTAAAAATTGAAAAATGTTTTTTGTGAGTGCAAAATTTAATAAAAAATGTTGCTTGAATAGTACAAATAGTGTTATTTTGGTAAAAAATTAACTTAAAGTTGTAAAATAATAAGTTAAAAGTTGAAAAAATGTCTTTGCGAATCCAAAATTTAATAAAAAATGTTGCCTGAATAGTACAAATAGTGTTATTTTGGTAAAAAAAATTAACATAAAATTGTAAAATAATAAGTTAAAAATTGAAAAATGTTTTTTGTGAGTGCAAAATTTAATAAAAAATGTTGCTTGAATAGTACAAATAGTGTTATTTTGGTTAAAAATTAACTTAAAGTTGTAAAATAATAAGTTAAAAGTTGAAAAAATGTCTTTGCGAGTCCAAAATTTAATAAAAAATGTTGCCTGAATAGTACAAATAGTGTTATTTTGGTAAAAAAAATTAACATAAAATTGTAAATTAATAAGTTAAAAATTGAAAAAATGTTTTTGTGAGTGCAAAATTTAATAAAAAATGTTGTTTGAATAGTACAAATAGTGTTATTTTGGTAAAAAATTAACTTAAAGTTTTAAAATAATAAGTTAGAAGTTGAAAAAATGTCTTTGAGTCCAAAATTTAATAAAAAATGTTGCCTGAATAGTACAAATAGTGTTATTTTGGTAAAAAAATTAACATAAAATTGTAAAATAATAAGTTAAAAATTGAAAAATGTTTTTTGTGAGTGCAAAATTTAATAAAAAATGTTGCTTGAATAGTACAAATAGTGTTATTTTGGTTAAAAATTAACTTAAAGTTGTAAAATAATAAGTTAAAAGTTGAAAAAATGTCTTTGCGAGTCCAAAATTTAATAAAAAATGTTGCCTGAATAGTACAAATAGTGTTATTTTGGTAAAAAAATTAACATAAAATTGTAAAATAATAAGTTAAAAATTGAAAAATGTTTTTTGTGAGTGCAAAATTTAATAAAAAATGTTGCTTGAATAGTACAAATAGTGTTATTTTGGTAAAAATAAGGATAAGCTGTGAAAATGTTTGACATAAAGTCAAAGTTTGGTAAAAAATAAACTCAAAATTAAGTTAAATAGCACACAGTAACATACATTTACTACCTAAATCAATAATCAAAGGGTCCTAGGTTCGTTACCCCGTGATAAAAGCAAATGGTGAAAACTGTAGGCCCCGTCCCTAATAGCTCTCCCTTCTTCATAGTACAGATAAAAAAACCCTGCACTAAAGCGTCCTGTGCCTTGGAGGCAAACCTGAGCGGAATATTAATTGGCGGCGGAAACCGCATAGCTTCAGAGATTTGACCATTGCTGCGCATTCTCAGACATCCTTTGTTGTCTGGTTCAATCCCTCCCCTGCCCTACGGCATTGCATAGCTTTCCCCTGTTCTTGCGTACTGGTTAACCTTGAAAAAACCGGTTCTGAAAATCTACCGACGCGTTCTCTGATTGGTGATTCAGATTCCTTCTTTGTTCTGACGTTCTGACGTCATTTGACCTTGAACGCAGACTCCCCAAATTCCTTTCTCGTCTACCTGCGCGGAGTTCAGATTCTGAGACAGTATTCTGTCTAGCGTCTGAGATCATCGTGTTTCATAACATATAACATTAAAACATAGTACTAATTAATAATATTACATATCGCGGGTTCGAATACCAGGACCGTCTTCTTTCGTAATTGGACCTGTACCTACACCCATTAACACCGTTCATAGCGGTTCATAAACCATAGAAAACTTATTTTCAATACTATAAACATTAATTATTATCGATTGATACATTACATACTTTGCAGTAATGAATATAAAAACATATGCATAGCGTTTAGTACCTCTAATTACCTTCTATATACATATTTTTCATAAAATAAATAATTATATATTCATAAAAAGTTATAAACATGCAAATACATAAATGTAAAGTATTCTAAGTACGTGCAAATGAATTCTAAGTACATGCGAATTAATTAAAACCCGTGCAAATTAGTTCTAAGTACAGACGGGATCAAATGAAATGTACTTTCCTTTTCCTACCAACTCAAAAGTGAGTTGGAAACTCTTCATTGCTCCTGTGTAGATAAGAAAGTGGGGGAGGGCAGTAGCAGACAAGGCCAGCACGCAAACTTGTTTCCAGCAAGCTTTCTGTTGGAGTCTTGGCAGTTTGTGGAAGGATTTTGTGTTCCTACCTCCCCCCCCGCCTCTCTCTCTCCTTGTGTTTGTGTGTGTGTATGCGTGTGTGTGTGCGCGCGCCAACACCTGTTTCATTTTAAGTTTGACGTATTTTATTGCATTGACTATTTGCTGTTGTGACTGGGTATGAAACAGGTTAGCAATGGAGACATAATGAAGGATCAAAAATACAAAAATTCATGGCATGAGTAGGTAGTAGTAGTAAAGGTAAGGCAAAATTCGTCGTTCGTATAGAACCGTGCCATGAAGGCACATTTAGGGGATGTGGCAGTAGGGCGCCGCATATTCTCGAGTTCGGCCATTTTGGAGGTCAATGATCAGCATCACGCTCCAGCCGTTTTTACTCCCCAGGGATGTAGTTGAAACGAGAAAATAAAAATGTTTTACATTCTGCGTATGTGACAGTATTCTTTGGATATTGTCTTGGAAGTGTATGTTAACATCCTAACCCGCAATTTTGTTTAAGGATAAAACTGGCTGAAGGCCGCGAGTGTTCCTGAGAAGTAATGAGCATATCACCTAATGCGCAATAGTTTGTCTCGCGTTTTTCGAAAATAATAATAATAATAATAATAATAATAATAATAATAATAATAAAAACAAAATATACAAATCAATTCTACGAATGCTTACGTCATTGTGACCATGGAGTGCATTTTGCACACTAACGAGGATCTGGCGTCTAGACATAAGGTCAGTATAATGGTCTGTGGGGTTTGGACTGTGTCCTATCCATCTACGTTTGTAGTTGTCCTTTCACAACTTTCATCTTAACACACCTTTCATTATCCAAAAGTGGAAGAAAAGCGAAATAAAATAAATAAATAAATCCGTTATTGTGTCCCTGCGTTTTTTCAATTTATCACCATGACCGAAAATTAATGTTTCGCTGATGTAATGCATCGCTATAATCATGTGAATTATTTTCCGTCATCATCGTGTGCTTAATCATTACTTAAAGCATAGACTCTAACGCTGTTGTCCTTAGTGTAATTGATCTTATTGTGTCGAAGTTTTGATGTAGGTAAAAGAATGGTTAAGAATAAATCTCAATTGATTGTTCGAAATTTAAAATATAATAATTCCGAGGTGACGCATATTAACTGTTCTTAGTTCGATGTCAAAGAACGATTTTTCCTATACATTAAAAAGGATTCCGGCCTCCGTGGTAGAGTGGTTAGCACAGCTTGCTTAATGACCGGCCTTGGCATTGTGAGTGTCGCTTCATTAATTTCATCATTTTATCTACCATCCTCATCATCGCGTTTAGCCAAAAGTGGCACCAGAAGCGAATTAAAATAAAGCAAATCAATCAGTCAATAGAACATAGGGTCTCCGGTTTCATAGAGCAGTATACAAAGCACCTGTATTGTGTGATATATGGTTCTGCCCTAGCAATTGATTGATTGATTTGCTTTAATTTCACTTCGCTTTTTGTGCCACTTTTGGCTAATTTGCGAAAATGGGGAAGTGATGATATAATGAAATTGATGAATGGACACTCAGAAACATCCATGCTCAGGCCGGGATTCAAACCCGGGACACCTGGTCTTGTGTATTGGACCGGTGGCCATCCAACGTCCTGAGGAAATTGGGGAGCTACAAATGAGTAGCGTGACGCGGTCACGGAAACCTACAACGACTGAAGGCTTGTCTTGCTGACCAAACGTCACCCCATAATTCCCACCTCGGCAGGTGGAAGTGAGGTCGGCAGTCGGTAGGTAGGACCTGGTCCTCACGGACTGTTGCGCCACGGGTTGTTTTTATTATTACAATCTTCAAATAAAGCTTTATCGTTATATATTACCGTATTTCATCGCATAATCGTCGCACCCTGTTTTTCAATCCAAAAAGAGAGAGAAAGAGAGAGAGAGAGAGAGAGGCGGGGGGGGGGGGTGGTAGGAACACAAAATCCTTCCACAAACTGCCAAGACTCCAACAGAAAGCTTGCTGGAAACAAGTTTGCGTGCTGGCCTTGTCTGCTACTGCCCTCCCCCACTTTCTTATCTATAAAGGAGCAATGAAGAGTTTCCAACTCGCTTCTGAGTTCGTAGGAAAAGGGAAGTACATTTCATTTGATTCCGTCTGTACGTGCAAATGAATTGCGAATATTAAATAGCGATTGACGTTATCGCGTTCCGATACTACTGACACAATCAAAGAATACCCATGGCCAAGCTGAGATTCTAACCCAGGTTCTCTGGCTTAGTAGTCAAATCAAATCGTTTTTTATTTTCGAATGTGGGTGGGGTTTACGTGTACTTTTTTTTAGTACTCATTCATCATTTTGTAATCTTTTCTTGTTATTGACATTCTTTTTCTTAGGAATACTGGGCCCTAAAGAGGGGAGGGGTGTGACCCACACCAACCCCCCCCCCCCTTGAGCACGCCACTGACTGCTACCCCAAGTGTCGACGTCACCGCACGTCACTGATCATGGTTGTTTTCCGAAAACAGAGGAATTTTTGATAACGAAGATCTAAGGTCCTACGTGACCAAAGAAGGACGTTTTTTTATATCGAGGAGGTTACTGCTGAGACAGTAACGACATTGTTCTCTAGTTGGAAACACTGACAAAAGAGTTCTGGGTTTATGACCCGTCGGCGGTTTCTTTTGAGTTGCTTCTGGGGGCGAAGGAGAAAGGTGGTTCCCGGGGGCTTTTTTTCCTACTTTGAAAACCACAGGATTCCTTCCGATGGAGGGAAAGGGGACTCTGGTCCTAAGCGGCAACGTTTGATGTGTCGGATAACCATCGGGTCTGGAAAAAAGGAAACCCTTTCTTACATCACACCACACGGGGTATTGTGTTTCCCTGGCAACCGTCTCCTTTATCTCAGCTTCAACTTGGCCCTGGTCGAAGGCGCGAGTCGATGAATGAACCAGAGCGTATTTCCCTTCGCTTATTCATGCTTGGAGGAAACTAGCATATGACATCCTTCGAAAGACTCTTTTGGAAACAGCATGTTGGAGTCAATTTTCTTTTTTAAAAAAAGACCTGATGACTTGATTGGCTGATTTTTTACAACTGAACCGATACCGCTTTGAACCGATATCCATGCCGATACCGATATTCTTACCGATTCCCACCTATAGATATCGATAGTTACAATTTTCAAGCATTTTGCTCAATATATTGATTAATATTGGTCGGAGAGTATTACATTCCAATTACAAGCATCAATTTGCCAGAATTTTTCTTTAAATGGTTGAAAAATTACGTCTCAATATTACAGGGTGGCCTTAAAAATGTAACCGAAACATAAGGTAACGAAAATTATTCGGTTACCTTTTTATGGGCCACCCTGTATAATGCCTGTTATGTAATCACAAAATTCAGCTTTCTCATGTAATATTGGTGGAAAATCAATGGAAAACTAGAATTTTGCATAACTTCCACGCTAATTAAACTCCGCGAAAGTGTCGTGCGACATCGGGAAGATGATGAGGAAGCGGTGATGAATGATGAAAGGACACAAATACACATGGAAAGGGCATAACACGAACTGGCTATGAATTTAGACGCCAGAGCCTTGTTAAACTGAAAAATGTAATCTAGGTTGTGCTACATAGAAGAGAGGTTGACATTTGGATGATCAGGGGAAAATCACCCCCTTACACCCCTTTTAAGACGAGTGTACCTTACTTTATATCGCATTTCTGCCACTTTTGGCTAATCGCGATGGGGCGAGTGAAATGGAACCGCCCCCAGAATAGGCAGTGTAACGAGCTACGAATTCAGAGAACTTAGCCACAAACCAGGGATGACCAGGAATTTTCGGATCCGCATTCAAGGAGAACCGGGTCTGCTTCCTTGATTACACGGGACCCGGTTATTCCGGGATTTGGATCTGTCCATCCCTAGCTTAAAATCCTGGCGTAAGTGTATTATTGTAATTTTCCCATCGTTTTCACCAGTTCGTCATTGATTCTACAACCTACAGAACTTATTCAGCTGGGTTACATGTACCGCACCACTTCCATCTGCTGCGAAAAGTTTGTATAAACGAAAGAGTATATGTATATGTGTGTGTGTCTGTACAGGTCCATACCCAGGATTTTTTTGAGGGGGGGGAGGCAGAACCCTAAATTTTCTCTCATATAATACACTGTGTGTGTGGGGGGGGGTGTATAGGAGAGGGTGGGTACAGAAATTTGCTCATTTTGTTACGAAATGTTGAAGAACAGCATTTTCTAACCTATATGTATGCAACCACGTGACAAATATTTGCTGTTGGCACTGACATTTGTTTCTGTCAGAGAGCGAAAAAAAAGTATATGATACGGGTAGACTACATGTGTGCATAATGCAAACAATTCAAATAGCCTACGAAAAGCAACACATGTGTGTGGGGTTGATAGATGAGGGCTCACACGTCACCCCAACTTTGCAAAGTAGTACCTGACTTTTCCAGGTATTTTACATAACTGTGTAATGATTTAACATGCTAAAAAAATAAGAGTTACAGTTCAACTTTGTAAGTTTATCAAATGAATCACGTTTGTTGAACATTTCTGAAAATAAATTAAAAATAAAAATAAAGTGAAAGAACCTTTTTATAAGCAATATTACCCAAATAGGAAGATTCTTGGGAAGATAAAACCAAACGTGTATCCGGTTACAAATTCTGCCAAGCAAAAATAATTTAATTCCCCTGACTTTTCCAGGTTTTGAAACTTTTTTTTAAAAAAAAACATTTGATTTCAATGACCTCAGTCCTAGCCTTGTTTTCCTGACTCCTCCAGTTGTCTAGGACTTTGGAGTCAGTGCGAACCCTGTAAATAAGTTATCTGAAGTGACTTCACCCTGGCAGTGTGTCTGCTGGCATACTATTGTTTCTATGGTGTATTTTCACTTTTACAATCTTATTCGACAGTAAAAATAATTGCCAGTGGCAACCAAGAAGCTATTAAATGGGGTTGCATACATGTGGGATAGAAAATGCCATTTTCAACGGCTCGTAGCATCGAAATTTTTGGCCTTGATGTCTTCTGCACACTGTGAAAGTTGTCTGTTGTACGGTCACACCGCTGTGTATTTATGTTCAAGACAATTACAAGTAGAAACGAAAAAAGGTTGCAGTAAAACAAATTCCGATTGACAGAATTTCGTAATTAATAATGTACTTAATTTCTTGAGTGTTTTGGAGAAAGAGCAATATATTATGTTAAAAGTACTTCAGGCAATTTTTTGCCCCAAAAATGTAGCAACGATTCTGCTGTGAAGTGGATTCTCCTATTTACATAATATTAACTAACCCCAAGCCATTGAGTGGCAGAATGGACATCAGTTGAAGAAAGACCCTGATGTTGGAGAAAGAAAACAAAGTTTTTTATCCTTCTGCTCAGTGGTGGCGAAAAGGGATCACAGACCTTGCGGTGCGGGTGGAGAGCTAAATGACCCTTATATGGTTGGTTTTGTATTGCAGTCATTGAGGAACCTTTCTTTCACAATGTAAAGAGTATAGAAAATTCCCCTTTATTCTAATTATGTGAAACATTGGAGACACTGTAATAGAAGAAACTAATCAATAATCAAGGGGTTCCTATTTGTCGAGTGTCAAACAACTGTTTTTGGCTCATAAAAAGTTCAGACAGAACTTCAGGAAGAGTCTTTCTTCCCTTATAGCAAGTCGTGTCCGGGTCAAGACGAAAAAGTCTGGACGTGGATTAAAAGTAATGGACTATCCCGACAAAATCGAAATTTATGCAAAATTTGAAAAGCCATCAACGTAATTTTTGTAGTTTTTCATTAGTTCAAATTAATTTTTTTCATGGCTCGAGGGGTGGGGGGCATGGCCCCCTGGCCCCCCTTGGGTACGGGTGTGTGTGTGTGGGTGTGTGTGTGTGTGTGTGTGTGTGTGTGTGTGAGTTTACTACACACGTATCAAGGACCTCCCTGATGGTGTAGTGATAACGTTGTCGTCTTGTAATCAAGGGGTCCCGGGTTCTACACCCGGTGGAGGCACATAGTGCTTCGGATCCCACTTTAAACTGTAGTTCCAGTCCCGATTAACCTATCAGTAGCGTATGCTGAGTTTCTGATGTGGGCTACCTCTGTAGTTTTTTTTCAAAGTGTATTTCAGTTACGGATTTCGTATTAAAAATTGAAAACCACAATCACATTATAATAGTTATTGTTGTTGTTGTTGTTATTATTATTATTATTACTATTATTATTATTATTATTATTGACCCATGCTCATAAAGATGAAAACTCCAATCCAACTAATGAATAAAATATATATTTTAATGAAAAAAATATGACTATTGACATGGAATTTTGTATCTACCGAAGACAATAGGAAATATGAAAATTTTAGTTGTATTGTTACAATAATTTTAATAGTTCTATTTTCTCAAGCCACATTGACATTTTAAATATCGTTCATTTTGCTTATTTGTGCGTTGAATGCAAGAAGAATAGTTCTCATATTCCAAAGATATTGAATCTAGAATGTGAACTCAGTATATTTCTTGCTTTCTCCTTCATCTAAAAATCTGCAGGTTTCGGAGATTACCTTGCTAGCCTTGAATATACGCTAGTAACGTACACCAGCGTGTCGCCTATGTGCTCTAGTTCGTGGAATCAAAATTCGATTAGCCAAAAGCTGTAAAACTCGACCCTATATAAGAACAGTAAAAATACTGGCGTGCTCCCGGCTTGGGCATTTTCGTTTGTAGAATCACCTTCGATGAAGAAAAAAAAGTGTCCCGCGCCGAATTGGTGAGTTTGTTCTACCAATCCCCCAGTTCGCCACCCTCTCTCCCCATCAAGCCCACCCTGACAACAAGGAGGAGAGGGCATCTTGTATAGTAAGGAAGGGTGTAGAAAAATCTGGAAAATCTTCACCACCTTGCCTTTTCCCTCTTGTCCATACTGGTTTTCAGGTTTCACGGGAAGACAGACACGAAACAGATTTATCCCGAATCTCGAGTAGCCCGTGGCTTAAGAAGAAGAAGAAGAAGAAGAAGCTATCGCGATAAGAGCACGACATTTTTTCGCGCGTAAAGGAACATGAAAACTCGTGCATATAATCTCAAGAATCGTATCTAAAATTAACGTCAACCATATGTGCAAATATATGCATTAAAAGGTACGCTGTACAGTGGGATCCATGTGTATCACTGTGCAAATTGTCCATGACTATTTTCATTAATGTTGCTCTTACATCCTATGTGTTTTTAAGCGATTGATTTTTATACATGCTGGTACAGAAGTTGTCAACAGCTTGTTTTGAGTTTTCTTTTAATTCTTGAAGCTCTTATTGGGTAAAATAAAGTGCACGAACATGCTGATGGACAATTTGCACGGTAATACTCATGGATCCCACTGTACGTTCACTGTTCTCTACGGGCTCTTGTACTCAAGGGATGGATACTTATATGCTACTAACATTTCTTATACTGTTATGCAGTTTTAACTTACTGTAAGAGCAGTCTGCACACAGTGGCGTAGCAACATATCCTGAGGCCCTGGAAGAGATTAGAAGGCGAGGGGGTGGGGGTGCCGAACTGGGGGATTGGTAGAACAATCTCACCAATTCGGCGCGGGGCAGTTTTCTTTTTCTTCATCGAAGGTGGTTCTTTAAATTTGAAATCTCAATGTGAATCGATACAAAATCTTCAGGGATATGTCAGCAGATTATCGTATTTAAATAGTAATAATAAATTAATGACAAAAATGATATTTAATAATAGACGAGGGAGAAATTTACACTTGGCTGAGGTATATTTTTGTGACACACTGCTGGAATTTTCTTTAACCGAATTAGTAGTAATAGTACGTTTCTAAGAATGTTCTTCAGGCACTAAGACAAAACTGAAATATCCACTTCACTATGTGCAGTGAGATTCTTCCAGGAAATTTAAGTAATTACTTCTAATGGCTGGTTGTGCTACACTTAAATTAATAATTATATAAATCGAACCTCTACCTGTGAATTTTCATTACAACTTATCTTTCTTTGACGTATTCAAAAGAAGACAAATACTTACTTATCCCCTCCCTTGCCGCCCTTGAGTTGAAAACAACCGCAATCATTTAAATGCCCCACACTTTGCTCCGTGGCAGTTGGAGGTGGTACTTTATTGTTAACATATTAAAATCGTGAGTAAAAGATCAAGAGAAAGAAAAAGGACAAGACAAAGTTAAAAAAGTGTTTTTTATTCAAGAAAATTATAAATGCATAAAAATGTTCAAGCAAGTTATCGTCAATTTTTTGCGCAAATGTTTCATTCACATGAGAAATACAACAATAATTTTTACTTTTTTCAGGGCGCTCTTAGGTTTAGAGCCCGCCCACCTGTATGTTACGCCTCTGATTTGACGTACTCATTCAAATTGTAACGTTAAAAAAAATAAAGCCATATAAAGACAGAATGTTTTAGTTTTATTGGTCCATAAATATTAGCTGTTTTTATCTATTTTTCTCACTTTGATTTATTACGTATGGGATATAAACCCCATTGGATGCTAGGCCCCTTCAAGCGCGAGGCCCCGGGCTGTCACCCACATCGCCCACCCGTTGCTACGCCACTGCCTGCACATTGATGAATATGAATGACAATTCTGTTAAAATTTTCATGGTGCAAAAACTGTAAGCTGAATTGAATCGTAGTTTGTTTCGACGTCCACTTTATTCTCCGATAGGCTGATCGGGACTGGACCTACATCACCGGCAAGGACGTCCAACGTAAAGAAGAAATATACACAAACAACAAACGACACCACAAACACAGGAAAAGCAAAGCCTCAGCGTTCTTCACCTGTCTTCGTATGGGCTGCTCTTTATTGGCAGTAGTGCAAACACATTGTTAGTTAAGTATATTTCATGTATACTGTACGTAAATTATGATATTTTGAATTTTAGTATAAATCTACAGCCCTCACGTTAACAATAACTGTTTTACAACAGTTCAACAATACCTTTGTCGTCATGTACATTATTTGTAATTTAGAAATTGAATTCAGTGTTTTTAAGTTTCTCTCATTTACGGTGAAAATACTGTAGAATCAGTCACGTATCTAGAAATATATTTCGAGAGGGGTCTGAATCAAATGTCTCACACGTAATAATAATAATAATAATATATAAATAATACGTAAATATTATTTATGCCTAGTCATAATAATTATTATTAAAATTGGTGAATTAATTAATGATTTTATTGTTATCATTATGTGAATAGACAAAAATACTGTAAATGGAGTGCACCTATTCATTATCTAGCTTACGTGTAGTTAGCATCACTACAATTTGTCCTGACAAGAAAATTAACGTAAAACAAAATTTAGAAATCTAGATTTATTGAATAACAAAATTAATTTTATGTCCAGTGCATGCAAGATAAAGTTCCTGATTAATATTTTATGCATATTCAAAGCCGCATGATCCCAAACTAATTATTTGAGAATACTTGAGTTTGAGTTTTCAGTCCACTTTATGCAAGGATGAGCTAATCGGGACTGGATCTACAGTTTAAAGTGGGACTCGAAACCACTATGTGCCTCTACCGTGTATGAAACCGGGACCCCTTGATTACAAGGAGACACCGGGAAAGCAATCTAATAATTTCTCCTGTCAACTTTTTACAGTGTAACTGTTCTGCCGACTGTAAAGCGATTACCGTAAGGCAAGGTGGATTGATATAAATCACTTTCACTTTAAATAAACAATTTATAGAATAATGTACATAACGATTTTGTAGATATCAGAATCACTTTTGGTGAATGTATATTAGTCTCCTAATCATCTAATAGCAACCATTTTGTGTAGAAAAATATACAAAATGCTAATCATGTTAAAACGTAAATAGTGTCATTATCATCATCGCAGCCGATATTTTGCAAACTATCATTAAATAAATTTCCAAAATTCAGCTACAAAGACTTAAAAAATATTTTAAGTTAGGTTGCAAACTCTGAGAATTAAAAAAATCCCTCCAATCTGAAAAATCCCACCAGCCCTCATAAATTTCCCTCTTAAACCAAATTCTCCCCACAATTATATAGTACATCCAGAATGTTTTATTTTCACTGGAAGAAAAGTTACTTAAATTATGTATTATAGTTTCATTAACACACTGGACAAACATTTCCATAGTAAGTTCATATCAGTGTTCGGAAAGTTACTTTTAAGAAGATTACTTGCTTAAAAAAGTAACAGTTACAGTTACTCGTTTTAAAAAGTAACTCAGTTACAGTTACATGTACTTCAAAAGTAACTGTAAGTTACTTTTAGTTACTTTCTGCTGAAAATTTTCTTGCAACCAAATTACACAAATCGATCATTAATTGTAATAATATACGTACTTTGTGAAGTCTAACATGTATTTTACTTATAATTACTGGTACATAATATAAGTCTTCTTATATTTATATTTATTACAAAATATAGTGCTCTCCTGTGCTTTGCGCCATGCCATGAAGGCGTATAGGAGGTGTGGAGTTAGAGCCCCACACTTTTTTGATCATGGTCGAAGATGGTGATGTGATCAGCACCATGTCCCTGGCATCTTTTACCCCCCCCCCCTCCAGAATTTCCTCCAGATACCCACTTTATACGACACTGGGTGGGCGCTGGAGCCGCTTTAACAGGTGGAAAAAAAATCTCGATTCTCCCCCACACCAAGGATCGAACCCGGGGTCTCTCGCAAGGTAGTCAGGCACCCAAAAGACTTTTTGTTTTTATAAAGGAATACCCTATGCGGTAGCATCCCTCGTAATTCACATCTCAATTTTTACGTATGTCAATTTTCTGTTTTCTGTATTCTCATTGGAACAAACACAGCATCCATGTCTGAAACGAACTACAATCCGGGACTCCTGACATATAGTGCGTTGTGCTAACCACTCCGCCACGGAGGTTGATCTGAGCTACTGCGGCTTAAACAATTGTATTTATTATCATTCTTGTTCTTAAGGAATGTCCATTGGAGTGGGGGGGGGATTCTACAAACTGCTTAGAAAGAGAGAGAGATATATCACTCACGTAGAATAGCTATATTCTGTTTCGCATAATGGGCGTGTCAGAGAGAAATAAATTTGTTGTATAATTTCAAGTCTTTATGAACCAGAAAATGATAAAAATTATAATGTAATAGCCTATACTAATTGTGCGTTATCAATGAAGGTGAAAATGGCATTTTAAACTTACCCCTTCAGTTCTCCCTGAGAGGATTACCTAAACAAGCAAGAATGATGGCTAGGGTCTACCTGATTCGTTAGTTTGCCACTTGAGTGTTGTAACTCACTGTTGTATCAATAATAATGGTGAGATCTGTCGTATCTGTTATTTCAAGAAAATGGCTTCTCACTTAAATCTTAAATAGCACTTACCAAAATATATTACCTTTTTTCAAAATGTCCAGAAATTCTGAATAATCGTAAATAAGTTAATTCTAACTGGAAATATTTTCACTTTCATTTTTAAATTATCAGGAACTGAGTTGAATGAAATCACGTGGAAACAATCGGATTGTTTTACATTCATATGCGCAATTGCTAGCTCTCGGCTTCTTCAGTTTCGTTCATACTATCAGTATTGTTGAATTCTTTCATGAAAACACTGAAATATTGCAGTACCACCTTTTCAGCTTAATCAGATATTATAGCAAAGGAAGAAACTACCGGATGCTGCTTACAGAAGGGTGAAGTTATAAGGTAACTGAGGAACAAACTACAGAAACAATAAACACTTCACAGCACACAACTGACAATTGCAAACTGTGAGTCATAGGAAGGAATTCACCTCCTAGAAGCTTATCTTCCTGCTTCTGGGAAATCCACCCCCTTCGAGGTGTGTATATTGCTTTGGAATTCAGGTCTACCAAACGAAAGATGAAACATACGATAAACCTTGAAATTCCTGGCACCTGGCTGGAGCCTACTGACTGACCACCGCCAGGAGACAAATTTACTACAACTGCTTTCTCTTTTCCTCTTCATCTATTGTTTGCAAGAATTAATGTATCAAAGATGGGTTTTTATATCACAGCAGAAACTAAATTCCAGCTCACATTCAGTGTTGCCAAGTTAGCCCTTTTGGGGCCAGAACTGGCCTTTTTGAGTACGAACTCAGCCCCAAAATTCAGCAAAAGCCCCAAGGGGCTTTTTAGCCCTACAGAGAGAAATCTTGCTACAAATCTAGCCCTTTCAGTAATGAAATGTTTTATGGTATTTCCAGTAAAGTAAACTGCAAAGAAGAATTCACTTAATCGACCCTCCTCTGCACCTGCAAGCTCGTCCTGCGACCCCTCTTGGGGAGCAGGTAGCAAGTGCACATTGTCACTTTATCCCCTTGTTTCTGGTTTTGATATGCTGTGTTGCCCGAGGCGAATTACGGATAGCTTCGATTCCAGAAAATGCGAATCTTTGTTCAGTTGTATTGCATCTGGTCCTTGAAAGTTCACAGAAATGCGATGCGGAATCGACGAATCGTTCGTAACAGTGAGGCTCGACCAGAGACTAGTTCGTGTGTGCGACCGTGTGTGTGTGTGTGTGAGTGTACGTGTGCATATATATGAAGGAAGAATATGCCGAAAATGTGTAATGCTTTTGTGTAATTTACTGCACCACAATTTACGGGGGAAATTAATTATTTAAGGTAAGAAAATTTAATTTAGTTGAGCGTATGCCCCTTATCTTGACAGTTGATTAGAAATTTTGCACCAAAACACCCAACATTAGTAAATCTAGCCCCTTGGATGTGAATTTTAGCTCCATTTTGGGTACGATTTAGCCCGTTTTTCTCTCGTGCTGTTGGCAACACTGCTCACATTGAGTCCTAAATCGCCAATCGCAAAGTAACTGTAAAAGTAACTGTAGAAGTAACTGTTAAAACGTTACTTCTATCGTAAAAAAGTAACTCGGTTACAGTTACTCACTTTTGAAAGTAACTAGTTACAGTTACATTTTCTCATAAAAAGTAACTGTTACTTGTAACTTAGTTACTTCTAACTAGTTACTTCCAAACACTGGTTCATATACCTGTATATACGAGGGTCACTATTTATATTTGGAGCCTTGGCAACACTGATTTAAGTTAGGCGAGATTTCACGTTTGCAAGGAATCGTCTGGCATTATTGACCATAACGTACTTCAAATGTTTTGTCAATAGCTTCATTCGTGTTGTTTATGTTGCCTTGGAGATTGCGCGACAACAATAAAATGGAATTAACTCCAGAACATTTTCATGCGATGATTTTGTACGATTTTCGACGTGGATTATCAAGACAAGAGTGCATCGATCAACTTACTTCCACATTTGGCGATGAAGCCCCATCCTTTGCCACTGTGAAACGCTGGTATAACGAATTTAATCGTGGCCGCCATTCGCTCACCGACGAGATTCGCGAAGGTCGTCCAAAATCAGTTGTTGTTCAAGAAAACATTGATGCTGTGCAAAACCTAATACTGCAAGATCGTCATGTGACATACTGTGAGATTGAGGCAACCATAGGCATTAGTTCCACCAGCATATATAAAATATTACATGATCATTTAGCTGTGAGAAAGGTATGTTCTCGTTGGATCCCACACAATTTGACAAAAACTCAAAAAGACGCTCGCGTCAATTGGTGCAAACAAATGCTCAATAAATACAATCGTGGTGTTTCAAAAGACGTATATAAGATTGTAACAGGTGACGAATCATGGATATATGCATATGAGCCGGAACGTAAACAGCAGTCGACTGTATGGGTGTTTCAAGATGAACCCAATCCAACAAAAGTTGTTCGCGCTCGAAGCACATCGAAACAAATGGTCGCCTGTTTTTTCGGGAAAACTGGTCATGTGGCAACTGTGCCTTTAGAGGAACGTAGAACTGTACACAACAATTTGTTTGCCAGAGGTCTTCGGTCAAATACGGAAAACAAACAAACGCCGTCGGATCATTCTTCATCAAGACAATGCCAGCTGTCACACATCTCGTCTAACAACCGACTTTATGAACAGTCAAAATATCGAATTGATGGGTCATCCGCCGTACAGTCCTGATTTGGCACCCAATGACTTCTTCTTGTTCCCGAATGTCAAGAATAAATTGCGTGGACAACGATTTTCGTCGGCGGAAGACGCCGTTGATGCGTTCAAAAACCATATTATGGAGGTGTCTCAAGAAGATTGGAAAAACTGCTTTGACAAATGGTTCGAACGAATGCAAAAGTGTATTGACCATAAAGGAGAATACTTCGAAAAACAATAAAGCAGTTTTCAATACCAAATTCCTGTTTTTTCATTGTTAGGCTCAAAATATAAATAGTGACCCTCGTACAAGGTGGCGCAAAAGTCATCACCTGATTTTCTTAGCCTATAGCTTGGGTTTAAAATTAAACAAAGTAGGTTTTTTGGTGTTAAACTTTTATTAATACTTGTAAGTTTTATGTCCTCAAATTTCAAAGATAACATCCAATAAATGTTCACCATTCGAATTGATGCAAATTTGGGCTCTTTTTATTGCGTTTTCCATGGTGTTGGAAATCTGTGGGAAAATGTTTTCAATTTCATGCTGAATATTGACCTTTAGTTGCTGTAATGTCTCTGGCTTATTCACATAAACCAATAACTTCAAATATCCCCAAAGGAAAAATCCGGAGCGGTAAAATCGGGGGACCTGGCCGTCCATGGCAAATCACCAAAACGGGATATTACTCTGCTCGGAAAAGTGTCACGCAAAATTCTCACAATTTTTCCACGTTCTTGTAGGGTATACTTATTCATTTTCGCACCCAATACATTTCGTGAGTATCTTCTATTTAACTGACAAAACACTACTCATATAAACAAAAAGATGTCAAAATAAAGGTCAGTTCAAATAGGATGTTGACATTTTTCGCCATCCTTTATATAGTATCTGAAACTGTGAAAATGCATATTTACATATAATTTTGTATTTGCTTTAATCAAGCTGTTCAAACAAATATTTTACGGGCCTCACCGATGGTGTAGTGATAGCGTCGTCGCCTTGTTCGATACGCGGTGGAGGCACATAGTGGTTCGGATTCCACTTTAAACTGTAGGTACAGTCCCGATTAGCCTTACTGTGCATAAAGTAAACTTAAAACAGCAACTCAATCAATCAAATATTTTACAGAAATAGAAAATCGTTTACTTTCTATGAAAAAAACATATGGTGACAAAAACCATACTAGCATTTTAAGCGTGTTTTTTTAATTTAAAAAAATCGATTTAAATAAAAAAATAAAAAAATTTAAAATTGATTTTTTAAATAAAATTCATGATTTTTATCCACCCTGCCGTAAAGTAACAAGTTACTTGAGTTACGTTACTCATCAACTTTGAATTTAGCCTGAAATCCTTTAAAAAGTGGACTTGGGCGTTAGGGTTGTAAAAAAGTACTTGGAAGCATTTCCTGTGCGGGTATCTCCCAGCGGAGGAAAAATCCACTTCCGTTATCTAACGCGGGTGATTTTTTTTCTATCCACTCGAGCGAACTCGCTTCAGGATCTCTCAAGTGTTTCAGGGGTAAAATGGGATCGCTTCGCTAGTTATCGCAGTTTAAGCCCGAGAGCTTCGATGACAGACGTGATGTCACATGCCTGTCTCCTCTACACACACACACACATATACCACTAGTTTCAAGCTGTGTCCCAAAGGTACAATGATACAGCTGGAGGTATGCTTTTGTCGGAAGTAGCGTGACGTCGAAGGCGCCAATTACAAGAGCAATCGAGCCCACAGAACGCAGTCAGCATCAATGCACACTTGCAGGCTTGTTGTTCATTTGTTTCAAATCGTGGAACTCGAAACTTTCGTGTTGGTTGTAGTTCTTTGTTCTGTTGTGTGGAAATGTAAATGTAAGATCTTTTTAAAATGCTATGCGATTTCTACGGTGAAAAATAAGTGTTTATAACGCGGGGAAAACAACGTGTTCTAAGTTTTATCTACTGATCGTATTTGGCGCTGCAGTCAAAGTGCAATTCCAAAGATTTCCGCTTCCAGTCCAAGGCTGAACTGCTAGACATTCTCGAAGGATTTTTGCTTCACGTACGGTCTTGCACCTTTCGGATATGGCCTTAGTTCGGCAAGTCACCTTTATTCTACCCACAAATACTTGGTAAATTACTTTACCGAATTTTTCTTTATTCGTTTTCTAATTTATTTTGCTTGCTATCTTTTTCGATATTCTTTCTTTTCGCTTCACTTTTCATCATGAACAACATGAACTTCCATGCATTACCAATCTTCGTTACGATGAAGGGGTCGGGTACCCTATTCTACACCCTCGAATTTTGAAATTATTTTTTTTTCATTATGAACATTATTTGATCCTATTTGTGAATAAAAAAAATGGAGCGCGGAAAGAAGTATTTACGACTGTACAGCCGTTTAAAGTTGAAATTTTGTCGTTTGAAATGGTTCGCAATTATTTCCAATTTCTAGATCGTGATACTAACACGACACCAAATTTTAACTATCGATCTCAACCTAACTGAACTAACCTATCCACGCGCCAATGGTTCGTGGGGCTAGCGCCAATGGTTCGTGAGGCTAGCGCCAATGGTTCGTGGGCCTAGCGCCAATGGTTCGTGGGGCTAGCGCCAATGGTTCGTGGGGCCAGCGCCAATGGTTCGTGGGGCTAGCGCCAATGGTTCGTGGGCCTAGCGCCAATGGTTCGTGGGGCTAGCGCCAATGGTTTGTGGGGCTAGCGCCAATGGTTCGTGAGGCTAGCGCCAATGGTTCGTGGGCCTAGCGCCAATGGTTCGTGGGGCAGCAGACCATCTCCCTGTAAGTCAAGTACAATGTCCCGTATGTCTCGTCGAACAAACTCCTCCATGTCCTTCATCCGTTGAACGTGTGTCAATCTCATATTTAGTCCTTTTGTCTTAATTCAATGTCACACAAATCAATTCCAATGTCTAAAGTAGCACAAAACAATTGCAATGTCTCAAATATCCAATCCGCCAATAAATTACATAAATAATATATTGAAATCGCAAATTATCCCATTGCACAAGTCATTCATAACAAGAAAAAATTGCAAATTATCCCATTGCACAAGTCAAAGATAAGAAGAAAAAGAAAATGTTCAGACGTGCGCCTGTGACATGAATCCAAGATGCGCCATGATCAAATCCCTGCAAAACCGTTTCGACGTTACATAAGGAATCTAAATATTGAAAAACGTAAGTTTCCTAGCACGTAGATCTAAAAAAATTACTTTCCGCGCTATTTAGAAACATCGTTTCTTATGAAGAACTAATTTTCGTAACGAGAATATTTGAAATGTGCGAAAAATCGAGGGTGTAGAAAAGGGTACCCGAGCCCGATGAAGGGTCACTCACAAATGAATATCTTATATGTCTAGGCTTGGAATCGAACTCAGAACTTTCGGTGCCGATCATTCAAAGAGCTTGACCTATGCGGCGGCACCAAGTAGGAATCTTGATGAGTTCGAATCTCGGCTTACTTATAGGCTACACATCAGTAGGCAAAAATATGTCACGTAAACGAAAAACAAAAAAGTAGTGGCGTTCATTAAGGAAAGAGGTCTAAGTTATTGTATACTTACCTCAAGCAATTATTCATTCCTTATACGGTGCAAGGCTAGGATCTTCATAACTTTGTATAATTTTTGTATGGGTGGTATGTTTCCGTTATGTATCGAAATTCGTGTTATAAAAAGCTAATACAATTAGGTAAGGTGCTTCTTTAGAACATATGCATGAATATTTGACTGTTTTCTACTGGATAGAGTATATTCTAACCATTTTCTGTCATATTTAGCATACGTATATTCATTTTTTTAAAGACATACCTATATTTTTCCACTTACCTGTTCCCGTAGGGAATTGGATATCCTCTTCCTGTGTTAGTCGAAGAGGAAATAAGCTTTTCTATGTGTAAATCTTTGTTAGCTATCAGGAACCTCTTCAAAATACCAAACAAGCTAGTAAGAATCTCTGCCCCAAAATACGTAAAGATCCAAAGTAAATGAAAATGGTCATGGACACTTTGCCGAACCTACATATATATACAACTGTACGCTAAAACTTTGGGCTCATAAAGTGAACAAGAAACAGGTGATAATACTGGCATTCCCTAGGAAATCAAATGTAATAGGCCTACATACTTTCAAATTTCACACGTTTATGCTTGTTTCCTTCTGTTTTTATATAGCGAATCTTACACTCCATGAAGAAAATACTATTTATTTTTATTGTTGTAGGACATATATTTAACGTTTAGGGCATGTATGGAAATTTTAAGTCATAAATGAAAATTTTATTTCGCACATTTTTGTGATTTTTAGGTTGTAAAAATCCTAGGCTTATTAATATATGTTTTAAGCAAGGGCCGTTGTGATGCGCCTCTATCAGCCGTTTCACCAACCACGAACTCATTTATGATGTAAGGCTAGCGCGTTCACAGAAATCTCCAGAGACTTTTTGGGCCAATTCTAGCTAAAAGTGTATACGCGTTGGTGGTTGGCTCATGTAAACGAACCGCTTTATAAAAAAGCCAGAAACTGGTTAGAAAATTAGGCTCCATCAACTGTCCGTTCCGAGCAGTATAAAAGACTAATTGATGTGTGTACGTACGGAATAGCAAAAGGCAAGGAAAGCCTGACTTTGAAGCTTCTGTTCTATCTTTACCGTGGCGTTGTCTTCGGGGCATCAACGACGCCATCTGTCTTTATTTTCTGGCGAAAGGTAAAGAAGGCCTGACGTTCCGTAGGATCGCGTACACACGCACAGCGCTGTCTTCAAAAACCCCTTCAGTTTTTTGACAAATGGCGGAGCCAGTGTTGACAACCATAGAACGTGTAAGTCGCGAAATATCCACATAAAATCCAGTAAGAAGTTGCTCAATCAAATTCCGGGTATTCCGAAAGGGGGGTGGCTGATAGCAATGGCGTACGCAATGGGGCTACAGCCCCTACCGAAATTTTGAGAAAATCATTTCTGTTACAATGAAATGTTTAAAAGCAAACATCCTTTAAGTGATACCCAATTACTATTTTTGTCTTTGAATAACTTTTTAAACGAAGATTTAAAATTGTAATTACAAAATACTTTATTGTGTATCCCACCACCCCCTAGAACGCAGCTATGTTATATCCAGCTTAACAATTCCAGCCTCTCCGGAAAAAAAATTCTGTGTACGCCAGTGGGTGATAGCGTGCCAGTCCCCAAATAAATTGGGTCGTCGCATTGTAATCAAGATGTCCCGGGTTCGATTCCCGGTGGAGGCACATAGTGGTTCGGATCCCACTTTAAACTGTAGGTCCAGTCCCGATTAGCCTTACTGTGCATAAAGTGAACTTTTATGTAGTACTTTGTTTATAATAAGACAATACACAAATAATTATTTATAACCTGCGCGGGGCCTCAGGTGAGTGCCCGAGTTGCTCCTCTCTAGGATCGGCTCGTTTTTATAAATCCACCAGATTTAGTGACTTCTCATTATGGTTGGCAACTATGTGCCCAGCACAGGATGCGGCGATCCGACCCAGTCAAGGAAACAGTGTTTACGGGAATGCCCGCGGGGCGGTGCGCAAAGCGCTTCTGTGTGACGTACAAGAAGCAGGCGGAGCGCCAAAGACAAATAAACGTAGAGGTGCGGGATTTCGGATTTTTGGTGTGGATGGGCAGAAATCAGACAGACCCACACGCCCTGCAAAAGGCCGTTAAGTTGGAAGGGTAATGACATCCGGCGCACGAAGATTGACGAGCAACATAAAAGAATCACATGAATCAGTTCCTTCCCTTCTCCTCCCGCCCCATCCTCTCCTTCCTCGGTGCCGTCTTTCCCGTTACCGGAAGTGCCTCCTATTCCCACCACGGATTCTTTCTGTTACACGTGCTTCCTTTCCTTTGAAGGGTTAATTTTGCTCGTCCCGTGGTCCAATTTTTTTACACTGATTCCATGTTTCCTAGGGGATATCGAAGCTTAAATAGATATCCATTGTTGTATTTCCGTCACTTCCATACAAGGCCCCGCACTTAAAAAAATATTATTTTGGAATAGGTTTGCCAGACGCCCGACTTTTAATAAATGAATTCACTGTCCCGGAAAATGTTTTCCGGACGCCTATTTGTCCCGGTTTTTTTTTCTAATTTTAAATGGAAGAAATTTTTCATTCAATCTTTTTCTTTCCGAATTTGGTATGACAGTATCTAACAAGCATGGCCGCATTAAAAACCATCATGTTGAAAAAGAAGAAAACTACTTCAAACTTCCCAAAACCAACAAAAATTTCAGACCCGTCACATAACGTAAACGTATAACATATGGATACACACAGCACTTGTCAGTTATTTGTGTACAAAGTAACACCATACTTCCAACATTTTGTACAATTTTATAAAACTGTTTTGTTTCCATTAACAAAACACGTTTCGTTAGACTTTTTGGTAACCAAAATAGAAAAAATTAGTAGCCTTTACTAAATTTGACAAATTTGACCAAATTTTTTGGTTATTGTAAACAAATATGCGTAATTACTAAAATAATTGGTACTGCTGAACAATCATTTGTTTGTCGTCTATTTAAACACATGTTTGGTTAACAGAAACTATTGTTTGGTTATACCCAACAAACTTTTTTCCTCTGTGTATGGACATAAACTTTATATCGATCATGCGTGTGAATGGACAACCTTTCTCAAAGACAATGTTCAGCTAACCCTCGTATATATTCCCTATGCACAACTGTCTTACATACGTGATAAGGCTCGATACCTGAAAGGAAATATTTGCATTAATACATGACGGGAACATCATAACAGGGAGACACATATACAGGGTGGCAAATAACCTTTTGCTAGGGGTCTGCAGGAAAACTGTGTTAACATGGAGTCATTTGAAGTGTGGTGTGTTAAAGTAGGCTTTTTTTTCTGTGTTTCAGGAATAAATTCCAAGATTGCGATCGTGTGTGGTCATTGTGCATTGAGGACATTGCTGATGATGAACACTATCAGGATGTGGGTCATCAAGGAGGAAGGCCCAAGGGTCCCGGGTTCGAATCCCGGTCGGGCATGGTTGTTTGTGAATGTCCATTCATCAATTTCATCATTTCATCACTCATCCTCATCTTCGCAAATTAGCCAAGAGGCACAAAACGCGAAGTAAAATAAACTAAATCAATCAATCAATCAATCAAGGAGGAAGGCCAAGCTGGAATGGGGAGTATTTTAGGGAAGAAATCTTGACTGCCAAGGTTATTCCGTTCCTCAAAGATCCCAACAATACCCTGGACGCAACGGAGGTCTGCTTCCTTCACGACAAAGCACCTTGCTTCAAGGCAAATGTTACACCCAAGACCTTCTTCGGCGAAGTGGCATTGACTTCTTCAGCAGTTCTGAATGGCCGGGTGCATCACCGGACCTGAATGCAGCGGAGCACTTTGGGGCTATTCTGAAGGACACAGTTGAGTCCTTGATGATAGTGGAACGCGGACCGGACCGCTAAACCCGGGCAACACTCCTTGCACATCTGGAACAAGTCCTCCGTGACATGGAATGGAATACGGACTTTTTTGCGAATCCTCTGAGCTCCTACCCTGATCGTCTTCGTGCTGTGAGAGAAGCAAACGGCGGACATACTAACTTTTAATTTTGTTTTTGTAACCACAATTGTAGTAAAAATTTGGTATTACCATAATTTCTTAATTGTTATTACTTTTTACTGTGGACCCCTAGCAAAAGGTTATTTCCCACCCTGGACATACTAAGTCAGGATACACTACAAAATATGTGAATCATACTTTTTGTCAATTGATTTAAAGTACAGGGTGTCTACAAATGATTGAAGCGGTTTCACGATGTGACTGTATCGTGAAGTAACTTTACAGTTTTGTAGAGAAACTCAACAAGTTTTGTGACACATTGCAAGTATTCAATATGTCCCCTCTTTGTGATTCTGCAAACATCAACTCCACAATCAAGTTCTTCCCAAACGCGATGCAGCATGACACTATCAATTCGATCAAAAGCACTGATGATGCGAACCCGCAGTTCTATCAGATCACTCGGTAATGGAGGCACAAATACTAAATCCTTCACATAAGACCCCCACACAAAAAAGTCACACGAAGTTAAGCAAGGGCAGCGTGAGGCAATGACAGCAGTTGTTGATCATCATTTTCACAACGACCGATCCATCGATTGACAGACACTCTGGGTTAAGAATTTGTGGACATCGTGATGGAACTGGGGCGGAGCACCATCCAATTGGTGGATAAAGTTGTCACTGTCTCTCTCTCCAACTGTGGTATGAGCCAATTTTCTAACATGCCAAGCTACCCCTATTCTGTAATGGTTGTTCGCTTAAGAAGAAGAGGTAGTAAACTGTAAATTTTGTGATTGCACAAAAAGCACTGAGTTTCGGAAAGTCACGAATAGCTATTCTCAACGGCGCCGCGGGGAACAGAAAACCCCCACAAATTGTAACGTGTCACAAAACTTGTTGAGTTTCTTTACAAAACTGCAAAGTTACTTCGTGATACGTTCAATAATACATGCACATTTGTACAGTAACATCATGAAACCGCTTCAATCATTTGTAGACACCCTGTATACTAGGAATAAATATTAGACTGCTTTTTACATAGGTAGGTTGTAATATCATTTTTCTTATATGGTAAAAAAGTCTTGTTACAACATTTTGTATAGCGAAGCTAAAACTGAAAAAAAAAAAAAACCGAAGTCTCGATCTTGTTTCAATTTTCCAAAGGTCTCGTCCCGACAAGGCCTCAAAGGGTCTGGTTTCTTCTCGCTCCTATTTATTTTACAAGTCCGTCTCGGTTTCTGCCATGTCTCGAGTTTCGACACGAGATCGAGATTTGTCTCGTCTACGTTTCTTCAGCTCCTTTTTATCATTTTATGATTCTTGTGTTCTTATATCTTTTATCACATTCTCTCTTTTTATATCTTTTTCTGTCTTACATTCTCTCTTTATCTATTTTCCTCTATCCTTTCCATCTCTTTCTATTCTCTCTCAATTTTTATTCTTCTGCATGTACAGGCCATTCGGTTTAGCTTGAGCTCTGGCCTGCCGTCAGCGCGACGATGCGAGAGTTCCACCGAGAGCAGAGTTGCTAACTGCCTTAACAATTACCTATATCCATAATCTGACTTCAGAACTTATTGGTAGGTGTGTTTGGTACTTACTGCATTTATATATACGTATATATATATTTTTAAAAAGCGACAGTTTGAGAAGGTGATAGTTCAAGGAAAAGAATGACAGAGGATTCTTTTTGTCGGTGAAACTCCCATTGATTAAGCCCCTCGGCGAAAGAGGCACCCTCCCTCTCTTTCGTTTCCTCTCAGTGGGGGGGGGGGGGGCAGATCGTGTTACCACGAGTAAGGTGATTGTTGACCTGTGTTTTATTCAACGGAAGCTGAGGTGAAAACTGGAATAAATATTGGAGAAAGCAAAGTGATTCATAGTCAGAGTTGAGAAATAATCTTAACGTGCATAAGTTTATGAAGAAAGAAGCTGACAGTGGTTTTGCGTTGAACGTTAAACAAGTGCAAAGCGTGTTTCGTCATCTACTGATTATGTCAGTAAGTACTTTGAAACGAAAATGATCGCTATAAAGTAACTGGGAAGGGATTAGTATCGCCTAACAAACCACGCAAAAGAAAGAATGTTAAAGTGATGTGGACGAATTTGACAAGTTTTTATTCGTAGAACAATTGACGAATTTCACGATCGTGAAGAACAGCGTGCTACTTTAGATTCGTAAGTATTTTTTTTTTAATGACACAACAGCGTATAGCCATTGCCAGTTTCATGTCTAGTAGAATTGTAACTTCCGCGTATTGCAACACTGCTCCTAGGAGTCACGTGACGTCTTCTGCAGACGACAAACATTTCCCGCTTTGCGCATGCCAGAGCTCAAGCTAAACCGAATGCGCTGTATGTGATTCTTCTTCTAATAAATGACGGCCTCCGTGGCGGAGTGATTAGCTCAGCGTGGGGTCCCAGGTTCGAGTACCGGCCTGGTCATGGGTGTTCTTTCATCATATCGCCACTCATCCTCATCGTCGCGATTAGCGAAACGTGGCAGAAAAGCGACGCTAAATAACAAAAATCAATCAATAAATTGTTCTAATCAAATTGATTCTGAGAATTTCTCAACCTTATTTAAGAGCAAAGGCATTTTCACGATGGGCTAGAGCCCGCCCTTATCCATCCGGTGGCGACGCTTCTACCAGCAGTAATGTTGATTCAGTACAGAATTTGTAAGAGAACTGTTACTCTTACCTGTTGTTTCAAATCAGCTAGATGCTCACATTTTAAAACTAAGTTGCCAGTACCTCTTTTTCCTATTTAAGACAAGTCTAAAAGTTCTCCTTTCCATTATTTTCATAAAGTTTTATCACCGTTTACAAGTTAAGACACTGGAAATAAATTAAAAGAGGTGCCCATAAGAAGACAGAAGCCATCTTGAAAGCCGCCATCTTGGAATTACATGCAGATTTTCAAATGGGAAGGGGGTCATGTAGCATATCATTTTACATGTGCATTTTCTCAGAAATAAGAATATGCAGTTATATTTTCCTTAACTTTATTTAGTGAGGATATTTTCTCAGATGAAGTTCACATTTGGCGTAATGTAATGGGTTGGTATTTTTTGTTCCAGTTGATCTAACATGGCTCTAACCCTTAGAGAATGGATCGATTGTTGTTATAAGTGGGGAGCGCAGTGCCAGGGTCATTGTGGAAGATTTCAATTGCCGGCATTCAGAGAGAGACGACATCTCGCATACCACAGTATTGCGTGTAATGCAGAAGTTTAAAGAGACGGGATCCGTGTGCGACAGAGAACGTAGTGGACGGCCGAGAACAGCTAGCGACGAAGAACCAGCAACGACAATCGTGGCATCCTTGGTCAAGAGCCCGAAACGCAGTACCCGGTGTTTGGCTTCAGTGTCAGGAGTCAGTCAGAGATCCATACTCCGTGTGTTGCATACTAACAAGTGGCATCCCTACAAAATTCAAATGCAGCAGTTAACTGAGGATGACTCAGACAGGCGGTTACAGTTTGCAGACTGGGCTTTGGCTCGTTGGAACGAGGATCCCCAGTTCCCGAAAAGTGTTATGTTTAACGATGAGGCCATATTCTTCATGAACGGTGAGGTAAATAAGCAGAATCATCGTTATTGGTCAGATACCAAACCATCGTGGACAGATCCTCGTAAGAAAGTCAGTCGGACCCTGTGGCCGAGTGGTTAGCACATCGCGCTGCGACGCCAAGGGTCCCGGGTTCAAATCTCGCTCGGGCTTGGTTGTTTGTGAATGTCCATTCATCAATTTCATAATTTCATCACTCATCCCCATTTTCGCAAATTAGCCAAGAGGCACAAAACGCGAAGTAAAATAAACTCAATCAATCATTCGTAAGGAAGTCGGTGCGGCAAAAATAAATGTGGGACCTGTCTTCATCCATGGTAACCTGAATGGGGAGAGATATCTGAATATTATCCAGGAAGATGTGTTCCCCTCACTGATGAACCCAGACGGCGAATTACCAGCCTATTTCCATTTTTTTCTGCATCATTGATGTAGCTCCTCCTTCGTATTCAAGACAACTTTTTGGTTAGGACGGTGCGGCGCGCCTCCGCACTAAGGCGTTATGTGTCAGGCAATGGTTTGATGAACAGCTCCCGGGTCACTGGATTGGTCGAAGAGGGACCACTGAGAGGCCACCCCGTTCTCCGGACCTTACGCCCCTTGACTTTTACCTTTGGGGTCATCTTAAACCCATAGTTTATCAAGAGAAAATCACTGATCTCCGACTTCTCCAGCACCGGATCCAACAAGCATGTGACTCTGTCGACCCCGCAGTGTTATTGCGTGTCCATGAGGACGGGTTGAAACGTCTTACGTTGTGTGTAGCACAGAACGGGCAACACATAGAACACATCTTGTAGGATGCCAAATTTGAACTTCAACTGTGAAAATATCCTCACCCAATAAAGTTAGGAAAAAAATAACTGCATATTCTTATTTCTGAGAAAACGCACATGTAAAATGATATGCTACATGACCCCCTTCCCATTTAAAAATCTGAATGTAATTCCAAGATGGCGGCTTTCATGATGGTCGCTATGATACACACTAGCCCCATCTGGTGTGTCCCCACCCCAATTACCCATATCCGAAATTTCATCATCCTCCGTCAAGTTGTTTTTAAAGTAAATGAGTGGTGCCGGACTTTTGCCTCACCCTGTAGTCTCATTTTTAAAGAATGTATCAATACATCTAAAATATCATGTTATTAAAACATTTACTGATTTTGATTAGGCATAAAAATATTAACTCATTTATCTTCATGCAGATGGAACCGTATACAGATGCCATAGATACACTGTGTTTATTTCAGGCAGTGAAAAATTTAATGTTTATGAATAAAGTTCACCTAGAAATGGTGTTTAGATAAAATAAAAATAATATCAAGCTTGTATACCGTTTCTCAGTAGTATAATCTAACTACATAAATAATATTAATTAATTAGTAACATCAATATTTGCACTAATTCAGGAAAAATAACAGCAAATTTCAGTAGAAAAAAAGAAAAACATTTCCAGGGAAAGATAAGTTGAAAAACCATACTTACCACATTGTATCCGCCCTCGAGTGGAGGACATTGCAACCAGAAGACAGAAAGCAAATATGCAGAAATGGGGAATGCCCCCTACAGAACCCTACCGTATGTGTTTATATCCACGTACGAAAGATTTCAAGCTTTTATACAATGTTGGTTGAATTCGATACAAAACTCAAAGGCTCTAACATCTTCTTTGGCTTCGTCAAAACCTTAGAGATCCAAAAATATCCCGTTGAGGAAAGATCAATGTTTCTGTGGCAGGGAGCAGGTGTTTAATATGGTGCTTACTTGGCAAGTTATGATTTTATGTTTCCTATTGTTTTAGTCTCCTTTTTATGGGATAAGTTTGAGCTCAGCTGTGCACAAAGCATATGGCTGCAAAAGCTTCCTGCCCCATAAAATTCATCTGGGAAAAGGATAGCTAAGTGATAAAAGAAGCATCCACGGAATTGATTTGTTGTGTTCGGCACATTTTCTGCTCAATTAGAACCCGTTATCTTTACTCTTACACGTTCATATCTCATTATGACATGGACATCCGGAAAGGGGAGCATGGGAGCCACGGCCAATGGGAAAATAAATGCTAACCTAAAGGTATATAAAAGGGTGGTCCAAAACTACGAAGACACCCGAATAAAAGTAGAATGACTTACTGTTCCGAAAAACTAACACTGTAGGTTTGTAATAGGGGTGGGAGAAATGTTATAGGGCATATGACGATGAAGGCTACCTTGTTGAAACCCGCCATCTTTAATACAACTTCAACATTTTAAATGGAAACCATAGCTTGTGACACCTCAATCTCAATAGGGAATTTTCTCACGAGTTCAATTGTATGTTTATTGTTGCTCTAGTACCAACCGTGATGGAGTTATTAACGTTTCCTTGTTGTTGTCAACCCAAACAAAGTTGTCGTGAATCCAAGACCACTAACGTTTAAATGATGTGTTCAATGTGCTGACCACCCCGATGTACTGTTAAAGCTAGTTTGATCCCCATTTGTGCAAAAATCCTGCTTAAAGTGTCTGCGGTAATGCTGGAACATGCGTCATTGATTTGTTGCTTAAGTTGTTCCACTTCCAGCATTTTCAATGACTACACAATGGCCTTGACATATGTCCACAGGTAGAAATCTAGCGGAATGAGGTCTGGGGAACGGGGTGGCCACTTCAAAGTACCTCGCCTACCAATCCAAGTGTTGGGACACTGCACATTCAGGTACTGACGAACACAATTGCCGTAATGAGGAGAAGCCCCGTCGTGCTGGTAAAAAAAAGAAGAAAAAACAGACAGTATACAGTTCCTTCTATCAAACTTTAGAATCACTTTATGAGCAGGGGTCTTCCCTTATTATTGCAGGGGATTTTAATTTCCCTGAGATAAAGGGGGCGGATCACAATCTCTTATTTTCAAACGAAGCTTGCGTAGAATTCATGTCACTCCACCTACTAACAGCTTCAATGACATAAAAAATGATAACCAACGAACGTTAGATTTGATTTTAAGTAACGTTAATAGCATAACAGTCACAAGGGAATCCGATCCTCTCGTACCAGAAGACATTCATCACCCAGCTTTAAATATTGACATTTCCATGACTAAATTTAAATCTATCACGAAAAATTCAATTCAAGCAGAAAATAACTATAACTTTAGGAATGCAGATTTTTTAAAAATGTATAATCTTATGACAGCTGTAAATTGGAATGATCTGAAGAAATACACTAATATTAATGCCGCTGTTGATAAGTTCTATGAAATGGTGTATGACATATTTAACAAATGCGTACCTTCAACGAAAACTCAACCGAAGAAATTTCCGAGCTGGTTCTCACGGAAAATTATAAAGAATATCAGAAAAAAAGCATATCATAGGCAAAAATGGAAAAATAACGCTCCCCACGCTGAACATCAACATGAGAAATTTAAAGAACTTCGGAATATTGTTAAAAGAGGGATTCAAAAAGCATATACGCATTATATTTCAAGCACAGAGTATAACATACTTCATACCCCTAATCTCATCTTCAGCTTTGCCAAAAATATGAAAAAACAGAAAAGAGCAGAACCTTTTCAATATCAAGGTAAAGTACTTTCTGACACTCTAGAAGTAACAACAGCGTTTGCTAAATATTTTCAATCGGTGTACCGGCAGGATGATGGAAAAAATAAGACTTTGAATATTCAATCTTACAGTGAAATCGATAAACTAAACCTATCAGATATTAGTCTTAAAGAAATCGAAGATGCCATTAAAAATCTTAAACCGAAAAAATCTATTGGTTCCGATAAAATTCCGCCTTACATACTTAAAGGATGCGGTGAGATACTCAAATACCCCCTGCACACGCTGTTCAATCTTGTACTTTCCACCTCAACATTTCCAGATATTTGGAAATTAGCAAAAATTACCCCGATACCAAAAACAAATAATCAAAATGATGTAGAGAATTACAGGCCGATAGCAGTCCTGGCAGCACCTGCCAAGTTCTTAGAGCAAATTCTTTACAAGCACATTTCTTATCACATACGATCAGTGATCTCTCCTTATCAACATGGTTTCTTATGTAAAAAGTCTGTCTGTACCAACCTATCAGAAACAACTCATTTTATCGCAACCGCGATGGATAGCGGAGCTCAAGTAGATGTAATATATGAGTCATTCCATGCCAAATCAACACAGATATGTGCAATTTTTAACCTGGCCATCTCCGATTTTCATGAAATTTGGGGAGTTGAAACTATGCATAGAACTTAGTAACTATGAAAATTTTTAGTCTCGTGCATCTTGTAATTGCTAAATTATTCAAGGTCAAAGTTTGCAGAAATTGCCTTTTTTGAGCCCGCTTAGCTATACTAAATGTGTTGTAACTCCGCCAATATTTTGCCTAGGAAGCTCAAATAAAGCTTATTGTACAGGGAATTGAATAAGCTTTCCAGTGATATATAACAAGCCTACCTTTGGATAAAAATATAATTTTGTCACGTGACCTTGACATTTGACCTTGAATATCTCAAAACATGGCATCACCAAAAATCGTGAAAAAAATATATTTGGTCCCTCATACTATACTATAAAACATACCAAAAAATCATTCTGGGACTGCAATGGGATCAGAAGATACAAAATAATATGTGTAACTATGTGACTGATAAAAGCCCCATTACATGAACTATGACGAGTCAAAAGTCCCTTAACACCCCCTACAAAATGTGAAGGAGTTATCCTGGGTATAATTGGTCATGAAAGAAATAGGTTAGGCACAGGGAGATCCCTAGCCGTGCGTGTCAAGCGCAGGTCCGGCATATTGTTGACCGCCATATTGAATTCAACGCAAAAATTTCAAAGGAAAGGGGGGTGATGTGATATATCAAATCAGGCTAGAATTTTACGAGAAATGAAGTGACGAAGGTTTATCCAACATATATTTAACCAGCAAAAATTTATTACTGCATGCTTGTAACCATTTTCTCCTTTTCGAGGTGTTAAAAACAAAGCATTGGAATGCTCCTAACGTGTTAGGAACTCATCGGGATTACGCTGACATCTTGAGAGAGAAAGAAGTATACGCACCATTGCATATGATTTTAATCAGCTGCATTCACCAAATAGTTGAATAGTAAGAATATTGGGAAAAGTATCTCAAACAATTACGTGACACTTCCTTTGGAATGAAAAATTCTTCAGTGACGAGGCTAATTTTTATGTTCACGGTGAAGTTAATAAAAACAATATGCAATACCTGTGATTTGCTCAGTCGAATGGTTGTTGCTGGTAAGCTAATTATGTGGTATAATGTATGGCGAACGGAAACGGTTGGTCCATATTCAACAACGGAACCTTAAATGTTGAGGGCTTCTTGGATTTGTTAAGTGAACAGGTTTTTTCACCCTTGCTTACGGGATATGGCACTTTTCGAGAGTTTTGAAACAGGACAGATTGTGACCACACTATGTGGACATTTTTGCAATTTCTTCATGGTAATTTTCTAGGTAGATTGATGGGCACACGGGGATCTATTAAAAGGCCTGCACATTCCCCAGATCAAACATCTTAGGAGGACTTTTACCTTCAGAAGAAACATTTGAAGAGAATGGTGCATGCACTAAAAGTCCCTGATATTGACCATCTGAGAGAAGGCATAGTTGCTGCTTGCGATGTTGTTGCACATGCTACATTGCCAAATGTTCTATGCGAGTGTGAGAGACGTCAACGAGTGTGCTCACAGGAACATTGACAACATTTTAATGTGCATATATTGTAAGTGAAAGATATGTGTATAACTTTTTGCTGGCATAAGATACGTTGGAAAATCCTTCGTCACTTCATTTCTCGTGAAATTCTAGCCTCATTTGATTACCACATCACCCCCTTTCCTTTGAAATTTTTGCGTTGAATTCAATATGGCGGTCAACAATATGCCGGACCTGCGCTTGACACGCACGGCTAGGGATCTCCCTGTGCCTAACTTATTTCTTTCATGACCAATTACACCCAGGATAACTCCTTCACATTTTGTAGGGGGTGTTAAGGGACATTTGACTCTTCATAGTTCATGTAATGGGGCTTTTATCAGTCACATAGTTACACATATTATTTGTATCTTCTGATCCCATTGCAGTCCCAGAATGATTTTTTGATATGTTTTATAGTATGGAATGAGGGACCAAATATATTTTTTTCACGATTTTTGGTGATGCCATGTTTTGAGATATTCAAGGTCAAATGTCAAGGTCACGTGACAAAATTATATTTTTATACAAAGGTAGGCTTGTTATATATCACTGGAAAGCTTGTTCAATTCCCTGTACAATAAGCTTTATTTGAGCTTCCTAGGCGAAATAGGGGCGGAGTTACTGCAGATTTAGTATAGCTAAGCGGGCTCAAAAAGGGCAATTTATGCTAACTTTGACCTTGAATAATTTAACAATTACAAGACGCACGAAACTAAAAATTTTTATACTTACTAAGTTCCATGCATAGTTTCAACTCCCCAAATTTCATGAAAATCGGAGATGGTCAGGTCAAAGGCTGTGTTGATTTCACATGGAATGACTCATATACAGATTTTTCGAAAGCGTTTGATACCGTAAACCATAGAATCTTAATAGAAAAACTGAAATCATACAATCTATCGAATCCGATGTTACAATTGTGTCAATCCTACTTAACAGACCGCAAACAGTACGTAACGTTTCAGGGAAATACTTCCGATGAATTTGAAGCTACATCCGGAGTTCCCCAAGGCTCTAACCTTGGTCCCTTATTCTTTCTCATGTACATAAATGATCTTCACGAACATCTGAATCAATCGAGTAAACTACTTTTTGCGGACGATTTAAAAATATACAAAAGAATTTGCAGTTACAGTGACTGTACAGAGTTACAAGCGGACATAAACAGTCTTGTGGAATGGTGCGAAAGCAACAAACTAATCTTAAATACCGAAAAATGTTACCAAATGTCATATACTCGAAACACTACATCAATAAAATACGACTATTGCATAAATAAACAAAAATTAAAACGGGTAGAAACAATCAAAGATCTAGGAGTTCTGTTTGATTCTAAACTTACATTTCACGCGCACGTTAACTTTGTAACAAACGAGGCTTACAGACTTCTGGGATTTTTAATGCGTACATGCAAAGAGTTCAAAAATGTCGGAAGCTTAATGATGCTTTATAATGCTTACGTTAGAGTGAAAATTGAATACGCAAGCATAGTGTGGCACCCTCAAACCCAGCAAGATATAAACAAAATAGAACAAATTCAAAGTAAATTCTTAAGACACTTAAAGTACAAACTAGATGGTATATACCCTCAAATGGAATCCCGTGAGAACCTTCTCAGATATTTTAACCTAACAACTCTCAACAACAGACGCATCATGCATCAGCTCATTTTCCTCCACAAAATTTTAAAGAATCTTATTGAAGCTCCTTTCGCCCTGTCACAGCTCGACTTCAACGTCCCATCATTCAAATTACGACCAAGAAGGCAACTCTTCAGCCTCCGTCTTAATAGAACCAACGCTCTGACAATATCCCCAATTTGGAATATGTGTAAAACATTTAATGATACCATCAAAAGTGAAAACAGTGTGGACTTATTTTGCCCGACCGCAATTTTGAAAAGGAATATACTAAAATTACATAAATTACGATAGAACCTAAGATTTATATGTTTGTTAAATGTTTTCTGTCTACGGAGTGGGAAATAACCTTTTGCTAGGGGTCCACAGTAAAAAGTAACAACAATTAAGAAATTATGGTAATACCAAATGTTTACTACGACAATTGTGGTTACAAAAACAAAATTAAAAGTTAGTATGTCCGCCGTTTGCTTCTCTCACAGCACGAAGACGATCAGGGTAGGAGCTCAGAAGATTCACAAACAGTCCGTATTCCATTCCATGTCACGGAGGACTTTTCCAGATGTGCAAGGAGTGTTGGCCGGGAATAGCGGTCCGGTCGGCGTTCATCAAGGACTCAACTGCGTCCTTCAGAATAGCCGCTGCATTCAGGTCCGGTGATGCACCCGGCCATTCAGAACTGCTGAAGAAGTCAATGTCACTTCGCCGAAGAAGGTCTTGGTTTTAGCATTTGCCTTGAAGCAAGGTGCTTTGTCGTGAACTAACTTTTAATTTTGTTTTTGTAACCACAATTGTCGTAGTAAACATTTGGTATTACCATAATTTCTTAATTGTTGTTACTTTTTCCTGCAGACCCCTAGCAAAAAGTTATTTCCCACCCTGTATATACTACATTCATCTGTGCAATATTTCAATAATGTTATCACAAATTATTGTATAATGAACGCCATTAATGGGTAATATACCTGTTGCGTTCAATTTCTGAAATAAATAAATAAATAAACAATAGAGATGGTAAGATATCCTCTTCCAGCATTCGACGATACTCCACTGCCGTTAAGGTCTCGTTGATGAAGAAAGGGTCCACAACACGAGTCCCCCACACAACACACCACACTATCACTTTTCCGTGAACATCGGCACATGCATCATACGAATACGGGTTACTGTTATACCAATGAAACAGTTCTGTTTGTTCACTACGCCCGACAAGTAAAAACCGGCCTCCGTGGCGGGGTGGCTATCATTACGCGCTACTACGTCAGGGGCCCTGGGTTCGAATCCCGGCCTGGGCATGAATGCTTGTGAGTATCCATTCATCAATTTCATCACAAATTAGCCAAAAATGGCACAAAAAGCTAAGTAAAATAAAGCAATTCAATCAATCAATCAAACCGACACGTAAAAGTTTGCCTAATCAGTGAAGAGCACTTCGATGGCGAAACGGGGTTTTTGCCCTATTTGCTCTATGGCCCATTCCGCAAATGCAACACGGCGATCAGGATCGTCGAGTTAAAAGGAAAAGAAAAACCGAGGCGGACATTTTCTAACGACTGAAGTTCGAAAAAAAAGTTGGGACATGGATGAAAAAGAATAAAGAATGGATTATATCGACCAAACTGGGACATCTGGTAACAACGGATTTAAAATTAAAATCACATAATATTGCCTACTGCAGACTTCTAGAGCATGCCTCTCCCCACAAACAATCTATTCATTAATGCAAGGACAAAAGCGAAATTCTCACAAAATCTGAAAAGATCGTCAAAGTTTTTTTTCTTTTTAGGTTTTTATAGGTTCACTTTACATTTCATAGTGCGAGAGGAACGTGGCTCCCATGGCCCCCTTGGGTACGGACCTGACCCTGTTCAATGTAATGTTACTGCATGTAAAATGATATGTACACGTGTATATACTTTTTATTGGTATTATACAACCGTATTACTTTATTATCAATGGAGCGCGAATGTAAAGCTTATGGCAACCAAACGACGAACGAAATTATTTTAGGACAAAACGGAAAAGTTTGGCAAATGAACAGCCCCATTGCATCCCCCGTCACGCAGTAGCTTGTGACGTCAGTAGCAGCGCCTTCTTAGCTTCATGAACAACGCAACATCGTTGGCTACGCAGCGCAGTAGCTGTAATTTTGACTTGGAAATTTTTCATGTACTCGAACAGCAGAAGCTGCATGTAGTTTTAACTTTTTCCGATGTGTGGCGTTACTGAATAATAAAACATGGCATCCTTAGAAGAGATTCTCGGAAAACTCTTGGTGGCCGATAATGCCATAATTCAACAGGTAATTTAATATCCTTATCATGAATATAGTGAAAGCTCTTTGTAAGGTTCACGGACAAGTTAGTTTACATCCTAGGACGAACGTGCATTAAAAAAAAAATAGCGTTTCGCCAAGTTGTCAGTTGAAGGCACGTTGTCAATAAAAGTTAATAAAAGTTCCTAATTATTTTTTTTTAAGGTGTTAGTGTACAACCAAAGTAAACATGCACATAAATTATTCATTGTCTATTTCAAAACTGACAAGGTGTGTAGGTGTCTTCAAGTATGATTTTGTAGTTCAAGTGCATTTCAGTATACCTGAATCACCATGCGGCATTCCGTTCATTCCAGAGGGGAGCCGCTGAAGGTTGCTTTCAGAGCATGAAGGCATGAAGTATTAGTGATGTCGATGTACCGCTGCTAAAATAATGTAATGAACTTGATGAAACATTACTTAAAGTAATAAAAATGCACGAGAGAGTCCAACGTCATTGTTGACAGCCACTGTCAATGAAATTTTACGCCTCTTCATAGTAAAAAGATATGCCATAACATCATATTTAATTTTCCAGGTAAATGAATAAATTATAATTGATGACAAGGTAACAGTTTCATGCATCGGAGACACATTCAAATCGGATATTTTGTCTTTCTCGTGGTTAGTACTTACCAATTGTGTATTGCGGAACATAGTGGAAGGTTGCATTATGCTTTTTGCACGAAAAGAAACACCTTTTCTGCTAAAATAAACCATTTTCCTTAATACTGCGGAAAGCACCTCACGGTGCGATATCGCTTGCTTTGCGAATAATAACGCTTCTTTTGTTTTCGAATATCAGTGTTTCCAACTCTATTGTGCATGAAAATTCCTATGTTCCACGAATTATTGGGTTTTTTAAATTATACTTTCAAGTCACGAAACATGCAAAGTTAGCCATGTTAGGTTAGATTTGGTTTGTTTAGGTTACGTTAGTAAAAAATAAGAGATTATTTTACCCTCACAGCATCTTTCACGTATTTATTCCATGACACATCCTTCTTGCCCGCAGCCGGCTCTCCGGCATCCGTAGGGAAAGTAAGTTTTTTTTTTTACACTTTGTCACTAATTATTCACGGGAACGAAGTATGCCTATGAGGTTAGGTTAGGCCTGTTAGGTTAGGTTCCATTAGCACTCATTTCACCCCTAAATATGTGCTTCATCATCGAAAAATGTCCTCAGTACATTCAATCACGCATATCCGGACAACATCGGTTTTTCTCGATTTTCTCCTCCAGGAAATTTTTCCTCGCCTTGGGATTTAGTTTGTTGACTTCCTTATACAATAATCCAAGGGATCTTCTACGCCCGATAATAACCTAAAGTCACATCCATGACATGCCATTTTCTCGATAAAAAGCGTGCGTTTCTAGGAAAAAAAGTGCACATTTCTCGACAAAAAACTGCACGTTTCTCGAAAAACCCCACGAACCATTCACACGAGGTTAGGTTAGGCCTGTTAGGTTAGGTTCCATTAGCACTCATTTCAGCCCTAAATTCATCCAAAAACCATTTTCCTTTCTCGAAAAAAAACCGCGAGCTTCTCGAAAAAAAAAAAAAAAAAAATAGCGCGTTTCTCGAAAAAAATCGTGCATTTGGAAACCCTGATTCCACTTGCGAGATCGCGTGACTTCCGACGCTAGAGCCATCTGCAGGTACATCTTGGAAACAACGGCATGATGTTGTCGATTTTCACAAAATGCGCAATATTATTGCATGAAAAGTGATTATTTATTGTTCTGCTGCATTGTACGATGAAGTTTTAGGAAGACTATATATCGACGAAGGTTCTAAACCTTGGAGATACTCATTTCCGTAAGTAGTTTCTTGTGTAAAATTGAAGAAATGTGTCTCCGATGCATGAAACTGTTACCGATGACAATACACTTAGATTCTAGGGAAATATGGAATGTTTACATAACAGGCAAATCCCCATACTTATGTGCAAAAGATTATAGGCTGGTTTGCTTTCGCAAGCAAGAATTTCAATTTGTACTTATACAATGGTTTACAGTTATGCATCAGATGGCCTGAGTTCATTTGGTTTTGTTGTGATTTCATCATGTTACATATGCATTTCTTATGTGGTTCGATTTCGATTTACGTCTGTTAACATATACTACAGAGTTTTAGCGATTACTTACTGTGTGTTTCCTTGACGCTGGTTTTTCACTTCCATATCCTTCTATGTAATTCTTGAGGCTAAAATGTTCAAAGATTTTGTTCAATACACACTTTTGTAGTTAGGAGAATCAGGTTTAGTTCCCTTAGAATTTTAGTAATAACCCTGAATACTTTCATTGTTAGGCTAGGCGTGCCAGGTTTAGTTCTCTTAGCATGAAAATAATATCCCTAAATCCTTTCGTAGTCAAAGGCGACTCGTGGATTTTCTTGGGTGTAGGAAGTTATGGTAAACAGACTGAGGAAAGTTTTCGAATATGCATTCAATTACACAATCACATGTATCGCTTGTATGTGTACCTTGTGCTATCCATTGCATTTACAATGAATGTTGGTAACTGTGCTATTTCGCACAAATAAGTTTCTTCATTTTTACAGGAGAAAGTACTTACGGAATTGAGTTTCTATAGATTGTTGAAAGGCCGTGGATGTATTTTTTTCCATCGTTCAATATATTTGACCGCAAATACATGTATATTTCAAGAAAACTATGCTTGCCTAACCTAACTGAACCTTGCTGGAAATAGTTCGTGAGGCTATCCACCAATGGTTTTCGGGGCTATTCGTCAATGTTTTTCGGGGCTATCCATCAATGGTTTTTTGGGGTTCTAACCCAGGAAAAATCCGAAATCAGTAACACCAAAGTAGTACTGTTAATGTGATAAATTGAAGTTATTTTCTTCTCAAGAGCAAAATCTCACCTTCAAGAACCTTTCGCAATGCATAATCGGTAAGTACGATTCTTAAAAATGACGAAAGAAACGAGTGAAAAGTGTTTGTGTGCGAGATCACACCAGTACCTGAATGTTAGCTGCAACACCTCCCTACCTGTCGTGTGTGGATTGAGGAGAGCTTTGCCTGATACCAACCTCCTGATAAGAGAAAAGTGCTGTTTCATCTCTTAAATTAAACTAAATGCGATAAAATTATGCTAGGGTCTATTATTATTATTATCATCATTTTCTGATGACTAGTAGTTTTAAGTTCAATTTATGCAGCTATTTTGGACCTGTGAACTGCGTTGTTGATTATTTGTTATAGTTATGCAACATTAGAAATTTCAGTACCAGTGCGATCTCCATCGAACACCTCTCACTCATTTATTTCGTCATTTTTAACATTCGTACTTACCTATTCTACATTGCGAAAGATTCTTTAAGGTGGCATTTTGCTTTTTTTTCACGAAAATAATTTCAATTTTTCACATTAACAGTAATTATTGTTCTTCGTTTTTTCGCTTCCGTAACACACAATATGGGGTAGAGCTTGAGTCGCGTCGTGGATCATGTGGTATGCAGTGTTTCCAACCTTCGTAACCGAAAAATACCTGAATAGTCCCACAAACCATTGACTGATAGCCCCGAAAACCATTTACGTATAGCTCCACGAACCATTTCTGGCAAGGTTTGGTTAGGTTAGGCAAGCATAGTTAAAATTTTGTTCGTAAGACAATGCGATACAGCTTTAAAAAAAATATTCACCTTCACTTCTTGCAAAACAACAGCATGGTTGGAAACACTGACAGAGGGTTACATCATGAAACGTATGGAACATCCAGCTCACGTAGAGGAAGCAACGGTCATTGTGCGTCGGAGAGATATATTTCTTCAAAAATACATGAATTCCCGGTCAAATAGATTCCATGAAAAAAAAAAATGCCTCCACGAACTTTCAGAATGCTACAGAAACTCATTTCCATAAGTAGTTTCTTCTGTAAAAATGAAGAAATCCATTCGGCGGAGATCGCACTGTTACCGACCATTCAATAAAATGGGTTCAGTAAAGTGCTTGAAAGAAGTTGAAGAAATTTTGACGACTGGTAACGGCGTTCGTTTGTTTCATTTGTGTCCCCTAACTTTCTACAGATTTCCTTTTATAAAATGTTACTCGCTTGTTAAATCGGGGAGGATAACGAAAAGATGAAAACAGGGCCTGTAAAAGCTTGTACCTTGGTCGGCATACTTCCTTTAGTTTGAAACAAGTCCGTTTCATACGTACAATGAAGATCTGGATACTTTTTTTAGTAACATTATCGTATGTGGGAAACGAATTCCTTCAAATTTCCTTCAAATTTACAAGAGAACGTACTTACGGAAATCATTTTCTTTAGCATTGTGGAAGTTCCTGAATATAGATTTGATCCATTTTAATGTGAATGCGTGTTGTTTTCTGCGAAAATCTCTGTCCGACATGCTGTTTCTGCTCCTGCCATTTGCTTTCTGCATGAGAGTGCAATGTTCCGTGTGTTAAGATGATGCAACCCCATAGCCAGTGTTTCAGCCTCACCGTGTTTTCACTAGAACCACGTGTCGAGTATTTTTAATTTTTTTTTTAACTATGCTTGCCTAACCTAACTTAACCTAACGTAACCTTACGGAAAATGGTTTTTGGGGCTAACGTGAATGGTTTTTGGGGCTAATGTCAATGGTTTGTGGGGCTAACGTCAATGGTTTGCGACGTATTAGCATAATTTCAAATCCAGGCACGAAAGTAGATATTTTCCGGTAAACGAGGTTGCAACACTGCATAAATCGACAAAGCACTTTCAGAACGCCCCCTAAACCAGTACGCTATCACGGCCATTATGTGTTACAGATTCGAAACAACAAGTAACCGTAAGTACTCGTAAATAGAAGAAATAGACATTATCTTAGTTAGAAATGCATTATTTCACCTAAAGAAATGTTCCGCATTCGAAAATAACACGTTAGCAATGTAAAGAAGTCCGAAATATATGATTCGTAGGTGTTTCCCTCATTCGATAATAGTACCCTTTTTTTGTTTTTTTTAAGTGTATGTTTCGTCCAAATATCTTTATTAGAATTCAATTTCTCTTCCCAAGAACGCCTGTTTTTGAGATGCTAAATTTTTCCATTATGCCAAACACAGATTGCTAGTTGCCAACGAAGTTCAAATTTTGCTAGGTTTGGCATCACTGATTGAGGAAACCACTGAAGCTTCCTCGTGGTCTCGTAAAACTGGTCAATTCTGCTCCCTCCCTTGCTGTAGTATGACAAGAAACCTTCCTCAGAGGCAGCAGATCTGGAGCGAGCAGGTGATAGCAGATTGACTTTTGACAGTTGAGTAGCGAACCTACAGTGCACTCATAATTTTATAACGTGCATTAAACTCTTAAAAAGTACAGACCTGGAAATATGTATAATTGAACTGCAGGAAGTTCCTCACTTCCTACATGGAGGAATCACCCCTGTTCATAGTTAGGTTAGGTGTTAGTTTATGTAATGTGTCAAGCATGCAAAATGGTGACGCAAGGTACCTCTTAACATCTTATTTTACCCATAAATTGGGACTTTTTCAAAACGAAAACTGTGCTGATTAGTTTCAGGAATGTTCCAATCATTCCCACTATTCTATAATACTTGCAGTTGCTTCTATCAATAGAGAATGTCCATGGGGAGTGCAGCATGCTTGCGTAAGGTAATTTTAAGTTGTTTTTCCCCCAAAATAAATAACTTTTTCGAAATCCAAACAATGCTCGTTACTTTAAGGAAGGTTCAAATTTCATGTGACAGTGATTGCCAAGATATTACGATAATTAGTCTTCTAGGAGAATTTGAAAAAAATCATAAAACAATCTGAACCGTTACCCACCAGTGTTTTAATCCACCCATAAGTTTTCCATGTATTAATCCTTTTCGTGGTATCAGTATGCCATTGTTCCCCATTTATAAAGTAATTGGTTGAACTTTTATTGCTGAGGATGGTTTGATTTAATTTGTTAGTATTCAAGTAAGAAGCAGGTTTACCGAATTAAGAAGCATGTATTTTTTACGTGGTTCGATTTCTTTATCAACTTAGTGATTGCATACATGTTTTCTGGCGAATGATTTCTCCCTTCCGTATACAGACTGCCACTGCATCTACTTCACATGCATGGAGTGCATGATAGCATTAAAATAGTGTGTGTAAATACTTTTCATTGTTAAGTTAGGTGAGTCAGGTTTAGGGCTCTTAGCATTAAAATAACACCCCTAAATGCCTTCAATAACTGCTCAAGTGGTATTTAATCTCAAGCATGAAATCCCTTCGAGCCTCCCACGAAAATAATGCTTTGCAAGGAATGTGAATTTTCTCAAAGCTTCAAATTTAGATTCACAGTCATTTCCAGTATTCTACAAGACTTCCAAAACTTTTTATAAAACTTTCAAATATCATTGAACATCATAACAGTTACCAAGAGTGGTACGTTTCTAATATTTTCCATGTTAGAGTACTAGGCTTACCATTCAATGATTGTAAGTTTATAAGCTGTCAGATTTAATTTCCATATCAAACATGAGTATTTTTTCTATCTGTTCAAGAAGTTTTAATAGTTTCATACTAAAGTGTAATTATGTTTAGTTAAAGTATATCCTATAGTGAACTGCATGAATCGAGTCCAGTCAAGGCCATGCAACCTACCTATGGTGTTGCCAATAAGCAACAATTTCAACTTTCAATAATAATTCAGAAAAAAAATGTTAGAAATGGTACATAACATAATGAACATTACAAGGTATTTTTTTTTAAATTGATACACTTTCGTGTGAATTTAGAAAAAAATAAATGCATTTTTCCATTAAAATTAACAAGGAAAGTTTATATTTTGGCTTCAAACTAAAATATCATAGAAGCAGTAGCACAGGTGGTTGAAAAGAATAGTCAAATATTCTTGAGGTTCATAGATTCCTACAGTAGAAATTTTATGCACAAAATGTTTAAAAACTCAATATGCTGACCAAGGCAGAAATTTATTTTATTATAAAACATAAACTAAATGTAACGTTTCAACCTTCTAGCAAGGTCTTCTTACGACTCTGCACCAACTACAAATGTAACAAGTCTGGAGGGGAGTAATGTTTGTGTGTATATATATATATATATTGTTCTGTTTTGTACCTTGTTACTTTTGTACTTGGTGCAGAGTCTGAAGAAGAACTTGCTAGAAGGTTGAAACGTTACATTTAGTTTATGTTCTATAATAATATAAATTTCTGGCTTGGTCAGCATATTGAGTTTTTCATATTATGGAAACAAGGCTTAATGGTGTTAAAATGTTTAAGCATTTGAAGTAAGAAAGTGAAATGTTCCAAGAATTGCAAAAATCCTCCGGTTATGTAATTTAAAATATTGTCACTGGCTAACTTGCACTCTATTTGAACATGTAAAAACGTTCAGCAAGAAAGTTTGCAATAAAATATTGAAATTAATTTTGAAGACACATGCAGGTTTTTCAGTGTGACATGTCAGCTATATTTTATGTTTTATTTGACCAAATTGTGATGCGCATCTATCTTGTGCTCATCTGAGACCTGCCTGTGACTTGTGCCCAGCTTCATTTACTTACTGGAGGTACGGAAAGTTTTGTGTAACTCCACAACATATTGTGGCTGTACCTCGTCCACAGTAAGAATCATCACAATCTCTCTCTCTCTATATCATCAGTTGCACCAGGATTAATCATCTAGGTGTGCTGAGGAGTTTCGGAATGAAATTTAGTGGGTGCAATGTTGAAAATAAAGAAAACACGAAACACACATGCATGCTTTAGGGTCAATACACTTGAAATCACCCAGAGCAGTTTGCTTCATAGTCACAGATTTGCTTTTACTAATAGATGCATGGTCCAATATGACAAATATGTAATATTAGACTTGTCCAACAAATATGTTGAATATTACAATTTTTTGAAAATTTGATGAATATCAGAAATTGGATGGATAAATGAATGCACCATGTGACACGAAATATGTCATATCTCTGAAACTATGTGAAGTATTAGCCCCGTCTAGTTCACTAAACTTTTTGGGTATTTTTGCACTGAACCGTCTAGTTGGTTACATGGTGCAACATCGACTCGTCTACTTCGTTGACGTTGTTTTGGTGTCAAGTAGTGGATTTGGTGTCTGTACCATTTGTACTACATTCTGGAGCGGTGTAGCATGTGGTGTATGGTCACACAATGTATGCTAACTAATCAAATTAACATTTAAAGCAGCAGACAGGCATTTGTTGAATCTTCTGAACTTGAACACTGCTATTCGTCTAGTTGGTCGAACGTAATTCCTTGCACCAGCCTGACACCAGGGTGCACTACACTGACTGTCAAAAAGTGCAACTAACTAGATGGGCTATTGTGATGATTTAGGTATTGTTGGATATGAGAGAGACAGTCCTAACAGAAAGTAACTGTTACCACTCTTACCTACTCAGAAAGTAGAAAAATCTTGAAAGAAAGCAATACGTTGTGATGTAAAAGACACTCCATTTCGGGTAATTGTTTGACAGGGAATCCCAGGTTTTACCACAATGAAGATTGTTACTCACCATAATCAATACATGTTCAACATAATATTAAAAAATCAGAAAGCTAACATTGTTCATGCTAAAAATATTACAGGTTTCAGTATTCAATGTATGAACTAATGTTTCCACTAGCACACAGTTATATTTTTGAAAAATGGCTCTAAAAAACTCACAAATTACCACTAATATGAGTACACATAATATTGTTAGAAAATGTTGAATATGTGGGAGATGCATTACTATGATGTTTATCCACTTTTATGTAACATAAATTGTACTAAGACCAGAGTTCTTGTCCAGAATGCATGTGGGTCAGTCTATACCGAATGGTCCAGCACTGGTTGCTTCAGCATTTATAAAAAAAATCATATTTTTGTTGTTCTAAACCCTATGCAAGGGTAGTTGAAAGCAGGCATTATGAGGGTGACGACAGACCTGAAAAACTTGGAAAAGTCAGGGATTTTTGTCTTGAGTGACCAATGTTTTTGTTGAACTGTAGATGCGATGTGATGCAATGAACCTGCCAGACATCTGATTTTGAAAATATCGTAATAAGTGCTGCACTTAAAAAGGGAATTCATTATGCCAGCCTTTGGTGTAAATTTTAGGTCTCTATTATGCATTGGACACAACCATGGTGCCAGAAACAAGTGATGGAAGGTGAGGATGTGGGGGAAGAGAAATTTCCAGTGAGGCGCACACATTTAATGAACCTCGAAATGTCACATTTAAAATGTATTGACATGTTTTTTTTCTTGTCTATGGGAGCTATAAGGGGTCTGACCTATTGACCAGAAGGGTGCACCACTCGGGCACTGTCTGACAGATGTCCAACACTGTAGTACGGCATTGTGTGGACAGTCTGAAGGAACGTTGAAACGAATGAGGGCTTTTATCAATGTCGAATTGCAACAAAATGTCTCACTACAGCATAAAAAAATGCATGCGTGGCACTCCTATGCATCTGATTTTTTTGTCTGATGCAGTACGACATTTCATCGGACAAGCTTTCGGGTTCTCAATTCTAAAAACATATCATTTTTGCCAGTAATCAATGTTCCTCTGCCAGCTCTACTGAATTTTTACTTTTCGTCTACTGTTATTGAATTTAACAGGCTGAAGCTTTATCCGAGGGCAGTCCAGAATATACATTCCAATTAGCCATAAATTAAAACACAAACTTTGGTAATAATTGACATTTTATTGTCTTCATTACAGTGACCCATAACTTACTTTTGAACATATTCACCACCATTCTTCAGGTATTTTTTGTAGTGTGGCACCAAATATTGTATGCCCATGTCATATGTCAGCCTCCAAAAAGCGGAACTGTCTGTACAGTAGCGTTACTGTTAAATGTATGGCCTGCCAGAGGGCAGTCCAGAATATACATTCCAATTAGCCATAAATTAAAACACAAACTTCGGTGATAATTGACATTTTATTGTCTTAATTACAGTGACCCATAACTTACTTTTGGACATATTCACCACCATTCTTCAGGTATTTGTTGTAGTGTGGCACTCAATTGTGTATGCCCATGTCATGTGTCAGCCTCCAAAAAGCGGAACCATCTGTACAGCAGCGTTACTGTTAAAATGTATGGCCTGCCAGAAACTGCTTCGGCTGAAGGAATAGATGAAAGTCGTAGGGCATGAGGTCGGGGCTCCCACTTAAAGTGATGTAAAAGACCCCACTTGCGGTCAGTTGTGTGGGGTCGTGCATGATGGATCTGCCTTCCATGAATTGTCTACACCATCCCTCTTTTCCAAGAACTCCGCAACTACTTGACCCAACATTAGTATGGCGGGGGTTTTTAAACATCCACCTACATTACGACCACGATCTTCAAGCAAGAATTGGCAATGAATGTTTTATTTCCTACAGCGTTAACTAAGCAGTTACATGCCTTCATGGTCACGTTTGGGTTCAGTTTTCACTTATCCATGCTTTTAATCTTGTCATCTGCTTCCCAGGAGGGTAGGGTTTTATTCAATGTTTCTAGGAAAATCTATGGAATTTCCTGTGCTGGTCTCCCAATCTGTCACATGGAAGGGTTAACAAACTTTTAGAAAGGACAAATGTTGAGACGAGTTGTTGCCTTTGCCCGCTTTTCTAGCCACTGAAAATCTTTGGTATTGGTAAAAGAAAATCAACCGATACTCACTGAATCGGCTCAGCCCTAATTTGAACATGAGTTGTGACGTGAATATTGCTTCTGTATTTTAATGTGGTTAGGTATGTAAAATGTTAACTTAAATAATTGCATGGTCTTGAAAGGAATTCACTTTTCATATGATTCCAAAGAGATTCTACCTTGAAATTTTGATTGAACCTTCAGTAGATGTGTACCAATATGTGTAAAATTTTTGAAAGTTTCGTTTTTTGGAAATTGTAAAATAAAGTTTTGAAAACACTTTCAAAATTTGTTTTTCGCAAAAAACCAAGCATGTTGTATATCAACTGAAAGCCCTCTTCATAAGCTTTAAAATGAGATCATGTCCAGCCTTGTAGGTTTTGAAACAGGTCTCTTGCAAATTGTATTTCAAGTTTCAGCGGTGAGCTGTTTTTGTACAATTTTGTCAATTTTCAAATTTCAATAACTCACAGCTTTGGATCATTTTTCTTAGCTGAGTTATCATAATTATCGCAACTGTATGCAAAGGTCGTAATCCTCTTCGGAATACACGTTGGCGTTAGGCCCAGCCAAAGGCTGGAAACGGCAATGGATGATCAGTGAAATAATTGGAAGCAAATCTGTGACCATGAAGCAACTGTTTGTCTTTGAATTGGGTGATTTCATGAGTATTGACCCTTTAGTCACTACATCAAATACCAATTAACTTTAGGTAGGTCTCTATGGAAGACTACTTTAGTAACTGGTTTAATTTTTGTGTATGTGTGTTGTTTAGCATTGTTTTTCTGCCACTTTTGACTAATTGTGGCAATGAGATGAATGGTGATTAGATGACGTTGATGAAGTGACACTCAAAAAGAACACGGGGCCATTTACCCACTGTACCCCCTCAAGAATTAACGTTGAAATTTATATTAATCGACAGATTTTTGATGTTTTGTGTAATACAAAATTAGTTCCAGTGTGCGGAAAACACAAATAACTGAGATATCCGATCACAAAGTATGACCCGTGTAAGCAAAAACCTGCCATTTTGGAGTGCTTTCACCGCTTTTTATTATTAAAACTCTTTGTATGCACACTCAAATAGTGAAAGAACACATCGATAATAACTATTGGTACCAAACATAACTATGTAAAATTATAGTAGCTGTTGTGGAATGTTGTTTTGGGTGCTAGATTCACTTGCGCGAAGCCTTCAGGCTGCTGTTCTTCACGGTAATGTAACATGCTAAGGTTACAGATGTACTTTACTTCACAATGACACATTTCCGCAAGTTAAAATCAGCTGATAAACATTCATAAACAACAAAATATTCACCATGCAAAATATTTCACTTTCTCTAGGGAGTACAGAGGGTCATGGGTACCAAGAACACTAGCCCAGAACTTTAACCGGTGAACTTCAGTGGCGAGACCAAAAGTCAACCACTTATTGAACTACACACATTGTTGCAAGTCTTTAAGACAGCCAACAAACACAAACAAGGCTTGTTCAAGATAGGCAGGCCAATTGCATACTTTATTGTGAATTTCACTCCAAGAAATGTAAACATACGAACACTAATCTCAATCTTTTTGAATTAATTAGAACTTTTATCAACAATGCTCCAAAAAGAAAATATACTCTCACTAAGCTATGAGTAATTATTGAAAATGACGAATGGGCCTTCAGAGTAAACAAAAGAGGAAACAATTCTTAACAACAATGTGGACGAAAGAGAGAGAGCAGCCACTGATTTTTGTAGGGACTGCCGCTACTACATTAAAGTAAATATGGCTTCAACCAAACATCCCTAATACAATACAAATTAAATGAACCACATATGTGCAATGCACGAAGTTTCGACTGAACAGCTTCGAACTGTTGCAATCCTGGAGGGCCATGGATGTGGAGGAGGCAAGGGGGATGTTGGAGATTTATCTATAAAACTAACCATGTTTATTCTTTCTTTATGTCTATTTTTATATTTGCATATAGCTTCAATTGTTTATTTGTGTATATCAAATACCATAAGAAACCTGCACTCCCATTGGCTAATTCATTCTGAGCGCGGTGTCTTATTACCGCCATATCTTTGTACTCTGCAGTTTCAGTGTGTGCGGAGAAGCCACTTGGGCAACAACTGGAAACCGTCACGGACAGTTACGGATAACGTAAGCCTAATGTGGCTATGTTTTATTTAGTGGCGTGTTATCGGGACACCAGCTGCAAACTTTGTGTAAACATTTTTCCCTAGACAGGAGTGCAGGGAAGTGTGATTTTGTGTTGTGTGTATAAATTATAATACATAGTTATGGTTATCAGTGTGCACCTGTATTTTCTTTACAACTCCCAAGAAGATTGCGGTGAACTTAGCCCTATAATTGACACAATCCATTCCAGAGAGGTGTAAGTAGTAACCTACAATTTTGCTTACATTTAAATCCTGCCGACCAGGATCCACAGTCATAATTGGTCCTCAACGGACCGGGTTCATCATTCATCATAAAATTGGTCCTATCGCGCAGGATTCCGCATTCAGGGGAGTTGTGAAAGCTTGACTGATCTAGATTCATTCAGTCTACTATAGTTGCTTACAGATTTAATTACTCACGATTGTTGTATGTAATTTCATGAGTTAAGTTAGGCTTTTTTCTAAAACTCAACAACATTAATACAAATGACAGTTCAAAAAGAGAGAGAAGAAAATAGTAATTTATGTTGTGTCTGTTAGATTCAGTTTGTTTTATTGTCTGTAAGAACATACTGGGTAACGGTTCCAAATGTTAATGATTTTTTCAAAGTTTCGTAGGAGAAAGACGAATTATTGCAGAATTGTAGAAATCATTGTTAAAGTAAATTTGAACCTTGGTGAAAATAATTCCTACTGTTGGGATTTCCGAAAAGTGCAAGTTTTTCAGAGAAAAAGGACATAAGAAGCATCTGAGCTTCCCATCGACAAGGCATTTTTTGTTAATAGAAGAAAAAGAAAGTGTGTCAGAACAGTGGAAATTATTGTGAAAATAAATTAGAATCTTTCTTTGCACTGTCTGCAGTTTCGAAAAGTCCTATTTATTGGGGGAAAAGATGGGTAAAAGGTATTTCATGAAAACTTCTTCCCTTCAACAAGTAATTCTACAGACTACTGCTGACATGAGGCTTGAACGGTGCCTTAGACCAACACCACCATGATGAGATATTGAAAGCATTTAGGGAAATTATTGTAATGCTTAAAACACTAAACCGGACCTGCCTAACCTATCCACAAAAGCATTTAGAGATGTTAGTTGTATACTAAGAGCCCTAAACCTGACTTGCCTAACCTAACTATGAAACCCCTTCCCACCACACACGTGACCTAGATGGCAGCAGCAGTCCATGACCAAGACAACTGTAAATGAATTGCTGTTTGCAACAGAAGAATCACATAGGAGTATACAGAAGTGAGAAGTCATTCTCAAGCAAACGCACAGTAAGTAATCGCTAAAACTCCAAAGTGTGTGTTAAAAGACATAGATATGAAACCATGAAATAAATGCCTGTGTACCATGATGAAATCTGAATTAAGCAATCGTAATTTTGTCCTGAGATTGTATTGGTTTATTATGAAAGTCTGTTAAAGTTGAGTTGCTGTATATTTTAATAGGGAACGCAAGAACTGAGGGAGGCTTTCAAAAACCCTGACATAATCCCAGCATTATGCAACATTGTTGTGAACTCCCCGAACCCTCAGATTCGTCAGTATGCTGCTGTGTTGCTACGAAAGAGGCTGATGAAGGGAAAGGCATGGAACAAGCTTCAACCAGAAATCCAAAAGGGGTGAGTACCGTGTGTAGTGTTCAGAAAGTGTCATTTTTTTTTTGTTTCAAACATCTGTAATCACTAGGGCTCGGAAGTTAGGAAAAATCGTCTTTTTTTGCTGTCTTGAAAAATGCTAAACCTGGTTTCAGTTCATTTCTCTTGAATTAGAACCAGAAAACATAATTTTTATTTTGTATTTTTTGGCATTTAGATCATTTTTCAGTATTTTTTTCTGTTTTTGTTGCATTTTTCTTCATGTTTGAAAGTTATTTTTCTCTTCGCCTCTTGTTTTGTGAATTTTAAATGCTTTTGCTAAAGTAACTTACATATTTAAATTTCTGACATGGTCCTTTTAGCAAGTTTGCTATTAATGGAAAGTACGGTCATTGGAAAAGCACAGTATTATTTTTAACTAAATGTTTTTGTTATGCTTTGAAAGGTTTTTTTTTTTAACTGAAATAATTAATTGTGATAAATTTATTTTTCCTCCAGCAAACTTCAAATTCATTGCGTGAAGCTCACTTCAGGTTCCTTTGCTGGCCTGTATTATCACTTTAATCTGTGGTTTTAAAGTAAAATTAGTCACAATACAGAAAAATATATATAATCTGATGTACACGAAACACAGCTGTAGTTTCACTTGCTGGCTCTCTACTGTATCGTGGAAGGTCCACTCCGAGAGAAGGTGAATTACAGAAAAACCTTGCAATGCATTTTATGTAACCTTGAAGTAAAAATAAAGAGAAGTACAGTAGCACTTAATTGTTTATATCCCTTTGTTTCAGTAGTATAAATCACAAAACAACAGGTTGTATCGAATCATTCAACTACTCTCTTGTAATTTATGTAAAAATTAAGCTTTCATTATCAGAGCGAAAGTTAATTTTAGGTCATTTTTAATAATTTTAAGGTCATTCTGCAGGTAATGTTTTTGACATTTTTTAGGTCATCAACTTCCGAGCCCTAGCAGTCGCATTGTTTCTTTGCCTTATTATGTTGTAGAATTTAGTAATGCATTCTAAATTAAATTTACACTAGTAATTCTAATATTATTATGACACACACAGTTCCTACTTACAGGTTTTCAGGTTACTTACTACTTACTGAGGTTTTGTTGTGCAGAATAATTTTTCTGACCTGCTTCTATATGCTTACTTGAGTAGGTTAGTTACATTCCTATCATTATCCTTTTGTGATGGATGGCAAATCCAAGGAACCAGTGCTTTTGATATTCTTTTTAGTTACATATACACTAACATGTTTTTAAATTAAAAACACACACTATTTTCCAAAATTATGCTGCAGAAATAATTATATGATACTTTAGGTTCATGTAGTTACAACAAAACTATTTATAGAAATCTTTGCAGCTTGCAGTAAAGTAATACAAATGAAGAGCATTTTTTTTACTAGATGTAACTATTTTTTTTGTATGGAAATGTTATACAAATTTATTTCCTGTTTCAAATGCTAAAAGATAGCATTATTGACAAACTAAATGTCATTGTAGTAATGAAGTAATGATATAATTACAGCAAAGATTTACACATTCCTTTGGCCATGGTTATTTTGGATCTCGTTTCAGCCGAACGTTTCCACTTATGTACATGGTTGAAAATGGCGGAGCAAACAACACAATTTAAATAAGTTTTGATGGTCACATTGGTTTTAAGCCACTGTTACATACATGGCTGTGTTTCACCTACAAATGAATGAAGGGATAAGAGGCTGGACCCCATATAATGTGATGTGTGCAGAATAGCCAAAGTGCTGACACCCAAAATTAATCAAATCAATCATTCTGTAATTTAATAATAAGCTGGAATATATTAGGTCTTTTTGCTACCTTGAAATTCTATGCTTAGACACACACAAGATCAGTTGAAGAGGTTTGATAGTGAACCTAATTCTATCTTATTTCCAAGAGAACTAAAAATAGGGATTATTAAGGAAACTAATCATTAAATGTAGGAATGAAGGAAATTGCCAAAGACTACAAGAATCGTTTATACAGATTTTAATATACAGGGTGGTCACACTTTATTTTTGACACTACAATGGTAATAATCGGATTACTTGATATGAACACATATCTGTCTCATTCATTAACCACATCTGGGACTTTGTGGAGGCCCTTCAGAACGTATTGAGGGGAACATCACTGCCCAGAAAAAGGTCTTATTCACACTTGCATCGCGAAGTGTGCCAAAATATGGTGCAGAGTTCAGACATGCTATGAAAAAGACAGTCTCCGTACCAATGTTCCGGATCAGGTATGTGTTCATATCAAGCATTCAACCATAACCATTGTAGTGTCAAAAATACAAGGGGGTATGCCCACTTTGTAACCTTCCTGTATATGTACATGTTTCAGTGATTTTTTTTTTTTTAATACATATTTGGCTGTATGTTTCATCTGTAGCTATGTAAAAATCCAGTCTTTAATAAGTAATACATATTGAAGTTCACTTTACTGCACTTCAACTTTAGGGTTACACTTTTTAGCAATTTGTAATGCAACAAATATAAGACAGATTGTGGCTTACCTTGTTTTTTATGATTGCAGAGTGAAGCAGTGCACGTTGCAGGCTCTTGTAGCAGAACCAGAGCGATTTGTGAAGAATGCTATTGCTCAGTTGATTGGAACGCTCATAAGACATGAATTCCCAAACCAATCATGGCCTGAACTTCTACAGTTCATCCAGCAGATGACAGGCAGTGACAATGTTGCAGACAAGGAGGTAAGCTACTGGCAGGAAGAGTGCGTTCAATTCGATTTTAGATTTCGTCAAAAGTTATTTGATGCCACTTGTCATCAGCACCGTAAAATTAAAACTTAAGCAAATAGTAACAACACGTACCTTCGTTTAGAATTCTCTGCAACCTGTGATTGTAAGTTGACACCAGGTGAAAGACTTAATTATTATAAAGAAATGGGATTATGAAAAAGTAAGTTAGGTATGGGTCATTCCATATCAAATCAACCTATGGTCTGAGCCTTGACGAAAACTGCCAAATTTCAGATTTTTTGGGCAGTTAGTTTTTGAGTTACTAACTTTCAAAAAGGCAAAAATATCCAAATTTGACGACATTTTGAAATCTTTAATGAGCTGTAGATCAAAAACTATTTGACATCGAGATCTCAAATTGGTGTCATTCTCTTCTTCTATTAATGGGGTTTAATTTCAACTTTGAATATCTCAAAAACACCCCTTTTAATATTGTTGCATTATTGCATTTCAAATTAAAGCCTGTTGTCGCCTGGTAATCAAGGGGTCCCGGGTTCAATGCCCGGTGGAGGCACAATGCACAGTGGTTCGGATCCCACTTTAAACTATAGATCCAGTCCCGATTAGCCTTCCTGTGCATAAAGTGGACTTAAAATAACCAATCAATCAATCAAACTAAAGCCCATTCAAAGAAGAAGAGAATTTGAGCTCTGTAGGTCAAATAGATTTTGATCTACAGCTGTTTAAAGATTTCAAAATGTCGTCAAATTTTGGGATTTTTGCTTTTTTGAAAAAGTTAATAACTCAAAAACATGACTTCTTGGCCAAGACTTAAGCATATGTCTAACTGTTCCAAAAATCTGAAATTTGGCAGTTTTTGTCCTCTTGATAGATACAATGAATAAACATAAATGAATCCTAAAGGTGAAAAAAATATATATATTTGTTGATTTGACATGGAACTAGAAATGTAATAGTGAAGAAAACAATGAGGACGATTAATAGAAATCTAAGCAATGGGTGGATTTAAAAATATAGAAATAAATAAAGACTCAAAATATTTCCAACCACCCATTTTTAATCATTTTTTATTTACTAGTAAGGTATATTCTCGAGGATAGTAAGAAAAACAATAATAAAAGTAAATAAAATTTAAAATTAAATGTAACAGTGTAATTGTCTATTAATTATGTTCGGTAACTAATTGGGAAAAATATCGATTATCTCCATGATAAGTGTTTGTTAGGTCTGTCCATGTAAAGAAGCGAAAAATGATGTTTTGGTGTAAAATTGGCAGACACATCTTTTGTTTCAAAAGCAATATCCTTTCCAACCTCCTGGCTACGCACATTGATTTAAAAAAATGTGATTGTTTTTCAAGGAATATTGTCAATTTTATATTGAGTTGGTATCATATCTATCACCAGTATCAGTTAATTTTAGGGTTGGGCAGATATGAAATTTTAACTGATACCGATAAAGTACCGATATAAAATTTGCCAATACCGATAACCGATATTCTACAAGTCTGAAATGAAATTCCAAATGGTCCTTGAAGAACCTGAATGGATCATTGATCTCCTTAATAAATGTGTGTTTCGAGATGACTGCAGTGCATATGAAGTTGCATATTTAAAAATTTACTTTTTCAAAAAATAGGGCATGGAGATTATCTATTAAAATTATAACAAAATGGCAGAATTTTGCAGTAAATTATAAGATATATATATATTGGATTGGTAAAATAAATCTGTAATTTTACCGATACCCTGATATGCCTATATTGGCCGATACCAATAGAGTGAGTACCAGTTAATTGGTCCCATTCCTAGTAAATTTTATTTTGGCAATTTATTGGCATCAACAGATTTTCATTTCAGTCCTTCTTAGTACTTACCATAGTAATTTGTTTTATTACTATTGTGTTTTTCTACATCATTTTGCTAATGTCCATGAGGACAAGTGGTAAAATAGTTGGAGCAAATTCATTGAATTGTCCATAACTTATGCAGGGTTTGAACCTAAGACCAACCCAGGGTTTCCTAGCATTTGTGATAACTGATAATCACTCTGTCTTGGTGACTGAGTACTTATTATACTGTCGGAAATTTTTATACTTAGGATATTTATTATATGCATGCTAATTTTTCTCTTTCCAGCTTGGAATGTACACTTTGAGTATAATAACAGAGATATCTCCCGATCAGTTTCTAGTTTACGTAGAGTCTTTTGCGGTCTTGTTCTACAACACCTTGGTGTCCGTTCAGGATCCTGCATCCAATCTGGCCTACTACACTATCATAACTATGATACACTTTCTACCTCTGTCCGAAGGAAACACTTCTGTAAGTATTTATCATTTATATTTGGCAATTTTCATTGCCAAATATATTGCATGTTGATTATTTTAAGACTCCTCTGGATGTTTGTAATCAGTAATGTTTTTGAAGAACCACAACGATCTACAGCCAAAAAAGGTTTAGAAACCAATCAACTTGAATTTACTCAATTTGAGTGCTGAGTATGAATATGACAATAATCAAACTCGTTACTTGACTCGTAGTTTTAAGATTTTGAAAGCAACCCATCACATCCTTATGTCTTTGCCTGTTTATTATGACTAGGGCTCGGAAGTTGAGGAAAAATCCTTTTTTTTTCCCTAATGTCCGAAGACTAGGCCCAACATAATATATGTTCATTTTGGGTCATTGTAGGCCAGAAAAAGGTGAGTTTTATTTGTCCTTTTTTGCCTTTTTCGGCAATTTTTGGCTTATTGGTCCTTTTTTAGCCTTTTTTTAGGTCTTATTGTTTTTTTTTTTGCAACTTCATCTTCTTTTGACTACGTTTTTACTGCCCATTCTCAATTCGAATCATCACCAGTTCATCACCTCTTAAACATCTTTTCTATAGTAAAGAAATAAAAAAAATAACTAAATATATTTTGGACGACTGAAGCAGGTACGGTACAAGGTCCTTTAACCGTAACTTGTCTGGAAGGTCGCACTGTAAGTGGCAACTTTCTCTTGTTTTGAAGCTTTCAGTTTTTTCGCACTGTGTGTTCCATACCACCAGAATTTTATATTTTTTTTGATTCATTAAATATGTAATTAAAACTGAAGTTATCAATTAATTTGGATCACATTTATAAGTCCTTTTTTCCATTTTAGGTCCTTTTTTATATTTTTAGGTCTTTTTATAGGTCTTTTTTTGGCAATTTATAGGTCTACAACTTCCAAGCCCTAATTATGACACATTTTCTCTCTCCAGAAAAGTGGAAGTGTTTTGTTCATGACTAGCAGCATGTGACACTTAGGCTTCTTATTATTTCTCTGGAACAACTCTCGATATATCATTTTTTGTTTTTGTTCGTTTGTTTACATACATATAGAGATATATACAGCATGTCCAAAAATGTCATTTCATAGTAGTTTAATTTCCCTTGTATGTTGGGTACAGCCGGATCCACTAGTTTTGCCCGTCAAATTGTCCATAACTATTTTCATTAATTTTTTTCTTACATCCTGTGTGTTTTTAAGCGATGGATTTTTATATGCTGGTGCAGAAGTTGTCAACAACTTGTTTTGAGTTTTCTTTTAATTCTTGAAGCTCTTATTGGGTCAAATAAAGTGCACAAACATGGTGATGGACAATTTGCGTGGTAATACTCATGGGTCCCACGAAGCTTATATGAGTAAAAACAACCCAATAAGTTTACATCGTGTACCTTATAAATGTTCAATGTGAACACCTTTCGTAATACGGCACACATCCATCCGGTAGTCCAATGCTTCTCAACACTTTCGTTCAACACACTTTGATGTCTAGAACTCCTCCCTTTACAGACACTTCCAGTTTGAAACTTTTTAATGAAACTTATTAAACCATCAACAAATGTTGCTATCGGACGGAGGACCACTTCCAAATCGCCTTTGAAAGGCTTGCTGAACTGGAACAGCAGAACCACACCTTGCAAATTCAATGACACAAAATGACTTCTGCATGGGAGTCGCCATCTTGCAATACACCTACATCGCTGTGACTGATGAAAAACAAATGATAAAGCAGCAAACTTCCACAGGCATTTTTATTTTGTACTAGTACGATATAAACATTCACCTTTGTTGCAATGTACCAACTACTTGAAACCCCAATAATGATTTTGGGACCTGGCCTTTGGCATTCCCAATCCCAATTTGGCAATTAGATTTCGTTAGACCATACTGATTTTCCAATTAAACATATTTCGGTAAAATTTCAATGTTTTTCCCATGTGCTAACTATGTTTATTGAAAGAGAAAATGAAAGTGTTTTACTGCCCACAAGGTCGAGGTCTTTTAATGAAACTCTAAACCATCTTCAAACTTCTACACTAAGTAGTTGCCTTTTTACTGCACATTTGAAAATCTAATGCTTAAGAACTTACTCCCGGAAAGGGTTTTAGGTTTAAAAAAGTCCCAATAGGATAAATTTTGTAAATTCAAAAATCCTGTAAAGGTGTCAAAAAAAGAGGACTGCATATAGACAGAATTGAAATTGATTTGCACCTTTTGCAACATTTTAACCATTCTTATGATGTGAAGTATATGAGAAATTCCAAATTGTGCAAGGAACTTTTTAAAATATTTTTATATGACTGTTGTAAAATGTTTTGTGTTTTTAATGATTATGATGACAGAAACAATAACTTGTATTACTACAGGATTTAGTAGACGTTTCTAGGCAGTAAGTTGGTACAAAATTATAATAATAATGTATTGAATTAAAAACTTATTATTATATTTGTATATTACTCAATGTGTTGTTAAGTCATTAAAGCTACCTTTTTAGCTCTGTGTGTGCTTTTGAAAGTATTGTAAATGCCAAATTAATTTATGGTCTGGTTGAAATTTTATACTATACAGGAGTGGTGCAAAAGTAGTTTGACAGTTCACAGTTGACATGTGCCAAGTAGGTTTAGCATTACCATTTATTACAGCAGTGATATTATGTAAATCCATGGGTATAATGTCTAGGAATCATGGGGGCCACTCAATGTGAAATACAAAAGAAAGACTGTTGACCTACTTTTGCACCACCCTGTGTAATTAATTCAATACTATTTCTTTTATTGTCTTTAATGCATTTTCAGTGTTGTGTATAGGATATATTGTTTACAACGCTAAAATAAACATATTTCTATTTCTGAATGTTGGACATTTATATTGAGACTAAAGTGGTGATGTCATAGCTTTACAATCGAAGGCTCCTGGGTTTGATACCCAGTGGAGGCAGTAGGTCCAGTCTCAATTAGCTTCTCTGCATAAAGGGGATTTAAAACAAACAAAACGAATTAACTCTCTGCTATCTAGGGACCTTCAGAATGTTTTTCGTTTTTCAACATGTGGCAGGCTGAGTGGGATGAGATAAGGGGGAACAACCTTCGAACTATCAAGTCCATCAGTGGTGCTTGGTGTTCCTTGTCCCGTCCCTCCCACCAAGAAGAAGTCATCTTAACATGGCTCCGACTCGGACATCGCTGTCTAATGGATTGTCATTTGCTGCAAGGACTGGACCCTCCATTGTGCCATACTTGAACTATCTTTACCTTTTTTCATGGGTTGTGTTTGCCCGTGGAAGTCCATTTATAACTTGCTTTAGATAAGGGGACGTTCCCTGTATATATATTGAAGCGTGCAAAATGGCCATATGTGCCGACGCACCCAACAATTTTAAATTAATCAATGAATTAAAACAAAAAATTAAAAATGAAATTATATTGAGCCTCTATGCAGTTACTTGTAATGGCAAATTGTAAATCTGTTGTTGGTAAATGGACCGGTCACTCTCATACACATAGCAGCAAATGGTTGAGAACAATCAGCTGGTTAGGGTTGGGGGAAAAATCCAGCTGTCAGCTGTGGTGTTCAGTCAATATTTGATTTTTTTCACACAAAAGGTTGTAATGATGCCAAAATTTGCCATTTTCATGATCGTTGTTATTGCCATGGAAGTTATGAACATTTTTACTGAGTATAGTTTACAGAATTGTCACAGAAATGTTTGGATATCATAAATTGTTTGCAAGTTTGGTTCCAAATATGTTGACTGATATGCACAAAAATGAAAGATGGAATGTGCAAATGAAATTTTGGAACACCACAAGAGAAAGTGTTATTGTTTTTGTTGGATCAAAACAATAATCTGGAAGAATCTCACTGTTGACAGTGGAGGGTTAGAAATAGCAATTCTAAACTGGTTGAAGATTTTTTTGTACAGAGGGAATGCAAAAAAAGAAAACGTGTTCCATTTTACAAGCACTATGTTACATTCATTTTTTTGTATTATTATTATTTTTTTATTTATGAATTGGCTTGTACTTCTAAAGTGCACCTCATATATTTTGCATTCTTGATGATGAAATAAACTCTGCCAATATAGGATGACCCAAAAAGGACTTTACAGCTTTGTAAGTGTATAAAAAATTATTCGGAAAAGTTACAGAACTGGTTGCGGAGTCATTTTGTATGGAAATACATCAAGTTTGGCTAGTGTTGTGGAATAGTACCAAATTCTGCCACAGCAAGTGCCAGCGGCAGTTTCATTAAAAGTGTCTGCTTTCACAGGTCAAGAGCGAGCTCACAGTGTGTTTTGGTTTGAAGAAATGAAATCTACAATCATTGTGCAATGGAACTTCTGTATCCACTATGGGAAAGATCCTCCTAGCAGGCCTACCATTTACTTTTGGCTTCATTGTTTTGTTGAGACTGCTTGTTCTGTATGGTTTAAGACCTCATTCGAATGTCATTTCAGTATATTTGACATAGCTTGGGAGGAAGCCGACCAGACACATATCTGGTTTCGAGCCAGCACCTGTTTTTCTGAGAAGCTCTGTTAACACTTATACCTGCAATATTTAGACATCAAACACGAACTGGGACGACGTTACAGTCCCAAGGTCTCCATATTGTATAATAATAATAGTACAACACAATAATAAAACCTAGCAAAGATGACCCCAATCTCATTTCATGGAATCTCTAAAGTGGAGTTGACAAGTACTGTCAGTTCCTAAAAGGGACGCTATTGGTGGGAAATGTTTGAGGGGAGGATATACTCGGCTCCACGTGGACTTGACAGAAAACAGGGAAACAGATCTTTCAAAACTTTCTTTGAAGTAAAAGTGACATTTTTATGAGGACTGGCTGATGACATAAATTCCCAGCACGTCCGCATGTTTCCGGTGTTATTGTTGAGCAAGTGAAGGAAAGCTTTGTTTGTAGTCCTACAAAGTCAACCCGATGTGCATCTCATGAAATCGGCATTCCACGTATGATCATTTGGCAGTGTTGAGAAAATGCATCAGATGGGATGTCTACTGTATTACCAATGGGAGCCAGATTGAAACGAAGTAGTTTTTTTTTTTTTTTTTTTTTTGTTTTTTTTTTGGCTAAAACTATGCATTTCCTTACAAAATGATACTACAAACAGTTTTGTAACTTTTCCGAATACATTTTTACACACAAAGTTGTCGAGTCCTTTTTGGACCACCCTGTATATCAAGCAGTTTTTGCATTAAGTATACACACACACACATGCACACACACAGAAAACCACATTTAGGTTAGTCTAATTTTCTTTTCTTCCTACCAGTTTCAGAATCTGTATTTCAAATTGATGCCCAACATTATGGCCATTATAAAAGCGCTTGTGGTTAAGGATGAAGAAAAGGCCTGTGAAGCCATGGAAATCTTTGACGAAATGATTGAGTGTGCAATTTCTGTCATAACTCCTCACCTGAAGGCTATTATTGAGATGTGTCTGGAGATAGGACGTGATGCATCTTTAGGTGACTGTGTCAGAGTAAAGGCAATACATTTTGTGGGTTGGATAACCAGAATTAAGAAAAAGGTAGGTCTGGTTTACTTAAGATAAATTTCATGGCTGATTTTTTTGTTGTGAGGTTTTACAGTTTTAATCATTGCATTAGTGTTTTTTTAATGAATACTTATAATGTTCAGATGCAGTAGCGGCTTCTGCCTATTTGCACGTTCACACCCAAATAAATCTGCAATGCAATTAATTTTTATTATACTTATTCACTGAACACCATCTCCTTCAAAATATCAAACGTTTCCACACCACATCACCTTTGCTTTACCAGCGCCTGCCGCTGAGATACGTTCACTCCGAACACAAGTCTTGTTCGCCACGTGGTATTATGGGCTTCACACACACTGCTAGCATTGTGTTCCAAATGCTTAAAATAAACTTTCCTTATAGCGCTGTAGTTGAATTATCAAGCTGCACAGGGGGAATGTGGATCAGTCAGCTGTTTCCATATGTGCCTGGTGGTGCATTACAAAATTGTTGCACTGTCAAAAGCTCGTTCCTGTTTCAGTGGAAAGTGTTTGACAATAAATAATAACCTGATTTTAAAAACACTTTAATACTGTTCAAGAACACGTATATTGTAGGTGTGTGTTTATTTAATACCTACATATTGACATCAAAACAACAAAGATATCTTAGCTTAAATTGCAAAATGTTCAATTAATTTTTGTCAACAATAAATCCAATTCTTTTTAAAACAAATAGTCACATAGTGGTTTGGATCCCTGTAGGTCGTCTCTTATTTGCTTTTCTGTGCAAAAGTGGACCTAAAAAATAAACTCAAACAAAGAAACAAATAGCCACGGTTAGGATTTTCCTCTAATCAAGGAAGATCCTCGGTTTGGTGCCCCTACGAGGTCGGCACCCCAGATAATCGCCTGGCCCCGCTTGTTTGATGTATGCAAATGTTATTATTCTTGTTCACTATTATCAGTGGAGCGAAAGAGAAAGTTTGTACTAAATATTTTGCAAATCGACAATAATATTGTAGATTGGTATTTCTATGGCACATTTTACTTCGTAACTCAAAAATTACCAAAATGTCACTTACCATGTTTTACACCCGAACCCTTCATTTAATAAATATTACTTTTCTGTAGTCTGGGAGTTTCTCAGAGTCTGCAAAAATGCAACACTAAACTTTCTTGGTGTGTGTAAATATCCTTACAATTATGCAAGAATGCATAACTAGAGACATGCATATTTTGTCTTTGACAGAGACTTGAAATAACATACTATAATGCTCTTTCTTCATGTTTTTGAAAGGTGCGAGTTGCATTTTCCTGCACGCTTTGTCACAGAATGATGCAAAATAAACTGTAGAATATGAAATAAACTCTTAAACATGAAATTTAGAATTTTTTTACCGATGCAACACTGAAGTCTCAATTATCCTGTGAGTTACGCAAAACACAAACAAATTGATTAATTCTGCTGTGTATATATTTATACATGGGCCTCCTTTACATAGAAACACACTTCATACTCTGACAAGTACATAAATGTGCTCTTAGAATGCAAAATTTTTTTGTGTAATTTTTTGTATAATTTTAAATCAGATTTAGTGTTATATTGACCAATTTAACACCAAAATGCTATTTTATATACCGCTTATCCCAAAATGTGCAGACTTGATCTTTTATTCATTTATAATTATTTATGTGGCTCTATGCATTATTTTGGCATGAGAGTTGTGAATTTTGTGATGAAATACTTTGGTAAATTGATATGGTATAGTTCCAGTCAAAAACTATATTTTTATAAATATTCTCATCCAATTTAAATTGTTTCAATTTCCAAGTATCAGCAACATTATATGTGGAAATTGGTAGTAGTATTAGTAGGGGCCTGCATATTTCGTTTTTGACGAAAAAACGAAATGTGAAAAAACCCATTGTAGTGTTAATTTTTCTTGTTTTTGAAAGGTGACCATTTTGTGACCATGTTTTGTCACGAAATAATGCGAAATAAACTGCAAAAAGCGAAATTAACTCTTAAACACGAAATTTACCGTTTATATACCAACGCGACACTTTCTGAAGTCTGAAGTATCCTGTGAGTTATGCAATTCACGGAAAATTGATTAATTCTGCTGTAAATATTTGAGAAGCAAAAATAAACCCCTTTACACAGGAATAAACTTAATACTCCGGTAACTTCATAAATGTGCTATTAGAAGGGATAAGTTTATTTTGCGTAATAAGTGCAGTTTTTAAATCAAACTTAGGATTATATTCACAATTTTAAAACCAAAATGTCATTTTATATAGCACTTTTCATGTAATTATTCACCGCTATAACACCGTAATTTCATTTTATTTACCGCTTTTGAACCCGAAATCGACTCTGTTTTGTACCGAAATTTTGCTTTTTTAATTACCAAAAATATGTGCCTCTAAGTATTAGCATTGATATTGTGTCTCAAGTAGTATCTGCTCAGTTCTAGTTGAAGAATATCATTCCACATATAATGATCAGCCTTGTATCTCTCTTCAGGCCATTGTTAAAAACAAGCTTGTGGAACCGATTCTGGATGTGCTGTTTGGCCTCATGTGCATGCCCTGCAACAATGATGATTCTGAAGAATACTTTTCGGATGACTCTGAGGGCAACACCCCGACTCAGTGTGCAACACAGACGTTAGATGTCCTTGCATTACATCTCCCACCTGACAAGTTGATACCTCCTCTGGTGAGTGAATTATCTTGTAGTGTTTAGTACCTGAGAATAAGTTTCTAGTCTTATTAAATCTTTATTTCACACATGCTATGAAGTACATTTCAGTAAAAATTGTCAATTGTTTTCATCTTCGTCTGTGATTTCTTATAAATAATATTTTACTGAGAAGGTAGGTCAGTTATGAAAGTGTTTGCACAATAGCATTCGCTTTCTATAAATGCTGAAAAAGTTAAATATTGCAATATTGCAATATGAGGATCGTGTTTTCTTATCTGCAGTTACAACCCTGTTATGGGACAGAGTCACTTTTGTTTACTATAGTGTGTTTCAAAGTCACGCAACCCATACTTTGGTCGTTTGTAACATTAAAACTGTATGAGATATTTAAAAGTTTTCCGAATTATGAATACTCATTCATTGAGATATATTTCAATACTTAACATTATCAGTTTAATCCACACAGAAAATCCTATAAATTAGTAACTGGCAGATGATGCATTTATAAGTTTTCCAGAAATGCACTTTTCAGTTAGGAAACTGTATAAGAAATTTTCGAAGGGTCATAATTAGACATCTGACGACTGATGACATGTTACTCTGTCATTTGTGACCAATATGAGTCATGTGCAGTATTTAATGAGTTTGGGACTTGCGTTTTTAGGAGTGAAAAAGTGCCATTTTAGGGCAATAATTCCTTAGCTGGCAACACTTGTAGGCTGAAATTTTGTCAACAGTCGCAGGCAACATGTACGTAAATATTGGCCATATATTTTCATGAAAAATCACAATTCATAATTTTGCACAGAAATTAAGTGTAAAGTTCTATGCACCTAACACACTGTTCTGTTGTCAGGTGTGGCAAGAGGCTGTCCTGATTAAATCATTGAGCTAATCATGTAAAACAAGCATATTTGGAAACAAAGCAAAAGTTTCGAAAAAGTTATTCCAACTGGAATGCTTTTCTTCTGTCACTGTGTCATCGTTATTATTTATGGATTGGAGGTGAAATTTTGGTGAATTATGTTTACATGTTTGTACTATGACGGGATTGTAATTTTGATTTGTGGCAATTGTGAAGCAGGTGCGGTCTACCCAATTTCCTGATATTTTCCTTTTTTTCAGAAAGTTAATGTTGGGATGTAAGTAACATGTCGTCAAGGGCCGGTCTTTTGTTGTGATTACCTGCTAATTTCAACCTATTTGCATCCTTAAGTCCGATGCCAGACCCCAATTTCAATAACATTGAAGACCTTTCCTTGAAAGATAAATGCTTTTATGAAAAGCAGTTTTGAAAACACTAAAATAACTGTATTGTATTGTTATTTGAGTATGTCATAAAATCATTTGTATATTTATACACAAAAAGATCAAAATTGAAATATTGTTATTAGCAGAGCTGGGTTTATATGTAAATACATACGTACGTTTATGGTGATTTAAGACAAATTATTGTCAATATTTTTCCATATTTCTACCTTTAATACATACTTTTACATATTTAAAGAAAACACACTTATTTTTACATATTTCAACAGGTTTATTTCACATATTGTCCTCCTCCATGGCTGTACACTCTAAGGTGCTGTGCTTTGGGCTCTGAGTGCAGGACGGCATGGGCTCAAATCTGCCTGGGTTCAGTCTTGGTGTTCTCGGCCTGTGTATAGGACTGGTTTCAACCCACCATCGTGAGATTATTGGGGAGCTACGAGTGAGTAGCGTAACCTGATCCCGAAAATCTCCCTATAACGGCTGAGAGTTAGATGTGTTGACCCCACATCACCCCATTACTGGTTGAAGATATCCACGCCTCTAGGTAGGATTGTGGGAGGGAGACTGCCAGTTGGGCAATAGGCTAATGCCCTTCAAGGGCTGTCGAGCCGCGGATTATTATTATTATTTCACATGTTGTTCATATTTCATCATTCTGGAATTGTTCAAAATAAAGAAATTATGAGCATTCCAACTCTCTGCTCCGACACGTGTTCTTGTAGGTATTGTATAAAGGAGGCTGTCATTTGCTGCTTAATGTGATGCATATTGCTTCCTTTGTTAAAATTGTCATGCTTTGATGAGTGACAAGTTCATAGCAAAAGAAAAAGCCATGGGGCTTATCATGTGGTGGCAGTATATGTACTTGTTATTGTTGTGGAAGCTGGCATCATTTGTAAATATACAACAAGGGCAGCCAATTGTCGCCCATCACAGTGAGGCAATAACACAGCTGAGAGGAGTGTTGTGGTCTATTTGTCAAGGTTTAACATGTTCGCATGTTGTTAGTTCTCAAACCAGTGGTAGTGTCAGTCGTGTATTACCTCTCGTTGCAGTTCCAGTACCAATGCAGATGAGTTTATTGGGAGTGAACAGTTAAAATGCCACCAAATTCATTAATGCAATGAAAAATAATAAATTGTTTTTGTTTTTATTTTATTTTATTTGAAATCGCACAATTGAGGAATCACTATGAAGTCTTCTTGGCATCGTTTTGGGTCATTTTATGCATGTGTTAGTCCATATTTTGCCAATTTTTAGTCCACATGTATGTACTATCTGTCCAGGTAGTAAATGGTTGGTTGATGATGGTGTTGCAAGCAAACCTTCAAGTATGAAAAATTATAAGGTCAAATGTGTGGCTCAAGTTTTTTTAAATTAAGATATTCTCTTTTGTGGGTGTTACGTCCCAATAATGTATTCCATAAGAGTCATTCCATGCCAAATCAACACAGCCTCCAACCTGACCATCTCCGATTTTCATAAATGTGGGTAGTTGAAACTATGCATGGAACTTAGTAACTATGAAAATTTTTAGTCTCGTGCGTCTTGTAATTGTTAAATTATTCAAGGTCAAATTTAGCAGAAATTGCCCTTTTTGAGCCCGCTTAGCAATACTAAATGTGCTGTAACTCCGCCACTATTTCACCTAGAAAGCTCAAATAAAGCTTATTGTACAGGGAATTGAACAAACTTTCCAGTGATATATAACAAGCCTACCTTTCGATAAAAATATAATTTTGTCACGTGACCTTGACTTTTGACCTTGAATATCTCAAAACATGTCATCACCAAAAATCGTGAAAAAAATATATTTGGTCCCTCATGCCATACTATAAAACACATCAAAAAATCATTCTGGGACTGCCATGGGATCAGAAGATACAAAATAATATGTTTAACTATGTGACTGATAAAAGCCTCATTACATGAACTATGACGAGTCAAAAGTACTTTAACACCCCCTACAAAATGTAAAGGAGTTATCCTGGTCATGAAAGAAATAGGTTAGGCACAGGGAGATCTCTAGCTGTGTGTGTCAAGCGCAGGTCCGGCATATTGTTGACCGCCATATTGAATTCAAGGCAAACATTTCAAAGGAAAGTGGGTGATGTGAAATATCAAATCAGGCTAGAATTTCACGAGAAATGAAGCAGCAAAGGTTTTCCCAACTTATTTTTTGGCAGCAAAACGTTATACGCTATGTTTCACTTACGATATATGCACATTATAGTGTTGTCAATATTCCTGTGAGCACACTCGTTGACGTCTCTCACACTGACATAGAACATTTGGCAATGTAGCATGTGCAACAACATCGCAAGCAGCAACTATGCCTTTTCTCAGATGGTCAATATCAGGGACTTTTAGTGCATGCACCATTCTCTTCAAATGTTTCTGAAGTTAAAAGTCCTCCTAAGATGTTAGATTTGGGAATGTGCAGGCCTTTTAATACATCCCCATCTGCCCATCAATCTACCTAGAAATTTACCATGAAGAATGTTCACATAGTGTGGTCACACACTGTCCTGTTTCAAAACTCTGGAAAAGTGCCATACCCCGTAAGCAAGGATGAAAAACCTGTTCACTTAACATAACACATCCAAGAGGCCCTCACCATTTAAGGTTCCGTTGTTGAATATGGACCAACCATTCCAGTTCTCCATACACTATACCACATCATTAGCTTACCAGCAATATCCATTCGGCTGGGATCTGTCTACTGTAGATTATCAAATCACAGGTATTGCGTATAATTTTTATTAACTTTACCAGGAACATAAAAATTAGCCTCGCCACTGAAGAATGTTTCATTCCAAAGGAAGTGTCACGCAATTGTTTGAGATACTTTTGCCAATATTCTCCACTATTCAAGTATTTGGTGAATGTTGCTGATTAAAATCATATGCAATGGTGCGTATACTTCTTTCTGTCCCAAGATGTCAGCATGATCTCGCCGAGTTCCTGACACGTGAGGAGCATTCTTAATACTTTGTTTTTAACACCTCGAAAAGAGAAAATGATTACAAGCATGCAGTAATAATTTTTTGCTGGTTAAATATACTTTGGAAAAACCTTCGCCGCTTCATTTCTCGTGGAATTCTAACCTGATTTGATATTTCACATCACCCACTTTCCTTTGAAATGTTTGCGTTGAATTCAATATGGCAGTAAACAATATGCCAGACCTGCGCTTGAGACACACATTTAGAGATCTCCCTGTAAAAAAAAAAAAAAAGTGCTCCCCTGTGCTTAGCACAACGCCATGAAGGCGTATAGGGGGTGTGGGGGTAACACCCCACACTTTCTTCATCCGGTCGTGAGTGGGGGTGATGTGATCAGCATCATGCCCCTGACCGCCTTTACCCCCAAGGGTTTCCCCCATGTACCCATGTTATTCGATGCTGGGTGGGTGCCGGGGTCGCTTCCATTGTTAGAAAAGTTCCCGGATTTGAACCGGCCGGGGATCGAACCCGGGACCTTTAGCATGGTAGTCAGACGTAGTCAGACACGTTACCGACTGAGCCACCGTGGCCACCTAGATCTCCCTGTGCCTAACCTATTTCTTTCATGACCAGGATAACTCCTTTACATTTTGTAGGGGGTGTTAAAGGACTTTTGACTCGTCATAGTTCATGTAATGAGGCTTTTATCAGTCACATAGTTAAACATATTATTTTGTATCTTCTGATCCCATGGCAGTCCCCGAATGATTTTTTGATGTGTTTTATAGTATGGCATGAGGGACCAAATATATTTTTTTTCACGATTTTTGGTGATGGCATGTTTTGAGATATTCAAAGTCAAAAGTCAAGGTCACGTGACAAAATTATATTTCTAGCGAAAGGTGGGCTTGTTATGTATCACTGGAAAGCTTGTTCAATTCCCTGTACAATAAGCTTTATTTGAGCTTTCTAGGTGAATAATGGCAGAGTTACAGCACATTTAGTATAGCTAAGCAGGCTCAAAAAGGGCAATTTCTGCTAACTTTGACCTTGAATAATTTAACAATTACAAGATGCACGAGACTAAAAATTTTCATAGTTACTAAGTTCCATGCATAGTTTCAACTCCCCAAATTTCATGAAAATCGGAGATGGTCAGGTTGGAAATTGCACATATCTGTGTTGATTTGCCATGGAATGACTCATAAGGATTTCCATGAGTGGCAGGAGGTAAAAAAAATATAGTGAGTGGCAGGAGGTAAAAAATATAACGGTCAGGAAAAACAACCACGTCTGAAAGAAAATGAGCGAGAAGAAATGCACGCCATTCAGTGATGAAACAATTGAAAAACTTACATGATAAGTAAAAGTTGTAGTGTTACAGCTCCATGTTCTGAAGAATGTGTGTTCAAGCACGGGCAAGAAAGCTTTTTTTTTAGTTGCCAATAAGCCTCCAACATGTGTGTGTGTTTGTGTCCGAATTCACGTATTTACAGTGTAACTTTTTTTTGTTGTTTTGGTTTAAGATAAGAAGACTTGTATGACTATCGAGATTCCTGAATGCATAGGATGAGGGAAGTGCATACAACATGCATTTTCAATTCATTATTTTGCCTGCTAATTTTGTAAAATATCTTGTATTTTTCCTTCTTCAAAATATTTCAACAACTCTGGACCAAACATGGAGCTCTCAGACGATACCTACTTTCTTTGTGACTACAAATTACATGCCTCTAAATTTGAAATAAAAGATGATTTAGAGTTTGTTGATACAAGTTTGCATTGTCACCTATTAATATGTTTAATTTAATCTGTATGAATACTATAAATGTAAATTGGGACGATACTAATTACCCAAAAAAAGACGAGGTAAAGGTGGTCTTAAGAACATTTGTTTCACTATTCTTATACATAACTACAGATTTTGCAACAAAATTTTAATGTTAAGATCTGGACTACTTCGGTGGGCTTATATAACCTAATATGTTCTTAGCTACTATATTTTTATTTTAAATATCGAAACCTTTCGTGTGGTGGGCATGTATCATAGTGACTGGACTACACCACCCTTCGTGATCAATTGTGTGTGTGCTCCTACTCATTTATGTGTTGCAACAATATTGACTATTTTATCTGGTCTTCATAGAAAGTATTTCAAAAGTAAATTACAATGAAATTGTTGTTTTCGAAAGTTCGAAACATGTTTTTTTGTTAACTCTACACATTGATAAACGAGGGGAAGTTAGAATTCGGCCACATACAGGAGACAGGATAGTTCATGCTGCATATAATTCAACAGACTACCTACAGAAGACTGCGAGCTGAGCATGTGCAGTTCTGCGATTGGCAAGCTTTGTAATCTCTGTCGGAGACCATACTTCACACAAAGTGAAGGTTCTATCGGCAGTATGATGTCATCCTTGGTTCATTTGTAGCAGCGTGCCCAGGAATTTGTAAAGGAGGAATGTAGGTTGTTATGGCTTCTACTATTTTTTTAAACAGTCAACTCATATTTTACCTCACACTTGGGCCACAGAGGGTTAAGATTTTCATTAATCTCTGTCAACCCAAATGGCATGAACGACAAACCAGATTTATCCACAATAAAAGTTTTCAAATTTTGTCTCTTACAAATGGTGACAAATACTAATTCTACCAAGTAAAAAGAAAGTGGTTCTACAAGATATTCCAACCTACGATCTTCAGACAACTGGTCCAGCTCTTTACCACTTTCCCACTCAAATAAACTACCTTGAAATTTTGTCCTGAGAGTCGTCAGCAATCTTGCAAACTTCTGTTTCTCATTAGTTTATTTTACAAGCTGGAATAGACATGAGTCTGCAACTCGAACACTGGACTTCTGTGGTAACTTATTCTCTCCCGTCTACTCTAAATTAGCATATCTCATGTATTGTAAATGTGAAGTGGAATTGTTACGTCCAACGTGCTACCACAATCGTAACTCCAAGATCTGGAGATACGAATTGGCAACACACTGCTCCTATCTCCGGCTAGTCAGTTGGAAGCACCAGTTCTCACTCAGGGATCGGGATTAATGCCACAGATCAAGGAAACTAGTTTGCCATCCTTACGTCTGAGACATCTGGTGGTGAAACATCCAAATTACTAGCAGCCACCGAAGAAAGTAATAGCGAGCGGGTTCATCGCAAGAGTGTGGCTTATTCTGCAATGGCATATAGTTCCCTGTTTTATTTTCATTTTCCTATGTCGCTGCAGTTCTTCCTCTACAATTTGCCTATCCTTAGTGCAATACACAAAATGTAGATGTACTTTGTATTAGAATAGACAAGATGAGAAAGATTGCTTTATATTTCAACTTTAATTTAGCGAAGGAAATAAAAGGTGTAGTTGAATGTTTGCAAACTACTATAAGGAAGTGTTATGGTATTCTCTGTGTACAATGTTATCATTGATTCCTTTCCTAAAATTTAAGTCAAACACTCTGTGTTGTACATACTTATAACCAGCGAAAAATAGTCTATGCAAAAAATAGCTTTAATCCACAAAATATGAAACATGCACCGAACTGTATAACCCTCATTCAAGCTTCCCCCTCCTCTGTCTCTATCTCCCCCTTCCAAAACTGTAAACTCCTTTCTCGCAGAACATTCAATCACCAACACCCACTGACTGCATTTGTTTTGATTTCTGTCTTTCCCTGAGGTTAGGTTGACCACTGAGCTGAATGTCTGTGCTAACCGTTAGCCAGGGACTCATAAGCGATTTTTTATGACAAGGATATATGGTCAGACTAGGTCAGTTCTGTGCCTTTGGTGAAAAAGTTGGCAGGTAAATACATAAAAAGAGGAAGAAAGAAATAGAGAGAGAAAAGGGAAGATAATATATTAAGAATTTTGGGACTCCCATTGTGTATCGAAGGTGACACAATTCACACCAAAAGCAATATTTGGCTTCCTGGGAACTCCTTGCAACAGAAATATATAAATTAATCATTAATTTCGTGATATTTGTATGGATATATATATAAATTCGCTTACACATAAAATTGAAAAAATCATAATTAAAATCATGTTTCAATCTAAAAAAAATAAAAAAATAATGTAAAATATGCATCAAGGCAAAACCAAAACAGTCAACTTGCCAGGAATGGAAATAGTGTTCTTTTTACGACCAACTGTAATATAATTTACAGTATTTCAGGAACAGTAAAATAATATTAATAATATTAAATAATACAACCTCAGCAAGTGGAATATATCTGACTTAACTGTATCTCTTTCTGTCGATTACTCTAGAAGTCTGATGCTGGCTGAGACAATAACACTTAAAACCGATACCAATGCCGATACTCTTACAGATACCCACCGATAATTGAAAGTTGCAAAATAAAGGTTGTTCAAAATATTGATTAATATTAGTGTTTAAATATTCTTATCCAATTATATGCATCAATTTGCTTTAAAATATTAAAAAATTCAGAATATGAAGAATCAAAATATGAAAATAGATATTATCTAGTTTTCATGCAAAATTGCAGCAAAATAAAAATGAAAGTTTGAACTTTGCATAATTTCCAGGCTACAGACCCCGGGAAAGACCAAAATGCCAGAAAGTATCTGGTGGTACCGGTAAATAAATTACGATACCGATACATCGGTATCGGTATCTGCTCAGCCCTAGTCTGTGCATATGAAGAAGTACCTAGGGCTGTTTCTTGATGGCAAAATATTATTTTCGATCACATTCTATGTTCCTGATATCCTACATGCAACTAGAATGACTGTGAAATTTGCACAAAATCAAAGCTCTGCGAATGTAAAGCGTACTTACATTTCTACTTTTTGTTTAAAGTTTGGATCAATATAATTAAATTATCATATAATATCATTTTATATTTGTAAAGAATATCATTTAGTAAAGATGATCTCTATCGCTTGCAGTTGAAATCTTTTAACAAGTCAATTCAAATTTTTCTTGCTGTAATAAAATCAAATATTTTAAAATTAAAAGTCCAAAAACTTTAATACCGAATTGCGTGCATTACATACTTTTTCGCACAAATAAAATAAATAATATGTTGGGTCCTACTCACTCAAAGGCAGTGATAAGTAAAACTTTTCATGACTGAATTCACGCACCGCTCCTCCTTTACCGTTGACAGCAAGACATCAACTGCTTACCTCAGGTGCGAGTAGAGAAACTGATAATGTCAGGTCAATGCTAATTATCAATTATCATAAATAGGTTATGGTTATGGTTGGCAAGAATTAAGAATGCCAACGTGGAACTTTTGATGTCGCCATTTACAGCCAATAGGAAAACGTGTTATTGAAACAAAGGGAGAATTTCTGTGTTTTAATGTTACAATATTAAAATAGGAAAAAGTAACAAAACAGATTTTATAAAGTAATTATTATTTTCCCTTGCACATGAAATGATTAAATAAAGGTTTAGTTTACAGATTTTTATAACAAAGACTAAATTACTTCAATCTTGTCCATTGTTGACAAAAATCGATATTAAGAAGAAATCTATATAATATGTGCTTAAACTACAAGTTCTGCGTGAAAGATAGAAATAATCCTAGCCATCTTGGATTTGAAAAAAAAAAATCAAACTGTTGCATATACTATTTGCGATAATTATTAGCCTGTATGACTTGAATTAGATGTAAAAATATGCATATAATATAATAACATAAGATAGAACAGAAATGTATACATGAATTAATATAAATTATTTTATGCAAGTTATTGACTTGATAGCATACGAATAAGATATATTCCAGTATATGAAATAAATTTGGCTAACATGGTGGTCGTTACATATATGTTCCAAATAATTTCTCATACTATCGTTAGTTCCAGATTTGGCCACAGCCACCGAGTATTTACTGTCTGGACATAAAGTACATATAATGCCACTCATTAGTACATATTAACCCATTTTTTGCAGAAAATTTTTAGCTGGATGAAATTACTTCAAATTCACATTAAAGTACTGTTGATGCACTGATAATGCAAAACAAATGTCATTTTGTTTCAATATGCAGGGTGACTGAAAATTTGGGCATTACATATCTGCAACGTCAGCAAAATGAGAAAAATTTTATGAAATGAGAAAATTTGCCTTCTATGAAAATGATTTTATTCTCAGTGAAATAAATAGTTGCATTTTTAAAGAAGTTTTTATCAATATAAAGGAGTCTTAATACATATATGGAGCACTTAATTGCAATTTTTGTTCTTTAGAGCAATAGTAACATTATATATCATACTATGAGCACTAATTGTAGTTTCAATTAGACTTCTGAATTTTTGCAATACATAAAACAACAAACATTGAATCTTGAATTACTTCTGAATCATGACATGTTTTTCCAGCCTTGTCCCCCACATGAAGTGGCTCTGGGCTCACCTAGCCTCAAATCAATGTGTACCTGGGGAGGTGGTGGTAAAGGTGGCTGGAGAATGGTGCTGATCACATCACCTTTAGAATGGTCGAGATCGAGAATATGTGAAGCCCTACACCCACATCCCATAAATGTGCCTTCATGGCACGATGCTAAATGCACAGAGAACTTTACATTTTTTAAAACTCTATATATTCTTATTTTATAAGGTCTGTGATACTGTATTACAATTTCTTTAATTACGATTTTTGGAAATCATTCGTACACTTCTGAGGTAAATGTTCTACACAAATCATGTTTGAATGTTACACTTGAATTACACTTGAATGGGAAATCTTTGCTTGCAATTATCAATTTTCTTCTAAAAGTGCCAAACGTCTCCTGGCAAAGAAGGCAAGGAAATAATTTGACTTCGTCATCCAGTAACAGATTGCATTCTAATAATTTGTGGTGCACTGGAATTCTCTCGGTTCTCTCAAAATGTTAGTAATGGAAGTTATTTCTTGAAGTTGACTGTACCTTCTTCAACAATTGGCTGTTTGTTGTTGTCAGTCGACTGCTGATCATCATCCATTGTTACAGATTGAGTATGCCGGCTAATAGCAAAGATGAGGATTAGTGACAATTTGATGAAATTGATGAAGAGATAATCACAAATAGTACCCAGGCCAGGATTCGAACCCTGGACTCCTGGCATTGTATCATGCTGTGCTAACCACTTCCATCATGGAGGTCAGCTAATGCTTCATTGAGTATGACCAACTTTTCACGATACATAGTTGTTGTGTATCATACTTACTCATATCAGAAATGCAGCATGAATGTGTTAGGACAGATTCCTAGATAGAGAGTTGTAACTGATTTTTTATAACCTTTTACGCTGATGATGCACATGTGGTACACTAATAAAAATATCATAACTCCAACAATTTAAACCAAGGGTGAAATGCTTGTAGTGTAGTTTCTAGCAGAATATGAGATGCATCCAAACACATGAAACACGTGGTTTCAAATATAACAATGTTGAAAGGTAAAAAAAAAAATTATAAAAGAAAATAACGTCAACATGAAAATATAGTACTTTTCGTAGTGTAATAATACCAGCACATTAACACTTATTGTACTTGTATCTAAAGATATCAGTTTGGCGGTTACGCGGAGATAGGTAATTAACTCTGATAAACTTACTATTCATTTTTCCAAGAGGCGAAATCGATCGTTGCAAAAAACTTACACGGAAAAATGAATAGTAAGTTTATCAGAGTTAATTACTTATTGCACTGTTTAAAGCAAAATAATAAACAAGGTTATGATTAACACTGGGATGTTTGTTTAATGCTGAAAAATAATTGTTGTATTTTCCATATGGGAAAGTACAGTATTTATAAATTAAAATGAAAATCTAGTTTTCCTTTAAAAATGCAATTTTGTTCATAGACTGTTATGAAATTTGTCAGTTATTTCACTTTTTGACTAGTTTCCATCCTTGTTATTATTAGTATTCATAAAATATTGCAGTATAAATTCTTTCCCATGTGTACATGGTGTTTCCATCTTTTTTTATTTATTAATTTAAAAAAAAAAGTTTCAAAAATTTATCCTGGAAGATCCATCTTAATAACATTTTCCCCTCTTTTCCAGTTACATCATGTGCAGCCAGCATTACAAGGTCAGAATTTATATGCAAAGAAAGCTTCTTATATAGCCCTGGCAGTCCTGGCCGAAGGCTGTGCTGAGAGTCTGCGTACACAGTACATGGAATCTTTGCTGCAGTGTATATGTGAGGGTATCATAAACCCCTCAAATCTAGTAAGGCATGCTGCATTGTTTGCTTTAGGTCAATTTTCAGAACATTTACAGGTAAATTTCTGTAAGTTATCATTAGATTACATATTTTATCTTTTCAGTGTAACTGTGAAGTTCACCCTAATTTGACTAGCTGATTATTATTTGATGTCGTTAGAACAACTAATGTACCATAATACAGGGTTAGCCTAAAAGAAATAGACAGTTTAAACACTTTATAAATCGAAATTTGTTTGTTACATCAGAAAGCATTTAATACTGTTGTATAGAGAAAGTCTTCATGTTTTCAACCTCCGCTTTTTGTTTGTCTTTGTGATGTAAGCATCACGTGAGCACCCTTGGTGTACGTCAAGCAGAGGTGGAGAAGGCTTTCTGCATGATTGAATTTGCAAAAACAAATTCTGTTACTATCATGCAACGTTGTTTTAGAACACAGTCTGGTAAGCAACCACCCACAAGGCAGTCAATCTACGATTGGAGCAAGAAATTTAAGGAAACTGGTTGTCTGTGCAAGGGAAAAAGTCCTGGGAGAGGAGAACTAAACTATTGCATTGATATCTGTCATGTTACAAAAGGCCTCACGTAGAACACTTGTAACTTACCAATGTAAACTTTATATGTACTCTTCAAACCATGTAAGTATTTCAGCCCTATTATTAAAACTGTTCTTCCTGTAAAACTTTGAAAGTGTCTATTTATTTTAGGCTAACCCTGTATATTGCTTTTTAAGTGGTTTGATAGGCAAATATTAATGGTGCACAAAGATGGAATGAATTGGAGTTGTTCAGGTTTTTTTATGTGAAATTATATTTTGTTGTTGTTATGGCAGATAAAATTTGATTTCAAAACTTTAAATTTATTACACAGAACAATGAAAAACATCATCATTTTAATAGACAGGGGTAGAAAAATACAGGGTGCCCAGTCGCCATGGTACCAGAATTTTCAAACGTTCTATTTTTTTAAAAAAATTCAAGTTCACTTATGCATATTTTGTGTTCTTTCTGTATCATTTGTATCATTAAATCAGAATAATAAATATGCCATAATTTTTTTTTTACTGTTGATAGCCAAATTTTAAAATCTGCAGCAATATGGAAGATTCGGCCCTAAATTAGAATACATTGCACAGTTATTTATGCTGTTGCCAGTAAACCTTTTTTTTTTTTTGTAAGAGCGCCACTCGGGTAGAAGAGTTAATTACTTTAAATCCAATCTCATAATAATTAATAAATTATATCTTAAAGGCCACATTTCAAAATGTGTAGCTTTATCTTAGTTGGATTCATGGCTCCTGAGAGAAAAAAGAGGCTGCCACCTGAATTATTTTTAGTTCTTCTATCCCTGCTAATAGGCATATTCATTTTCAAAGCGTAGGTCCAGTCCCAATTAGCCTATCTGTTCATATAGTGGACTTGAAACAACAATTCAATCACTCATCAGTCTTGCTGCCAAATGACCCATAGTTTTAGTCCTGGTCTGGGAATTGATGTTCTTTCATTTATTTTATGAATCACCATTTCATCCTTGTTGTCACGATTAGCCAAAAGTTGCAGAAAGAAATGTCAGATTAAGAGGAATGTAAAATTTATTCCTTTTAGTTTTTTTTTTTTTATTACTTAGTGTATTTTTCATTTTGCATTTGTTCACAGAATTAATCATATTCCAGGAATTCTGCATAATTTCAATGATGATCCAGATTCAGAAAAGCATTTTGTCAGGAAATAAATTATAAATTTCTTGTTTAAAAAGTCAAATGCGATAAAGTGCTGGTCAGTCAGCCTTGTACCTAATATGCAGAGGAACATATTTTTGGTAACAAAAACACAGTCAATTTCGAGTTAAAAAGCGGTAAATAAACGGTTCCAACACACCTGGATATACCTGAAAAACCTGGAAATCTCAGTGAATTTGAAAAAAAAAAAGTTAAATTCTCAGGGAAATCTCCAGGAAAATGCACCTCGCTCCCTTCAGAAACATGAGAAATGAACCTTACAGCATGTTATTTCAAATTTTGTGTTTTTGTCAAAAACGAAATATGCATGCCTGTAGTAATGTGTAGTATACAAGTTAATACAGGGCTTTTCATATATCCCTGCAGGATTTTGGATGCCAACTCTGCCGTGGGAATTAGGGTGTCAGTGAGAAGAATAAATATCGAAGTTTTTAACGTACCTTGGTGACTTGACAGTAAACGATTCAAATATGCAGTCCACAGTCTTCCATCAACATGCAGCCAGTTTCCTCAAATTTTCTACACCAGTCTTTGTTGTTTTGTCTGTTGGTGGTTCTGTACCAGTGGCGTACGCAAGGGGGGGGGGGGTTACCGGGTCTAACCCCCCCCCCCCTTGAGCTTTTGAAATATTATGGAAAATGCTGTAGAAAAAAAATTAAAATGGCTAATTTATCACAGTCAAAGATCTGCGACAGTAATAATAATAATAATTTGATTTATTATTCCCATGCAGCATGAAGAAAAACAACATTCCAAACACAATCTAAGCGGCCGCAAAGTTCAATTTTGCAATTTTTTTTGCAAAAAGTCATGCAGTGACTCTCGCGCGAATTGTGAAAATTCCTTGCTTCGTCGCAGTGTGCCGAATTTATTGCAAACGTTCTTCCCGGTACTGATTTCACATCCCCTTGTGAACTCTCAAGTGATGCTGAGTCTACATCCACATCATTAAATAATGTTGAAGAAGTGCTTTGTGAATCACCTAGAAGTGATAAATGTGTTGGAATGTCTATAAACTTACTTTTCAACGAAAACATAGACTCAGTGGAAGTTAGCAACACGTATTCTCGTGCTTCATCATCATCCTGGGCAAGTTCCATAGGTAAAGGTAATGTAAATTCCCCCATGCCATGAAGACACACGTAGTGGTGTGGTGGGCCCCAAAGATTCTCGATCTCAAACTATTTTGCAGGTGATGTGATCAGCACCATGCTCCGGCAGCCTTCATCCCCCCAGGGTTGCTCTCAGGTACCCATTGCTATGAGGCTGGGTACGGAGACAAGTCTGGATAAATTCCAACCAATACCGGAAATCGAACCCGGATATCCCACGAAGTTGTCAGACTAGACCAGCGCGGCTCCTTGAATGAGTTTCATATTTCGATTGTTTCAATAAATTTAATATATTTGCTTGTTTTTATGGATTTTCTTCACACTTAAAATGTCTCACTTATCATATACAAATAACCGTTGACTAGACAATTATTTTGTAACAAAGAAACAAAAGAAATGTAATTTTGTTCTATTTCTTTCATAAATAGCAGCTGCATTAGTAGTAATTATTAGTAGTAATTAAACTAATTAATTAATTAAGAATTATTAATTAATTTATTATTATTATTAATTAAAGTATAATAAAACAATGCTAATGTGAATTTGTAGAAAGTTTTCGAAATAACACCCCCCTTGATGAAATCCTGCGTACGCTACTGTTCTGTACGATAGATACTTGGGTCAAATACCATGTTTTACTGTAACAATTGGCACTGTTTTAGCAAATTGCTGGATGTGTTTATCAGAAAGCATCATATTTCAAGGTTACCTGGAAAAACCTGGAAATATCAGGGAATTTGAAAAAATTAAAATCTTATGGAAATCTTGAGGAACATCATCTCATTGATCAATGAATCTAGTCTGAAGGACTAGAATATGCTCTGCCTGTTGATAATAATACTCACAGCTTCAATAACTTGCTTTACACAAGCTAGTTTGAAGACATAGCCTTGAGATACTGGTTTATTTTGCATTACAAATTAATTTAAGTTTTGTTCATGTGTAAATTTCTGTTTGACAAAAGTGTGAAAATATTTGTTCCATATATATGTGATGTTTCAATTTTATTTTATGCACTAGAATTTACTTAATCTTTCCTATTCTACCTTGGTTTTCCAGAAGTATCGCCATCTGTCCCTGTCCTACACTAATTCTAGCACTTCTTTCCAGTCTCAGCCCCTTACTTCCACAGATCTCTTTACATCATCTTCCCACACATTTCTAGGTCTTCCTCTTGGTCTTGTTCCCTGCATTTTCCCTTCGTACAAAGCTTTGGCTTCATGCATTCCAGCCATTCTCTTCACATGACCAACTAAGATGGCTTGGTACAGAGAATGCACAGAATGGCAGAATATTCAGAGAATGGCTGGAATGCACGTAGCCAAAGCTGTGTACAAAGTGAAAATGCAGGGGATACAGTTATTTTATTTTTTGTAACTCCCACAAAAATCTGCAACGTTAATCCTTAATTATATGCACAACAATGTCATTTTAGTCTTGAATCAGTTTTGTTATTAACACCAGAAAATGAACCGATATGAAATGTTTGCCAGTACCAATAAACTACTGATATTCTGCTGATACAATAAAAAATTGCAGATGTTCCTTGAAGAGCATGAATAATTCATTCACCTCCTTAATTAGTGAATGTAACTTAAGTTATTTCAGAGGGCTTTGCCTTAAACACTTAGACACCAGCCGTGACACCCATGTCACAAGGAGTGTTGTGCGACTTTGGGAAGACCCTTTGTATCAGATAATGTTCTGAGATACATGATTTTAGGGTCATATGAGATGTGATTTATGACAGTAGCAATTAGTAAAGTTTAATTTCATTCTTACTGTATTTGGAGGGAGGGGTGAGCAATTTTCCGTTCTAAAGAAAGTTACAGTTATTATTAGAAATTATATATATATTTTTTTTACCAAAAGTATTGGAAGCAAGTGCGCAATTTGTGCCACAAGAATAGAACACACAGCAGGCAATATGCAAGTACCGTTTGGAACAACCACGTCCTGGTGTTGCCTACGTGGGGGTCAAACATTGTTCAAAGTGCATAAAGAACATTTTTAAAAAGAAACTTTCTTCATCATCATCTTCTACGTGATAAACGAAAATTAGGTTTCTTCGACCAAAGGCATATGGTCTAGTTTATATTGAAGAAAACAAGATATAAATTTTAACTGTAGCAATCATAATTTCCGAAATATTTTTAAAAATCTGAATTTGAATTTCCCACTAAACAAGGGAAGCACAGCTTTTAACGGTAGAATATTCTTTTATCCCAAACTGTTAGCAGTAAGTGTTCTTAACACAAGAATAGTACACACATCAGGTAATATGGAGGTAATGTTTTGAACTCGCATGTTTCAGCATTGCCTAAAAGGGGGCAGACAAAATTCAAATTTCGTAAATAAAAATGATTATTTAATTTCTTCTTCTTTTATTCAGTAAATGCAAATTAGGGTTTTTGGACTATAGGGTTATAGCCTAATATTTACTGATAAAAAATATTATTCAAATCTTAGCGAATTTCAAATTTCCAACTGCAAAACACTCCCGGCGTTTAGGCAAAACTGGGGAAAATAGCCATGGCATCTAATGGTTAAACAAACTTTACAAAAACCATGATGCATGAATTTTATGTTTTTATTCATAAAAATAACAGAATAGCAGAATATTGCATTAAATTACAGGCTATGCATAAATATATTTGATTGATAAAATTATCAGTAATATTACTGTTACACCGATATGCCCATTTGGGCCAATACTCGTAGAGTACTGATTAACCTATCCCATCTCTAATAATAATACTAATATAGAATACAAGATTGGTAGGACTTTGAGGCCATTGCAAAATAAATGTTAAACAGCAGTGCACTGTGCATTGAGTATTCTGGAAAAGGTTTAGGCATTGTAGGAAAATCTCAGGAAAAATACATGAAGTGTTCATGTGGGAACCCTGATGTTTGCTGAGAAAGAGGTAGCTTCTTGACCAAAGAATCAACGTCAAAATCTACTTTTGTATTTTTCGTCGAAAGGGTTGCATGGACCCTTGAACCAATCTGCTTGGTCCAGTTGCTGTGGTGAGGGGAAATTCTTGTAGTATTCTGCTTTTCCAAACTTACGCCTGACAGCAATAGTTTTCGAAACAAGTGACAAATGAACCCCCAACAAGCTGAAGTTGCGGCTAAGCCTAGTTAGTGGTCAACGTCAAGCGAATGGGTCTCCGAATGTGCCTCCCCCTGAACTGCGAGCAAAGGATGCATGTTGACAGCAGGTGTCATGTATGACTGGACAAGAATCAGGCATGTGGCAACACTGCTTTTTTCCCCTTGAAACTCCATGTGGAGGCGAGAAGCGTGGGTTTCTTAAAGTTTGTCCTTTGGTCGATCGGGCTTTAAGCCATGGCATCTGTTCCATTTTCCCTACTCTTTGGCATGTTTTTATCATTTACATGTAGTTTTGCTACTGCACGACCAAACTTCAAAATCCTAGAGGGACTTATGAAACACTGTGCATTACATTATTATCAGATGCAACTGCAATACAATTATCGCATTTGTAATTTTGTTTCTTCCCTCTTGCAGCCTGAAATCAGTAAGTATGCACCTGAGTTGCTCCCAGTCCTCTTCCAGTACCTTGAACAGCTGTGCAACCAGCTACAGAAGGATGGGAAAGAACCACCAGGGGTGGATCGCATGTTCTATGCTCTTGAAATGTTCTGCGAGAACTTGGGGGAGGATATTCTTCCGTATCTGCCAACACTGATGGAACGTCTGTTCACAGCGCTCGACCCAAAGAATTCCATTCATCTCAGGGAATTGGCTCTTAGTGGAATAGGATCAACAGGTAATTACAATCTGGACCGTGCTTTGCTTTAGTTTCTTGTGGATTTTTAGTTTAGAACGGTAACATGTAATTTATTTCATGATGTCTATTCATTTAATATAGGATATTTTCTTGGCATGGCCCACATAACTAGGCCATAGAAACCATGTTAAAATGGGGAAAAAATCATGTGCTACAGTGGAACTTTGATTTGACATTCCTCAGAGGACTAAGTTGAAAATACTTAAAATGCAGGACAAAGTAAAACTGATTAAAAATTTTTAACATTTTGCTATGATGGGACCATGTTGATTGAGTGTGTAATGCGGGAAAATGTAAAATCTGGGAATGTAAAGTCAGGGTTCCACCGTATAGTGTAATCAACGAATTAGGAATATCTGTTGTTTTGTCAATCCGATATTTCTGTAAATAAGTATAATTGTAATTTAAGTTTTGCTACTTTGTGAAATGATGACATGTGGTGCAAGTTACACTTTATCTGAGTATAATAATATTTACCATTCTGCCATATTGTTTGTTTATATTCATTTTAATGAATCTTTTATAAATGCTTTACCAAAGCTTATCATTAAAAAATTTACTCCAGCCTACCTCTACAAATATAGCTAAGCTGAAATTATTTGCGCTGTTTATGTAAAATATCTCCAGTAAAATTGTAATGCGCATTTAATGAATATAAAATATGAGAAACAAGTTTCAGATGTGAAATGCAAAGGTGTCACGTGTGGCTTGAAGACTGCCACAGGACTAACGTGATTGGTTCAATCTGAAGTGATTGGGAAGGAACCTACCAGTTACAACATTACACACTGTTGATACACAGTCAAAGTCTGCAGTAGATTGATTAGTCCTCAAGTAATTTACAACACGTCACTTGTATTAGCTGGGATAGAACCCTTTTTTGGAATCTGTCCATATTTTTTTTTTTAATGAAAGGTGCCAAAATGTCCATTTCTCTTCATAGAATTACTGCAACAATACATCTTCTCTACTATTACTATGAAGTATGGCATTGTTGGGTAGAAATCATTTCACATTTCAATGCCAGTGGTGTAAGAGGTGACTTCCATGTATTACACTCTGGACTGCATTTTACAGACTAACGAGGATCTGGACCTACAGCCAGTATAATTCTCTGTAGGACTGTGTGTGTGTTGTCGTGTTTTTTTCTAAACATGTACTGAGTGTCCCTTTACAGCTTCAGCTTTCAACTCTAGTAAGAATATTTTAGTCCTCGGACATGGTTTTATTGTAGTTATGGTAAGGGGGTTGACCCCATATAATATGATGGTTTCAGCGTAGCCTAAGTGGTGACGCATCCATAATTGTCAGCATTTCAATGTCAACAATGTGCCATATTCCAATTTTTAAAATAATTTTGGAGTTTCTTCTCTGTTTACCTGAAACTTATGCTCCAGTGAATGAGTGTTTTCATGCATGAATTGTTTGTGGACAAGCGACAAGAACACTCTTTCAGTACACACTTTGAAAGCTATGTTGATTAATAAAGTGAACTTTAATAAATACAAAGAACCTAGTACTCACTTCATCCGCGAAACTGTTTCTTCTTTGTTCTGTTATTTTCAGTGGCCACTGCCACCAACTTGTACTGTTGCTTGGCGTGTTTCTATTGTTCTTAGTTCTCCGGTTGCCGCTAGGTGCGCTGTTGCCAACTGTCAGTCTGCATCTGTGTTGTCTGCTATATCCCGGTGTTATTGTTTTTATTTATTGTTTTAAAAATCTGGCCACCTTATACTTGTTGCTTCGGTGTGAAAGCTCTCGAAGGTGGTGTACGTCACTAGAGTTGCTAGTTTTTCTCTGCATTGACTGTTGTTAAACCATTACCTTCTTTGACAGCGAATGCAGCGAAGGAGTCAATGTTGCCATATTTTCCTCGGATAATTGAAAGCTTGAAACTATACCTGAGTATCGATCAGCCAGAAGAAACAATGTGCCTTCAGGTCCAAGCCTTGGGTAAGTTTGTTTGTTATTTCCACAGTAGAATATTGTGTGTGGCAGTTTACTTTGACAAAAAAATTATTCTCTGGAGCAAGACCGTGCATAGTGGCAGAGAAGGGGAGGAAGTCTGTGTGGGCAGGGTGAAGCAGTACATGCTGCTGCGAAGGCTGGTAACTGCAGTCACTCCCCCTTCCATGCAATCCCGTTCCCTCTCACATGTTTATTGATGGAGCCATCTTGTTTGTTTCTGGTCGCTTGCTCCAGAGATAACCTGGACAGAGTATAGGGCTAAACCTATACCAATACTGTGAAATCTCAGTGACACATTTTATGAGGGACTGAAGGAAAAAAAATGCATAACAGAAAAATGAATTATTGAAAGATAATTAAAATGGTAAAATTAATGAAACAAAGAAAGAAAAGGAGTACTACATATAAACCAAAGTTTGCTATATTGCTCTAATCTGTTCCAAATCATTATTGTAAATTCACAAAATCACGAGAAATAGACAATCCGTTCAGCCAATTCCCTGCAAAAATAAAACATGTTGAACATTAGGATGTTTGTCAATCTTATGTGTACCATTACTCGCTTTATACATTTTCCAAGGCCTGCAAAATTTGCTAGAAGCCTGTTCTGTATGACAGGCGACCTCTCCTCGTCGTTGGTTTTGCAGCAGTGTCATTCATTCACCATGCGACCTTGAACTCCTGCCTTACAATCTGGGAACAAGCACACTATTGCCAAACTGAGAGTCACTAAATTCTGCTTTCTGTAGGGTTTTGAAGTGTTCTGAAAGTGTGGCTGAGGTGTGTGTGTTCTCCCTCCCTCCACACAAAATGTATGTGGACGATTGAGAGTGTGGCTCAATCACTATTCACACTTCTTTACCCATGCTTTTATGTAATCCTTCCTAGTTGACAGGAGAGAGAGAGAGGGAAGGGGAAACTTGCTTGAAAACTTCCCTGGTTTCTTGTTTGCCGGGATAAAAAGTAAGGGCCTGTTTTTCAATGTCCTGTTAATCTTTCTGTTAACTAACTGCCAGTTGGAGATAACAGCCAGTCTTAACCAGCACCTGGTTTTTCAATGTGAAAGTAACTGCTAGTTAACTAATCCATAGTTCGTTCTCCAAAACAGTGTGTTGGCAATTCTGAAGCACAGAAATTACAGGAAATTGATCTGTGTGCCATCTCTTAGTATAGTTTCAAACTGTGTCGACTTGCACACAGCCTGGCGTTTAAATATAGAACTACAAGCGTGCCGCACTCGAGAGCATGTTATTGCATTAGAAACGATTGGAACAATGGCTGCGTATCCATTCTGTATGCTTACGAAATAAATTAACGAAACAAGCACTACAGGTTTGGCTTTCTTCTAATAAAGGTCAATTCCATGAATTCCATGTGGGGGGAAATGCTGTTGCGAGGTGCAAGCAAAGATACTTTCTTGTAGAAGAAGCATGAAGAACTCGAAAGTCCAAACATTAATAATACCTGTCTGTTGATATAAACACTATTAATATGTAAATATTGTACATTTGACTGCATGCTTTTTACCTCTCTATGCATAGTTTTTCTTGTATGTACGCATTGCTTGCATTGTAGAATTATTTTCCTGTAGTTTACGGTTATTACAAGCATAAGAAAACAGTTTTTCTTTGTGACGTTTCAGGAGAACGCACGCTCCCTTCATCAGACATTTATTTTCATTTTGACTAAAACTACAGTTATAACAATGGTTAGTATTTTTTTAAACAAAACAAAACATCAATTATATAACGGATTCTTTTTGTTTAAAAAATTACTAACCATTGTTATAACTGTATCTTTAGTCAAAATGAAAATAAACTCTCTATGCATGTTTGTTGATGCTAATGCATCCTCAACACACCTGTTAACCAAAAGCAAAGTCTTCTTTTTCCCCTCTCGAACAACAATCAGCAACAATTTTGTTTAAATGAACACTGTACTGAGAAATATACTTTGTGTTTACCATGTGCTGCTATTGTTAAAATGCACAAGTTGTTTACTGTGCAGACAACAATCCATTGTTTTTGCTTCGATGGCAAAATACAGAACAAGTATTCAACCCATGAGTAAAGCAAAAAAATATTTCTTTCAAAGTGATAAAAATATTACCAATTAATACAATTATTCTTGAACTTGATATTACCAGAAATTAGATTTGGTGATACCCCGATGGGGTAATGTCATTGCTTTGTAATCAGTGGGTCCCCGTTTAGATACCCTGTGGCACATAGTGGTTCGGATTAGTCCAGTTCCAATTAGCCTTCTGTGCATAAAGTGGACTTTAAACTTTTAGTGGATGGAGCCTCACATGCCTATATTCCCATTGAAGCTGGCACCTTTTCAATTGTGCACTTCTCAAACTTTCCTCAAAGTACAAAAAAAAAAAAAAACTGTGATTGGGAAACTTTTGTATTTTACGAACTTGCTATGATTTGGGAATTTAAACTAATTCCACATTTTCTACATGTTTTTTTTTTTTTGTGTGTTTGCTTATTTTAAATAATGTCACATAAACTATACTCTCTTGAATAGCGGATGCAGAGCAGTAGATTAAAACTTGGTGTTGGCATGTTAAAATAGAACAGAATAGGGTGGCAATTAATAAAAAAAAACTACCTAGAAAAGCCATGGATTTTGTTTCATCATCAGGAAGGTTGTGTTTACTCAGGGTTCCTACGCTTCCTGGAAAACCTGGAATTTTAAAATATTCCTTCCAGGCATGAAATGTATTTTCAAGCTGTACCTGGAATCTTGGAGATTGTCCTGGAAATTCCTTTGCCCCGTTTTATTTGTATGAATTACAATAAGTATTCATTTAAAACAGGCAAGTGTCATGATAGTGGTTTATTTACTTATGTCACGTTGCTGTGTATTGTAGTCATAGTTTTGTGATGTTTTATTTTTGTGATTGAAGTATAATGTATAATGCCCCGTGTTTTTGTATTATTTTGTATCGCTCTGAGGTAGAAAATATGATGATAATAATAATGGTTAAAAAAAAAGGGTTTGCTATCCTAAATATTCCAAGTTTTCTAAGGATGATATTCTTGTTTATTTGTAATATAAGATGGTAATTTTTTTAAACTTATTTATACTTGTGTTTATTTTTTCTACCTTTGTATTTTTTCTGTATTGTAAAAATTAAATAACCTTCATTATACTAAGAAATGAAAGGTGTGGAAAGGAGCAGGTGTAGGAGAGTTGGGAGCCTGCATTAAAAAAAATTTAGAACTATTTTTTTTAATAAAAGAAAATATGTAATAATGTGTATTTTGCCATGCTTACTTTCTACACTTGTCCTGGAGCAATTGTAGAAAATCCTTGAAAAGTCCTGGAAATGTCCTGGAAAAAAAGGCATGATTTTGTGTAGGAACCCTGTATTTGTATAACCAAGTTTTCCTATTTTAGGAAAATGCATTGCTTTCGCCAAGTACTTGGATTTTGTCCTGGTACTGGAGTAACCAGCTTCAAGCAATATAACTTTGCTGTTTTTACTTTCATAGATACTCTGGGAGCTCTCGCACGGACGTTAGGAGAAGAACACTTCAAGCCACTTGCCAATGAGAGCATTAACCTGGGTCTGCAGCTGATACAGAAGAAGGATGACCCGGACTTGAGGAAAAGCGCATACGGCCTGTTTGCTTCTGTGTCCACTGTGATGAAGGAGAACATGAACCCATTGCTTCCAGATGTTGTTGATTACTTGCTTCTGAGTATCAAGAGCGTCGAAGGTATCGTAGTAAGTAGTCATTTTTCTTTGGTGATGGGCTTTCCTTCTAGTTGATCACATTCGTAGCCTACTTGGATTTTTCTCAAGGTGATATTATCTTCTTTCCTTCAATATTAGTTTGTAAAACTAATTCTGTTTGTACTTGTAGAACTATTTGAGTTAAATATTAGAAGCTCTTGGGAGGAGGCAAACTATTTATGTGAGACCAGCTTGTGTGTGCTATAAAATATTTTTTTTAATTAGGAATTTTTACTATATCTATTGGCCAATATGTGATGTATTGATAGTAACACACACATGCTGAGCCAACCTCTGTAGCAGAGTGGTTACTTACTCTGATGTCAAGGGTCCTGGGTTCGAATCCCAGCCAAGGCATGAGTGTTCCTCCATCATATCATCACTCATCCTCATATTCGCAATTAGTCACAAGTGGCAAAAAGCAAAGAAAACTAAACCAAATCACTAAATCACATATGTATGGTGAATATATACCAATCAAGAATGTCAAGAAATCAACTAGTAGGTCAAGAAAAAGTCAAGAAATTTTGCTTGTGGTCAAGAATTATTATTTTTTTACAGTGTAGTGATTTTACATTGTTATATACCTGTACTGGGATTTGATAAATTGAATATTTGGAAATCTAAAATTGTATTATTGAGTTGTGGTTAAGATTTTTTTGCTTTTTCTTAAGAATTACGTGCGTGAAGTTTTGCAAAAATATTAAAGTAATGTGGCCATTCTCAGTCTAGGGTGAATTCTGTGTGACCACGCCTCTCTTAAGAGCATGAATCAGCATTGCTTTCATTCATTCGCAGTGTTTCCATCCTCCGAACTGTAAACGTACCCAGACTAACTGTAAATAACTCGCCGTGAGCATAAAAGTCTCAGCTGAAGTTCACATTATGTACAGAGGTCAAGCAGAAGAGAGTCCGAGTGGATCATTAATTTGTACATACATGGATTAATACCGATAATTAAAACAAGTCTAAATATTTTGTTAAAGTACAGCTTCCATTTTCATCTTAAGCAGTCGTGTGGTAGAGGTTTTTCATTCAATAAAAATATCTATTTTTTAAATTTCCAACTATACCTAAGTAGGGGCCGATTAAATACTGCAATTAAGAAAACTGGAAAAAGAAAAGACAGCTCAAGAAAAAGTCATTAATTTTGGATTTGTTATTTTGGTAGACACCCTGATATAAGATCAATGTTTGGGTACAAAAGCTTACATGTTTAAGGGTCAAAGGTGGTAAGTAAAATAACATTTTTGTGTTAAAATTGCAAATGTAAGATTCCCAAATTGCATTTAACAACTGCAGATAATAATACACTACGCTCACACAAGAGAAGAATTTTCACTGATATATCACAATTATATAGAAGTAAAGTTCACCTTGCAAGGAAGGCACATTTCGGAGATGTGATGATCCACATACAGCTACGACATGAGCTGACTTAGTTGTTGAGCACATTAGCGTGTAAATGTAGATTTTTCAGCAGAATTCCATTGAACAAAATTGGCTGAAATAAAACACCAGTATTTGCCTGCCTTCTTTTATGCAGTATTTTTTTAATAGAATGCAAATAATACAATAATACAGAGGCTGATCAGTCTCCATCTGAACGACTTGCAGACATTGCCACCTGGTAAACCAATTTGCACCGAGCACCCAAACTTCACGCACACGATGAGCAGTGTGTAAGCTGTTATCTAGCAGAGTGAAGGTGTTGTGGTGGGCAGAACGCCGCCGAAAACAAATCTCTATTGGGAAGGGTAGGTTATGGTGCTTTTCCATGCCAAATTTAGCATTTCCCGCATAGTAGAACAGTGTCAGAAAAATAGATTGGTGTTAGGATATAATTAGTGGTATAATTAAACGAAATGCACAGCAACTGCCTCCACCATATCACCAACAAATCACATCCAAAGAGGGTGCCTGTGAAACTAACAAGACAGATGCTAAAGAATATCCGGGATATGGTGGCCTGTGAGAATCCACCACCACAGCGTGTTATGACCAAACGGGCCAAAGTAGGCAAAGCAACTGTTAATCGTGCACCCCATCAGCAATTGAGGCTGAAAACTGTCTGTAAGGCCAGCGTACATGCTCTTTTAAGACCACAGCATATCGCAGAGTGCAAGAGCAAGTGCAGAAGGCTGTACGGGTGCCACCTAGCTGGTGACCACTGGAAATTTGTTGTGACAATGGACGAAGCATGGATTTACCTAAGTGACAGGCCATAACCTACAGCGGTGTTGATGCAAAAGACCGGTATCACTTTGTGCATCAAGGCAAAGAAAGTTTCTCCAAAGGTTTCATGATTGTGAGTGGATTTTGCTACAGAGCGAAGCTGCTGATTCGTCAAGTTGAAAAAAATGTCAAAGTCAATGCTGCGTATTACCAAGAACATGTCCTATCATCAGTGTACACAAAAGAAATACAGCCAACTCTCGATTCAACGACCTTTCACAGTTCCCGGGAAATGGGTCGTTATTTCGAAGGGGTCGTTATTGGAATTTGCCCCAATTTTCTGCTTAAACGGAGCTCAAACGGACACAAAGATGCATAGGAGATGGTAACACCATTTATCCTGGTAGTTATACAACCTGTTATGCACAGGACGCGTGTTGTGAGAAGGAAAATAGAACATGAAAACCTTTTCACAAAAAATAATGTTACCTTATATCAATTGTGCACAGTCGTTGCTTTTCCAGGAAATTCTTACAATTATAGGTTACGAGAAACCCGTTTCCACCGAGACCTATGGAAAGGAAAACAATCTCTCGCTTATTGCTAGAGAAACTCGATGAATCTTGACACCAGTTACACTGGCGCTAGCAAAAGTCGGGAGACAATCAGAGGCCTGCACAAGACCTGGAGCAGACCCGTTCGCGAGACATCGCTCCTGAAATGCCATGCAACCTGCGCAACATCCTTGCTTGAGCAGCTTGTATGCCCACCTGCCCAGATCATTCCTGGCAGGCATTGTAGACCCGCCGGGTACCCGCAGTCTTACCATACCTAGTAGGTCTCAGTTCGTTCTTTCCATCAACTGCAGACCCCTCCCTCTGCATGACGTAGTTGCTTCGAGTAGAAACTCCACCGGGCCCACACCGTTCTGCAGTGTTGCCAACTGCAATAGATTTTCACTACTTAGAAAAGGGAACTCAAAGCTTCGTAAGCCACATCACCAATGAAATGAGATTTACGAATGTTCCTACCCCCCCCCCCCCCCCCCCACACACATTGAAATAGGTTTTGCGTGGCACAGGATCCATAAGTATATGTCGTAAATAACCAATATACGTATATATAGTGATATAGGGCAGGACTGAAACATGTCACGTTCGACGCTGAGGTCGCGAGTCAAACAAAACACTGTTCTACTGCGAACACCAGGGCCGTAGCCAGCCAGGGGCATTGCCGTTACCCTCGTTTGGGGGGGGGGGGGGGAGCAAGTACTTGGATAAACGTAACAACAACAACAATCACAATAATAGTAATAAAGTAGCATGAAAGGCATTATTATCCTCATAAATCATGCAAAAAGGGGGTAGAATTCGGTTCTTACGCATTTGTGTTGAAACAGAGGATTAGAAATATTTTTTTTCAACACGTCAATTTCACATTAGCTAATAATGGAAAACAAGCACACAAACTATTTTTGAAAGAAAGAAAGTGCATGATAAATGCATTCCGAATGTACATACATATGGCATGTAAAATTTCCATCTACAATATTTTCTTTTCACATGGAGCACCGGCGCTCAGGGCCGACTCCCGCTACCCCTTTGCTATGGCATTGCACTTGATGAGACTTGTACTTTAATGTTTGACCCCCACCCTGACCCCTCCGCTAGACAATTTCCGTCCAAGGTTGTGAGCAATGCACCCTGCCCCCTCTGGTTGCGCCACTGCGTGCCTGGTTAAGGCACCATGCAATGAAAAACAATTAGTTTTCAGTGAGGAGATTTTTGTTTGCTCGATCTTTCATTTAGATAAATGAAACTGTAATATTGCGTGCATTTCCTGGCAATAAGATAAAAACTGCTTACGCTGAACTGAAATCGCTAAGTATATAAATTCTCCTTGGAGAAGAAGCTCCTCCTAGGACTTCGTAGGATTTAGTAGCTACGTAAGTAGGCAACACTGGCTGCAGCCGTCCACGTGGTGATGAAACACCTGGAGCGACAGGCTGCCGGAGGGCTGTTTCCTTCCAGCAGGTTTTGCAGGTGCCCGGGTCTTGTTGAATGCCCAGGTACCTTGTAAGCGCAGAGCGCCTTGAAGACCAAGAACCCGGGTATAGATGCAAGTCGACTCGTTGCCGTGGGCAGGCGAGCAGGTAAACCTGTTATCGCATGCAAGCGGGCAGTGGGTAGGTAAAAGGCAGACTATGCTGGCCTCTAGAGACAATCGGGCAGAATGAATGTTGGATTATACGGGTCTAGTGGAGCATTGTCTGTTACAAGATTAACTGGTAAGATTAGATCTCGTGGGAGAAACAACACAACCTTTCTAGGCACCAGACAAAAAAAAAAGGCGGGGCTGTAATTTTTGTTCTGGTTCGGCTATGTAAAATACATCGCAAAAAAAAACAACACGTTTTCTTTGCTTCAACCAACTTCATTCACACTCCCCCCTTCCCCATTCAAGGGAGCAGTCCAAACTCCTTCCTTGACTTGCATTGTAATCCAGTGTGAAAAAGGAAACGCTCAACTTGCGATCTGTCTTCACCCAATGCGTATTCTAGGACATGTCATTAAACAGCGTCCCAGTCGAAAGTAATTTAGGTTTGGAATTGAATTTCACTTTAAACTGTATATTTAGTCCCGATTAGCCCATCAGCATAAAATGAACTGAAAACAAGCTTTATGAAACTGCGCACTTTTACATATCAAAATGGTAGATCGTTATTTACTCTCACGTTAATCGATGATTTAATGTTGGATTTAGGAGTATTCTCGATGTCAAACACCCAGTCCTCCAAAAGTTTTCCCCTTGAATAATGTCTTTTTAATCGATCTCTGTTTTCCTTTCTGGAGATCGAATTTCGTTATCCTCAAATGAAAACAGCTTTGCAAGATTCAAAACAATAACTTTTTCCTTTGCGCTGGATGAGTCATCGCTGTTATCGGCAAGCAAGAGCTTTGCAGATGCTAGACAAAACACTGGCGCCAGCTGCATCATAAAAACAAGGAGACCGGCTGGAAGTTCGAGAAACAGGTGGCGGAAGAGAAAAATCCCAGCATTTTAAAGATAATGCAACTGTCGAAGACTGAACATTTAACAGCAGTGTAAAGAAGAAAGAAATGTCCCTTGCTTTACGTTTTACCATACAACAGACAATAATACGGGTAAAATTTCCTATGCAGACAACAGCATAAAAAAAGACCTGAATTCTGCAATTATCAATATTGCCGTGCACACCAGTGGCTGAGAATAAGCTGGGAAAAGGGGGGGGAGGTGCCGTGCACACCAGTGGCGGAGAATAAGCTGGGAAAAGGGGGAGGGTTAATCTTTTTATTCCGTTTTTGTTCGTTTTCAAGAATATATCCAGAACTGGTTGCTCCATTTTAGACGTCAAAGGAAGAGGGGTGGGTCCACTTCCACCCTCGCCTGTAATCAGCCCGTGTGCGCACACGAGCAAGAAAATCGCCCCTCCCCCCTTTGCTGACAGGAAAAAAGGGACAAGTCAGTCAGCCAACGGAACACTTTTTTGGCAGATATTACGACACAATTAGGAAAACTTATGAAGCGGGAAACTGGAGTTATGATGCACGTAAGATCGAAGTAAACTTTTGTGGAAACCTGAATGACAACGCATTAAGCGGGTTGACTATCTTTAGTTCGCCTATGTGGCTTTGATTATCTCTAACAGTTTCGCGTTTTTATGAAGTGTTGTAGGGAACAAAGAACACGTTTTGAATGAAAACGGTTACTGGAAGTTGTCGGCTACAAGGCAGAGAGTTGCTCACTCACGGGAAATCTAGGTCAGAGCTGGACAGATGGGCCAGACTTCCAGGTGCCATGCATCTGTATTTTGGAACATTCCTGCGATCTTATCTCTCAAGGACCAAGGTGGTGTATTTATCGATGAAAGAGCTTGACCCTCCATACACATTGGCAAAAACTGCAAGTCCAGCAGTCATATCGGGCTGCTCCCCCCCCCCCCCTCCTCACCTGCGAGTTTTCAGCATCTCTCAGGACAAGGAAACAAGTCAAGGTCGATTTAAAATAACATCTTCTCTTCTCGCGTATCCAAGAGAAAGCGTGGCAAAACAAGCCTGGCGTGTTGGGTAGCGGCCGTCGGGTGCGGGGTAACATTCATGCGCTTGAGGGAGGGGGGGAGAGGTCAAGTGCTATTGGATATCACTCAAGCATGGTGTGGTGGTGTCTATTTTTAGTTCAGACCCAATTGTGAGCGGTAGAGCGCTCGTAAAGGGAATGAGTGGAGGAAAAAACAACGCATTTTTCGGCCGATTTCCTTCAATTTTTCAACTTTTTTTTCCAAATGTTTCTAATTTTTTCTAAATTTTTCACGGTTCCCGGGAAAAGGGTCGTTACTTCGAGAGGGTCGTTATACCCGGGGTCGTAGAATCGAGAGTTGACTGTAACTGTCTTGTATGGAGCAGACACCAATCATGTGGAACTGCACCAGGATAAAGCTTCAAGTCACGCGGCCAAATTATCGCTAGCCTTCTACTGACGCATGGCAGCTGAAACTGGTATCCATTCTATTCCGTTCGAGGACATTCCAGTGAAGAGTCCAGATGCTAGTCCGATGGATTTTTGTGCTTTTGGACTTCTTAAATTGCACCTTTCAACACGTCAGCGTCGCACTGTGCATGGCCTATGAAAAGCCTGCAAGCAGGAGTGGAACAATTTACCCCTGGTACAGCTGCAACAAAGTGTGCTGCAGTGGAAACTGCGATGTTGGCAGGCTGGAATCTCTTAGGTAAGCAACACTTTCATTTTGTTCGGATGGAAACGGATCAGCCTCTGTACATAGCATGTTGGCTTTTATGTGCTTCAGGTTCATGCCGAATAAATCTTTCTGGTGTTGAAGTCTTTGAAACTGGTTCTGGGGAAAAGAATAACAACAATAACTCCAATTATCCCATTATGCTTACTGAAAACTTACATGTATCCCGTTATGCCCCTGAAAATTTTAGGTTTAATTGTACTTGTCTTTTTGCCCAAGTGAAACCACTAACACAAGCTGCAATTTCTATGACCTCATGTTCTTCTTTAGTCCCTTCTTCATTTTCTGATTCAGATTCACTGTCGCTGCTTTCAGAGGTCAACAACAAGTGAGTCCACGTCATGCAAACTTCATTTTTGAACCAAATTTGGTGTTCTATTACGTAAAAACAGACAACATTTCTTTTGTCTAAATTTTATTCTCTTTCTTCTTTTTTCATCTTCTCCTTCTGCTACTGTTTTTGTTTACTACAGCTAGCATAATCTTACCTAACATGATTGTTGTGTTCATAGTGTCTGGGAACCAAGCTGAAAAAACTTAAAATGCAGGAAAATGTAAAATTGTATAACACTTTTGTATTTTGGGACCATCAAGATTCAATGTATAATGTGGAAGAATGTAAAATCTGGGAACGTGATATCAGTGTTCCACTGTATATGCACCTTCTGCACAGCAGCAGTTGGCGTTTATATATGCCATCCCCACTTAAGGGGTTGGCTTTCGATCTCACCATCCAAGTTCCCGGGTTCGAGTCCCTGTCTGGGAAGGCATTTCATCACTCATCCCCACTATAACATATAAGGTGATTTTGACGTTGATTTTTTTACTACTAAGTTTTACTACACTCTTGTGATTATGTATCAAAGAAATAGAGCAAAAAATTGTTTCTTAGATTTATTGAAAAGTTATCGTAGCACACAATTATAAGATCCGTAAGTCGCTACTTGACCTTGATTTACGTAAGTAAACTTATTGAGATGTTTCAGATCAGTACATTGGATTGTATTGATGAAGATAATCAAAAATAGCTTTATGCTTTTTCAATATTCGAATACAAAAATTGAAACTAAATATTACCACCTATACTTGCATGAAAATAGGCTAGCCTGCTTTTGAGATTTCAACCGTTTGTCTTTGCAATGAACTGAATAGCGCTTTTGTTACACCTTTCCATGACTTAACATCACATTAATCACTAAACATTTCGTTATTACTGAAATAATCACTTTTCACTTTAGCACTTTTCTTCTATTTCACTTTCCCTTCTGCAAACTGGGATACGATTTGAAGTGGAACAGTTGGTGAAATCTTCTGGAGACGATCAAGGTAATGTTTGATGAGACTTGTAACTCCATGTACACATTTCCATCGTCTTCGCCGAACTCTCGGACCAACTAACTTGGACCCAAATGTTTTTGCAGATTCCAAGAACTAAGAACCGTTAAAACAGTTACCAACCTTAAAGATTTTGGATTTTCTTTTCTCAATGAGAGTGCGTCAACTGTCATTCGGTCGAAATGATGCAATCACTACTGTTCACTTGCGCCAAAACTAACAATTCTGCTCTCTGTGAGGCTCAGTCCATTTTCATGAGGGGTACCCTGTAGTTCTTTACTTCCTTTTCTTCTCGGACATCTTAACAATCAGTTACATCATCATTGTGGATTAGCCAAAAGCAATGTTAAATTACAAAAATACAAGTACAATATGAGTTAGGGTGACCAACTCTCCCATATTTTCTAGGATCTCCCGTTTTAGATTTTGGATCCTCCCAGCTTCCATATTGATATTCTATTTCTCCCATATATTTAAATAACAACAAATATTGCAAAATTTCAACCCATTTCCAGTTCAGCGAGCCATACAAAACTACAAGTTGAGTGCAAGATCTTGACGTTTAGCCTTTGTCGGTTGGAAGTGGCATCATATCTTCCAGTAGTTGATTGATTATCTTGTTCTGCAGCAGCAGTAGACAAAAGCATGTGGGTTAGCAGGACTAAGAAACATGCAAATTTGTAAATACACTGCTCCACAAAACTTAAGCAACTCGAATGAAGTAGGACTTAATGAAAAGAAAATGTCAATTCACCAAGTTTAATGAACATAAGGAAGGTACAGATGCACAATGCAACACAAATGAACACCAACAATTTAGATATGGTGTACAGGGTGGCCAGAAAGTTCAGTACCACTATAACCCTATATGAAAAGCTGGAATCTAAGAGGGCAGAGGCTGTCAATACTGTGTGTGGCCATCTCGAACAGACACCCAGGCATGACATATGGCCTCCATGCTGCTGATCAGTGTGTTTATCAAGTCTTGAGGAAGACAGGGCCATTCCTCTAAGAGGGCTGTCTGCAGTTCAGGAATTGTTTGTGGTGGTGGATTGTGCTGTGCTATTCTTTGCCCAAGAGCATCCCAAACATGCTCGATTGGATTAAGACCCAAAGAGTATGCAGGCCATTCAATACGGGCAATGTCTTCTGTCTCCAGATATCGGACACAAGATGTGCATGGTGTGGGCATGCATTGTCATCCATAAAATGGAAGTCCGGAACAAATGTTCCACAGAAATTGCGAACATGTGAATGGAGAATTTCATCCCGATAACGTTGTGTCGTCAAAGTTCCATGTTCCACAATATGGAGGTCCGTTTTCCCATCCAGCATGATACCACCCCACACCATGATGGAACCACCTCCAAAGGACAGCCTTTCAACAATGAAGTTAGGGTGATATCGTGTTCCTGGCTCTTTCCACACTAATATCCGACCAGAATCAGACGACAGGCTGTATCGAAACTCATCAGAGAACATTAGTCGTGCCCACTGGTTTTATCCCCATTCGACATGTTCCTGACACCATGTGTATCGCGTACGTTTGTGCTCCCGTTTCAATGGCACACACAGCACAGGCTTCCTGGCATACAGTCATGCTTTATTCAGCCGTCTACGAACAGTTTCACAACTAACACGTCGTCCCGTAGCTTGAAACAGATCATTAGCCAGTTGAGAGCATGACTCTTGGCGGTTACGTCTGGAAGTGATTGTGAGAAACCGGTCATCAGCTGCTGATGTCGTCCTTGAACGACCTCCTCCATGACGTCTACTGACAGTAGGACCATTTTGGAAGTGAAGCCACAACCTTGGCACGACACTTTTATTCACATTGAATTCATGTACCACTTCCACTTGGGACCGACCAATTTCCAGTCATCCAATTATTCGACCTCAGTCAACGTCACTCAAATGATGTCTACGATTCAATTCAAGGTGTCTACACTTCATATCCCATGCACGAACCACCACTTCACTGCTTGAGGACTGGGACAATACTAGGCTGTGGTTTGCGCTGGCAGGCACAAGCTGTTAATCTTCGTTTATAAGGTGTTACTCACGCATTATAGAGGGCACTCACACTGCCTGTGCTTGTTTTTGTTTGTACATGTCTCATACAAGTGTTGAATGGGCACCACATCTCACCTATCCCACGTTGTACGGAGTTGCTTAAGTTTTGTGGAGCAGTGTATTTATTCTCTATTGTGATCTGTACATTATATAAAATGTAAATTAATTCTTTTATTTAATATTATTCATTCCGTAAACATTTGTAGGAGTGTTACCGTGCTCTAAAAATGCTCAAAATTTGTTGCGACTAAACTAAATCTCCTTTAAATTCATGGCCAAAAGTTGGTCACTCTGAAATGAGTATACATTCATAACGTAGAACACACTGTTCTCTTTTTTCCTAATACATGCAAGCATTTTGGCTAAATTAAAATAAATGTACAATTTCCTCTTTACAGCCCCACTTTAAGGATGGAGACAACCCTGCATTCCCTGTATACGAAGATGTAAGCGACACACCTGAGGAGGAAGACATCGAAAATGAATCTGTGGAAGATGAGGAAGAAGATGAAGATGTTGCAGGTATTCTTTCCTGATTTCAACATGTGCATGCACAATATTAGGTGCTTCTTTATAAGTGCCTATTTTAAAATTCTATCTGAAGGGTTCCCATTATTCTATGAGCAACTTCTTGTGTATTGTTTGATTCAATATCCTTGGCGGATTCCTTGTCTTTCTTCATGGTAGGCAGGTGTGTTGTGACGTCAAGTGAGTCATGATCGGAGGTTAGAAGATTTTTTCCTGGAGTTACCTGCTTATCAGGCAGGGTTGCCAGTACATAGTCAAGGTTGCTGTCATCACGTGTTTTATGCATGTTGAACTGGTGTAACCTAATTCCGTGAATGAACGTATCAATAAACCACTTATCATTTTGACAGTTTATAGTTCCCGTATTTGAGCTTTCCCAATTGATGGCCAGGTTGAAATCACCAAATAACATAATATCACCACTTATCATTGGTGCTAATACAGAATCCCTGCAGGCTTCGAGGATGGAAATTGGAGAGTTCTTATGGGGGCGATAATACGATCCAATGAGCAGTTTTTTGTTTTTTTTTAATATTGAGTTCTATCCAAATAATTTCACAGTAATTGATTAGGTCTCCTCGTATTTTGCAATTCCATTTACATTAACGCAGATCATCACTCCTCCACCACGACAACTTACATGGTCATTTCTAAATACATTGAAATGTTTTAAAAATGGAAATTCACTATCCATCACCGTGTTGTTTAGCCAAGTCTCGGTGAAAACTAAACAATCATATTGTAATAGCTCGCTTAAGTGAATGTCACAGTCAGAAAATTTGTTTTTTATACTTTGCACATTCTGATAATACACGGAAAAAACAGTATTGTTTCCTTGGGGTGGTCCTGGATTGACATGGATATCGCCGCATAAGACCACGAGGCACAAGAGGTGAAAGTAACATACAGTGGATGGCTTACCTGGCGGTCGTAAAGCACAACACCAAGAAAATAACACCACAATTTACAGAGGAAGAAGCACGCTCCCAGTACTATCCGCCATCTTGTCTCTTGTTCTTGTCTCTTTTGGGAGTACCCTCGTAAGTCAACTTGATGCACTGTAAAGCTAATCGGGACTGAACCTGCAGTTTAAAGTGGGATTCGAACCACTATGTGCCTCCACCGGGAATTGAACCCAGGACCCCTTGATTACAAGGTGATGATGATTAGTTGATATGTGATAGCCAGGATGGTATCTGTCGGCGAAAGCACAGACACAGAACGTCCAGCAGACAGATACCACGTGTTGTTGAATTCCAAGAGCTTGCATATCACCTATTGCCTAATATAACAATGTTCCAAACTTTTTGTTAAGAGTGTATAATAATTGTGTCTCTCTTTTCAAAAAAAATTTTGCCTATTGATTTTGGTGATTGTCACCATTCACAGAAGGTTGTTGAATCAATCAATGTACCTTCAGTCTGCCTTATTCAGTTAACAGACTACGGTGAATAGTGACAGTCACTGAAATTGATTGGCGAATGTGGTTTTTTGTATGCAAAAAGCACATGCAATTATTATCTATTTGTGTAAGAAGAGAATTCCACCATGTTTGTGCTATGAATTTTTCAATTTAGTTAATACTATCTGTCATGTAAGGAATCGATAGAACCACATATTTATGGTGAATAGAGGATCAAGATTTTGGTACAAAAACAGCACATTTTGGGATCTAAAGCAGCATATAAAGTGACATTTCAGTGTGATTATAATCCTAAATCAGATTTTAAAACTATACTTATTACACAAAATATTTACATTTACGTAGTTATGAGAGTACAAAGTTTATTCCTGTGTAAAAAAGTCCAATTTTGCTTCTCAAATATTTTACCAGAATTAATCAATTTTCCACATGCATTCATAGATAATCAGAATGTTTAAACTGCTCTCATTTACTCATAAATTTGACTTTAACTTCACAATGTTGATGCAAAATTAATGAAAATTTGTGTACTCGATGGGCCATAAATGTTCATAAGTGTACTTTGTGCTTAAATTCAAACTGACTCTTTCCAATATCACTAATAACTCTCTACAAAGCCTGTGACTATGTTCCAGGTTCTAGGACATTAGTGCATCGCGAAGAAACTTTTCGGACCACTGGGACAAATAAAACCATTCTAGTACTCTTGGAAAATCCAGGACGTATAGCAACCATAAACCAACTGGATACAGTAGCTTTTACCACAGAAAATTAAACACACATTTGAGTTGGCTAAATAGCACATGAATTTTACATTTTTAATCAGACTTAAAGGAGTTACTAACTTTTTCCATGAAACTATCTTATAGAGGTTCTATTAATTTCGGTGGCCTCTGTGACCATCCACTTGGGAACTCATTGCCTCACTGCTAGGCTGGCTTCCGGTTCCTGTTGTTTCCCTGCATGCCACTAGGAGCACTAGTGTAGCCAGTTCCAGTTTGTGTGCTATATGCTCTGGGTTTAAGTTGCAGTAGCGAGAGCCAAATGTAATGTGCCTGACCACTCTCGATGTTCAGATCATGTGGAAAGTGCATAATTGCATATGCCTCTTTGATTTTGATGTCAATCAGCATGTGCAATGTATGCCTAACTGAAACTTTTTTGATATTGTGTTTGTTGAACTTGAAGTGCTTTGCTAGTCCAGTAGTGAATGGGATAGTGTAAAAACAACACAGCATTATTTAAGTGCTGTTGTATACGCTCATTGATGGTTCTGATTGATCTGCCAATGTAATGCAGATTTCACTAACACTGGGTGTCATATACTCCTGGGTTGTCAAAGGGTGAGAGAAAATATAATTTGTGTTTGTTTGGAGCATTGACTATTTTGGTCACTTGTTTGTGTGCTAGTTTGTTGTCGAACTGTCTTAGGGTCTTGGCAAGGTGGTAGGATGTGGTATGGTGGTAAGGGAAGGCAATCCAATAGACCCTTTATCTCTGCTTTGCTACACCATGTTGAAAGTTGATGCACTGTGTACCCATTCTTAAGTCCTGTATCTGTGATTATGGTAACTTCTTCTCTTAGATCTTCTTCACTTTTGCAGTGAGAAAAAGCTCTTCGGTAAAAGTTAAGCCACACATTGGCTTTCTGTTTGGGTGGATGATTGGAGAGATAGTGAATGTACTGGCTCCCTGCCCCTGGTTTTCTGTGGACTGTGGTGGTAATTAATTATAGAAAGTTGATGCTGCATTGGTTTTCCAGTTCTATGGTGAATTAGAGCCTGGGGTGAATGTTGATCAGCTTTTTCATCAGTAGATCTATTTCATCATCATTTTTGTACACGACAATGGTGTCGTCTGCATATCTGCCATATCTTTTGTACTGTTCTGTTGAGCGAACAATGTCTTATTTGGCTAAGTACATCACAATACAGTCGATTCTACGACCCTCTCAAAGTAACGACCTTTTTCCTGGGAACCGTGAAAAAGTTTGGAAAAAGTTGGGAAAATTGAAGGAAATTAGCCGAAAAATATGTTTGTTTCACTCATTTAAATTTGCTGTGTTGCCATTCCCTTCACGAGCACTCTACTACTCAGAAGTGGATCTCATCTAAAGATAGACACCACGTTTCATTAATATCCAATAGCACTTGACCTCTGTCCTCCCCTCTTCTAAGTGTGCCAATGTTACCCCGCACATGACTGCCGCTACTTATGCACCAGGCTTGTTTCGCCATTGTGATTTTGCTTGCTCTAGGATATGCTACCCTCTCTTTGTGCTTGTGCTATTACGACTTGGATTTATGCATTGTGGTTTGGATTTCGATTTTGTATTTCTCTTGGTTTTGATTACGGCTTGTTGGCGGCTTACATTTTTTTTTTATTTGTTTGCATTTTTTGATTTGGATTTGTGAACGATTTTTGATGACCCATGCTATTTATTACGGAATTGTGTTTTATATATCAAAGTGGGGGGGGGGGGGGGATGTTATTTACTCTGACGTTAATCGACAATTTATTGTTGGATTTAAAAGTATTGTGGAGGTCAAATACCCACTGCACCAAAAGTTTTCAGCTTGAATAACATTTAAAATAAAATATATTTTTAAAATCTGTCTCTAATCCATTCTACATTGAGCATTATGTGATTTATTTGTAGCATGTGAATGATTCTGAAGAAAAACGGTAGTTGTATTATATTGAACTTTTTGTGCATGTTCTAAAATATTTATTTTTGGGTCAGGTGCAAAATAAAAGTTTTTTGCTCATCAGATGCACAGAACAGAAAGTCGTTTTAACTCTTGTTTTTCTCTCTGGAGATCAAATTTTGTTATTGTCAAATCTAAACAGCTTTGCGAGATTCAAAACATTTACTGTTTCGTTCACACTGGATGAGTTAGCAGCAATCGACAGCTTTGCAGATGCTAGACAAAACCCCGATGCCAGCTGCAGCAGAACAATGAAACCAGCTGGAAGTTTGAGCAACAGGTGGCGGAAGAGAAAATCCTCGGCATTTTAAAGATAATGCAATTGTTGAAGACAGAACTTTTATCAGCAGAGCGAAGATGAAAGAAAATGATCCTTCTTTACATTTTACCATGCTGTTAATGCAACAGACATACAGGCAACATTTTCTATGAAGACAGCTGCATTCAAATACAAAAAGGGACCTGAATTCTGCAATGATCGCATTGCCCTGTACTCCAGTGGCAGAGAATGAACTGTTGTAGGGGTAAGAGGTCACTTTTTTTCTTTTTTTCTGGTTGCTTCAAAGTCAAAGGAAAGGAGGAGGCATCCACCCTTGCCCGTAATCAGCCAGTGTACACACATGAGCAAGAAAATCATGGCTGAAACACACTGCATTCCCTCTTTCACCACGATTGCTGACGAAAAGAGGAAGAAATTACTCAGCCAAATTTTTTGACATCAGCACAGCTGGGAAAATGTATGCAGTGGGGAACAGGAGTTATGACATGCGTAAGATCGAGGTAAACTTTTGCCAGAACCTGGATGCCAATCCATTAAGCAGGTTGACGATCCATTAAGCAGGTTGATGATCTTTAGTTGGCTTATGTGGCTTCGATTACCTGTAACAGTTTCCCTTTTTTATGAAATGTTACAGGGAACGAAATAACACATTTTGAATGAAGGCTGTTACCGATAGTTGTTGGCTACTGTGCCAGGAGTTGCTCCCTCACGGGAAACTACTGAAACTCGAGTTCAGAGCTAGACAGATGTACGAGAGTTCCAGGCACCATGCGTCTGTATTTTGGAAGATTCCTACGATATTATCTCTGCATCTCTCGTTTGGCACTGGTGAATATTTCCAAGGTGGTGCATTCAGCGATGAAAGCCCTGCCATGCACATTGACAAAGAATGCAAGTCGAACAGGCCTTTCGGGCTGCTCCCCCGAGTTGTCAGCGCTCTTAGGACAAGGAAACAAGTCAGGGTCAATTTAAAATAACATCCAAGCTCTCTCTGCATTCGATCTCCTCTTCTCAACTTATGCAGGTGTCTACTTTGAATTAGCGAAACCAGTTTTCCCAAAGGGTCTTGTAAACAACCGAAATACATTAGAAATCCCATCTTATCAGCTGGGGAACGGAAACACTTCGGATTAAAGGGTACTTCGTATTAACCAATATCATATTAACGAGGTTTTCTTGTAATAGTACACAACCTTAGGGGAATTAGCAGTGACCAACAGAAAAAGAAACACTAACTAGAGAATAACATTCTAGTGCAAAAGTATAGTTGCAATTTCACTTTATTAAAATTATGTAACATGTAATTTTGCACGAGTCATATTAAAAAAAAAATGTGCATAAAAAAAATGGCCTAAGCACAATTTTTACACTTTTTTTTCTTTGCTTGTGGGTGGTCTGAGGTGGATCAAAATTGGTGCAAATTCCAAAACGACCCCTTCAAAATAACGTTCTTTTCCCAGGAACTGTGAAAGGTCATAGTATCTAGAGTTGACTGTATTGACTATGGGTGCAGAAAGAAGATTGCCCATGGTCAATCTCTCTGTCTGTTTGAAATGTTTGTCTTCAAACTGAAGGTTTTTTGGTCTTAGGCAGATTTCCAATAACTTAGGTACTTCAGATACTTCCACTGGGATGATTTTGTTGATTGTAAGTCATCTTTCAACTGAGGTGAGGGCTAGGTCAATCGGGATGGAGTTCTACATGTCAACTACATGAATGCTTGCAACTTTGTCATGGTTAACTTGTACTATTGAGGTCACTAGTTCTTCGGGGTGCTGTTGTGGAAAATGTAGGTTAGTTTGTGGTTACATCCTGAGAATTTCTTTTTTAGCCAGTTTACAAAGTGGATCGTTGGTTGATTGAACTCCGTGACGATCAGGGACATTGGATATCCCTGTTTGTCACCTGTGAGTTTTTGGATTGCCGTAGGCTATGATTAGGGGAGGAGGGGTTTAGGAGGAGTTTACAGTCCTGTTGGTTGAGAATTAATCACACAACTGTCAACCACATGCTTAATTATATGCTTGCACTTGTCTGTGGGATCATTGGTGATAGTTTTGTACGAGTCTTAATTTAATTTTTTATTAATTTTTTGTGAGTAATCACCTTTATGCATGATTAATCAAATTAAAAGAACCTCTACATGTAAGTTTTGTGGAAAATGTTAGTAAGCGACAAAAACCCGAAATGTGAAACAACGCATTGTAATGTTAATTTTTCATGTTTATGAAAGGTGCATTTTCCTACCCTGTTTTGTAATTAAATGATGCGAAATGAACTGCAAAATGTTAAATAGACTTTTAAACATGAAATTTAGTGTTTATTTACTGACGCGACACTTTCTGAAGTTTGGATTATCCTCTGTGTTATGCAATTCATGGAAAATTGATAAATTTTTGCTGTAAATATTTGAGAAGCAGAAATGGACCCCTTTATACAGGAATAAACTTAATACTTTGGTAACTACATAAATGTGCTATTAGAAGGGATATGTTTATTTTGTGCAGTAAGTGCAGTTTTTAAATAAAATTTATGATTGTATTCACAATTTTAAAACCAAAATGTCGCTTTTGACCTGATTTTTCACAGCTGTAACAAGTAAATTTTATTTTATTTACAGCTTTTGAAACTGAAATTGACTCTGTTTTTGTACCATAATTTTGCTTTTTTATTTACCAAAAATATGTCTCTCTAATGATAACAAATTGAGATAATTTTGCATTAAATTTCATGCTATTTTTTGGAGATGGGACATTAGATGGTACTCTGTTGCATGCATATCAGTGTGGTTGTAAAATTACTGATGCATTTTAATCAGTCCATTATATCTCCAAGTAGCCTGTAATTTAGTGCAATAATTCTGGCATACTGTTGTTATTTTTGTTAGGGATGGGTAGATGTGAAATTTTGTTAATGCTGATGTAAAGTTTACTGATCCTGATAACTAATGTTAAGCTCCTGGTGACTGCCATGTGTTTTTAGCTTTGAAAAATAATTTGTGCATTAGTAGTTCACAAAACAAAATCATACAAATTATATGTTTATATTCATGAAAATAGAAAGAAAATGGCAGAATTTTGAACTAAAGTACAGGCTGTTTATAAGGATATCCGATGGGTAATTTTACCCATTAATCTCTAATTTTTATGAATATAAATGTGCAATTCATATGTCCTGATTGTTGCAGTGAATGTCTGACTATGCAGTTCCTTTTTCAAAGCAAAACTTATTGTAGTCACATGATTACAAACGTAACCTTCATGTTCATCAAGGACCATTTACAACTTTACATTTGAATTGATAGAGTATTTGTTCTTGGTAATTTTATATTTATAGTTTATCAGAATTTGCACAAATTTCATATCAATCCTTCTCTGCTGTTTACAGAAATATTGTCAAATTTACCAATAGACTGATATGCCTATGTAGGCCAGTACTGACCAATCTGATTCATGCCCACAAGAGGGTATTTATTGTAAGGTTGTTTCAATTTGATCATACATGTGTACTATTTCATGTCATTGCAGGGTACAGCGTAGAGAATGCATTTATAGAAGAAAAAGAGGAGGCCTGCTTAGCTTTAAGGGAGATTGCAGCCAACGTAGGGTATGTATGCATTGTTTCCATCCCAACTGTGATGTACAGTCACGGACACTTATGGGTTTAAGTAGGGCCACATATTTATGGTGAATGAAAGACACAAATTTCGGTACAAATGCTGGGCATATTTCGGGATCAAAAGCTGTGTATAAAGTGGCATTTCAGTGTTAAAATGGTGAATAAAAACCAAAATTCAATTTAAAAACTATACTTATTACACTAAATTAACATTTTACGTTTAATTATGTTACTTTAATTTATTTAGTTATCTGAGTATTAAGTTTATTCTTGTGTGAAGGAGTCCAGTTTTGCTTCTGAAATATTTACAGCAGAAGTAACCAATTTTTCATGATTTACATAACTCTCAGGATAATTCAGACTTTGCAATGTATATTCTTGGTAAATATACCCTAAATTTCATGTTTGAGTTTATTTTGCATTTTGCACTTCATTTTGCATCATTTCATGACAAAACATGGCATATCACACCTTTCAAAAACATGAAGAATGAACATTAAAATGTGCTATTTCACATTTCGTGTTTTCATCTTCAAGAAGGAATTATAATTATGCATGCCCCTAGTTGTAAGTAACACATTGAAACTCTGTGACTGTGACAACCCTGAAGTGTCCATGACTATACAAGTTAATACCGTTATAACAACCGTAAGAAAATCAAAGTTATTTTATCTTTTAAAAATTAGCGAGAGAGCATGTCTCTGTAGTAAACAATGGCAATTCTGTCATCAGCACTATCTTGCATGTTAATTTAATACATACATAAAATAAATATAGAGAATTACCTTCACTGCCATAATAATGATTCTTCCATAATAGATTCACCGTAATTTACTTTATGCAACCATGATGAGTGTTGCCATAGATGTATAACAACATATTTAGTACATATATAACTGTACATAAAAAGTGAAAGAGGAGAGAGGAAACACTCACCGGACAAAGAAAAAATTCAAATTTTCGTGATGGTATGTCACATCTTCAGGAGTAGAGAGACGTTGTAGAACTAAGTGACAAGATGGAAGAGTAAGCTTGACCTGCAGTGTTGCCAGGTCCCGAAAAGAAAAAAAAAGTGTTGACAGTACCACAAAAAAAATAATTATATATATATATAGATGGTTCATTCGCCTGGCTTGTAGAAAACTGTGAGTGGTGGTGGGGGGGGGGGGGTTGGTTGGTTGGGAAAAGGTGAGAGTGAGGATAGGGGATGAGGGGCGTTACTGGGTGGCCTTGTTCAGGTCTGGAGGTGTGGTTGCATTCATGGTCGATATGTAGGCCCTCTCCCTCCCTCATCCCCTATCCTCACCCTCACCACCACCTTTTCCCAACCAACCCCCCCACCACTCACAGTTTTCGACAAGCCAGGCGAATGAACCATCTATATATATATATATATATATTTTTGTGGTACTGTCAACACTTTTTTTTTCTTTTCGGGACCTGACAACACTGCAGGTCATGCTTACTCTTCCATCTTGTCACTTAGTTCTACAACGTCTCTCTACTCCTGAAGATGTGACATACCATCACGAAAATTTGAATATTTTCTTTGTCCGGTGAGTGTTTCCTCTCTCCTCTTTCACTTTTTATTTAGCCCTTGTGGCCCTCCTTTCTTTTATCCATATAACTGTACATAAATATTCTTTAATATTGATAAAGTTACAAAATAATAGAATTATGAAAGTAGATCATAAGCTAAATATTAAAGATAGATAAATATGAAATTTTTTGCTGATACTGATAAGTACTGATTTAAAATACACTAATACTGATAAATGATAGTCTACCATGTTGATATAAAATTGCAAATGTTCCTTGAAGACCATGAGCAGTTCGTTCACCTCCATAGGGCATCTGACTACGAGGGCTATTTTTTTTTCAACCTCCGATGGTGCCCGCCAGGTGGCCCGTGAAATGCTAGGAAGCAAGGTGTCACACACTGTGATTGGCACCCCCCTCCCTGCCACTACCACCACCACTGCAAAGGGCAACACTTTGGTTGAAGTTGAACGACTGGCACGTAGAGATGTCTGCTACAATCGACTCTTCCGCCAAGTGCAAGGTGCGTAGTGTGATACGATTTCTACAGGCAGAGGGGCACAATGCAGCGGAAATTCACTGTCGAATGAGCTGTGCTGGAGAGTCATGCTGTCTTCAGGCATTTTCTTGCTTCATGACAATGTCCAACTGCATGTTGATGCCTCAACCCAAGACCTTCTTCAACGATTCCACTGGGAAGTGTTTCATCATCTTCCCTACATCCCAGACCTTGCACCGAGTGACTTCCCACCTTTTCCCGGCAATGATGAAGTGATTGGGAGGATGGCACTTCCACACCAATGCAGAGCTTCAGGACACCGTGCAGACCTGGCTCAACAGACAGGCAGCACCTTTTTTTGCAGAGGGTATTGGAAAGCTGGTGCATTGGTACGAGAAATGCCTGAATCTTCTTGGTGATTACGTTGAAAAGTAGATTATACGTGTACATAACTTTTGTCAATAAACCCATTTTGATGTTCACTGTAGTTATGATTTCATGCCCTATCAGAGGTTGAAAAGAATAGCCCTTGTACCATGCAGGAGACCCAGGTTCAATTCCTGGAGTGTGGAACATCCCCGAGTCCGTGGGAAAATAGTGGGTTGTACTGCGCGAGCGGTAGGCGAAAACACTACTGTGTCACCGCTGAGCGATCACAGTAACTGAGCGGAGTATCTCACAGCGGATGCCAAATAATTTCATTCACAACTCCTCACACTGCAGGGACAGGTATTCAGATTTACCCATTATGCTAGCTTTATACATGCCAGAGATATGACAATCTTGCACATTCAGGGTTCGGGTATGCACAATGAAAATTGGTGCCGACTTAAGTTTATTACACTAGGCCTTTATGTATATATCCACACACAGAATGAATTCACTATTTCTTCTGATACAATTTCACTGCACCTCGTTGTCCCTGAAGATCCAGGTTCAAAGCTCCTGTTTGAGTTTTGGAAAGGAAGGGCAGTTACCATCCAATTTTTCCTCTTGTGAGGTACCAGTGGGCAAGTATGGGACCTTATTTTCTTAGGGCATCAATTAATTGCTGCATCATCATTTATCTTTAGGAAACAACAGTGTTGGCTTATGGCTTATTAGTTTGCGACTCTTGGAACATATAATCTGCCTTCCTACTAACAAAAGAATAATACTAAATAACAATATGAATTTAATGTAAGCTTGTAATCTTCAATGCTTATTTTACTTTAATATTTTAATTAAATAATTAATATCAGCTAACTGCAGTAATTAATTAACTGCTTAATCACCTGCAACGTTAAACTAACAAACAGTGACCGTCATCTTTCGTATAATCTACCTGATAATCCAAGGGATATTGCTATCTCTCATCTCCATTCTACCAAAGTAGGCCAAAAAAATGAACCACTACTAGATCCACTAAATCTACTAGTAGGCCGAGGAATACGGATACCCTTCGTTTTAGTTCTACTATTAAGCTATCTCCCAACAGTAAAACAATTCACGAATCTAACCGATACCTGATGCAATGTGTATTCATTCTACCAATAGGCCACACAAGGATTAAGTTTCCGTTCTACAGGTAGGCCACACTGCAGAAGACTTTCCCTGAGCACCCATGCAGGGCTCTTTGCGGGAGCAGAGCTCGACCATTGGTCACCAAAGAACCATCACAGACTGACTGGGCTGTAGTCATGTTGCTGCTTATATGCAAATCCAAGTGCAGCGCCAGCGCCTCTAGTGGTTTCTCGTGAACTACGAGAGTACTGCTTAACACTGAGTGCCATCTAAATGGGATAACACTGAACTATAACAACAGCAACGCTCCCAAATGAGGTACGGTAGAACTTCATTGTCTACCATGGTTTGCAGTGAAATGATATGCAGAAGCGATAAGAGATTAGATAAAAATACATGTTATCATTCACAACAATGAAAAGAAAGAAATAACAAATGTATATAATTGTAATGATCTCGCAAGATCGTTGCAAGTGGGTGATCTAAGGTCAGAATTTTTCCAGCCTTATCCTCACATAAAGTGGCTCAGGGGCTCAACCAGCCTCAAATCAATAGGTACCTGGGGCAACTTGGGGTGGGGGGGGGGGGAGTAAAGGTGGCCAGAGTGTGGTGCTAATCACATCACCTCCAAAATGGCCAAGATTGAGAATGTGTTGGGCTCTACCCTCACATTCCCTAAATGTCCCTTCATGGGGAACTTTACCTTTACCACGTGACTACAATTGATTTTGTCTTTGAAAAATATACTGTGTACGGTTTAGACATTTACTTTACAAAACCAGGCCATGTGAATTTTATGATATGATCATAAAATATAAATAATTATGCACTGAATACAGGCTATTTATAATTACTGTAAAACCCTGATTTTATGTTCGTGCCTTTTACATTTTCCCACATTCTACATTCAATCTTCATGGCCCCAATATTATAAAATTTTCCTTGATTTTACGTTTTCTTGCATTTTAAGTTTTTTGAGCTTGAAAAACCCTGAAAAAAACGTAAGATCGAAGTCCCACTGTAAATCAGATTTGTCCTATTGTCAGTAATTTTAAAATATCCATATATGAGCCAATACAAAAGACTACTGACTAGCCTGTCAGTAAAACAGTTGAAATTTATCAGCTTGCCATTGTTTGACTGTATTCATGGAGGCCCTTTCCGCAGTATTTAAATTAAAGTTATGGTACAATTTACCCATAATTTGATTTTGACTTGAAACTGTAATTAACAGTAATTTTTCTCCATGCAGGGAGGCCTTTCTACCATACTTGGAGAATGCTTTTGAGGAAGTATTCAAGTTAGTTAATTACCCACAAGAAGATATACGGAAAGCTGCACTGGATGCCCTTACGCAGTTCTGTGTCAATTTCTCCAAGATCAATACACCAGAGGGAAAAGAATGTAAGTGTTTTAGAATATATGTTATCTTCGAATATTTAATCATCTATTCACTTGTGCGTCACTATACTGCTCGCATTTCCAGCTGGTGGCTGAGAAGCAACGAATCAGCGATCAGTTGAATTCTCTTCGACTGGCATCGGCCACCGAAAGTTGCTGGCAGGATGAAACAAATGAGCATGGGATACACAGCAGGTTAACAAATGTAGTGTAAAATGAAGGGGAGTTGATCAGCTCTGTTACTGGATAAAATTTGTACAATAGTGCACAAAGCATGGAAAATTAGTACACGAAACAACCAAACATTGTACAAACAAGCGAATGAAAACAATTGACAAAGGCAGGCATATGCTTGGCAATGTTGTAACTGGATAGTTCTTATCCCTACAGCTTTTACTTCGCAACTAAGGTTGTTGACACTCATCAAGGTACATGTCCCAAAGACAATGGGTGGATAGATATAGGTCAGCTGCCTGTTGAACCTGCGATCATTATAGCCTTGGAATGAAAAAAATTAATGAAATTATCTGACAATTTTCCACAGGTATTTTTGTAGTTGAAGTTCTTTTTTATCCTTCTGTGTTGATGCTAACTTGATTGCAATGAGCCATTATTTTCCTTTTTACCTTTGATGTCAGCAATGTGCTCATTATATATACATAAGATTTTTCATTTCATTGAATGATGTATTGTTTCTGGGGCTGTGCCAATACCACTTTGAACTGAAACCTGTACTGATGCCGATACTCGAACCAATTCCATCCGATATCGATACCAATGCTTGGATAGTGTAACAATGAATGTTTGTTCAAAATATTGATTAACCCCTTAAGTGTGGAATTTTCTGAAGAAGTCTCTACTATGTAGAAATTTCAGCAAAAAATACAGGGTCGACCAGAACTTGAACCCGAGTCTTTAGCATACTGTGCCATTGCTCTACCAACTGAGCTACCGAGCCACCCTGGCTTCGCCTGATTTTTCACCGTCACCATTTCACCTGTGTGGAATTGTCAGTGCTACTGTAACGGGCTCTTGTTGCTTTGAAACACTATGGTGGAAGGAACAAGGCAACATCAACATAATTTCAAAGGTAACAGTTCCTGTTGCGGTAGAAGTAGCAGAGACAATTCCACACAGGTAAAACACCAGCAGTGAAAAATCAGGCTGGTACGGTATGCCAGAGACTCTGGTTCGAGTCCTGGTCAAGCCTGCATTTTTCGCTGAAATTTCTACATAGTGTGCCAAAGCTTCATGTAAACCACTACTGGAAAATGGATTATTATTTTTTTTTAAGCAAAATTCCATTTTCATCACTCCCTTTTTCGTGAAAAATGTCCAATGGTAACACGATTAAGCTTTATTTTCATGACAGAAAAAAGAAAACACTACATATGCTGATCAAGCCAGTCTATATTGCAGTAAAAGAAGAAAGAAATGCTTAACAACTTTACGTTTCAACACCCTCACCCTCTGTCCCATCTAACTGTGGAGCAGGCGAACGAAATTTTGTACGAGATCTCCTCAGAAAACTGTGATTCTACTAAATATTTTGCAATAATTATTAACACACTTTCATGTCATTTTTCAAGGTCCATGATTTGTTTATAATGTAAATAGAATTTAGTGGTCTGTACTAAAACAATGATTTTTAGTAGTTGAAAATTCTGTTCTATCTTTCTCTCAATGGTTACCGAGAATTGTTATTAATTTTTAATTTAGAATACTGAGGTCAATTGTACTTTAATTTTATCGTCAACAGTTTCAAGTCAGCATAAAGTAATTTTGGTCAAGGTAAATAAATAACATCATACCTTTTTCCTTGCTAACAAAACAGTAATCTCATATGAAATCGCTGGGACTTGTGCATTTCTGAACTAGCAACACTGATAGTTTGTAAATCGCACTTCGTTGTTTACGTTGAACGATTAGCGACAAGTACTGCATTGATGTTTAGTACTAGTTCTTGCAGTTACTCTTTGTGATTGTTAGAAGAGGTTAGATGGTTTGTCGACCTTTGTGGTGGAGTGGTTAGCTCAGCATGCTACGATGCCAGGGGTCCTGGCTTGGACATGGATGTTTGTGTTGTCTTGAGAGAAAACGATATAGAGAATTGAGTAAAAATATGGTATGAGTGATCGATGTGTGATGGGAAAATCTGCTGCTTAGGGGCTTTCCTTTAAAAAAAAAAAAAAAAAAGAAGTCTGTAGGGTGTCTTGACTGCCATGCGACAGATCCGGGATCGATTCCTGGGATGGATGATGTGAGGTCAGAATTTTTCTGTCCTTGTCTCTGCATAAAGCGGCTCTGGGATTCACCCAGCATAAAATCAATGAGTACCTGGAGGCAACCCTGGGAGTTAAGGGCAGCCAGAGTGTGGTGCTGACTCACATCACCACCAAAAATGGCTGAGATCGAGAATGAGTTAGGCCCTACCCCCTAAATGTGCCTTCATGGCATGGTTCTATATGCATGGAGAACTTTTACCCTACCTTACTCTTTGTGATTGTTGGAAGAACAATGTCGTGTTTATCTCATATTTAAACGTATCCAATTGAAGAAATACAGCTATCCTATATGATCTTAGTGAAAATTAATCAGTTAGCGATATAGAAGTTGTCGTTCTACCGCCAGACAAAGTATATTTCCTCAGTGTTGAAGATGAAGGTGCCAATGATGGTGTAGCTAATGTAAGTAAGGTGCCAGGCCCACAGGAAGTGTGTTATAACAGGAATCTTGCTGGCTCAATCAATGAAGATGATGAAATGAATGAAGGTGGTATTAATACAATTTCAGGAGATCGAGTTCAATCATAAAACCTAAGTGACTAGTGCTGAATATAATGTTGTGCAAGTTAGGAAGATAAAACGAGTTGGCACCACAATTTGTGCAAAATATAAGATATATAAATAATAATAATAATAATAATAATACAAGAAACAAGTGAAAAATAATGACATATTGATAAATCTCAAAACTGTTAACAAATCTTTTAAAATGTGTCCCCTCCTAGACATATTGAAAATAAATTTCATGCAGTTCAGTGTCCACTTTTAATTTAGTTAAAGGAAATTGGATTTTGAGCAAGTTGTACAGTTAGGGAGCTGCATAAGACAAGTGCCCAATTATGAATGTTAAAACCATGAAAGAAATGAAACAAGGGGATTTTAATTATTGTTTCAACAGGAGCAATGACATTTTGGTTCTCAGGTAGAATGACAACAGTCCAGTTACTAAAATTATTCTGATAGGTTAGTTTACTTTGTCAACAATATTCTGTATTTTCTGCTTTGCATATTTTTAGACTTCCAAATGAAATCGAGAGTTTGGTAGATGAGTCATGCAAAATAACCACTTATTTTTGCTTTTATTACTATTGACTAACTCACTTACTCTCTAGCCTTCTTAAACCCGAAGGTTCATGGCTGCAGCAACACAGGCCTTCCATCTGTCCCTATCCTGAGCAAGATCTATATACTCTTTTCCATCCCTACCGATTTTCTTTAGGTCTATCTCAACGTTGTCCCTCCATCTTCGTCTTGGCCTTCCTATAGGTCTCTTACCATCAGGTTTCCCAACAAGAATTCTGTAAACTCCTCTTTCCTCTCCCATTCGTGCCACGTGGCCTGCCCACCTAAGTCTTCTTGATTTAATTATTCTAATAATATCTGGACATGAATTACAAATTATGTAATTCTAAATTATGTAACCTTCTCCACTCACCTGTCTCCTCATCCCTTTTAGGTTCAAATATTTTCCTAAGGATCTTATTTTCAAATACTCTCAATTTATGTTCCTCTTTCAATGTAAGGGACCAAGTTTCACACCCATATAATACTACAGGCAAAATTACTGTTTTGTATATTTTAACTTTTAATTTCTTAGATATTAAACGAGAAGACAAAAGTTTATGAAGAGAGAAGTAACATGCATTTCCTGAATTAAGCCTACTTTTTATTTCCTCTTTAATATATTTTCACTTGTTAATATTACTCCTAAGTATTTGAATTTGGAAACTGGTTGAAACAAGTTGTTATCAATAATTAGATTTTGATTATTACCTAACACTTGATTTCGGCCTGTAAGCATATATTTAGTTTTCTCTTTGTTAACTTCCAAACCTATCTCTTTAGCAGTTTTGAAAAATATTTTAGCATTATTCTTAATTGTATTTATATCATCGCCTAATAAGTCTACATCATCTGCATATGCTAACAACTGAGTCACACCATTTAATTTTAGTCCTTCTTTAGTTTCTTTTACCTTCCTAACAGCATATTCTAAGGCAAAATTGAAGAGACATGAAGATAATGCATCTCCTTGTTTTAACCCATCATGAATTGTAAATTTGTCAGACACATTAATTAATACCCACACGAATTTTACTTTGTTTCACTAGTGCATACTTTTATCATACTAACAAGCTTCTTAAGTATTCCAAACTCTACTAATATGTTACGAGGGGCGTATCATAAAGAATTAAACTTTATTGTTTTAATGCAAAATGAAATGGCGTAATTCCACGCACTGCGCAGGATGGGCACATAGGTACCTTGTCTACCGCCAGGTTGCAGCACCGTGTGACAGTGCGTAGTCTGTGGCCTGTGCAGCCGTCAAAGCACAACGTCACGAGTGCTGTTGCGGACAACATGGAACAAGATGAACGTGGTCAACGATGGACGAGTTGGTTTTTGTGGAAGGAAGGGGAAACAACGGCATGTATCCATAGACGGTTAGTGGCTGTGTGTGGCGAGTATGCAGTGTCACGGAAAACGGTGTATAATTGGGTAACTGGCTGGAAAAAAGGTAAAACGTCGACGGAGAAGGGAAATAGTCCAGGGCGACATGTGAGTGTGAAAACAGACGCAAACATCGCGCGTGTGGAAAATGTCATACTGGAGAACAGGCGTGTGACGTTTACGGAACTGGAGAGGATTACGGGATTAAGCAGACGAACCCTGCAACGCATTGTGCACAGTGACTTGAAAATGGGTAAAGTGTCAGCTCGGTGGGTACCGAAATGTCTTAACGCATGCCACAAACAACAACGCGTATACATTTCCAGGGAGCTTTTGGAACTTTACAACCAGAATCCAGCTGATTTCATGGGGAAGCTTGTGACAGGTGATGAAGTGTGGCTGCATTACCACGAACCGGAAACCAAATCCCAATCCATGCAGTGGAAACATAAGGGTAGCCCCCCACCCAAGAAATTCAAAACAGCGCCCACGGCTGGGAAACAAATGGCCACTGTGTTTTGGGATAGTGATGGCATCATCCTCATTGATTGGCTACCGAGGGGAACCACCGTTAACAGTGCAGTCTACGTGGAAACACTGACGCGGTTGCGTCGTGCAATTCAAAAGAAGAGGCAAGGCAAATGGGGCAAAGGTGTGCTTCTCCAACATGACAATGCCCGGCCGCACACCAGTCGTGAAACAACAGCTGCTATTGACCGACTGGGTTTCAAGGTGTTACCACATCCAGCATACTCTCCTGATTTGGCACCGTCCGATTTTCACTTGTTTGGTGCCATGAAGAAGCCCCTGCGTTGTCACCATTTCAACAATTGTGAGGAACTCCATGAGGCTGTCCAGCGATGGGTGCACACAACTCCAAAGAACTGGTTTCAAAACTGGTCTCGAACGACTTCAACACCGCTGGCGTAAGTGTCTACAGCTCCTGGGGGACTATGTTGAGAAAGTGCATATAGCCGATTAAATGTATCTATGTCTGTATGTATCGAATACAATAAAGTGTAATTCTTTATGATACACCCCTCGTATATAATTTCTCTCTTTTGACCGAATCATATGCTTTTTTGAAATCAATGGAAAGCTGATGGACATTTTGATTATATTCCCACTTTTTTTCAAGTGTCTGTCTAATGTGAAAAATTTGATCTGTAGTTGATCTGTTACATTTAAATCCACATTGATAATCACATATAATTTCATTAGCATATGGGGTTAGTCTTGTTAAAAGAATGTTAGATAATATTTTATATGTTGTTGAGAGTAGAGAAATTCCACGGTAATTATTGCAGTTCATTTTATCACCTTTTTTAAACACAGGAACAATTATGGAATCTTTCCACTGTTGAGGTATTTCTTCTTTATTCCATATTAAACAAATTAATTTATGAATTTGACATATTAACGAATTTCCACCATATTTAAGTAACTCAGCTGGTATTAAATCAATGCCAGGTGCTTTGTTATTCTTTAGCCTTTTAATAGCATCTTTAACTTCATTTGCTTTATTTTACTTCACCATTTGTGCCACTTTTGGCTTATTTGCGAAGATGGGGATGAGTGATGATATGATGAAATGTATAAATGGACACTCTCAAACATCCATGCCCAGGTCAGTATTCCAATGAGGGACCCATGCCGTCATAGCAAATGTGCTGACCACTCCGGCACAGTGGTAGGCAATTTGTCATGTTGTAACTGCATATCCATATAGAATGTGTATTCAACCTGAAATAAAATGGTAATGTAGTATATTTTCTATTATTCATTCCTAATTTTTACCCTTGAGGTCCCAATGATCTCATGTGAGATCAGCTATTCCCTAACAAATAGTGCATGGCAAACAGAAAATTTCGATTGAGTCACTCATATTTCATCATCAGAAGTAAATATACCAAAATAAATAAAAATTCAAGAAAAAAAGAAGTACTCTGGGACTTTGTGGGTTAAGAGCAACAGCAGACAACTTTCCTTACGTCTAACTTATATTATTCTCTTTCTTCTTCATCTTCTGCTACTGGTTTTGTTTTTACTGCACCTAGCATAATCTCACCTAACGTAATTGTTATGTTTTCAACGTCTTAAGTGTGTATATACCAAGGACCTGCAATGTAACGCAATTCATTGTTATTTGTCACCATTCTACATTCTTTTCATACCTGGTACCATGTACCAGCTCAAGTGCTGCAAACCGTTCCGAGGAAAATACCAGAACCACTTGGTAAGGCAAACAGTAACACTTCTACTGTACTGTTCCTTTTGTACTGGAGAGAGTTTCGGAGACAACAGCTTTGGGTACACAGACTGGAACGTTAAAATACCCGTACCAAAAAGCATGGGACTTAATCCTTCTCTGAGCATCGGTTCCGTTACGGTCCGTACCTCCCTCTAGAATCATACCGGTTCAAATTCTCGTTGGGTATACCTGAAGCTTTGGAAATGGGTAAATTTGTAACTCCTATTTTCAACAAATCAAATAAGGATTGAATGTATCAGAAAATATACAATTCACTTAACTCTTCATTTTGAAACTTTCATTGTTGAATTCTTGATCAATAGATAATATCAAATATTATTGCATGTTATAGGAAATTAACTTAAGTAATAGCAGTATCACCTCAGCCACTGAGTCTCATAATCTTGGACTTTCCAAAATGGGTACTGAACAAGATCCAGTAATATTTGCTTTCATCAAACAGAGTGATGAAAGGTACAATGAACTGTTCCAAGCATCCAAAGAAAGCACATAGTTACTGAAATCTGAACTTAAAGAGAGTACCAAGCATCCAAAGAAAGCACAGAATTGCTGAAATCTGAACCTATAGAGAGCAGTAAGAGACCGAGGGGAAATTAGTGAAAAATACAATGCTGATATCTTCCTGAACTCTAGCTTGTTTGCACTGGGGTCTGGCTATGGGACTCGTACAGTGAACCTCCTGGGAGGGAGACCTAAGAACTTTTTCTCCCCGAGAGAATTCGGTTAGAGCTGAACTTAAACAAAGTAGTCAGATACTGAAATCCAAGCTTACAGCAGTGAATTAGTAGGGAAACTTGAATCAGTTGCTTCAAACCAACAAATGCATGATGGAGTTGAAATGACACTGTCGGAAGTAGTAAAGATCTTCATGACCTTACTTTGTCTGCCTCACAATACAGGATAGAATATATGAAAATGACAAATAGTTAGAAAAGAAATATGAAACTCTAGTGAATAAGTTAGTTTCTGAAGTGCCGGGCAGTGAATAGAACACTACACTTTAAAAGTAGCTTCACCACAACTACAGCTACTCTTCCAAAATGTAGCTTTGCTACTTTTGTGCTACTTCTGCATAAAAAAAACAACTTAAAACAACCTTCTGGATATTCAAAAGAAGCCCCTAGTATGATAGTTGTACTTACTGGAAAATAGATTGTTACCATATTTATCATCATGATTCCCATCATTCAATAATTTTGATAACAGTCTTACTTCAGTTACTTATTTTTATTTCTAATGTTTGAGAATAACATACCTATGTAAGTGGCATATCAATTCAAATTTGATATATGCCTATTGCAATTAGGGTGTTATCCAAATTAATGATTACAACTATACACAAATAAAATTTAGTACGATTATATGTTCATATGTCAGCATATCTATCTTGAACATAAATATCTCATTTTTTAACAGACTGATATGAAAGCAGTATTTTGAACGAAAAATAGGCCAATATCTTACTGACTATTTCAAGGATGATAATTATCGTGAACATGATGGGCAACCAGATTTTCATACATACATAATTATGTGTGATATCCATTTTTAAGATAAAATAATTCTTCTATAACTGACATTTCCACTAAAAGTTTTATGTACAACGATTTTAGAAACACACCATACACCCTGTGCATCCTCGCTTATCTGCCCATTCAGTTTAAGGTAAAAATCGAAGTATCAAAAGTTGTGAGGCCATGAGGCACTCAAAACACGATCCACCATGTTGATATGTCACTGGTCCCTGTTTGTTTTGTTGTCTGGTATTCAAGAGTCCATCTTACTATGCCTACGGAGGTACGTGTGGGGCTGTTTTACCATCTGGGCACATTTAAATAATGAAATGATGGAAGGAGCAATAATTGGAGGGTAAACTATGCTTTGTAACGATCATTTTTCTTATTAAATATTCCTGTTGCCCACGTGGAAGATTAATGAAACGAGGTGTGTGTTCTCATTAAGTCATATCAAAAATATTTCTGTCACTGACTACTTTTTTTAAAATAATTGGAATTAATTATATGCATCAAAATTAACTATAACGTGTTGTGGAAAAGGGGAATAACATAAAAATGTGATATTTATCTTCTTATCCTTGAACCTTGGTGTTAGCTGGTGGATGCTTCTATGGTATAAATGACAAACATTCAGAGCGATGCTTTACGTAAGTTTTCCTGTTGGGAATGCCTCCATGAAGACACATTGTAATCAAAGGTCCCCAGGTTTGATACCCGGCGGAGGCACATATTGCTTCAGATCTAGTCTTGATTAGTTTATCTGTGCATAAAGTGGACTTAAATCAAAAACTAGGAAAGGTGCCTAATTGGAAGGCTGGGATGCTCCTGCTCCTCTATTCCCCACACTACTCATCATCATTCTTCCTCTTTCTCACAATTTGCCAAAAGTGACAGGTAGCTACTCTAGATAAGAAAATACTAAATAAACTATTCATCCTCATTGCCATGATTAGTGAAAGTTAGAGTAAAAGTAGGAAAACATTTGGTAATTGTATATTAACTAAAGAAAATTGTCATTTCCGCAGGGAAGTCAATAACTCGTACTTTTTACAATATCATATCGATGGGCCGAGATGAAAGTTTTGCCGATACTGATAAAGTACCGATATAAAATTTACTGATACCGATAACTGATATTCTACCGATCCAATACAAAATTAGAAATGGTCCGTGAAGAACCTGAAAGGTACATTGACCTTAATAAATGTGTGTTTCAAGTTGACTGCATTGCAAAAGAAATTGCATATTTAGACATTTACTTTTTAGAAAGTAGGGCGTGGAGATTATCCATAAAAATTACAACAAAATGGCAGAATTTTGCACTAAATTATCAGATATTTATCGCTATATTGGATCAGTAAAATAATCTGTAATTTTGTGGATAGAGTACCGATTAATCAGTCCCCTCCCTACTACAATATCATATTATACTGGGTGATTTTTTTAACCTGAATCATTTGAATATCTTGAAAAAAAATCATCCTACAAAAAAATGTTCCAAATAAAAAGTTGATAGTTTGGAGGGGGAAGTTTAGTGGTGCAACAAAAAAACACCCCCTCCCCCTCTTGTGTGGGGCAGGGGGCAACTTTGAAATTTCAAATAAAAACCCCTATTTTTTATTACAGATTCGGATTTTACGGAAAAAAATACAAAAGTTTTGTCTGAAACATTTTTTTCGATTTGTGATAGATGGCGCTATAATCGACAAATTTTCATTTTGATTTTTTTTAACCTGAATCATTTGAATATCTTGAAGAAAAATCATCCTACAAAAAAAATGTTCCAAATAAAAAGTTAATAGTTTGGAGGGGGAAGTTTAGTGGTGCAACAAAAGAACACCCCCTCCCCCTCTTGTAGGTGGGTCGGGTTTGAAATTTCAAATAGAAACTCCTATTTTTTATTACAGATTCGGATTTTACGGAAAAAAAATACATAAGTTGTGTACATTCATTCGAAGCGCGGATCAATAAATGTATTGAAGTTGAAGGTCACCATTTTGAACACTTAATGTAATTGAGAAGTGAATGTAGTTTACTAGCCATCGAGATATCTAGAGCTAAGAATTGTCGAGTAATTTTGTATTTTCAAAATAAATTTATTTGTTTTACAACAATTTCAAGTCCTGGAACAAAAATGTTTTATTTTTTTAATTTAAATGAATTGCGAAATGAAATACATTGGTTTTAAAGTGTAAACATTCAAGAAATGAAAATTTGTCGATTATAGCGCCATCTATCACAAATCGAAGAAAATGTTTCAGACAAAACTTATGTATTTTTTTCCATAAAATCCGAATCTGTAATAAAAAATAGGGGTTTCTATTTGAAATTTCAAAGTTGCCCCCTGCCCCACCTACAAGAGGGGGAGGGGGTGTTCTTTTGTTGCACCACTAAACTTCCCCCTCCAAACTATCAACTTTTTATTTGGAACATTTCTTTGTAGGATGATTTTTTTTCAAGATATTCAAATGATTCAGGTTAAAAAAAATCACCCAGTATATTGAGGAATCTGATCTGTTGACCTGAGTGTTCTAAACGTATTGTAATTTTAAAATTATTGAACAAATATTATGATGAAAATAATCACAATTCTTGTAACAATAATTTCTGGTGAGAGCCTATATACTGACACTTATCAGTGCTGTTAACATACTGAGCAATTGCTATTGCTTTGTCATTGTAGAGGAGAATGAATCGCTAGTTTAATTAATGCCATTTTGCTGTCTCATACGCCATGGATATCCACAGAATTTGTTCCTGGGTGGTGCAAACGAGGCCTTTTTTTTTTTCAAGTGTGCCACAAACGAGGCATGTTTCTCCCCAAAATAGCGATGCAGCTAAAAAAACCATAGCTGATAGCCGGAATATATGTCAACTTAGTTATCTGGATAGAGCCACTACAGCTACAGTTACAAATCTTGTATTGCAAAAGCTACAGTGGTGACACTACAAGTAGCATGCTACTTCCGACAACTATTGCAGGGTATGCACAAAGCAATCTACCAGTATAAGTTAGATAGGATATATCAGATATATACTTTGGAGGACCATTCAACATCTTCAGAGTAAAGTTCCATCACAAAAGAAGCTTCATTAATATCAAAAGTTCTAGATTATTCACAGTTTGAATGTAGTTTTGTGTTAACTAGATGGGAAATTGTGAGATTAGAAGGTGCTAACTGAATTAAGAATGTTCATAAGACACCAGGGTTGGTCAACACTCACTTTCAGGTTAATTCAGTACGTAGATTTCGAGGTATGGAAGACATAGGTGTATCTATTAAAGATCCTCACTCTGAAGTCACTGGTTTCAAGAATATTTCAGACTTAATCGCAAGTGTCACTTCCAGCGGTACTCACACTTTCAACATAGAAAGCGAAATGCAGAGTGTAAGAGAAACCATAGATAGAACCTACGAAAATCAATGCAGTAAAGCAAAAAGGTCAGTGGAAAATTAATGAGGTTTTCATGGGAAAGGCGATGCTATCAGGTGATGGTGCCACTTCCACTGCTGTCTGTCAGGATCTCGATTTGCAGATATCCATGTCTGACATCGGTTCTAAGGAATGTAACTTTTTAGAGTAGTCTCTTAGCTGAATCTGATGTTGGTGAGGAACTGAGTTGTACAGTGTGTCTTGAAAATAAATGGGATGCTCACAATGGGGAAGCATTGTTAAATCTTTGTCATAGATGTCAATTGGAAGCAGGGTGGATAAAATCATGATTTTTATTAAAACCATCATTTTTTAGTGATTTTTTTATTTAATTCGATTGTTTTAAGAAGTCAAACTTAAAATTGCTTGTATGGTTTTTTGCACCATACATACAGATATATGTTTGTTATAGAAAGACTTTTTCTAGTAAACGGCCCTATAAAATATGTGAACAGTTTGATTAAAGTAAATGCGTGGACAACGAGAAGCAACACTTTTCCTTGAAAATAGAAAAAAATCCATGTGTGCTCTCTCCCAAAGCTTCCTTACGCCTTTCCAATCATCATATTTTTTTTTTTTTTTGTATCGAGTTTTACGGCATTACATACGTCATATGATTTTACGTGATCTTCAATGCACTTGTCTATTCCAGGCCACCAATATCTTTCAGGCAATAGCAATTTCATTTTAAACATTCCATTGTGATTCTCATGAGCTTTCTCTAAAACTCGTTGCCTCATTACATTAGGTACAATAACGAGTAAGTAGAATTCCACAGCAATATATCTTTTTCACATTGTAGTTAATTTCTTCTTCTCAGCACTTTGAACTCATTTGCATCTATATTTGAATCCTTAATCTTAGATTCTGGCCAACCTTGCCATAACATACTTTTTGACCTGTCTCAACATCACATCTTGTTCTTGCAAAGTTTGGAAGATAATCCGTAGGCTTCATTGCATTTACATGTATTGCATTTATTAATCTGTAACCCTCCAGAATCGGAAAGTAAAAAATTTAAGAATTAGTGAGTTTGGGATCTTGATTTTTATATTTGTTTTTTTTGCGATGTTGCTGATTTTGGAACGACCTCAGCAGTGGTGTACTGTCTCATTTGCATTGCTAACTTTATCTCATTGCATATGTTGCATAAGTTTGCCCTTACCGTGCCAGTCTGTAATTTGACTACCGTGGTGCTGCTCCTGCTGCCTCTGCATATTCCAGGAGCCATGGCATTATTGGAGTTTTTGCTTCAATAATACACCACAGGAACTACAAAGCTGGCGCAGTCACACTTCACACTAGGAAATGCACCAAATAGAACTATATAGCTGTTGCATATGATTATAAATGTATGAGTTAGTGGGATGCGATTTGAACATGTTCTAACACTTGGCGGCCATTATGACAATTGGTTCATGGGTTAGTATTATTTTGTATGTGTTGCACTTCAATTATATGAATCACATTGATTTAAACATTTTGTAAATACTCAAAATATTAAAATACCTGGTATGTAAGCAAAAAATATATTTTTCTCCACAATGTTGGTGCAAAATAAATTAAAACTGCAAATTTTCAGAATAGACTCGGAAAAAATGTGTCATGAATATATTGCAAACTCTGCGTAAGACTAAAACACCAGAAAAATATCAGCAGGTATCGGAAATAAATTCCAACCAATACTTTCTGATACTAGTACCACTGGTGTCAGCTGATACTACTAATTGATATTGGCTGAGCCCATATTGTTTCACCTTGTGAAGGTGCAAGACTATATTTTTGAATTAAAATATTTTGTTGCAGCTCTTCAGAGGGCGTTATCAGTGCTCATTCCTAAGCTTGCGGAGATCATTAGGACTGATCCAGAGAGAGGAGTGGTGATGTCTGCATTGGATGCCTTCACGGAATTGCTCAAGGAAATAAAGGGACCAGTGTTGGAAAGAGAGGGCCACAAGGAAGCAGTCTTGAACTGCATCAAGGACGTCATGCAAAATAAGGTATTATAAGCGTGAAACACTTGTCAGTGCTAATTGAAATTTGTAGTTTTATTGCAAATGCTGAAATTGGTACTTCTAACTAACAATGCTGATATCTTGACCAATCCCTTAACTCTAGCTTGTACGAGTATCCGGAATGACAAACCCAAAAAAATGTGTAATTGAATATGGTTTATTGTTTTTCAAAATATTCTCCATGATGATTGATGCACTATTGCATACGTTTGAACCAATTCTCATAGCACTTTGTCCATTCCGATTGAGGTATCTCGAAAACATGCATTTTGAACGCATCAATCGCTTCTGGCATCGAAAATCGTTCACCACGTAGCTTATTCTTCACGTATGAGAACAAAAATAAATCATTGTGTGCTAAATCAGAGCTATATGGCAGATGACCCACCAATTCAAGGTTTTATCCGGTCAAATACTGAGTTGTTTGGACCGGTGTGTGAGAATCGCATTGTCATGGTGAAGAATGATCCTGCGTCGCTGGTTGTTTTTTCTGATTTCCCCAAAGACTTCTGGCAAACAAATGGTTGTATACCATTCAGAATTGACGGTTCTACGATTCTCTAGTGACACTGTAGCCACATGTCCATTTTTCCCAAAAAAACAGACAACCATTTGGTTCGAAGAGCTTCTTGCATGAACAACTTTTGTTGGGTTTGTCTCATCTTGGAACACCCAAACTGTCGACTGCTGTTTGCTTTTGGGCTCATATGCATAGATCCAAGATTCGTCACCTGTGTAGATGTTATACACGGCTTTTGAAGCACCACGATTGTATTATTTTGTGCATATTTGTTTGCACCAATCGACACGATCCTTTTTTTGAGCGATTGTCAAATTATGTGTGATCCAACACGAACAAATCTTCTTCACGGCTAAATGTTCATGCAATATCTTATGTATGCTAGTCACACTAATGCCCAGTGATGCCTCAATCTCACGATATGTCACATGACGATCTTGCTTTATCAGTTCTCGCACAGCATCAGTGTTTTCTGGCACAACAACCAATTTTGGACGGCCTTCTTTAGATTCGCCCGTGAGCAAACGACTGCCACGGTTGAATTCACTAAACCAGTGATACAGTGCTTTTAGATGGTGCTTCATCGCCAAAAGTCGAAGTGAGTTGATCGATGCGCTGTTGTTGAGATAATCCACGTCGAAAGTCATAGAAAATCGTTGCTTGAAAATGTTCTCGAGTTAATTCCATTGTTGGCCTCCGAATGAAATTTTCGAGTCCCTGTAACAAACAAAAATAGCCTCCGTAAGCACAACGTTCTGGGTACATATACCATAGAAATGTTCAACTTTACGATGGATATATTAGTGTTGCCAGTTCCGGATACATAAATGGCAACCCTCGTACCACACTGAGGCTGTGCGGTGTAAGGCATCATGCGCTGGGCTCTGGCAACAGGACACGTGCACGTGTATGGGACCGATGGTGAGGAAATTGGGGAGCTACGAATTAGTAGCGTAACCCAGTCATGGAAATCTACGACAACGACTGGGGGTTTGTTGTCATGACCACTCTTCACCCCGTAACTGGTTGGATGTCTCCCACTTCGGTGGTTAGAAGTGAGGCTGGAAGTCATTATGTAGTGCCTTGGTCCTCGCGGGCTGTTGCTCCACGAGTTATTATTATAACTAGCTTGTAATGCAAAATGAACATATTTGTATGCCCTGGTTTTATAAAGTAAATATATGAATATGCAGTTTCGTTTTCAAAGCAAAACCCTTTGCAGTCACCTTGATAAAATTTAAGTAAATTTATAAACAATTCATGTTGTTCAGATCAGTAAAATATTGGTTATCAAGTGGGCCTTATTTTTTTTTCAAAAAGTTGTTTATTTTTTTTACTTATCAGTTATTTTTCCCAAAATTCATGTTTTTATTTTAGCACACTTTTCTACCTAATGTACTTAAAATTATACCTTCATTTTGCTTTTAAACTAAGTAGTGCCACCATAAGAACGGGCCCCCATTCACATTGCAGAAATGTTATTTTGACAAAGTCCTGTTTTTCTGCTGGCTGCTTCAGGGAGAAGGGATTCTAATGTTGCTGCTATATAATAATAAATAACCTGCGTCCCTACAGCCCGTAAGGTCCTTGGCAAACTGCCAGTCTCCCTCCCACAATCCTACCTGGAGGTGTGGAGATCTTCAACCAGTAATGGGGTGCCACGTCGAAACCCCAGCCATTATAGGAGATATCCGTGACCGGGTTACGCTACTCACTCGTAGCTGCCCAATTTACTCACAATGGTGGGTTGCCATAAAGGCATTCCCTGCACCGGGATTTATCCCAGTCTGACTATAATTTTTTACGTCACATGGTCTATTACATTGCTAATAACCGTAAACTACAGGAAAATAATTCTATAATGCAAGAAATGTGTACATACAAGAAAAACTATTATTACATTGCTGTTTGTAACAGTTTCATACATTGGAAATGACTTTTGAGAAAGTTGTTTTCCATTACTTCTCATGCTAAAAATACCGATGTTACGGCTCCCATGTGTCTGTAGGTGCACACTTGATTTTCATCAAAACTACACTACTTGGCTTGGTATCACAAAAGGTTTCTCGCTTTACAAATACTAATGTTTCATCTCCTGTGTGATGGCATGTGCATGCTTGATCTCCTGTGAAAACCCTGTCACTTTGCTTGGTGGTGCAAAACGTTCCGAGAGAAGGTGGAAAATCATGGAAATCACCTATTTACACATGGTTTCATGTGGCTGCAGGAAGTATTCCATGTATAACATGCACCATACTTTTTTTGGTATAAAATTTTGGAAGACATGTCATACACATGTAAATATCATACATTTTTAAGCTTAAAACACAAGAAATGTTAAATTTTTGCAATTTGCATTATTTTGTAATTTTGATTCCATGAAAAAGGTATTGAGACTGGAAGATTTTTAAAAAACTCTCAAAAAATAGAGAGAGCAAATATTAGTTATTTTTTGAACATGAATATACTATACGTGAGTGGAAATTACTAGTGTACCTGAAAAATGTTCATTTTTTTTAAATATGGTGTCAGTAAGATGGCGTCCTTGATGTTGCACACATTATCGGAGTATCAGAGTAAATCTGGCCATGACGTTGCGAGAGGCAGTCAAACGGTAAGATTTCAGTAATGACTGGCGGGCATGGTTGGGGTTATGAGAGTGGGGGGTGTGACCTTGGGGGTGGAAGCTTCAGTAGCGATGGAGCGTTGGTCGAGTGTGCAGCATGCGTTTGCTTTAAAGACATATTACAAAAACTCCGATAGTTTTGTTGGAGCTGAATGTGCTTTCTGTCGAGAGTTTGTTACCCCTGTACGCTCCTGTGTCTTCTGCTAATGCTATTAGCCTTTGGGTGAGAAGTTTTGAATCCACTGCTGGCACAACAAAGAAAAGAGGTGGTAGTGTAAATCATGCCGGGCCCCAGAGAATATGTATTAGGTGTGTGCAGCCTTAGGGCGAAGTCCGCAAAAATCAGCTAGATGGCACAGTGCAGAACTTGGTCTCAGCAATCAAACAGTGAGAAGGATTTTGAGGAATGACCTCCACTACCATCCATACAAGATGCAGGTAGTGCAAGCCCTGACACCTCAAGATTACGAGAAATACATATGCTTTTGCCAAGAGATGTTAAATGTTATTGGAGAACATGAAGAAAGAATTCACAACGTATGGAGGAGTAACGAAATCCACTTTCACCTTAGTGCCTTCGTCAGCAGGCAAAACTTTCAGTATTGGTCCAAAAATAATCCACACACTCTCCATGAAACGCCTCTCCATTCAGAAAAGTAACAGTGTGGTGTGCATTACCATCTCATGGAATCATCGGCCCCTATTTTTTCGAAAATGAACACTGTAACACAGTGACGGTAAACACTGGATGTTATGCTGACATGTTGGTAACTTTTTTTCTGATTGCCCTCGATGACTATGATCCAGATGAAGAAACACTCTTCCAGCATACTGCCAGAGTGTGTATGGATGTGCTTCGACTCACATTTCCTGGTCGTCTCATCAGCAGATTCGGCGATATTCCGTAGCCTGCCCATTCACCTGACTTGGCAGCTCCTGACTTTCTTTGGGGGTTACCTCAAATCCAAAGTATTCAAGGACAACCCTCCAAGAACCAGGGATGATTTGAAGGAGCGAATTCGGGAAGAGATCCACAACATTCTGTTGGAGATGCTACACAACGTCATGGGCAGATTTACTCTGAGACTCCGACAATGTGTGCAACACCAAGGATGCCATCTTATTGACACCATATTCAAAAAATGAACATTTTTCAGTACACTAGTAATTTCCACTCCTATACAGTACATTCACGTTCAAGAAATAAATAATATTGCTCTCTCTATTTTTTTGTGAATGTTTTTAAATCTTCCTGTTTGCTTCACCCTGCACATAATTTTTTTAACAAAATTTTTTTGAATTTATTCATTTTGTAAAATTAAGGTTCATAGTCATCAGAAGTTTGTCACAGTTTATTTTTAGTCTACTTTATCTTCAAATAGGCTATTGGGAATGTATCTATCACTGATCACGACCTTTTCATTTATCTATCACTGATCACGACCTTTTCATTACAAGATGTCAACACAATCAGAGGCACCCAGTATCAGTAATTGCCTGGCCTCTGTGTCAGAGTGGTCAGTGCAACACGCTTTAAAGCCAGAGATCCTAAGTTCAAACCCTGGGTAAAGCATGGTGTGTATCATTGTGTTCGTCTCATCATTTATTTCATTTGGATTACCCAAGATGTAGAAAAGTGTCATGGAAAGAGAATAAATTTTCTATCGGCAGTCTATCAATATCTGCCCTTTTTTTTTTAACTGGTTCAAGATGAACAGCAACAATAACAGTTGATTTGATTACTTTCAGACTGAATGTCAAGACACAGATGAGGAAGGAGAGTCTGAAGACAGGGAATCTGAACAGGATGAACTTCTCATAGAGTGCGCTGGAGATATAGTGCCAAACCTTGGCAAGGCAATGAATCCAGATGATTTTTCAACATATTTCAAAGTCCTGTTTCCTCTGTTTGCATCCAGAACAGTAAGTTGAAACTTTCCAGTTGAATTTATCATTATTTTGTGATTATGTATGAATCAAATTGTGCTTTTAAGAAGTTTGAATGTTCATTGTCATCAAATCTGTCATTGTCATGTTAACTGATGTTTGCTAAATCAGTGAATATTATAAGTTCATTGATGAAGTTGAAGGGACGCTCACAAAGAATACCCTTGCTAACTACTCTGCCACAGGGGTCGGCAGATGATCCACCTATCGTACACTCTACCGACAGTGCCGATTAGTAATTCAGACTACTACATAAAATGTTGCGACATAAAAAAAAAAACTGATAAATATTTTAAAATAATTCCATTCAGAGATCATTTGATGTTAAGGATTTAGTAATGAATGCTAAACATTTCCCTTGACAAAATATAAATGAACTAACAAATAGACTTTCTTAACGATACCTTAGTTTTGCAGGTTGAGTTGTAGAGTAGCCACAGGTTGAACTTTGCTCATGATAAACTTACGGGAGTCATATTGCGTATTGTAGCATCTCACATCACGAACACGGAGCGCGAACAGGGAAGGTTTGTCGTCTGCATCAGAAAGCAGGAACCCATGTGACCCACATGAGCCCTAGAACCAATCAAGTTGCTCCGTACACCAGCATGCGAGGGAGCATTTTGCATGTACTGTAGAGATCCAAACTTTCCCTCCAGGCAGGCAGACAGACCCCTGTACGCCAAACCTCCCTGGCATCTGGCCAGCAAAGGGATTAGAAAAATGCTATAATGAGAGCTGTTTAGTGGAGCATTGTAGACATATAGAGACAAATAGCTATTATAATGTTATATAGCCCAAACACATATAAAATTAGTAAGGTTTTACTTTTTATTTACAACACTCGTGCATTTTTTACCCATTTTAAATCGTGGAACGTCGGGCATATTGGAATTCAATAATGCTACACCACTGATTGGAAGATATTTCCTCAACATATAAATAAATTATACATTCACTATCTCTTATATATTGCAAATGTTTTGCTTTTGATGAATAATATTAAGCAACAAGCAATTAAATATAAGACTTGACTTTGAGCTTGTTCAGTTGTTTTTTCCACATCTTCCATGCAATATTTGTTTCCATCTTCCTGAATGTATTGGATTCGTTAGTCTCTGGTAACTTGGTTTAACATGATTTTGAAGCACTCGCATTGATCATATCGTTAGAAAACATGGTGTGAAATCTCGGCAACAGTGTTAGCTAAAATGTGCACCGTGGAGTATATTACGATGAAATGCCTCTTCAAAAATCATTAACATAACCACTACTTTCTGAAGGTACGAAATCTTTTCATTTTTTCCACATAGTATTTCAGTTACTTGCGGCTACACTCTGAATTCATTGTTTCAAAACAAAAGGAGTGTTGTCAGAGTGAGCACAGAGCTCACCTGCAACCGATTATGTTACACTTTTATTTATTTATATACAGTTGTACATTATTTAATCAATAAGTTTACGCTGTTTCTAGTGAGGTTTTGTATACCTACATATTTTGGTCGTATTGATTGATAGAAAATATGGAAAGTGTCTTAAGTTATTTTATATTATATCAGATTTGTGAAGCACAGATGGAACTGCCCCATAGTTCTTCAGGGCAACTTTGAGGAATGTACAATTTTTGTTAGTGCTGTTAGTGTAATAAAGAAGGGAAACAATTATAAGATTTCTAGAAGTAGAAAATATAAATTTTTAAAAAATAGAATGTAGTGAAATATGCCTGAAAAGCAAGGGTGAGCTTGGCATTCCCCATGACCAATGGCATGACTCAAGCGAGCACAACTGATCATGGGTTAAGACAGTATCTTGCGATATATTTTTTTTGTTTTCCATTTTTCATTATTTGTATGCCAGCTGTTCACTTCTGTGTATTTTTAACTTTTGTCCTCTTGTTTCAGAAACTTCAGTGTTCGGTGGCAGAACGCTCCTTCAGCATCGGAACGCTGTCGGATTCTATGGAGCCTTTAGGACACAGGGTGTCAGAGTATGTTCCCCAGCTGTTGCCACTCTTCTTGCAGGTTGCAAAGGACTCAAATGAGGAAGTCAGGAACAATGCTATTTTTGGATTAGGAGAGCTTGCTTTCTATGGGAAGGAAGCATTATTCCAGTATCCTTTTCATAAGCTAGATATTACTTTGTGTGTCATCGTGTAGGCATTATGGGTGTACGTAAACCAGTATATTCATTGGTATCAGATGTTATCAGTTCAAACTTAATCACTGATTCTCACTGATGAGGACTCCCAACTTCTGTAGCAGCGTGATTAGCACAGTGTGCTATGATGCCATAGGTACCAGGTTAGAATCCTAGCCTGGACATGGCTGTTCTGATTTGATGGTTTCTTCATCAATTTCATAACATGATCAGTGATCACTTATCCTCATTAGCCATAGATGGCAGAAAAGCAATGTTAATCTGAAACGTTCAGAGCAGTGCTCGAAAAATTTTCTTCAAAGCTAGGTGCCAGGAAAATACCTACTAGCAATTGTGCATACTACAGAGTGTTTCAAAAGTCACACAACCCAAACTTTGAAAATGTATATCATGAAAATCGTAATAGGTAATTACACCAGGTTTTCTGCACTAAACTAATCATGTACGCTATCACTGGATTAATAAATTTATGTTAGCATGTATCCAAATAAAAGCAATTACATTATTTTAAAAAATATTGTTAATTTGCTGAAAACATCTGAGAATTGATTTTCAACAATATATACCAACGTAGAAATTTTCATCGAGAAATACAGGTTTGTCCAGGACTCAAACACGGGTCTCTGATATACCGTGCTATTGTTCTAACCACAGAGCTACTGAGCCAGCCTGGCCTCACCTGATCTTTCGCTGTCGCTGTTTTACCTGCGAGGAATCTTCTCTACCAGTGCTAACACGACCTGTTGCCTTTGAAATACAGTAGACTTCAATGTTGCCTGGTTCCTGCCAGCATAGAGATGTTAATTATTGAAGATCAGGCACACACAGGAAATGTACTACGTAGAAATTTTCAGCGAAAAATGCATTAACATTCTTACACTCTGGGAGGAACCAGGCAAGTCGAAGTCTACTGTGTTTCAATGGCAACAGATCCCGTTGCGGTAGCACTGGCAGAGACGATTCCACACAGTTAAAACAGCGATAGCGACAAATCAGGCGAAGCCAGGCCGGCTCAGTAGCTCAGTGGTTAGAGCAATGGCAGGGTATATCAGAGACCCGTGTACGAGTTCTGGTCGAACCTGCTTTTTTCGCTGAAAATTTCTACGTAGTACATCTTCTGTGTATGCATAATCTTCAATAATAATACCAACTCTTAACAACAATTTGTGGGATCATTTGTTGGTGTTTGACTAGTCGTAAAACAGTTGCTTTGTGAGGTACAGCAGAAGCAGGGGATTTTTCTTGGAAAACCTCTTGCACATGAGTGTAAGAATCAGTAGTAAAATACTCTTCAGCAATGCACATGAGCTGCTCCAAAGAATATGCCATGCTGAATCAATTAAAAGAACATGCATAGTAGCGTCGAAAGTGAGCGAAGAGAATCCAGTGTAACCAGAGGTAGACTAGGATTCTCTCAAGAGTCCAATTTCGGCATAAAATCTTGCTGTATGATTTTTCACGTAAATGTATAGCCAATACTTAGAAACATGTGGTGTGAGTCTGTTGACAATATTTCGACCTGCTAGCATTGCCATAATATGTCCCAAAAATGGCACCTTTTCTCTCAACCTATAAAATCGCCAATAAAAAATCCATCAAATGTTGCACATGACCAATATTGGTCGCAAATGACAGATTGACATGGCATCAGTCATCAATCATCTAATTATGACCCTTGATAATTTTAATAATAATGATAATTACTTACATATTTTTCTCTTTCAAAAGTCCATTTCTGGAAAGATTTTAATGCTGCCTTCCGCCAGTTATTAATTTATCTAAATTTTCTGTATGGAGAAAACTGATAATTTTAAGCATTGAAAAATATCTCAATAGATGGGACTTTATAATGCAGAAAACCTGGTTTAAATATCTCTTACGGTTTTCATGATATACGCTTTCAAAGTTTGGGTTGTGCAACTTTTGAAACACACTGTATAAGAAGCTGAGCATCAGGGTATTCGAAAGATGGTTAAATCATTCGAGAAAACAGGAAATGGGGTGTTGGGGAACAAAGAGTAAGAAATTATTACAGAGTCTCTGGAATGTTCACAACGTTGATTAAAAAAAAAAAATCATGTGCTAACTTACGCTGTACTGCAATTTGAACTTAGAATCATCAAAATTTCGCACATATTACAGCATAATATCATAGTCACCAGGCCGAAATTTTTAGTCACCCTGGCGACCGGGATTTTTCAAGCTCTGGTTCAGATTGATTATGGAATGTGGATAGACACAATAAAATTACATTCTGCACATAAAACACAAACAAGGTTTAATAACTTTTCAACATATGAACAACGTGGCTCCTAAGGAATCCAAACTAAGTCTATCGTGATCAACAACAGAGTAAAGAGGGCCTCCCCGATGGCGCAGTGGTAGCGTCGTTGCCTTGTAATCAGGGGGTCCTGGGTTCGATACCGGCACATAGTGGTTTGGATCCCACTTTAAACTGTAGGTCCAGTCCCGATTAGCCTTACTGTGCATAAAGTGGACTTAAAACACCAAACCAAACCAAACAGAGTAATGAACACATTTGTTCTTCTTCCTCGCAGCTACATGATTATACATAATATAATGCTCAATCACAACACTTCTCCAAGCAGATTCAAAGAAAAATAACAATACTAATAATTAGGTCATGATAATATTAGTGACCTAAACAAGAAAGATGTATACACAGTATTCCCAAATCAGGAATCGTTATGTAACCCTGTAACCATATCGGTGGGATGGATGTCGATCTCCTCGGCTGAGGGGTTGAAGTCCTCGATGATCCAGCTGGAAGAGAACTAGTTGGGGTGGCTTTTAGTCTCACTCCTCATAGTACCTTCCTCTCATAGAACCTTAAATAGGATACTACCTGCTACTGGACATATAATTACACCTGGAATATGATTTGGCGTTTCATTATCTTGGTGACTGAACCCACCTTGCATCATTCTTTTGATAATTCTTCTTTAAAAAGGATTGTTTACCTTCTCGATGTCTGTCACGATTATTGAAAGGAGATGAATTTACATTCCTTTGAGACTTGCCTAACGGCCTCCCAGTTACGGCAACACTCCAAATATAGCCGTCTTGTGTTCTGGTGCCCCTGCATGGAACGGTGAACTCTTAGTCCAGCTGCTGCTAGTCTACGACCAATGGTGCAGGATGACACAGGATGTTGTAGAGAGTCCTGTACATGTGTTCAGATAGCAGACTCGCATGTGATGAGGTTGCAAAATGCTTGGTGCACACTGCAATCCTCCCTTGGTGTGACCAATCTTAGTCAGCCGGAATCTTCACTATGCCCTCATGTATCCATTGGTACTAACATCTGGCCACTGTGACATCTGAATGCTCGAGATGCCTGGCATTTGAACGATCCAACCAATCAATCTCATGCAGACTCCAAATACGGCCCCTTTCAAACTCCATCAAGTGCTGGTAATGCTGTTTGATGCGTCTACGAGGCATTCTGTGTTGATCACCTTCTCTCATGGTGTTGACTGACTGTCAATGAGTGTAAATCATCGTTCTGGAAGCAGAGATGTTCCAATGTTTAATACAGGGTCCAGCAGAGGAGTTAGATGGTTTTGAAATGTGAATAACACACCTAATTTTCAAAGGTACAGAAATTTATTACTACAGAAATATAGGTTATTGTATGCCAATTGCCATGGCAATTCTTTATGACTTAAAAATGATGTCCATTTACATGTACACACATTCGAAGCCTTTCCCAGAAGTTGCGGACGGCACGTTGCAATATTTCACCATCAATGTTTGCAATTTCATCTCTAATTGCAAGCTTCAGCTCGTCTAATGTGCGAGGTTTATTCACATACACTTTGGATTTGAGGAATCCCCACAAAAAAAATCCACAGATTGTAAGGTCTGGTGCCCGAGGAGGCCAGTATGTCACCAAACCGGGAAATGACATGTCCTGGGAAAAGTTGACGAACAGCAGCGATAGAGGATCTAGATGTGTGAGCCGTTGCTCCATCTTGTTGGAACCATATGTCTTGCTGATTTATCCTACGCCGAAGCCAATGAAGTTCTGGTAAAACAAAAGTATTCATCATTGCGATATAGCGTTCAGAGTTCACCATCACACAATCCCCATCTTTATCTTCGAAGAAATACGGGCCGATGACACCAAATGCAGCTACACCACACCATACTGTCACTGAACTGTGAAGCGGCCGTTCATGAAGCTCCTGCGGGTTTTTGTTTGACCAATATCTAAAGTTTTGCTTGTTTACAGATCCATTTAATTGGAAATTTGCCTCGTCACTCATAAGAATAATAGTTTCCTTGGACATTTGGAGCATCCGTTCAGCAAATCTTTTACGATTGACAAAGTCATCATCATGTAGCTCCTGCACCAGCATAATCTTGTAAGGGTGAAATTTTAGATCCAGATGTAACATTCGTCGTACAGAGCGATCTGAAATCCCCAACGCTACAGCATGCTGGCTGGCAGACCGTCTTGGGCTCCTAACGATAGGTTCATTTACTCATCCTATGTTTTCTGGTGTCCTTACGGTTCAAAACACGACCAGGTGGTGACCTATTCATAGCTGATGCTGTCAATCTGAAGTTCTGTACCCACCTGAGGATAGTGTTGCGCCACATGAGAAAATGACGTCGAAAAAGATGCTCCACAACAAACGCTCGATGTTGCACATTCCAGGGCTCCATGCTTACTGGGCTGACAAACAGTTAAGCAGGCCACCAACTTCTCACCGGATCGCCGATTGTTGATTTGCTGACTCAAGATCTTACGTAGGTCATTTAAAAGGAAAGGAAAAAGGCCTTCCTATTTTCCAAAGCTTCCTCACCTCGGACTAATATATCTGGGCTCGTGAACCTTGCAAGCTTGATTATTCTGGAGGACACTCCAGAAGTGTCTTAACTCTAAAACATGTGTTTCTCATCAGATGACCAGTAGATAGACCTCTTCTTGTTGCCCCTTCCCCCACAACCCTCCATAGCGAGCTGCTGAAAGGTGAGGCCTGTGCCAGGATATGTTTACGAGGCAGGCAGAAATTTAACATTATGCTTATGGGAGAATTATTTTATTTGTTTTCTTGGGAATATCAAACTTCCGATGGCAGAAAATAAACACATGATCAGGTAGAGGATCCATTGAAGATGATATTTGTGCTTGAAAGAGTCTAAACTCCCATTTGCTTAGCCATAACTTGAATTTGAAGTTGAATTCCATAAGGAATACATGGGATTCTGTAAATACTTATAATATTTTTGAAACACTGTAGCTTAATAATCAACTTTGAAAACCGTTTTCCCTTGCAACATGGTTAGAAATTCATACTCTCCAATTTATGTGTGTAATTTCTTTAGTAGCTGTGCCAATTCCGACGATATTGAAATAAATGCATGCATGCCTGGTGTGAAATTGTCACACTTTACCTTAACCTGTTAGCAGGGGCGTATCCAGAAATAAAATTTGGAGTGGGGGTCCAGCCCCTTCCCCAATGCATGTCATAAGCCCCATAAAATTTTAAATTAACACAGTTTTATAACAATGATATATTAATAATACTATCCTATTAAATATTATTAGTAATAATAATAAATACTAGACACACACACACACAATAGTGTTTCTTACTGCCTGGTACACAATGCAATATATTGTCTCTAGTATTTCAGCACTGCATGTATTATTCTGACAAAAAAACTTTACTTACTGTACCAGAACAGTTTCTCATGCTGGAGTTCGACATAGCTGAAGACAGGGCTACATTTACTGTATGACTGGCAGAGGGTGCACATGTCCCTTTTGGGTATTGTTGAATTATTCGTGATTGCACACCATTAAATCTGCCACTCACATCATAACCTTGAACTGATTTTCAGTTGACATATCACTACCCAGTGTGATACACAGGGGTGCCCATCCTCTCCATGGCCAATGGCACATACCCCCCCCCCCTCCAAATTATATCATGTGTCCATCCCAAATCATATATTTGGGCTTACAAACTATATCATAATCCCTACAAAGATTTAAATTACGACATCGTGACTACCAAAAGTAACTTTTTTTCTTAGCTTTTTGTTCGAAATGATGCACCTGCTTTAAATTAAGCAGTATACCAACACTAAGCATTATTTTTTAAGAAGTGATGTTATTAATGAATATCGAGAATATCGCTTAAGTCTTGTAATGCAGCTATAGTATAAAACTGTACATTCACCTCAGTAAAGTGCCAAACACACATTCTCGCAACACATCATTGCGAGAGCCGGCCCCCATGGCGGTTAGGTTAGCACATCAAGCTACAAAGCCAGGGATCCTGGGTTCGAATTCTGGCTTGGCCATGGATGTTCATGAGTTTCCATTCATCAATTTCATCATGTTATCACTCATCCCCATCTACGCAAATTAGCCAAAAGTGGCACAAGAAGTGCAGTAAAATAAAGCAAATCAATCAATCAATGAAATATCATTGCGTACAATAATTTTTTTCATCCATTTCTTTGGAGGCTTTGAAGAGTATTAATTTAATGGTATGTCAATACTTTCTTAGGATCCCCAGATATTGAGTCTTTTCCAGCTTCTCTTTGGCACGTTCGGGGTCGAAAACGTATGGATACCATATCGCAAAGTAAAGTCATGTCTCTCCATTTATATTTAATACTCAGTTCTACCACCCAAAATTTCCATGCCATAATCTAAGACCTAGAGTTGGATACTGTCCCCCCCCCCCCCCTCGCAATGTTTAATTCAGAATCCCCTCCAGTACCCACTTGTAAATTAAGGTGTAATATGTAAGAGTTGGATATTGCTAACCCCCCCCCCCCCCTGCCATTCGATAATACCCTGAAACACTTTTTTTCTTTATCTAATTGATTAAATATCGAGCATTTAAGGTGTGAAATTTGTACATATATTTTGGAAAAATATATTAATGTTGAATTTTACATTATTTGAAGGGAGAAAATTCCCTCAAAGAATCTTCATGGCTCAGCCTGCACCATAATCCCTCCTACCCCGTGGGCACCCTTGCTGATACATAAGAACTTTTAGTGGATATTATTTTCAGAATCCACAAACCATACACACAGAGAGAATTGTTCTGTATCTGCTACGTCATGTCTCATTTGGAGGTATTATGAATCAACCATAGTACTTTTTTTTTTTTTTTTTTTTTTTTTTTTTTTTTTTTTTTTGCGGGTGGGTTTGGACCCCCTGGACACATCCCCTGTATATGCCCTTGCCTGTTAGAGGTGTGTTTCTTTACAGATCTATCTGGAGAAACTATAAACTTAACTGCACGAGCATCCGTGACAATATCAAACTTTGACCTTAGTAGAAACTTGTGGAAGTTCTTGATTCCATGAATAACTGCTAATGTTTTGCACTCAACCTGCAAATACTTTCTTTCCATTTTGGTAAATGTTGCCAACGAACATGAAATGGTACATAATTCACCATCGATTCTGTGGCAGAGTTGAGCACTGCATCCGTAAGGAGATCCATCAGTTATTAACACCAGCAGTTTAGATGGATGGAAGGGTTCGATGGGTTTGACGTGTCCTAGTTAATCTAAAATATCTGTGAATTCACACTGGCAATCTGAAGTCCAGCACCAGGGTGCATTCTTTTTCAAAAGTGCAAGACGACTGTGTGCATCTTCGATGCTAAGTTTGGAATGAACACACGATGCAAATTAATCATGCCGTTTAAGGAGCGAAGTTGTGTCTTATCTTCCGGCGGATGGCAATACAGAATGGCTTCTAGGTTCTTCTCAGAGGTCTGTATTCCATTACCTTCGATTTTATATCCCAAATACTCAATACTTGAAAATAATTTACTCTTGCTGGCAGTAGCTTTAGTGTTGTGTTTTGCTAGCCGCTCAAGTACTTCGCATGTTCCGTGTGAAATATTCTCCTAGGGCCTTCCCTCCTATTATGGCATCATCAAAATGGAATGCTACACCAGATGAATCTCCGAAGATCTTGGCCAACACCATCTGGAATAGATTGCCACTAATGTTAATCCCAGAGGGTAGGTGCTTAGCTCTAAAGAGACCCCAAGGAGTATTAACCACAGTTATCTTCTGTGCTTGCTCAGACAGAGCTAACTGTCCATAAGCCATCTGCTGATTGATCACTGAAAAATATTGGCAGCCTGGTAGACTAGCAAAAATGTCCTCTTGTTTGGAAATGGGAAATTTCACATTTTCCATCGTTTTCGTCGCAGTACCTGAAAAATTAATGCAGTCATAATGCTCCATCTTTCTTCGTCAACACTACCAATGGTGATGCCCAATCTGGATAAACTATCAGTTCCCAAGGACCAACTCCAACTAAATGTTGAATGTTCTGATGTACTTGCTCTCTTATCATAAGGAACTTCATAACTTTTCTTGTATAACTACCACTGCACCTTAGTGGTAGTGAGTAACAGGCTTTGATAAATCTTCATTGGAAACTTTACTGTATGATGAAGCAATTTCTTGTTTCAGCAAATCTGCAGTTCAGTTCAAATTTATGCATTATACAACAGTGAAATGTCATTGGTAAATAATAATCTTCTCCATGAAGGATTGATCATGTCTGACTACGATCTTCCTATGAGTGGATAAGATAACTGCTATTTGCATAAGATCACAGGTAATGAAAACTGTTGACTATTTAAATCAAGTACAACTATAGATTGTCCCACAACTTGTACATAATCATCGTTGACTCCTTTCAGTGTGATAGCTGTGGCAGAAACTGTTGTTTGAAATGTCATACGTTGAAAATAATAATAGCTGAGCCAGTATCTATCTCACATTTGGTAACCTGTGAATTTATAGGTAAGTTAATTTTGAAAATTTTCAGAAGAAAATACATTGTTTACCGAATGTCACAATGAAGTTGCCAAGCTTTCAGTTGAACCAGCTAATACAGGCTGTTGATTGATCGCATCTACTTTTAGATGGGTTATCGTGAGCGCTGGTAGATTATCTGGAATCTCCTCATCAATAGGTACATTGTGTGAAGGCTCTTTGGATGTTTTCTCACAGTTTTATTATCTTTAATCTTTTGTTTCTTTCTGCATTTTCTGTTCCAACATCCTTTACATTTACAGTAACTGCAGATGGAATTCCATGCTGAACATCGTCCTTGTACGTGTGATTTAGTTCAATATTCACACTGACTAATGTACGATTATTTGTGTGTAACTTGTCCATGTTTCTTTAACATACACAAATCTTGAGAATAGGATATTTCCTTAGGATACAATGAATTACATTAAGCAATTAATGCTTATAGATATGTTTACATTTTGCATAGTAAATATGGATAAATTTGTTGTTGAAGCCTTAACCATTTGAAAGACACTACCCACAAATCCTGGGCACCCTGTCTGCTGCCGTAGCCAAAGAACAACACCCAAGCACCTTGGATAACATTTGTGGTGCCATAGCAAGACTGATCCTAACCAACATATCAGGTGTTCCAATGGAGCAGGTGAGTATCTTTCTCTTTTGTTGTATTTATCTTTCATGCGTGTGTGGTCTCATTTATGTGTAATATTCTTTAAAGTTTCCTTTTTTGTTTCCTCAACAGTGGGGCAATTAGGGTGGGTTGGTTGCCTTTGCACACTGTTGACTCTTAAGGCTAAGACTTGTATACCGAGAGAAAGTAAAGTGTCCTTTCTCCTCCCAGGTTTGGCACCCAATCGCCAGTACTGTTCCTCAACAATATTAAGAATGAAAAAAGTATGATACTGTGTGTGCATGATAACATTGTTCACAGCAGATGCAGGTTATAAATTATCTTTTCCTGGCATGGTTCATTTTTTTTAAAAAAAAAAAGTAAAGTGTGCCCCTGTGCTTAGCACCACGCCATGAAGGCGTATAGGGGGTGTGGGGGTAACGCCCCACACTTTCTTGATCCGGTCGTGAGTGGGGGTGATGTGATCAGCACCATGCCCCTGACCGCCTTTACCCCCCAGGTTTCCCCAGGTACCCATGTTATTCGACGCTGGGTGGGCGCGGGGGCCGCTTCCATCGTTAGAAAAGTTCCCGGATTTGAACCGGCCAGGGATCGAACCCGGGACCTTGAGCATGGTAGTCAGACGCGTTACCGACTGAGCATTTTTACCATTACTATAATTTTATATTGTTTTATTGTATTTCTTGCCTCTGTGAAAGGACTTTAAACTATTTTCACATAAGGTAATCATTGAATTACAAAATCCATTTCTCCCCACAATGTTGTTGCAAAAATTATGTATTTTCAGAAAAATTTTAACTGAAAGTGTAGTGTGGCATTTTTGCAGACTCTGCAAGACATCCAAAGTTAGCTCTTGTCAAGGTGATTCAATTCCAACCAATTCTTTTTCTAGCAATGCTTTGCCTAGCAATGCTTGTGCATTCCACTGTACCAGTATCGGTTAGAATATACTTACCAATACTTTTCTGGCATTTTGGTCTTTTTCAGCATCTACAAAAATGTAGCACAACACTTTTGTAGAGTTAATTATTCTGGAAATTATGCAATATTCAAAGTTTCCATTTATTTTGCACCAGTCATCATCATCATCATCATCCTTCAACGTTTCCTGCCTCTGGCTGGGTCGGCATAGAAGTCAAGCCTCTCCATTTTCTTCTGGTCTTCCACCACTCCCTCTCTTTCCACCGAGTTCCAATCTTGTCCTATTCTCCTAACATTCTCCACTATCTGCTCTTTCTACCGACATCTTCTCCCCCTTGGCCTTATTTCCACTCCTTGTGCATTGTAAGCTCTTACTGGTAGTCTTTCTGCATCCATCCTCTTCATGTGTCCGAACCATCTCATCTGTGCCTGATCTATCCTGTCCTGAAGCTTCCCCACCCACACTGTCTGTCGGATCTCCTCATTCCTAATTCTGTCCCTTCTGGTCTTACCCAATGTACTCCTTAAAAAAATCATTCCACTGCCTCCATCTGTCTTTTGTCTCTCTCTGTCAGTGTAAAACTGGATTTTGAGATTACATAACATGTATTTTAATATTCTGATATCATTCTTGAATTTTTTAAATAAAAACTCTGGTAAATTGTTGCATATAATTGTAGTGGAATACTAATAGTAAACAATATTTTGAAGAACTTGAACGTGTTACAATTTTCAAGCATCTGTCTTATTTGTAATCTGTAAGATTATCTGCAGAAAACAATTTTTCACCCAAGTATGCTATTGTGGAAAGCTTCGAAGTACTTTTTTCGATAGTTCCAGAAAATCTTGGTGTAAGTCTGCACAGAAATTCAGTTCATGTGATCTCAATGTGTGTGCGAAAATTTGTCTGAACTGATTGTGACTTCCTTGAATTCTGCTTTAATATTTTTCACAGAGGTGAAAACAATTACCACATTAAATTCAGAATCTCTACCCTTAATGGTTGCGTTCTTTTTACAAGGTGGCGACAGACCTGGAAAACCTGGAAAACCGGGAAAAGTCAGGGAATTTGAGGTGTCAAAAAAAGTCAGGGAAATGTCAGGGAATTTCGTCTTCATTGACTTTTTTAAATTTTTTTATTTATTTATTTATTTAAAGATATCGTTATGGAACTCTGCACGGGAACAGAAAATGTCGTTCGTAAGTTTCGGCCTCAACTTTTAGACCCCTTTTATGCGCAACACAACCACGCCGCCAGAAACCAGTGATGGCAGGAGGAGGAGGAGGAGGAGGAGGAGGGGGGAGAGAAATTTCTCTCGCCCGGGCTTCTCGGCGGGAATTTTAAATTTGAACACTCTTTGGAGGAATATTATAACTCGGCCACTATGGGAGCAATCTACTTCAGATAACTTTTGTTTTGCAGCTAAAACATCAGCGCATGCAACCGTGTACAATTCAGAACATCGGACCGAGGAAGGGGGGCTGGGGGGCATGTCCCCCGAATTTCAATGGAAAAAACATAAAAATCTGTAGTTTGCCCCCCTCTTCTCCCGCTATTTTCGGGAGAAGGCGCGAATTTAGTATTCTTGTCAAAGAATGGACATTTCTCAAGAGAATGAAACATGTTTCATGTTTTTGGGTGCCATACAAGTTGAATAATAAGCCAAAATGTGAAACTGTTTTTTACGAAAAATATGTAATTTGCATATTGCTCAGAAAATTGTTATAACTCTGGCACTATGAGAGCAATCTACTTCGGATAAGTTTTGTTTTGCAGCTAAAACATCAGAGCATGCAACAACCGTGTACAATTCAGAACGCCGAACCGAGGAAGGGGTTTTGAGGGCGCGACCCCCGAATTTCAATGGAAAAAAACAATCTGGAGTTTGTCCCCTTTTCTCCTACTATTTTGGGGAGAAGGCGCGAACTTTAGTATTCTTTTCAAAGCATGGACATTTCTCAAGAGAATGAAACATGTTTCATGTTCTTGGGTGCCATACAAGTTGAATAATAAGCCAAAATGTGATTATTATTTTTTTACGAGAAATCGATGATTTGCATTTTTGAAGGTAAATTGTTATAACTCTGGCACTATGAGAGCAATCTACTTCAGATAAGTTTTGTTTTGCAGCTAGAACATCAGAGCATGCAACCGTGTACAGTTCAGAACGCCGTACCGAAGAAGGGGGCTTGGAGGGCGCGACCCCCGAATTTCAATGAAAGAAAAAAAAAAATCTGTAGTTTGCCCTCTCTTCTCCCGCTATTTTGGGGAGAAGGTGCAAACCTTAGTATTCCCTTCAAAGAATGGACGTTTTCAAAGAGAATGAAACATGTTTCAAATTCTTGGGTGCCATACAAGTTGAATAATAAGCCAAAATGTGAAACTCTGTCCTGTATTTTACGAAAAATAGGTAATTTGCTTATTGCTCAGAAAAGTGTTATAACTCTGGCACTAAGGGAGCAATCTACTTCGGATAAGTTTCGTTTTGCAGCTAAAACATCAGAGCATGCAACCGTGTACAATTCAGAACGCCGAACCGAGGAAGGGGGTTTTGGGGGCGCGACCCCCGAATTTCAATGAAAAAAACATAAAAATCTAGAGTTTGCCCCCTTTTCTCCCACTATTTGGGAAGAAGGCCCGAACTTTAGTATTCTTTCAAAGAATGGACATAATGAAACATGTTTCATGTTTTTGGGTGCCATACAAGTTGAATAATAAGCCAAAATGTGAAACTGTTTTTTACGAAAAATATGTAATTTGCATATTGCTCAGAAAATTGTTATAACTCTGGCACTATGAGAGCAATCTACTTCGGATAAGTTTTGTTTTGCAGCTAAAACATCAGAGCATGCAACAACCGTGTACAATTCAGAACGCCGAACCGAGGAAGGGGGTTTTGGGGGCGCGACCCCCGAATTTCAATGAAAAAAACATAAAAATCTAGAGTTTGCCCCCTTTTCTCCCACTATTTGGGAAGAAGGCCCGAACTTTAGTATTCTTTCAAAGAATGGACATAATGAAACATGTTTCATGTTTTTGGGTGCCATACAAGTTGAATAATAAGCCAAAATGTGAAACTGTTTTTTACGAAAAATATGTAATTTGCATATTGCTCAGAAAATTGTTATAACTCTGGCACTATGAGAGCAATCTACTTCGGATAAGTTTTGTTTTGCAGCTAAAACATCAGAGCATGCAACAACCGTGTACAATTCAGAACGCCGAACCGAGGAAGGGGGTTTTGGGGGCGCGACCCCCGAATTTCAATGAAAAAAACATAAAAATCTAGAGTTTGCCCCCTTTTCTCCCACTATTTGGGAAGAAGGCCCGAACTTTAGTATTCTTTCAAAGAATGGACATAATGAAACATGTTTCATGTTTTTGGGTGCCATACAAGTTGAATAATAAGCCAAAATGTGAAACTGTTTTTTACGAAAAATATGTAATTTGCATATTGCTCAGAAAATTGTTATAACTCTGGCACTATGGGAGCAATCTACTTCAGATAAGTTTTGTTTTGCAGCTAAAACATCAGAGCATGCAACTGAATGCTGAACCGAGGAAGGGGGGTTTGGGGGCGCGACCACCGAATTTCAATGAAAAAACAACATAAAAATCAGAAGTTTGCCTCCTCTTCTCCCACTATTTTGGGGAGAAGGCGCAAACCTTAGTATTCTCTTCAAAGAATGTATGTTTCCAAAGAGATTGAAACATGTTTCATGTTCCTGTTGCCATACAACTTGAATAATGAACCAAAATGTGAAACTCTGTTCGGAAATGTGGCATGGATTGAGGAGAGGGGCGAGGTTCGTTATCAGTATGAATTTCCCAGGCTTGCTCCAGACCTGTGTCAGAGTTTCCACCCTAACATAAGAGTATGAAGGTCCAAAAAGCACATTCATTTCGTATTCAGCACCATGTTACCATATGGTATCATCGTGGGAGTAAAGGTTAAGCCTGTATATATTACGTGGAAAATGCATTGAATTATCATTTTTTCTTGTCCTTATGGGAGTAAGGGGACTTGTCAACAGATGGAGGGGATAAGAGCAGGTGGGGCCAAGGCATTTTGTTGAACAAACTGAAGGAACATGGAAACAAATAGGTTCCATTGATACTTACGATTTTTGTCGAATATCGCCAGCCGACAAAGTATCTTACTACAACATGCGACAGATATTGCATGGACTGCAACATCCAACAAAAATCACATGCATAAACAAGAATAGCTTTAGACTGCAGATATGCTGTTGGAATTTTATTACTCTTCTGGCTCACTTCACCTTATTTAATGTAGCAGTGCTTACGAAGGTTTTTTTTCATCGTCCTGACGTATTACTGGTTTCGCACAAGTTAACATACGTTTACAATGACATTGCAATATTCTTAGATATCAAGAAGAATCCAACCAAACGGAAATCTGCTATGGTGAACGTTATGAAAATTGGCAAGTGCATGCTCCCAACCTCAAATTTACTGCAACACTAGTATTGCAATGAAATTAACGCCACTCTCTGTCCTGTCTGTTTAAACTCGTGAGAGTTACTCTCACTGAGTAAGGTTAATGTCCGATATTATGAAATAAAATACTAATAATAAATACGTAAATATTTTAATATCATATTTACTCGAATCATTCAATCATAAAAGCAAATCACTTTCTTCAAGAAATGACTTTTCTCTGCCAGCCCTGCTAAATTTTCACTTTCCATCTACTGATTTATACAAGGGGTGGCCAGAAAGTAATTTCCAATTAGTAGGGACATTGATTTTTCGCAAACGCCAAAACCGTGAAAAATGTTAATTGCTGCGAAGTTATGTTTAGGAATGTGCAGTGATGTCTGGACACATTTTTCGCCTGTTCGAAATACCGAAATAATGCGAATTTGGCATAAAATGCGAATTGTTGGCATTTTTAGCGATTTTTTTAAAGAAATGTCCTAAAACAATGAAAAATTCCATGAAATCCAACATTCTTGTCTTTTCTAGGCCATGTTTGTGTATGTAGAACATGCATGTTTTTCAACATTTTACTCAAGAGTAAACTATAGAGTTACACGTACATGGAATAATTCCGACAGCCACATTAAATCATTTATTTCCCACGATTTATTCAACTTCTATCAAAACCATTTGCATCACAGAGCAAAGTGGCAGGGTTCTAACAGGAGATCGAGTGCGCATCTACCGTCACACGGGAGCCACATCTTCGTATTTGTCGCACGGGATATGTTTTGAATTACCAAGTTAAGTGCGCACCATTGGCATTTGTCAAGCTAATAATAATGGAGCTCAGTCGTTAGGGCATCTGACTACTATGCGAGAGACCCGGGATCGATCCCCTGCGGGGGAGAACCTGGATGTTTTCCACCTATTCAAACTGGTACCTTGAGGAAACTTTGAGGGATAAAGGTAGCCAGGAGCATGGTGCTGATCACATCTGCCCCACCTCAGCCGTGATCAAGAAAGTGTGGTGCCCTAACTCCACACCCCTATACACCTTCATGGAAAAGTGCAGGGGAGCACTTTACTTTTACTTCCTTAAAAATCTGTTCCAACTGTCACGAAAATACATAGACCATGTGACCTACAATTTAAAATAATCGTTTAAAAGCACAGTGAAATATTAAGTTTCGGTATATTTGGCAGATAAATATTCTATAACAAAAATGCGAATTTTGGGAAACTTAACACTAACAAGTGAAAAAAAGATACTGCCAATTTTTGGTGCCATAATATGTCGGTATCTGTCACGTGAGATTGATTGATTTAAATTTTTTGGGTGCGTCGCCACTTATGGTCATTAGGCACCCTTCAGTATATACGAGGAAAATTCCATTATCTAAAATCCTTACCTTAAAATTAAAAAAGGGTTACGAAAAATAACTTTCCCAAAATAACTTTCAAGATATCAAACTCTCACGAAGAGGCGTAAGCCATGTGACTTACAATTTGAAACAGTAGTTTAAAAACACCATGAAGGTATAATTTGCCAGAAAATGCGCTAAAATGAAAATGTGAATTTTGGAAAAAATGACAGTATAGTAAAAAATAAAAAATAAGAAAATACACCAATTTGAAAAAAAATATATATATCAAGGTCCCTACTGATTAGGCATAAATAAAACAAGAATATCAGTTGTAATTTATTGCATTAGTAACAGTGAGTCCTAACCTAATTTTCGGCATAATCACCACCGTTGTTCTGGCATTTGTCGTAGCATCGCACTAAATTTTGTATGCCCATGGTATATGTGTCTGACAGCGAAGACTGGAACTATCTCTACCGCAGTGTAGCTGTCAAATCATTGCCCTGCCAGAAACCTCTTCAGTAAAACAAAGATATGAAAGTCGGTACATTCAAGGCCAGGGCTGTACAGGGAGTGGTCCAAGATCTCTCACCTGAAGTGATGCAAAGGGCCCGTGTGTACTCAGCTGTATGTAGTTGTGCACATTCGATTGGCCTTCCGTGAATTGTCTGCACCATCGTCTGACCATACTATCACTCGCGACGTCCGGTCTGCACACCTCACACAATTGCTGGTGGCTCTGTGCCAAATTCTGTGCATGCAATGTAGGCTACATCACAGTCGGTGGGAGACTGTATGAGAGCTGCAATTTTTAACCTAGAACTGTCCTAAAATGGCTGCATTGCAACTGTACCAGATTACAGCTACATGCCACTTCTTCCTGCCTGCATGTGTGTGTATCGCTCTCCGACCACTAGTGCTGCGTACCATTGGAGATTTTTTCAGGATGCCCCTCGTATATGAACTTTCAGAAGCTTTTATTATTAGAGTGTTCCTGTTTTAATGTGTGGTTAGCTAAATCAGGTACCTATACAGTGCAATTCTATAGATTCCTTGCGTTAAATTTCTAATACCTACATACCCTTTTCGTCAGCATTAATGGTATAACTGCATGTTGTCAGTTTCACAGTACTTCACTTGGATATGCTGTACTGAAGCAGAAATCCCATTGATAATTTAAGGAAATATGACACTTTATTTTGTTCGATTCAATTGTTTCACTTGTATGCAAGAGTTAAGTTGTTTGCTTTACAGAGGAGAGAGAAGTAGCTTTATGCATTGAAAAATGAGTCCGCACTCATGGTTCTTGCAAGCAGAGGGTTCCAAACCTCAGTGGAAATATCAACATACAGGGTGTCCCACGAACGGCGCAACTGGGAATTAAGAGTGGCGTTACTTTGTAACTGAAACCTGTACATACATAAGTCATACACCAAATGTTAGCCCTGTCCAAGTAGATATTTTTAAACATAGAAACAACAAACGGGGTGCAGTGTTGTTCATGCAGTGTTGCCAAAAGTAAGTGAAAGTGTAAATTTATTTTTCCGCAAAGCATGGAAAATTGCATGTCAAACATTCGTACGGAAATTTGGACGTCAATTTCCACCTTGGGTAGGTGGACTATTTTGCCATCTATAGTTCAGAGAAGAAAACCGATCGTTTTCGCGTATAGCCAATCCTGAAATGCCTCATAAAGGCGTACCGGTCCAAATGGGTGTTTTAAAAAAAATATGAGGTACAGTGGCAACACGGTTGATGTGTGAAGGCAAGAAAAGGTGTGTTTAGTGATGGTCTATGACATGGAAATACTGGAAACAGGAAAGAAAGAAAATGAAAATTATGGTGAAAAAAGTGTTACTTACCTACTCCTGGCAACCATGCAATGCGATAAGACCGCCCACCGAACGAGAACAAAAGAATCAGTTAGTTGTGTACTCAGAACTGTTTGAGCCGTGCATTTCGCATTGTTCGTCGGGGAAGATTAGAATTGTTCTGTGAAATGAAGTACTCTTTGGAAGAGAGGGTGTTCATTGTGGAACATTATTTTTGTTCAAAATCGTACGCTAGTGTAAAAACTGTGTTTCGCGAGAAGTATCCGAATAACAGTGTTCGAGAAAATTCGACGATATATCGACTTGTTTCCAGATTTCGTGAAACAGGATCAGTTAATGACAAACTCTACCACAGACAACCACCAGTTTTGACACAAAGTGTGCTGCAGGATGTGAAGCAGAGAATATCACAATCTCCCAGGAAATCTGTTCGTAAACTTGCTGCACAGTCAGGTGTATCAAAAACAACAACTCACCGAGCGTTAAAACAATTGCACCTACGTGCATATAAGGTACAGGCTGTGCAAGAACTGAAGGAAGCAGACAAAGGTGCACGTGTAAGATACTGCCAGTGGTTTAGAAATTTTATTATAGACAATGGTGTGAATATTTTGGATAAGGTTTTTTTCACGGATGAAGCATGGTTCCACTTAAATGGATATGTCAACAGTCAAAATTCTCGACACTGGTCAAGTAACAATCCCCATTTGTTACATGAACAATCACTTCATCCACAAAAGATCGGTGTGTGATTTCGCGGAGAAAAATAATCGGTCCATTCTTTTTCAACACAACAGTTGACGGAATAGTTTATCGTGACCTTATCACACAGTTTATTTCTCTGTTGGAACGTGATGAACGTGATTGTTGGTTTCAAGAAGACTCCGCAACATGTCACACGTCTAATGAAACTTTAGACATGTTGGCCGAGTTTTTTGGCGATCACATTATAAGCAAAAACTTATGGCCCAGTCGATCCCCGGATCTGACGTCTCCAGATTTTTTTCTGTGGGGTTATTTGAAACAAACAGTTTACATTAATAACCCAAGAACACTTGATGATCTAAAAATAAACATTTGCACAGCCATTAACAATATAACCTTGCATAAAGTTGCTTCCAACATGATAAAACGTGTTGATGAATGCCTCAGGGAAAATGGTTGTCATTTTCAACATCTTTTGTAAAGCTACACTGCCTGTTACGTGCATTGCATGGTTGCCAGGAGTAGGTAAGTAACACTTTTTTCACCATAATTTTCATTTTCTTTTTTCCTGTTTCCAGTATTTCCATGTCATAGACCATCACTAAACACACCTTTTGTTGCCTTCACACATCAACAGTGTTGCCACTGTACCTCATAATTTTTTTAAAACACCCATTTGGACCGGTATGCCTTTATGAGGCATTTCAGGATTGGCTATACGGGAAAACGATCGGTTTTCTTCTCTGAACTATAGATGGCAAAATAGTCCACCTACCCAAGGTGGAAATTGACGTCCAAATTTCCGTACGAATGTTTGACATGCAATTTTCCATGCTTTGTGGAAAAATAAATTTACACTTTCACTTACTTTTGGCAACACTGTATGAACAACACTGCACCCCGTTTGTTGTTTCTATGTTTAAAAATATCTACTTGGACAGGGCTAATATTTGGTGTATGACTTATGTATGTACAGGTTTCAGTTACAAAGTAACGCCACTCTTAATTCCCAGTTGCGTCGTTCGTGGGACACCCTGTATAATACCGAGAATGTATAAGGAGACTGATAAATTACAAATTGTATTTCTTACTCAATCACTCTTCACTCTTATCTCATTTAGTCGTAACTTTAAAAATAATCAAGCATTTTATTTTAAACTTAATGCATATGACAAAATTCCGTAATCCTTTCCTAGCTTGTGAATTGTAATAACTTTCCAAATTCACTATTTTGCAGTTTGAATTCAAATCATAGAGAATATAGAAATTAAGTCAATTTCATAGAATATAATATTGGTACTTAACAAAACCATATGTGGATCTGTATGAGTTTATTATTTCCATTTGGAAAAACATCGATTTAGTTATTTTGTAATTTTCAGGGAAAAATGTAAATTTTGTCCTGGAAAACCTGGAAAAGTCAGGGAATTTCATTTCTGCTTGTTTGTAGCCACCCTGTTTTACTACTTGGATGTTTCATTTTGGATATCAAGGATGTAAGGAAAATAATTTATTTTGAGCTGTCCAAGGAGGAAAGAAAGCTATCTATCGTCATTTACTATGTTAATTCATGACTTGCTATAATATACTATTCTCTAGGAGAAAAATTCAGGGTGCCTGAAAATTTTTACCTGGTGCTTGAAATTTCATTTTTTTTTTTTTTTCCAAGTTCGCTTATGGAAATTTCCATTACCTTTTTTAACAATGACTAGTACAATATGTGTGTTTTTAATGTCCGCGTGTTTTCTGTATCACATGTAACAAACAAACAAAAATCAGAATAATAAACATTCTATTATACATTTTTGCTAGCCAAACTTTGAAAATCTGCAGGGGAATGATAGAGTCAGCCATTTATATTGGAATGTATTGCATTTTTAGTGTTAAATGTGAATACAAATTAATTTTTATAACAGTATTTTTTTCCGTATTGTGATATCAGCGATATATCATCTCCACGATATATATATATATCGCCAAACTATCGTGTCAGTATATTGCCAGCACAACATATATCACCAAAATATCATGACAATATATCGCCAACATGATTTATATATAATCATAAAAATATCATGATGATATATCGCAGTGGTTTCCAACTTCAAAAGGTCCGAGGGCCAAAATTATAACCAGCAGTTCATAGGCGGGCCGCATTTTTTTTTTGGGGGGGGGGGGATTAAAAATTATAAAAATTGTAAGTACTGAACTGAAAATGTAGTACTTTCGCATGACCTAAATTTCTAAAATGAGGCAATAAAACAATGGAATCACAAATCAAAATTGTATAATTACAATTTATTTCACAAAAATCCAATACTTATTGATGAATTGAAAGAAATTAAAGACACACCATACAAATAAGAATTCTTCATAGTAAGTGTTCAATGTGAAAATTGAGCCCGATCTGCTTCTTTTATTAAAGTTGTAGCTATTTGAATTTCTGTATTTGAAAGTCTCAGAAGGTGAAGCAGTGAAGCATCTGCCAGTCTGCTTCTGTAGCGGTTCTTGATGAACCTCATTGAAGAAAGAGCACTTTTACACGTGTATGTGCTGCCGAACATCGATGTCATTCTTTGCCCAAAACTACGAAGGTTTGGAGAGCATTCTTTTGAAAGGTATTTGAAAAACTCTGGCCCCTTTTCTTGCCTAATTTGAAGGAACACATCGTCTTGCAAATCACGCAATTTAAGTTGGAGAGAAGCTATTTTAAATTTCAATCTTACGTTTTTTTGGATATATTGCTCATTTCGATATTTGCACAAACTTTAACAATCAGTCACAGTACAATCCGAGTTGGAACATTGGAAATCTCTTCGTACTTCGTGCGTAGTAAAACAGATCTCTATAGCGCCTCTCTGCAGTTTGTTTCTGAACACAAAGAGTGAAGCCTTCGCAGAAGCAGGCGAGTTCATTCCACATAGCGAAGGGATGGAATGCATGGTGTGAAGAGAAAGTTACGTCACTTCAGATTCTTCTGATTATCATTATTGACTGCAAAATGAATTCTACCTGCGATATTGTCTTTCTTCACAGAGCATCCGTTCCTTCAGTAAAAAAAGAACGTATTTTAATAAAAATAAATAAAATTAATGTATTTTGCAAACTGGCTTCGCGGGCCGCAGAAAAAGGCAACAGGGGCTGCATGCGTCCCGCGGGCCACCAGTTGGAGACCCTTGATATATCGTGTAGTTGATATTGCCTGGTCGATATTTTTTTCAATATAGCAATATGTCGTCTGGACGATATATCGCCCAACACTAGTAAGCACCATCGTTAAGATGTAAAGGTGTTATATCAATAGATAGATAGATTCTTCTCTCTTATTTCAGGTGTTCCCCGTGTTTGTTAAGTATCTTCCTCTCCGGGAGGACTTTGCAGAGAACAAGGCAGTCTTCCAGTGCATATCTTACCTGTACCAGTTGGGTCACCCTCTGCTTCAGAAGGAACTCCAGCACATTATCCGAGCAGCAGTCACCGTCCTCAATACGGATCAGATAGACAAGGGTGAGTTGAAATACATGGCAGTTGTACACTAGGAATGACATTTTTACCTGTAAAGTGCCAATATGAAATTGACTATACATGGTGATTCAGAATTCCTATTTCACACTTCTAGGGGTTAGTAGATCAAGTTTTGATAAGGAACCCATGTCCGGAAACGTACCTTTTTGGTACTATGTACTTCGAGGCAAATTTGAAAAGCGTACACTTCAAAATGTGCTGGCTTCCTTCAAAATACAGGTGTGCTAAAGGTCCTACGCGTAAAGGTTAAATATCTCATCTGTTTTGTGGCTTGAACTAATTGGATAAACCCAAAGCTGTTTCTGTAATAATTACTTTTCTTTTTTTGTCACATTCTTCTAATGCCAGTGCTGTAACAGCCAAGTCCATTGTTGAGAAACTCTTAAACATTGTAGTTAGAAAAGGAACAATCAGCAGGTACTTTGTTCCAGAAAAATTGGTGTACACTGCCAAATATCCAACACCAGACTGCTAGAGTGTAACCTGACTATTGCTTGAACGCTAGATGTGAATCAAGCCTAAAAGTTATAATATGCTAGGGAGTAGTAACATATTAGCAGTAAGGTCCACATACACATGTGATTTTAAGATTTTGCGCAAAGAATGGATTCATACATTGTCTTGACATCCTGCTCCTGAGGTCCGCAGTGTACCTTGATTGATCTCACATGCTGTCTATAGTCTCAGAAAAAATAAATAACAGTGTCAACCTTGAATCTTTGGTGCATGATTGAATGTGTACAAAATAGGAAATTCCTTATTTTGATAGATCATAGCTTCAATATGAGGGCATAACAAGCAAAAGGTTACTTAGAAAAAGTTATTTGTCTTGATGTCCTCTACGTGCTGTGAAGGTTTGTCGGTTTTGTATGGCGACAACTTATTTCTCACATCATAAATTTTATCTTTATACATATATATAGCAAGGGGAAAATTTACACATCATTGTAACATGCCATGTTGATGTTGCCAGTGTTATATTTTTGAATCCAAAGGCCAGTGCTTTTTTTTGTTGTGCCGTGCTGAAAACCAATATCTTAGTTGATCCAGAATCGGCCTGATTTTGTACTACAATATGTCTGTGTTGTGTTCATATCAGGTGCCCAGAGGTCCAGGTTCGAATTTCGGCCTGCGCATTGTAAGTGTACCTTCATAACTTTCATCATATCATCACTCATCCTTATCTTCGCAATTAGCCAAAATCAGCAGAAAAGGAAAGTAAAATAAACCAAATCAGTCAATATCAGTTGCTGCTTAAATTGAGGAAGGAGAGGATGCTGTCAAAATGGTTACCAGATATGGTTTCTGAAGAAATTGGCTTTGAACAAATATTAGCTCTATAGAAATTAAATTGTTGTTCTAGAAGTCTTGACAGAAATCCACTCTTGAACAAAGAAGTACTTGTAAACAGACGTAGGTGTTACATAGTATTGATTCCTTTGCTAGCAAATAAGTAAAGTTCCCCATGCCATGAAGGCACATGTAGGGGGTAGGGCCCCACACATTCTCGATGTCTGATATTTTGGAAGTGATGTGATCGGCACCATACTCCAGCTGCCTTTATGTCCCCTTCTCCCATGGTTGTCCCCTGGGTACCCATTGATTTGAGGCTGGGTGAGTCCCAGACCCACTTTATGCAGAGACAATGTGATAAAAGTTCCAACCTTAGATCACCACCCCAGGAATCGAACCCAGGTCCCCCGTGTGGCTGTCAGATGCCCTACCGACTAGACCATCACGGTTTCGTGCAAATATCCTCTAGAAAATCATTGTCTGCGACAAACTTAGAGTTGGCCAAGTGTCCGGAATTATCTTTGGCATGACAACATTGCATTCACTGCATGTCTTTGTTTTCAGTGTTCGTATATTCTAACTTGGAGATTAGTTCGTCACCAGAAATATAATTATATACAATGTCTTGACACCTGTTTAACACTACAATTATTTTCCTCTAACATAGCAACCCTTGCTACAAAGATATATCAAAATAGCCAAGTTTGAAATTCCCATGTGTACTTATCCAACTTTGATATGTAGGTAAATAAAAGCACGTGTTCAAATCTGAGAATGGTCAAATAAAGGAAATTGACCCCTCTCCCTGGAAAATGGCATAGTTCATTTCACATTAGAATAAAAGCAAAAAACATATTAGTGTTGACAACAGAAGTAAAGTTAATTAATTAGTATTGAAATGGAATGACCAAAAGAAAATTCCCTTTATGCGAAAAATTGAGTGTAAAATGGAGGAAATTGGTCAGAACTTCATGTTTCCATATTCTTTGGTGGGAGAACAGCCACAGGCTGAACCTCGCCCTTTAATAAAGAAAATTTGAATTTGGTTCATCAATTTTCAAAATTCCAAAAAGAAGATTTTTTCCATAAAAATTTGCCACTATCTTTTTTAAAGATTTTTTCTTGAGTGATGCATGTGGAAGGTAATAACAGAATAGATTAGCAAGGATAGGTATGCATTTCAGTGTATTAACTGTATGAAAAGTGACAAAATTACAAAAAAAAAAATGTGATGTATCATCTGCTAGATCAAATACAACACTTGCCAAGAATGTAATATTCTTTAAAAATTGCCAATAAAATGAAAGTTTGTTTTTATTACTTTATAATAATAACTTTTTATTAATGTTTGGGGAATAAAAGACACAATAGTACAGGGTGGCTCAATAAGTCACTTAACACCCTCAGTACAAGGCCACTGCGGCATGGAATTTGAAATTGGCGATGACCAATCGTTATCTGGCCAAGGGGGAACCACATTGACGCCACCCACACGGTCGGCGGCCATCTTGATGTCCGCCATCTTGAATTCAACTTCAAAATTTTAAATGGGAAGGGGGTCGTGCGACATTTCAAAATGGGCTAGAATTTCACGAGAAATGCAATGGTGAAGGTTTTTTCGACGTATCTTTAACCAGTAAAACGTTATGACTGAATTCTTGTACCAATTTGCTCCTTTTCGAGGTGTTAGAAAAATGCCTTAAAATTTGTTTAGCGCTTCGGTAATGCATCGATATCAAAGTGACGTCTATGGAGAGACGTTCGCATGCCATTGCACATTATTTTAATCGGATACATCCATGAAGAGCTGTGCATTATGAATGGTTGTCGCGAACAATTTACAGTGTGACGCTTCCATTGAATTAAAAGTCCTTCACAGTGACAAGGCTAATGTTTATGTTCATAAGGAAGTTTATAAACAGAATATGTGACCCTTGTCATCTGATAATTAACTTTGGACAAAAACTGGTTCATAACGTTCCCATAAGTGTTCTGGTGTTCTTCCCTATTGAAAAAACTCTGTAAAAAGTACCTTCTTCCATAAGCAAGGATGAAAAAACTGTTTATTTAACAAATCCAAGTAGCCCTAAGCATTTAAGGTTCCGTTGATGGAAAATTGACTAACCAATCGTGTTCCACACAGCACGCCACACCATTAACTTACCAGCACCAACCATTCAGCTTTGATCTGTCGAAAATGGGTTATCAGATAAAAATCATCGAACATTCTGTTTATTGCAACATTTTTCAATATCACTGAACAATCTGGATGGAATTCTATTGAATTTGACAGAATAAGTACGTTGATGAAGTCTTACACACATTCCACAAGGGTATGAATAAGCTATTCTGAAATTCCATGTTTTTGCAATATTATGAACCACACTGGCAACACTGTTGCTAGCAAGTGTGAGTGACAGATGTGTTTCACCTCTACCTATCACACTAAGGCACTTTTAACAAAAAAGGAAAAAGTTGTTGTTTTTTTTTTGAAAATTTTCGATAACCTTTATACACCTTGCAACCCTGAAATGTTGGTATTACCACAAATTACAGCAAATGTTCAAAGTGTCCACCATTTTCTTGGATACATAAGTGTGTACTTTTTACCGTGTTTTGGGATAACTTTCTGAGGGTTACAGCACCGATATTCCCAATTTCCTCTATGTTTCGTTTCAGATCGTCCAATGTTCTGGTTTTGTTTCGGTATACTTTGTCCTTTAAGTAACCCCACAGGAAGTATTCTGCAGATGTCAAATTTGGGCCATAAATCTTTGGAGATTAGACAATCTCCAAAACATTCTCTCAGCATACCAAGAGATTTGTTGGCTGTATGGAACGTTGCTCCATCGTGTTGTAGCCAAGCATCACATTCATCTTCTTCCAAGAGAGCAACGAATTGCATTATGAGATCCCCGTACACAGTGGTATCTACTGTTGTTTCACAGAATAACGGTTCCATGCCGCAAAATCCACCCCTTTCAATTCTTGGACAACGTGAATTCTATGTGGGTACAATTTCAATTTCTGTACAGTCCTGTCAGCGTAATGCACATTCTGTAGCGAGCTTCCTAACTGACTTTTTGGGCGATGCCACCATTTATTCTTCCAACACACTGCAGAACATCAGCTCCTAAAACAGAGGCATGAACTTTTCGTGTCGGTTTCGCGATACCTTTGCACAAGATAAAAATTGTAGACTTCTGTAGCAAGGGAGATGTCTGGAACATGGCACTGAATGCTTCTCTTACACCAGAATAAGACACAATGTTCGAAAATATTATTCAACAATATACCTTCCAATCTGCTATTACACAACAACCACCAGCTCACTGGATAACCACCTATTCCAGGTGTAGGAAACAATTGAAAAACGTAATTCTCTACCAACATTTCAGGGTTGAAAGGTGTATGAAGGTTATTGAAAATTTTCTAAAAAAAAAAAAACCTCCTTTTTCGTTAAAAGTGCCTTAGTGTGATAGCCAGAGGTGAAACACGTCTGTTAGTGACACTTGGCTAGCAACAGTGTTGCCAGTGTGGTTTGTAATATAGCAAAAACATGGAATTTGGGAATAGCTCATTCATACCCTTGTGCAATGTTTGTATGACTTCATTAACATACCTTTTCTGTCACATTCAATAGAATTCCATCCAGATTGTTCAGTGATATTGAAAAATGTTACAATAATTTACCTCGGTGAGTTGTGTGGGTCAATAAATATGATTTGCAGAATTTTTTTTTCAGTTTGTGGCAACATTTTAATTATTTATTATTAAATCATACATGATATTCCATATGTTTGTATCACATAATTTTCTCAACATACAGGGCCTTATCTTTGAAGAAAGCATTTCTTCTCATTCCGTTTAGCTTTTCAGTTATACGGTCGTAAACACAGAGTTCGACAACTTCTGGGACACACTGTATAACTGATTTCAGCTTCATACATGAATATGTATTTACATATAAATTCATTCCCTGGTTATTACTTTTATTATTCCCCCTCAATTACACCCATGCCAAGTGCAAGTGTGTTTAACGTGAGGATTTTCAAAATGTTGACAGAACATCTTAGAAACTCAGTATTGTATGCTGTATTTATACAGGGCAGGGTGTTCAGAAATTCCCCTTACAAACTAATAGGGCTAGTAGAGGGGACTGAGTAGACAATATATGGAATAGGAATCCATGTCGTCCGGAAACGGTCCATGACAATGTGTCGGATGTGCCTGTGTTGGTATGCAACCGGGTAGGCAGTACATAATGTCAGAAGATCACCTGATGGCACGTGACATCTACCCTGCTGCAGTATCCTGCCTGGAGCCCCATTCATGTGCCTGTGCATCTCCGATGAACATGCTTGAGTACACGTTTGCAAAATACACGGACATGATCCTTGTGTATGGCGCAGCGGAAGGGAATGGAAGAGCAGCTCGTCGGCTGTCAAGAGCGTTATCCACAATGTGCGACTCCATCGCATACCCTTTTTGCCAGTATTACGCAACGGCTCCGAGAACGAGGTACCTTCACCGCCGACAGGAAGACTGTGGTGCTCCAATGAGATGCCACATGCCAGAATTGGAAGAGGCTGTACTGCACCACGTTGAACAGGACCCGTCAACAAGTACGCGAACATTTGCCAGTGCAATGGGTGTTTCTCGCAGCATCTTGTGGGAGGTTCTGCATGAGCAACAACTACATCCTTACCACCACCAAAGGGTACAGGCTTTGAGACCAGTCGATTTTGTACCACGTGTTAACTTCTGCACATGGTTTCTGCACCGCTGCATCAATGAGCCCAAGTTTCCACGTCGAGTTCTGTTTACAGATAAATGTAAATTCACTAGAGAGTGTATTCTCAATTCTTGAAACAGCCATGTCTGGGCATATGAAAACCCTCATGCGACGCATGTCCAGGGATTCCAGCACAGATTTGCTATCAATGTGTGGGCAGGTATTCTGGACGGTCATGTGATCGGGCCGTACCTTCTTCCAGCCAGGCTAATGGGAGCTGCGAACTAGATCTTTTTACAGGAAGTATTGGATGCTGTGCCATTGAACGCCCATCAGGAACTATGGTTTCAGCATGATGGCACACTGCCTCACTTTACACGTGACATTCGGAGACATCTTAACTGGAGATTCAGGCAAAGATGATTAGGCCGAGGTGGTCCAACAGCATGGCCCCCAGGATCGCCGGATTTAACACCATTGCACTATTTCTTGTGGGGTCGTATAAAGAGTATGGTGTATGAGATTACTGTAGAGACAGAGGACAAACTGCTGGCACGAGTTATGGTCGCTGCACAAGAGATTGACGGGACACCAGGTGTGATGGATCAATTGTACCAGAACATGATTCATCGATACAATGTGTGCAATGACATTGGTGGTCGTCACATCGAGCCACTGTTGTAGTTGAGCAGTGCTGTATGTGTTACATCCAGTGCAGAAGACAACAAATTGTTGAATTCCACTGTTGACACAGGTGTTGATCAATGCATAGTACGTTTCTTTTTTTGTTCCCTTGGCATTGTTACCAAATAAATTTGTTTGTACGGACTGGGTCACACATCATTACATTACTTATGTAACACTCATTCGACATGGTTGTAATAAATGATTACACTTTAGGTCATATGATCTTCTGATGTCATGTACTGCATACCCAGTTGCATACCAACACAGGCACATCCGACCCATTGTCATGGTTGTAGCACAGAAATGGTACGTTTCCGGACATGTGTTCCTATTCCAAATATTGTCTACTCAGTCCCCTCAACTAGCCCTAGGAGTTTGTAAGGGGAATTTCCGAGCACCCTGTATATTTGTTTGAGCAGTGTGCTGTTTCAGAAAGTCCTGCTATTTTCATTATTAAAATTGCACATCTCGTTAATAGTTTAGTAATATGCCATTAATATGTCCTTTACTAACTTTTGTGTTCATGTTCAACCATTAGTAACAAATTACAATAGATGTAATATTTTTGTTCACAGATACCCAAGATATTGTTCTGCATTTAATCAAGAGCTCACGTAATGACTTCCCTCAAGATTTTGCGAGCATCGTCAACCAGTTGCCACCTGAGCTAGCAGGGAAAATACAAAATGCCTTTTCATGAAATAATTATTAAATTAAGGGAATAAAAGTGCCTTTTGAATCCGTTGACTATAACATTGATAGAAGCTGAATTTTTTATATGCTAGATCGTGTAAGTTCCTATTTATTGAGAAATTAAAATGTTGTGATACTCGGTGATGAGTTGTGGTTGTAATTGAAAACATGTTTGACTGTTATTTGTTCGAGGGGGTCTGTAAATAATGTGATATTAAGCAGGACAGATTTTGATATCTTGTAATTTAAACAAATGATATTTTTTCATGATACCGCACAATATATTTATACAGTTTCTAGTTGGATTGCGATATTGTAAAAGTATAAGGAACATCTCCATAGCACTATGTCAACATAAACACACAGGTTTATGTAAAAATACTAAGGTTTGTACTCAATGGATGATCGAACTTTTCATTTGGTTCTTTTTTTTTTTTTAATAAATGCTGTACAGAAATAAATATTGTTTGAATTTGAACCTCCATATGCCTAAATAAGGTGTAATGTACGTTCTACGTCTGGCAGTCCCAACAAAGTTTTATCGTGATCTATTTTTGGTTTTATGTATATTGAATAGGTTGCTCATAAATTGTCTGCATTTCAGTGATGGGTAGTAAAAAAGCCAAAGATCATATCCATCTGTTGTAGACATTAAGTTATAGAGAACGCAGACAATTTTTGATTATTGAATCCATCACGTGATAGCCATAGTATACTGTTCAAAACAGTCAAATCAAAATTAAAGTTGGGGAGGAGGGGGTCTGTGTATTCAGCCAAAGTACAGGATATTGTAGAATGTGAAGAACAAGTAGCAAATGCCATCTGAACAGTAATGCCCAAAACACTTTGAGTACCAATCGATATTTTACAAATGTTGAATATGTTGGAAAATTTTGAAATTAGAATTATTTATATTTGTTCTAATTATTTATATTTGTTCTAAAAGTTAGTGAGTGTTTCAAAAATTGTCAGAGCTCCTCTGTAATTTGATGTATAATTATAATATATGGTTGAATAAATTATATGCTTGTTTCTATTCATCATTGAAATGCACTCAACAATTTTGTGATCATCCTGGGCATATGTGGGAAAAAAAATGTAATTTGCATTAAAGCAAGTTTTTCATTGAAAACAATCATTCCCATGTTGTGGTGGGGTAAATGCATTGAAGGAATTGTGTGGTAAAGATCTATATTCTTGCATTGTTCTTTTCGTTTTAGTTTCCAATTAGTTTACAGCTTTTGGTGTCTAGGTTGGAGATGGTAACTATGTTACTGTTTTATTTGCTTCCTTTGGTGATAGGTCAGATTTCAGTCATCTGCTGTGCTGTCCTGCTTGGTGATATGTTTTGTGCTCATGGGGTGGGGTCTTGTGAGACCAAGCCAGGATGCCCTTGTGAGGCTACAATGTAGCCAATACATGTTAAGTAAGAGTATTGTTCCCACACAATAATAGAGGGGTTCATGGCCGTATTTAGAGGGGGGGTTTCTAGGGTTCAAACACCCCCCCGAAACTTCTGACATGTTGGATTAATGGATGTTCAGAAACCAAAATCTGTAACAAATTTTCAATTTTTTTTTTTCGAAGCATCACAAAAGTACAAGGAGACAATGTTGAAACGATCGAGCTAGAATTTTCATACATTTGGAATTCTGAAAGTTGAGTGAAACAGGATTTATTCTCGGAATCGCACCCCACCCGCATCCCCTCCATTATCACTTCTGCTGTCATCTTTCCAGTGTTGTTCCTGCGTCACAAGGAATATAGACTGAAGATTCCCTTATGATTGTCCCAAAATTCCCTTTCCAGCTTTTAAATTCCCCGTCCGATAAAGTCGAAAATAAATCCCCCTTGATGAGAGTTCAAACCTAGTGCCTCCAGTTTCGTAGCGCATTACGTTTGCGATTGAGGTTACATTCCATGCACCAGGCTAAGCTTTTAAGGAGAATAACTGGTTCCACACTTTTCAAAATTCCAAAAATTTAATTTTAAAGTCAAACAACAAAAACTTTGACTAAAATTTCCATCTAACTTTTAAAGTTTTTTCTTGAAGGCATCTAAAGTTTAATGAAGAAGTAAAATAATTGTGCATTTCAGTACACACTGTATGAAACGTAAGAAAAACAAAAAGAAACTAATGCTGGATATTCACTCATCTGCTGGATTAGGTAAGCCCCCTCAAGGATATAACAATAATATTATTATAATTATTATTATGGAATAAAATGTTTTATTATTATGAAATTTTGATTATTATTATTATTTCTATTATTCAAATTTCTGGCGACGCCCTGGGAACAATTATGAATGACCCCCCCCAAATTTTTTTCCTGCCTACAGCCATGGAGGGGTTCAGAGCACAAGTAGCGTAACTCCAGTTCTCATGAAAATGGAGTTACATATACAGGGTAAGGCAGTCAAATGGGAAGATTTAAAAAATTCACAAAAAGTAGAGCAAATAATATTTATTTTTGGAACATGTACATAAGTCTAAATTACTAGTGTACCTGAAATATGTTCATTTTTTAATATGGTGTCAGTAAGATGGCATCCTTAGTTTTGCACACATTGTCGGAGTCTCAGAGTAAATCTGCCCATGACGTTGCATAGCATCTCCAACAGAATGTTGTGGATCTCTTGCCGAATTCGCTCCTTCAAATCATCCCTGGTTCTTGGAGGGTTGTCCTTGAATACTTTGGATTTGAGGTAACCCCAAAGTAAAAAAGTCATGAGACAACCAGGAAATGAGAGTCTAAGCACATCCATGGACACTCTGGCAGTAGGGCTAGTTGCATCATCTTGCTGGAAGAGAGTTTCTTCATCTGGTTCATAGTCATCGAGGGCAGGCAGGAAGAAGGGGATAACGTCAGTGTTTACAGTCACAATGTTCATTTTTGAAAAAGTAGGGGCGGATGATTCCACGAGATCAGGGGCTTGCCATGAGCTTTCGTGATAGGCAAGCGATGGGTTAATTTTTCGTTTTAGTTAGTTATAACAATTTCAAATATAATATAGGCCTACACACATCCCTACTTACAATAATGTGCATAATGGTGAAGTATCGGGCTTTGGTGTGAAGTCCATACATACCGTAAAATCAAATCTTCCCTGCACGGTTTATAAAGAAGAAAAACAGCCTTTCGATATAAACTTGTAAATTTCAACCATGAAGAAAATAATGATTTACTTGATATTTGAGGGCAACTGTAAATTAAGTTAAGTTCTTTTTTAACCCTGAAAAAAAAATAAACATCCTATTAGCATAAATTAATGATGAAAGTTGTGCGAATTAGTCACAATTATAATAATAAAAATATATTAAAAACTTACGTTTTGCGAGTATCTATGTTGCTTCTGCTACGTTTCAGGACGCAACTGCTCCCTTCTTCAGGCTGTTCACTTTTAGGTTATACTCAGTTCATAACCGCGTCAACCTTTTATTAGGAGTATTGCAATTGCAGCACACCGGGCCGTGGCTATTTAGTTTTAAAGTTTTAACGTTTCAAGGAGCCGTTTTTAATCAGAAAAACAGCATGGTAATATGACGTGCACCTGTTATGGGTGTTAGGTTTTTACTGTTTTTAACCACTCACTTAACCAATCCCACATCCTATACCTAATAAAAGGTCGACGCGGTTATGAATTTAGTATAACCTAAAAGTGAACAGCCTGAAGAAGGGAGCAGTTGCGTCCCGAAACGTAGCAGAAGCAACATAGATACTCGCAAAACGTAAGTTTTTAATATATTTTTATTACCCTATTAGCATAAAGTTTCGATCTTAAATAAAAGGACTGGTTTCGGTTTCTTACTTGGCTAGAATTATGAATCATGACTTGTCTTCAGTTGGATGCAAGCGCAGATATGATTCTGGGAAAGTTCATGTCTTTGCACTGCATTATAAAATTGCTCAAGTCACTGTAGCCTGTATAGTTCCATGTTCCTTTTGTATTGAACAAAACACATGGCCAACAAAATAATTTATTAAGATCATTGCTGCCACATAACCACATAATATTGTTGTACTGAGATGTTTTAAACTGCCTAATGAAAACTTTCCCATCTTTCTTAGTTGGTACTATTAATGGAGAACGTTATCGACGACAATTAATGCGTTTGAAGCAAGCTCTGGCCAGGAAACGACCAGAATGGGAGAACAGACATGATAAACTTATTTTTCAACATGATAACGCACGCCCACATGTCGCAAAATCGGTCAAAACCTATTTAGAAAATGTCGGATGGGAAGTTTTACCCCACCCGCCGTATTCACCAGATGTTGCTCCTTCGGACTACTACTTGTTCGATTGCATGAATAACGATTTGATTGGACAGCGGTTCACTTCTTCAGAAGATATCGAAAAATGGGTCTCTGACTGGGTCGCTTCAAAGGATGAGGACTTCTTTCGCCACGGAATCCGTAACTTGCCTGACAGATGGGCGAAAGTGGTGGCTCGCGATGGACAATATTTTTCTTAAGGTATTTATGTATTTTGTGTTTGAACTACAGCTTCAATGTGTGCGTAACAACCGCACAAATTAATTCCTAGACCAAATACATGGTGGCTACTCATCAGGAATTTCTCAAATTCTGAGAATTATGCGTAAATTATGGACTGGGGATTGTGCGAAAATTATTGGCGGCTCAAATTGTGTTAATTTTTCTCCATAGACTTGAAAATTTGCAACGTTTATTAATCCAAATCCCATTGAATTTATGCATATTTTTAAATTACTAGTAAAGTTTTTCACAGTTTAGCTTTGATTTTATCGGGGAAGAAAAAGAAGGCTGCGTAGATAATAAAACAGAATTCTCTGTCTGTTTAGTTTGTTAGTGTCCTTTGTAGAACAATCTGACAGACGGAAGATTATTGCAGATAAGATATTTTCAAGTTGATTAGGTAAATTTGAGTTTGAAATTTTTACACAATTAACAATTTTTAGTAAATTAGTATATCCCGTAACATGTGTGACTTGTGTTTGTAGATGTATTTCAAGTCTGAATATGTGAAATGGCACATGTAAACTCCGCACCTTCAATGAAATATTTTAAACACATATACTGATTAATTTAATTGAATTAGAACTTTTGGATATGTTGGAATCACACAGTGATGTGAATATAATTGTGTATGTATCTGTGTGGGTGGCGAGAGGTGCCAATATGTAAGGCTGAAATAGAGAAAACATCTGCTAGTACCCTTGAATTTTTGGAAAGTTTTCCATGAAAACCTGGAATTATATCGGAATTTTATCATGGTCCTGGAGTGCCCACTGTGATATAAATTTCATGAAGCAACACTCACAAAGAACATCCATGCCCAGGCCGGGGTTTGAAGCTGGGACACCTGGCTTCTTTCATTTTCATGTCAGGAGTTTTTCCATGACAGCCCAAAGCAGCGAAGGAGTTGCTATCTTCTTTGAGTATAGAAAATGCAATTTTGGATATCAATGAGGAGTTGCAGTATTTAAAATTACCCACTATGGAAGAAATTTGGCACGTGCAAATTACCCACTTAAGGGGTTAAAAGCTGAGGCTGTAAAGGGGGCTCAGCACACATAAGGACAACACACAGCCCTACAGAGGATTGATTATATTGAGCGTTGGTCCAAATGCCAGAGTTTTGTTGGCTTGTGACGTTGCAGTTTCCAGGGTGTACTACATGGAAATGCCTTCTTGTCACCTTATACCACAAAATCTTTCCCCTAGAAATGGAAGTGTAGGAGCAGCAGCTAACATATTTTGAAATAAGAATATGTAGATACTTCAAAAAATAGTAGAAATAATAATTGGTTGTACAGTTACAATCTGCATTGCTTGTTCAGGATCTTTCAAAGTACAGGATGACGGGAGTGTGTGTGGTTTGATGGATTGATTTGTTTATTTTACTTCACTTTTCTGCCACTTTTAGCTAATCTCAAAGATGACAATGAGTGATAACATTAATGGAAGAGAGAGACAACACAGACACTCAGGCTTGGATTCAATCCCAGGACCCCTGGCATTGTAGTGTGCTATGCTAACCACTCTGCAATGGGACTGGCTGCATTGAGTGTGGTTGTCCGATGTATAGGTTTAGTGCAACAGAGGGTGGGAGGAACCAAACAACATCTACAGTGTTTCGAAGGCAACAGATCATCTGTTGTGGTAGCACTGGCAGAGACGATTCCTCACAGGTAAAACAACGGCAGCAAAAAAATCAGGCGAAGCGAGGCTGGCTCTGTAGCTCAGTGGTAGAGCATTGGCAGGGTATGCCAGAGACCTGGCTTCTAGTCCTGGTTGAGCCTGCATTTTTCACTGAAAATTCTACTTGGTACATCTCCTGTGTGTGCCTAATTAAATGAAGTGTCAGTCTACTTTCGCAGCACCCTGTAAACATTTAATTGAGTACTTACATTGCTGACAATATGGTCGTGAGTAGCCTAGGAGATGACCGTCATGTCACAATATGTATTTTAGTCTGTACTGTCTACAGTATGTTAGCAGAGGAACTTAGTATCAATAGGTTCACCTGCCCCCAAATGTTATGGCAGGATTTGGGAAAACTGAAACTACACTGAGGAATCATCTCTCATACACCCACTGAAAAGCAGAATTTCTTCCTGTTTCACCAGCTGGAGAAAGTGCTAAAAGGAAGGCAGCTGAAGGATATCCAGATGGCCATGACAGATGAGCTGAGAGGTTACCAGAAGCTTTCTCAGGTTGTGTCCAAAACCTTCAGAAACATTAGCAGCAGTGTATCAATTACAGAAAGCTATTCTATGAAGGGATCAAGGACCATTAGTTGGTAAGTTCGGTACTCTCTTTCATTTTCGTGTTAGAATTCCCAACCCAATTAGATCATTATCATTAGTTCAGCACAGAACACATCTCCCAATTATGTTGAACATAATATACTCTACGTAGAGAAAAATACAAGGGGGATCAACTGAAACCCGTTCAGTGGTCATAATTCGTGAAATAAATTTTATTTCGAGCTGAAATTGGTACACTGTCTAGAGGCAGGCGTCTATGGTTAGAGCTCAGTAAAAATATTGTTCAGAAGAAGTCACCATGAGCGTTGAGACACTTGTCCCACTGTGTCACTAACTTACAAATGCTGTCCATGTAAAATTGCGAAGGCTGAATCTCAAACCAATCACGCACAGCATCCTGAACTTCAGCGTCAAATTCTACCTTTCAAAGCCTTCTTTAGAGGCCCAAAGATGTGAAAGTCACAAGGCGAAAGGTCAGGGCTGTAGGGCGAGTGTCGTAACATTTCCCACTTGAATCGTTGAAACAAATCCTGCACTTGGTTTGCAACGTGTGGACGCACGTTGTCATGCAGCACAATGACTCCAGCGGTTAATAAACCAGGCCTTGTGTTTTTGATGGCTCTCCGTAACTGTGTCAAGGTCTCACAGTAGCGTGCGGTGCTGATGGACTGTCCTGGTTTCTTGAAGTTGAGTAATAATGGTCCATGGCAATCAAAGAACACAGACGCCATAACTTTCCCCACAGACGGTTGCATCTTGAACTTTTTGGGACGTGGAGATGAGGGGTGTTTCCACTGCATAGTGGAAGACTTTGAACTCGGTTCAAAATGATGGCACCAAGTTTCATCCTCGGCAACAATGCACAGCAAGAAGTCGTTATCTTCCAAATGGTAACGTGACAAATGTTCAATGGAGCATCCCATACGCTCCAACTTTTGGTCCTCCGTCAATACCCTGGGCATCCACTGCGCGCACACTTTATGATAACCCAGAGCTTTCACAATTTTGTGAACAGTACCATAACCCATGTTTAACTCGTTCGCTATGGATCGAATACTCATGCGTCTATCTGCAGATATTGCCGCATTCACCTTTTCACTCATGTCTTCTGTGGCAACAACATGGGCTTGACCAGGACGGGGATAATCAGTGGTTTGTTCACGCCCCTTCCGAAACATTCTTGACCAGTCCACCACTGTTGTTTTGGACACGCATGCATCACCATACACGTCTTTCATACGCCGGTACACTTCAGCTGGTTGACAACCTTCGGCACTCAGAAACTGGATGACAGCATGCTGGTCCTGTTTGGATGGATTGGGGATGTTGAACGCCATCTTTCACTCGTTATACCTGCAAAACGGAAACACGTATAAACAACATTCCTACACCCAAGACACAGGGACATTAGCCATTAAACACTATTGGACAAACAATATCCTCCTACACACTATACCAATAATACATGGAACTAACGGGTTTCAGTTGATCACCCCTTATATATAAGATGAATCTACATACACAATATTTACACTAATTTATTCACTGTGTGATGTATTTTTTTCTTCAGTGCACTAGATGAATCTGTGAATATGTCAAATTCTACAGTTTTTAGTACTTCGTTCACTGTGTCCTGCATTTTCACTACAGTTGAAAACCTATGCACATTAACTCTTGATCTCTCTGTGTAGAATAGTTGTCGTGCACTGTGTTGGTCTACATTAAAGGTTATAGTTTGCAATAGCTCGAAACACTGACAATCATGTTTAATCCATTTCTGCAGGAAAATTACATGACTGACAACTCTTCTGGTAAGCAAAGTGTCCAAATCAAAATGTTTACATAATGTTTTGTAGTCCTTTTTGTGATAAACAATATTCACCTTGAGACACAGCCATTTCACAAACTGCATTTGAAGGCTCTCCACTTCATCTTCCCATGTTTTGTACTGTGGATTCCATATGGGACTGCAGTATTCAAGTAATGAGTGAACAAGTGTAATGTATATTTTTACAACTGTGGGCACAGGAAAATTAAACGAAGTTTCTTCTAATGAAACCAACTATAGTGGAACCACAAGCAAAACAACCTGCGCAGACCAGCGACTCCTGTGCACCTTACTCCCACAAGGAGGGGAGGGGGAGATCGGACCATGCTTCCTTATGGCTGAATGGAATAAGGGAAAGCTGCACTGGGACTTTTCATCCAAGGTTTTTTTCCTTGTGGTCGCTCTATAGTTTTAAACACCTTTTCACCATGGCTCAGGAAGAAAAGTAAAATGCTCCCCTGTGCTTTGCACCATGCCATGAAGGTGTATAGGGGGTGTGGGGTTAGGGCTCCACACTTTCCTGAACTCAGCCAAGCTGGGAGTGATGTGATCAGCTCCATGCCCCTGGCTGCCTTTACCCCCCAGAGTTTCCTCCGGGTACCCACTTTATATGAAGCTGGGTGGGTGCTGGAGCTGCTTGAACAGGTTGAAAAAGTCCCAGTTTTACCCCCACCAGGGATCAAACCCAGGTATCTTGCATGGTAGTCAGATGCCCTAATGACTGAACTACCGTTGCAAGCTTGATAATGAGTGTTGAAAGACAGGTCAGATGTGAAGTGGGCACCAAGGTTAGTGATGCCACTCAATTGCCTAGACGTCGAGCTGCCAATTTTATACTCATGTATGATGGTGGTTCTTTTGTTGGTGAATGTCATTACATGCACTTATCCACATTTACGATCATATCTGTCCAGTAGCGTACGCAGGATTTTATCAAGGGGGGGGGGTTATTTCTAAAACTTTCTCCAAATTTACATTACCATTGTTCTTTATACTTTAATTAAATAATAATACTCGTAATTAATTAATAATACTTATAATTAATTAATTAGCTAAATTACTAATAATAATCCTACTAATACCACTACTACTATTAAGTATTAGAGATCTACATAAATATAGTATTTATGAAAGCAATAGGACGAAATTACTTTCTAGTCATTCGATTTTTATGAAATTCTGGGAGCATTTCTTTGTATCTTTGTTACGAAATAATTGTGTGGTCAACGAGGTGAGACATTTTAAGTGTGATGAAAATCCATAAAAACAAGAAAATATATTAAAATAAATTGAAATAATCAAGGTATGGAACTCATCCAAGGAGCTGCGATGGTCTGGTCGGTAGAGCATCTGACAACCACGCGGGAGATCCGGGTTCGATTCCTAGAATACGTTGGAATTTTCCCGCTTCTTCCCCGCATAAATGTTCCCGATCATTCACATCTGGATTATCTCGCTGTTCTTACCAACAAAACATTTTGCAATATTAAGCATATTGTCGTTTGAATAATTGTCTAGTCAACAAGGTAAAAAAATCAAACGTGCTGCGGTAAACAATGGGAAGGCGGACTGGTGACTTTATTCTTTCTTCTATACATTAGCCGCTTACAACGAACCAAGAACTTTCTTTAGTTAATTCTCATTGTTCACACAAAAAAATACATGTTCATTGAACACTGGCGTACGTAGAGGGTTAGCTGATGGGGTTACAGCCGGTACCGAAATTTTGAGAAAATCAAAATTTTCAAATAAAAATCCGTTAAGAACTTTAAAAAATCAAAATGTGTAAATGCGAAACCTAATTTAAAGTGAATCCCGATTACCATTTTTTATCTTTGAATACAATTTTAATAGATTGAAAAGCTCAAAAAATACGAAATATTTTATTATGCGTCCTGCCCTCCAAAACGAAACCATGAGCTTTCCATATTTACTATTCCAGCCCGAAAAATAAAATCCTGTGTACGCCAGTGTATTGAAGATTGTTGCAACTGAGATACAAAACAACTTTTCTCTCTTTTAAATCATAGTTGCCTTCATATTTTACTTTCAAGAATTCGTGTTAATTTTCAAGCCATGCACTCTGAAAGACTCGTGTGTTTGGAATGCTGTGCTTTTCTCCGTGCTGCATGGAAATAATAATTCAAATTATTATTATTAGTACTAGTAGTAGTAATAATAGTAATAGTATTGTCCCAGATCTTTTTCTGTGATAAATTGGCCATTAAATTTTTTCCCCACAGCATTTTTCATAATATTTCACAAGCTCAAGGGGGGGTTTAAACCCCGTAACCCCCCCTTGCGTACGCCACTGTATCTGTCTGCTTGAACCAGTTTGCAAAAGAGTTTAAGCCTTCCTGCAGCATGAAACAGTCATCCATTGAGCTGATTGGATAGTACAGTTTTATATCGTCTGCATATATTAGGATATTGACTTCTTGTAGGTGATTCAAAATGTCGACAAACAGAAGAAACTGGCATGAACATAAATTGGATCCCTAAGGTACTCCATATGAAACTCCTTTCTTGGCAGAGGCGAACCATTCTATTGCAACTATATGAATACAATTAGAAAGATAGCTAGTTAGTAATTTGTGCAAATTACCTGAAATCCCGACAGTAGATTATGTGTAGATTATGTCTAACTGTGTTTTGTTTTTTATAGTCCACGATATTTTGTGTTATCACTGCTAAGTTGTTAGTTTTGGATCTGCCCTGCACAAAACCATGCTGCTGAGGGGCTATGAGAGTTATTAGATTCCGTCTGAGATGTTAAAAAATCAGTGATTTGAAAATTTTGGAAAAAATTGGCAGAAGGGAGATTGGGCGGTAGTTGCAAACATTATGTTTGTCTCCTGATTTGATGCCAACCCTTACATGTGCTACCGAACTAACAAAATCCCAATCAGATTTATGTAGTTTGACAGTCTCAATATAATTTTTTTAGAATGTATTTGTATTTTTTCAAAGCAATTTTCCCTTAGCGACAGGGACGTCGTTAGGGGGGGGCCTGGGGGGGCTTTGGCCCCGGCAGTTGTAACTCTGGCCCCCGCAAACAAAATTTTGATCGATTAAAAATTATCCTAAATTAATACTATATATTATTTTCTGGTAAATTTGTAGCAGAGTTGGAAACACTGTTCCGAAGAAAATCTTCTGAAGCAAATGTAGGACAGCAAAATTCCACCCTTTCCTTGCTTACCAGATTATAACCAAGCTCATAAAATCTGCCTGCTTAGAGGTTATTGCCCTTGCCCTAAGTTCCTGGAAACCAGAGATCCGACCCTTTTGTTGCAAATGACCCTTCCAATACAGATGGAATCAAAGACTCCGCCGTGGCCGAGCGGTCAACAGTAGGTGGTCGAGGGACATAGGCTATGGAGAGAGTTCTCCAGTACTGGCATTGTTCTGAGATTTAAAATTGCTCTATGCTTCAGCTTCAGAGCCACAGATTAGCTTTGTGTTCTTGCTTGCGAGGAAGGTCTGCTATCGGGTTCCTACGGTCACTGTGTATTTGTTCTTGTGTGGGAAGAGTTCTAGCGTTGTTGTGCATTTCCATCTTGAATGGATAAATTTATCAAAACCGGATATTTTAAAACTATCTCAAAACATGTGGAAGATGACGGCAATGAAGAGGGTGTTGGTCCAAGTTCTGACGTTCCAAAGTTAGACAAAACAAGTGAATGTACTAATGTGAAAACAATTACTGATATTGGGGTAGATAATCCTAGGCAACCACTTTTGCAAAACTATCCAAATACTACGTTTCAAAAACACTGGTTTGCATCTAGCGCCGTGGCTAGAATATAGTGTGGAACTTGACGCATGCTTTTGTTTTCCATGCCGTAAATTTGGCACAGATTCAGGATATGCAGAACCAAATTTCAGGAAAATAGGGATGCTCAACTGAAAGAAAGCATGTGAAAAAATCAAGGAACACAAAGGAACGTCATACCATCTAAAATGCATGGAACTGTGGACGAATTACAAAGTGAGTACCAATCAGTTTTGTAAAACAATTATATGTGTGTGTGTGGGGGGGGGGGGGTGTATGTTCGTAGATTAAATTTAAAAAATGAAATATGTGTATGTCTGTATCCAGTGTTCAAATTGAAAAAATGGTGAAGGAAAAATTTCACAGCTTCCCTATTCTAATTTTGAGAATTGTACCTGATAGAAAGCCAACTGTGTTGGGCAGAAATTTCTCTAGGGGAGGGGTTTCAAGAATCCCGTATCTAAAACATACGGACTGATTTATATAAATTTCTTGGGTTCAAAGTAAATAACACAAATTTTCCAATTAGTGTACAAGGTTTCAGTAATCACTGATCTCGTCTCAGTGGACTTTTATTTAATATCAGAATTATTTTTCTTAGAGGAAGGCAAATTAATCAGGAAATATTTTCTCATTAAATATATATTGTAATTTGCAAACCAACAACAGGATTAATTTTAATGTAAAATTTAGTTCAGAAACTGACAATATATATGTTGATATTAATGTAACATTTACTTGAAATTGAAAGAAATGATTGCGTCAAATTCTGAGCAATGGCAAAATATGATCTAGAATATACTTATGAGGGTAAATTCTTTACATGGTCAGGAGTTAAATTACCCCCCCCCCCATTTTAATTCGAACACTGGATGTACTTTGATTTTCGTCAAAGATATGTAACGGTGATACAACAAATTAATGAATGGACAGTAACAAAAGACACGCCTGCCTGTCCAGGGGAGGACATCGCGTAGTGGTAATGTCGTCACCATATAATTCCATATATATCCTTGGTTCGATATCTAGTGGACGCACATAGTGGTTCGGATCAAACTTTAAACTGTACGTCCAGTCCCGATTGGCCTCCTATTTGTGCATGAAGAGGACATAGAACATTTGGGGACAAAATCGTAATTCGGGAGCTAACGTGCTCAGCCACTGAGGCGGCTAAAATTCAATAGGTTTCCATTTTGGCTATTTTACCTTTTTTCCTTCCTCGTAGATTAATTTTTACGACAAGTCGATGTGGATTGATGAATGATGGACGGATGGAAAAGTGATGGGAGCATAGACAAACAGAATGAGTCACCAATGGCTGGTGGAGGTTTGAACATGGGATCTCTGATTTCGTTACCACTCCGCCACGAACACTGGAATAAATTAAATAAGTAATGCCATGGTTTAGAATGAATGTCGGAGAGAGTGGAAGCCGAGATAATAACATGTACACTAATGCATTGTTGGCATTGCTAGCAGATGTTAACTTTCTTCCGATACCTCGCAGAACGGAGAAATAATTTTTACCTATATTTGCATTGTTTTAAAAAATATATACAGCACTGACGAACGAAGGAACAAAGCTAATCTCCACTGTCTAGAGCAGGGGTTCCCAAACATTTTCGTTTCACGGCGCCCTTCGTGTTTCAAGATTTTTCCACAGCGCCTACGTCATGAATGTAGGCCTATCTAGTACTTGCTTTGATTGACTGAATTGATGTTTTAAGTCCATACATAGTAAGGCTAATTGGGACTGGACCTACAGTTTAAAGTGGGATCCGAACCACTATGTGACTCCACCGGGTAACGAACCCGGGACCCCTTAATTACAAGGTGGCGAACTCTAACACTACGCCACCGGGGAGGCCCTATCTAACACTTGTAACGCTCTGTTAGTGTGCTTACGTTGCTTGCCTTAAGTTAAAAAATAAACATTTTTAAAATTCAGAAACATTTTTTATGTAACAAGTACAAAATAAGAACATGTATTTGGAACAATCATATCGATGACTGAATTTCATTGAAAATATTGGAACATCACGCGGCGGCCCCGTAAGCCTACCAGGGCGCTGCGGCGCACACTTTGGGAACCACTGGCCTAGAGATTACAATTTCTGTAAAACTGAGTCCTAGGTTTGAATCCTGAAGGAGATATTATTTTCTTTCATTATTACAATAACTTGTCATCGTAATCAAAAATAGTTTAAAGCAGCGACCTGTAACGTAACGCAATTCATTGGTATTTGTCACCGTTCCGCGTTATTTCCGTACCGGGTACCGCGTACCGGCCCAAGTGCTGTGGACCGTTCCAAGGAAAATACCAGAAACTCTTGGTAAGGCGAACAGTAACGCTTCTGCTATACCGTTCCGTTCGTACCCGAGAGTGCTTCGGGGACGACAGCTTTGGGTACACAGAGTGGAACGTTAAAATACCCGTACCAGAAAGCATGGAACTTGTTCCTTATCTGAATGCCGGTTCCGTTACGGTACGTACCTCTCCTTAGAATCATACCGGTACAAATTCATGATGGGTATATCTGAACTTTAGGATCGGGTACAATTGTAACAAAACCTATTTTCAACAAATCAAATGGGTATTGAATGGATCAGAAAATATATGTCACGTAACTCTTCATTTTAAAACTTTCATTGTTGAATTCTTGAAAAATCGATAAGAACTAATATTAATTGAGGTTGTAGGCAATAAAATATAAATTGTATATATATAAATAAATATGGAATCGTGAGATTTGTTATTAATAATGTTACTTTTATATAACCAATACACGTAATATTGGGTGCAAGGTGAACATATTTAAAAAAAATATTTTCAAGCAAGATACTGAAAGTTCGACATGATGATAGTTTATGTAATTAGAATATTACTAACTAATAATACATGTGGAAAAAAGGGAAAGTTAATGTACGCCATATTGAGAAATGTTACCATCTAAGTTACAGATCTGAAATTCGGGTTGACCTGGCATTGCCAATCAAAATGATTTTGGTAAAACTAGAAATTAGACGCCATATTGAAAAATGTCACTTCTTAAGATAGAGAAGTGAAATTCGGTTTGGTGGTAGATCTTGCTAATTAGTGCATGTTAAATCAACATGATTGTGGAAAACCGGAAGTTGATGGACGCCATATTGAAAAACGTTACTTCTTAAGATAGAGAAGTGAAATTCGATTTGGTGGTAGCATATGCTAATTCGTGTATGGCAAATCAACATGATTGCGGAAAACCGGAAGTTGGTGGACGCCATATTGAAAAATGTTACTTCTTATGATAGAGAAGTGAAATTCGGTTTGGTGGTAGATCTTGCTAATTAGTGCATGCTAAATCAACATGATTGTGGAAAACCGGAAGTTGATGGACACCATATTGAAAAATGTTACTTCTTAAGATAGAGAAGTGAAATTCGGTTTGACGGTAGCTTATGTGAATTAGAGCATGGCAAATTGACATGATTGTGGAAAACTGGAAGTTCATGGACGCCATATTGAAAAACGTTACTTCTTAAGATAGAGAAGTGAAATTCGATTTGGTGGTAGCTTATGGGAATTAGACCATAACAAATCAACATGATTGTGGAAACGCGGAAGTTGATGGACGCCATATTGAAAAATGTTACTTTTAAAGAAAGACATGTGAAATTCGGTTTGACGGTAGCATATGCTAATTCGTGTATGGCAAATCAACATGATTGTGGAAAACCGGAAGTTCATGGACGCCATATTGAAAAACGTTACTTCTTAAGATAGAGAAGTGAAATTCGGTTTGGTGGTAGATCTTGCTAATTAGTGCATGTTAAATCAACATGATTGTAGAAAACCGGAAGTTGATGGACGCCATATTGAAAAATGCTATTTCTTAAGATATACGAGTGAAATTCGGTTTAATGGTACTAACTTATGGGAATTAGAGCATGACAAATGAACATGATTCTGGAAAACCTGAGTTTGATGGAATTCATATTTAATTTTTAATAAATAAAAACTAAATCGACACTCAAATGTATTTCTTTTTCAACATGGCGTCTATCACCTTCCAGTTTTACAGACAGCATATGCATTGTCCATGTTCGAATTAGCAAGCGCAATAATCTAACCGAATTTCACTTCTTCATCTTAATAAAATGCATTTTTCATTATGCCGTCTATCGACTTTCGGTTTTATAATATCATATAAATTCACCATGTTCTAATTAACAGCAGCAACCACCAAAGGAAAGAGGAATATTGAAGTCATTTTTTTCCGTTAACATCCGGTTTTCCCTAATCATGTTGATTTCAAATGCAGTAATATCCATAATATCATAAAACCGAATTTTAGTCCTCTATTTGAAGAAATAACGTTTTTAAATATGACATCCATCAACATCAGGTTTTCCAGAATTATGTTGATTTGCCAGGCTCTAATTCCCATAAGCTACCATCAAACCGAATTTCACTCCTCCACCTTAAGAATTAACGTATTTCAATATGGCGTCCATCAACTTCCGGTTTTCCACAATCATGTTGATTTGCCATGCTCTAATTCCCATAAGCTACCTTCAAGCCGAATTTCACTTCTCTATCTTAAGAAGTAACGTTTTTCAATATGGCGTCCATCAACTTCCGGTTTTCCACAATCATGTTGATTTGCCATGCTCTAATTCCCATCAGCTACCTTCAAGCCGAAATTCACTTCTCTATCTTAAGAAGTAACATTTTTCAATATGGCGTCCACCAACTTCCGGTTTTCCGGAATCACGTTGATTTGCCATGCTCTAATTCCCATAAGCTACCTTCAAGCCGAATTTCACTTCTCTATCTTAAGAAGTAACATTTTTCAATATGGCGTCCATCAACATCCGGTTTTCCACAATCATGTTGATTTAACATGCACTAATTAGCAAGATCTACCACCAAACCGAATTTCACTTCTCTATCATAAGAAGTAACATTTTTCAATATGGCGTCCATTAACTTCCGGTTTTCCGGAATCACGTTGATTTGCCATGCTCTAATTCCCATAAGCTACCTTCAAACCGAATTTCACTTCTATATCTTAAGAAGTAACATTTTTCAATATGGCGTCCATCAACTTCCGGTTTTCCACAATCATGTTGATTTGCCATGCTCTAATTCCCATCAGCTACCTTCAAGCCGAATTTCACTTCTCTATCTTAAGAAGTAACGTTTTTCAATATGGCGTCCACCAACTTCCGGTTTTCCGGAATCACGTTGATTTGCCATGCTCTAATTCACATAAGCTACCATCAAACCGAATTTCACTTCTATATCTTAAAAGGTAAAATTTTTCAATATGGCGTCCATCGACTTCCGGTTTTCCACAATCATGTTTATTTGCCATGCTTTAATTAGTATAAGCTACCGTTGAACCGAGTTTCACTTCTATATCTTAAGAAGTAACATTTTTCAATATGGCGTCCATCAACTTCCGATTTTCCACAATCATGTTGATTTGCCGTGCTCTAATTAGCATAATTTACCTTCAAACTCAATTTCACTTCTCTACCTATTTTAAAAGTAATGGGGCCTACTGCACATGCCTCCTAGTAACAGGTTGCCTGAATGACGAATATCGACCTTCTGCGCAGGTCGTTGTAATTAGTATAATATGCATGAGCTTGTTGAAACTAATTGTTTCTATTGTTAATAGTTTGCCAGAGTGACGGTCTTCAAAATTTTTGCATAGCTGATACCATTATTAACAAATTAATGAAAGATAAACTAGATAGCATTTATACATATTTTTCGGATAAATAAAATCCAGAAAGATCACGAATTACTTTTTTCTAAAGTTATGATAATAATATTTTAAACAAAGAAGTGTATATTTATCGGTATTCCATTTTCTGCTGTGGAATTTTGATTGACAGTAAACTGTTATGATACGTACTGTAAGTTCCTGTTACAAATGTTACCCGCTTCATCCATTTCTGTCCACGTACCGGTATTTTAATAACAAGCGCTGGTCATAGTGCTTCAGTACCGGTTACCAACTTGTGGTTCCATTTCGTACCCGGTAGCCACCGTTCAGGTACAGTATGTACGGGTACGATCGTACCCGTTCCATCCGAGACCCGTTCCACTCAGTACCTGAAGCGAATGGGTCGTTGAGTAACGGTACGCCTAATTTACCCAGGTTGTAAGTAGGTCCAATCTGTCCGGTACTGTGTGGAACGCCAATGCCATTGTAACGCATATCGATAGTTCCGTTCGTAACTTGACAGCGTTACAAGTTGGGTTACGTTACAGGTCCCTGGTTTAAAGTCCATTTTATGCTCAAATATATTAATTGGAACTGGATTTATAATGTCAATTGGACTCCGACCCATTGTGTAATGTGCCTCCACCGGGACTTGAACCTGGCACTCTTTGGTTATAAGGGAACGTGGTAAACCACACCTGGGAGGCCCGCCGTGGTGAACGTGTCGTTATAAGAAATATGCAATATAAAGCAAAAATGTGAATTTATTCTTGAGAATGTTAAAAAACAACAAGAAAAACCAGAATATTTGAGTCGCTAATAATATTCTGCATATTACATATAATTGTGATGGCCGTTTGCGAGTTTCCCTTCATTAATTGCCATTCATAATCGTCAACATTGCGATTAACTAAAAGTAACAAAAAAGCGGTACAAAATTTGAAAAATAAAATATACATAGAATAAAAGTAAATGGCAATTAATGAAGGAAAACTCACAAATGAACTGAAAAGAAAGGTAATAAATAACAAGTTGATATTTACTACCTACTTTTGGGCTTTTTGAAGTTGTCATTTTTGGCGCCAATTTACCTGTCTATTTAGCATGGTTTGTGGCTATTATAAACGCGCTCCCTACTGATAACACGAACTGAGACAGAAATAAACAAAGTGTGAAAATACCTAAGTCAGTGTCTTCATGACACTTGTACAAACCACCAACGTCGTTTTGCGATAATGCAGGGTGCAAGTTTAGAGGTGCATAATTTTCGAAAGAAAAGTGGCACGCGTCCTATTTTTCCTATTACATCTCGAGGCATTGGTGTACACATGGGGGAGCTGACGAGGCTACAACTCTCCCGAAACTTTGAGAAAAACAAAATTTTGAAATGAAATCTGTAAAGAACTAGGGGGAAAAAAACAAATTGGTAAGTGCAACCCCCACACCCCCTAAAATGACCCTAGATACCATTTCTCTCTTTGAACAACTTTAAAAAGGAATCCCAAAAGTGGTAATTACCAAATATTTTATATTGTCTCTCTCCGCCTCCCCTCCGAAAGAAAATCCTGCGTATGTTTGTGTCTGGAGGAGAGTTACAAATCACTCGCGTAATGTAAAGTGCTGCTTGCGATGGAATACTGCTAGAATTTAAATTTGAAAATAATTTCTTCAATGTTAAAGGCGTCATCATTATTACTATTATTAATATGATTTTGTAACGTCCTATTATTGTTATCATTACGTCCCTGTCTAAATTCGCAGCCAGAAATACGATTGATTGATTGAGTTATTGTTTTAAGTCCACTTTATGCACAGTAAGGCTAATGGGGACTGGCCCTACAGTTTAAAGTGGGGTCCGAACCACTATGTGCCTCCACCGGGTATCGAACCCGGGACCCCTTAATTACAAGGCAACGACGCTACCACTGCGCCATCGAGGAGGCCCAGAAATACGAAAAAAACGCGATCTTCTATCTTCAGGAAAGCAACGTCTTGACAAGGCACAAGGCGGTCATAAGACGAGCACAAAGCTTGAATGGAGACAATACAACAAGCTTGTTCAACAAATGTTGGCGCGAAGGTTGCGGACAACCAAAGGCGGCACTGCGTCCCAAATACTCTCTGAACTGCCTGTCATAAAATATTCCTGCGAGAGGACAGTCGTCACCTGTCGAACCTGACAAATTGCAAGGAGCGGTCTTTCTTGCTTTAAGGGAACAAGGGAAAGATGGAGAAGATAAAGGGAAGGAAATGACAATCAAATATCAAATGGTAGAGAAGACTTATCCCTGGGTTGTACCCCTGCTGTTTGAGAGCACAGTTTCTGAAAGGCAACACGCAAATATGGTTAAATTTTCCCTTCCCCAGTAAATCTTTGTTTCCGATTCATTTTGTTCATTCTGCTAGATTTTGCTTCTATCCAGGGTGCCAAGTACCAGAACGGTCCAATGACCTCGGTGCCCTCGAGCAAGGAATAACTTGAGTGAGGAGGCAGGAAGGCTTTGGGGGAGGGAGGCGGGGCAGATGCAAGAGGACGAAGAAAATGTAGCAGTTTACTTACATGATGACTCGTGAAAGTAAAATTGTTATTGCTTGCTTGAAAGAATGAATCGTTGTACTGATTTTTACATGTCTCAGCAGAGAGGAATTTTCAAAAACATCTCTCCTCTGAAAGTGCTAAGCAGATTTCGTAAATTCTGAAAAATGAATATGTGTAAGATTTCATCTGTAGGTTTGTTTGTTTGATTTGTTGTCTTCACTTTATGCACAGAAAGGCTAATCAGGACTGGACCTACAGTTTAAAGTGGGATCCGAACCACTGTGCCATTATCTCCACCAGATATCGAACCCGGGACACCTTGATTACAAGGCGACGACCTTACCACTACACCATCGGCGAGGCCCTTTCACCTGTAGGTTTGGAAGAATCCTCATGATGGTTGCATTTGTAGCTGTGTTGAAAATAAATGTAGTAGTTTTGTCTTTCCGGAAACTTAATATCAAATATCTTGACAGACAATAATGCAATCCACAGGAGGATACTCCAGAATAGCTAAATAGGAAAAATCCTGCACAGAATAATTTATCAGATGTCAAGAAATCAGATTAGCACTTCCACAGTAGTTTCGATAAAAAAGAAGAAGTTGTTATTGAGACAGGCAGAAAGTAAAATAAAAAACTGTAAAGTAATAGTTTAATAGTAGTACTTTCATAAATTGATTTGCTTCCTGAAAATTCTTGAACTCTAATGTTTATTTGACCTCCAGTATTCACATATATATTATATACACTTCGTAGTAGTTTTATATACCAATGCACTATATATGTAGCAATATTATAATGTAATATAATGTACATATAAACATTATATATATATATATGTATATATATTATTATATATATATATATATATATATATATATATATCTGTGTGTGTGTGTGTGTGTGTGTGTGTGTGTGTGTGTGTGTGTGTGTGTGTGTGTGTGTGTGTGTGTGTGTGTGTGTGTGTGTGTGTGTGTGTGTGTGTGTGTGTGTGTGTGTGTGTGTGTGTGTGTGTGTGTGTGTGTGTGTGTGTGTGTGTGTGTGTGTGTGTGTGTGTGTGTGCATCACACAGAGTTGTTTAACTTTTTACTGTCGGGTAATATTTGCATAGGAACAAATTTTAGATTTGGCCCCCCCGAACTGATCAACCTAGCTACGTCCCTGCTTAGCGAAGATACATGGATCACAAAATCACACAATCCGGGCCTGGTTATAATCCCTGTGAATTTTCCTAAACAATGTCGGCAATATGAAATGTATAGTAAAATATTGGACTGGTTTCTAGAGAGAATGTATACCACATCCTCCTATGAAATTCCTGGACACTCCACTGTACTTAGAATAAGGAAGCTTTCAGACCAAAGTAGCAGGCGACAAATGACATGGAAATTTCACACTGAAGCAACACAGACCCCTTCAGTCTAAACTAAAACATTCACCATGAATGCTTGAACAATAGATCGAGGGGACACGATGCATGGTAATGAGAAAACGTCCAAGTTTGATGGATACATGAAACTTGTCATGTCGCTTTGGTTGGAAAAATTCATTTATTTCTGAAGGCTGGTTTCAAAGTTCCACCTATTGCTTGTCGCTTAACCCCTAAGTGACAATTTATTCAGGTGTTTTTTCTGACTGACTGCAAGAGTAGTAGACTTTTTCAGACTCATTTTATGCAAGCAGTATTTGTTGTTCACCAGGAAAAGAGAATTGTGGGGCTAGTGAAGTGGTACGTACAGTGGGATGCACAAGTATTACTAGGCAAATTGTCCATTATTAATTTTTTCACTTCTGTTAACTTTTGTCTTCTGCTGTTGCAGTGTCGGCAGTTTGGCGTTTTGTTTCAATTCCTGAAGCTCTCAATGTGTAAAAGAATGTTCACGAACATGGCGATGGACAATTTGCTTGGTAGTACTTAATGCTTCCTACTGTACGTACACCCAACGACAAAAGTATGCGAAATGTCCATCACCATTTTCAGTCGGTCTGTTTCCCACGATGAGATGGTCATTAATTAAAATGAGAACGTCAATAAGCAGAGGATAACATCTGCTTCACATCAAGCCTCCCTGATGGCTCAGTGGTAGCGTCGTCGCCTTGTCGTAAAGGGTCCCGGGTTCGATACCTGTTGGAGGCACATAGTGGTTCGGATCCCACTTTAAACTATAGGTCCAGTCCCGATTAGCCTTACTGTGCATAAAGTGGACTTTAAAAAAACCGCTTCACATCAACAGAATTCCATATTTCGAAACAACACAGGAAGTGGAATAAAAAAAAAAAGATAGTGATGGACAATTTGCCTAATATTATCTTTGGCGTTTGATGTACAGTGGGATCAATGAGTGCAAACTGTCCATGACTACTTTGATTAATTTTTCTCTTACATCCTATGGGTTTTTAAGCGATGGATTTTTATGTATGCTGGTGCAGAAGTTGTCAACAGCTTGTTTTGAGTTTTCTTTTAATTCTTGAAGCTCTTATTGGACCAAATTAAGTGCTCGAACATGATGATGGACAATTTGCATGGTTCCCACTGTACCAGTGCTGTCATCCCATGTTTATTTCACATAGGGTGGAAGTAGGATATGGTAGGATCCGTGCGTGATTAATTGATGTATCGGCCATTTCAAGACGCAACCACTTTTGCTGACGACCGCAGAAAATGCGTCCGTAAAATAGATGTAAGATGTAGTACAGTGGGATCCATAAGTATTACCAGGCAAATTGTCCATCACCACGTTTCCTCCCTTTGCTTTATGCAATGAGAACTTCCAAGAACTGACACAAGACGCCAATCTGCTTACAATCTCTGAACCAGTACACGTAAAAATACCGTCCCTAAAAATACGTAGGATGAAGATTAAAACCAACGAAAATAGTCATGGACAATTTGGTGAGCAATACTTATGGATCCCACTGTACAGGAACCCATGTACGGCACAGTTCAACTCGTGATAAAGTGTGAGGAAACTGGCAACAGTGCATGCAAAAACTCAATGGACAGCGCCTGTTGCTGGCTTTCAACTTGAAGGACAATAAGCTGAGGAAAAACCCAGGCTCAAGTTCACAGACCTTCATTGACAACATTTGCTGAAGACTTTGAGTCTGGCACAAATCCACAGGAGGAGTCAATCTGCTGAAAGAGCATTTTGAATGCATTATGGATAGAGAATGTAGTTAAATAATTAAGTATTTCTTCCAATAAAATTAATATCACAAGTGGGGATTTTCGTGACACTCCCAATGCGGTTCAACCCCAAGTTCATCACCTATCGTCATGGGGGTTGAGGAGGGGGGAGGGATAAAATGCCACAAATGACCTAGATTAGTGTCGAATCCATAGTTTTCGGAGTCGCTAAGCTAATTGGTGACATTCACGATCATATTTAAAATTAGATACATTTTACACTATAGTTGGAATTTATTATTTTCCTGTCTAATACCAGATTGGGATAAATAAATACCCGGGTAATCAGGTAGTATAATAGCTATATACATTAGGGTGCTTCAAAAGTATATGGAAAAAGTAAACTTTGTGTTGTTGTTGATCTCAACCCCCTACTTCATGACAATATATATAATATAAAGATAATTTGTGTAAATTTTCAGTAAAATGGGTTTACATTTAGAGGTCGCGCAGATGCATTGAAATTTTGTAATATGTACGAAAATGGGCAAGCATGCGTAATTAAGAATACAATTAGGCTACTTTACATATATTTTTATATCTATAAAAGCAAAATTTTTATATTTATTACAGAGAAATATGAAAGATAAACCAAGTACATAAAATAAGTAACACCTCACTCCTCAGTTCTGAAATTATTTCTTAAGAATACTTTTATTACAATCTTGTTACTTTTTTTCTCGATGTTTCTGAATCACTTGAAAATACTGTTTCTGTGTTTCTGCTCTTGTGCCAATAGTTGATCATCATACTGTGCATTTTGAATCCATTATGGATAGGGAATGTAGGTAAATAATTAAGTATTTATTTCAAGAAAATTAATACAAATGCTCCTGACACTACTATCACAGGCAGCCGATTTTCGTTTTCTTTTCCAGATACATTTTGCATCAGTTTTCCGTCCCAGCCCCCTTGCCCTTTTCCCCCAAGGTGGCCTTAGCCTTTGATTTATAAAGGCTTCTTTTATGTTAGTCACTAACTCAGAGCGGATATTTTGTCTTCACCTTTTTATGGACGAGTGACAAAGTGTAAAATTTTTCACATTTCGACCAAAACTTTACAATGTTTTCTTACAAGAGGTCCCGGGTTAGAATCCCGACCTGGGCATGCGTGTTCTTTGTGAATGTCCCTTAATCAAATTCATCACTCATCCTCACCTTCGCGATTAGCCAAAATTGGCAGAAAAGCGACTCAATAACAAAAATATAAAATGAAATCAAGCGTGCCTTTTTGTGACTTATATTGGTCCTATCTAGAGTGGAAACTAGTTTTTGTGTAATAACAACAGGCGTAATTGTACAGGGTGAGTCAAAAGTCCCTGACCACCCCTTATAAAATGAAAGTGAGTGTAGAATGTAGCAATTGGTTATGGTAGTAATATGTTAGGCCTAGGGAGAAACGTTTTGGTCCGCCATCTTGGATCCAACTTCATTTCTTTAAATGGGAAGGGGGGCATGTGGAGTATGGTTTTGGGCTAGAATTTCACCGAAATTCAGTGGTGAAGTCAGATTTATGAAACTTTAATGATAAGGAAGTTATGGGCATATGAAAGTGATAATTATATATCATTTGCAGGTGCTGAACCATGTCATTGACCAAGGTCGAACGAATCCAGAACATCAAGCTGGGGGTGGGGGTGGGGCAGAAGTAAGTACCCGTGCTGTAGCTCGATTGCAACGAACAGAACCCAGTGACGCACGTTACAGTGTCCCAATTGCTGACCAGGTTCGATGAGAGCGGTACAGTCCAGGACAGGCCACGATCTGGTAGGCCCAGAACTGCCACTGACGAAGGAACAGCTACGGCATCGTTTGCTAAGTCTCCGCAGTGTAGCACACTTCGAATGTCTGTGCAATATGGTTTTCTGCCAGAGTTCCATTTGCAGGGTGTTAAATATGGTTAAGTGTGCTCTTTTCTTTCTTTCTTTTCTCTGCCTTGCCTATTTCAGAATGGCCTTAATATTGAACATACCCTTCACTATCACTACTGTCTTCAACAGCTTCTTCGCTGGTTATATTGCCCGCTGCATTATTTCCCAACACACGTACTCACACTCGTATTTGTACTGGCGGACGTCCGCTGTCCTCGTTCGATTCTGAGCATCCCTGCCTTCTTCCTCTTTTCACCTCTCAGTTCTTTTTTTAATAAAGGTTCTGCCTACTTTCATCGTACAGGCCTGTCGACCTTCTCCTAGTTGTCCAATAAGGAATTATCTATCATCGTTTATTTTAATCATGCTCGTGGCATCGGTACGAGCAATATCGAACAAGTCACCTAATTTATCAACGAATACTGTTTCATCAGAACAACAAGTGTCACTCGATGGTTTCCTACTTTTATTTAGTCGGCTCCACGTATGGAATAGCTTTCCCAGCTTGGCAATGGAGTTTTGTTCATCACGAGTAGGAATACGGGCCTTTGACCAAAATAATGCAACTTCTCTTACCACAGCTCCTGAACACTCTCGAAGTGTCTAATTCAGTATTTTATGGTGGTAAAAAAAATGTACTTAGAATTTGCCGGTTGGATGGGAGTTTATAAACTTCAATTTCACTCTCTTATGACGTTCCTAAAAGGTAAATTGTCGTATTGCGTCTTGTCGGTAGACACAGCGTGAGGGAGCGGTCATCTAGACACTAGAATAACATAAATAACATATTAAGGGTATAAAGATAAAGTTTCCCGTGCATATAGCACCGTAGTACAATGAAGACACATTGAGTGGGTGTGTGGGGTAGGGCCTCACAAATTCTCGACCTCGGCGATGTGATCAGCACCACGCTCCGACAGCCTTTACCCAACAGGGTTGCCCTGGTATTCATTGGATTGAGGCTGGGTGAGCCCCAGAGCCGTTTTATGCGGGGCAAGTCTGTAAAAATTCCGACCTCAGATCACCCACTTCGGGAATCGAACCCGTGTCTCTCGCGTCGAAGTCAGACGCCTAACTAAACCACCGTCGTTCAACATAATATGTAGGCCGAATACACACACACAGCAAAAACCACAGATCACAGCTCACAACTGTGAAGCTGCTCGTTCTACGCAGGAAAGATTTGCAAAACCTGCTCCATCTTGCAATTCACGACAAGCTTAACTACACGGGCGGCGCCATCGCGATTACACTCACGATACTGACAAAGCCAAGACAAACGGGAAAATATTTCCTTAACCAACCGGACACTGTTTAACTTGTAGAGAAGTTAGCTTTTAACATTATACCCTTTTGACTTTATTAATATTAAGGTATACCTTAGATAACACATTATCCTATGTATCCTTCGTACGTCAAATCAGCTAAATTTGCAATAGAAATACGATGGCGTTACGCGACCTCTAAATATTATTCCATTGAGCTGAAATTTTGAATAAATAATGTTTAGCCCTATGCATATTGTCAAAAAAATGGGAGAGTGAGAAGCAAGAAATTCAAAACTTTATTTTTTTGAAGCACCCTAATATACATGCACATCCATATTCAGGATAACATTTAGTTTTTCGACGGTTCACCTTCATACCATCGAATGGAGGCGTCAAACGGAGAAGCGTTCTTAAGAAAAGTGTCATATTTGCAGCCTGGAGGGACACGTGTCTCTTCCGTGTGAGACCCGTGTGTCACCTGTTGCTTTGGTCTTAAAGATACCTTATATTAGATTATGACTTATTTAGATGTTTATTTCTAATTTTTAAGCTAATAGCTCCTTCTAAAGTAGCTGCAGCGAGTTTTCCCTTACAAGCTACGGATATAATTACATATCTTATGCCCTTCTATTTTGTCGCGAACTACAACATATATATGTAGGGCAATACTCCTCAACTAACACGAGAATAGTACCGGAATGATCGAGAGTTAATGAAAGTGCAAACGGAATAAGGGTGACAATTTAGAGTTCAGAGGTTTTCCAATAACCCCGGTTTCAACACACACGACGGGAAGGACACATAGGAAGGCGGAAGTGATTCTTCCGCCACTTGTTGTTCTTTTGTTTGTCACTGACGACTGAAAGGACTCTAGAAACAAGGATTGTGTCATTCTGTAAGCTTGTCCGGTTTCTCTTATCGGCAGGGTGCGGATTTATAGGCACTAAGAACCTCTCAAATAGGCAGACGAAAAGGCAAGAAAAATGATGAAAATAGGCACTTAAAAAGGCGCTATAAAATAAGAAAAGGCACTAAAATAGGCACCCCAAAATTTAAAAAATACATTAAAATAGGTTTTGAACATGAACTTATTTCAATTTTCTTCTTCCAATACACAGTTATATTCAGGGCGCGTGCCTAAGTTTGGGGGGTGGGGGGATTGACTCCTAAAGCTTTCAGGTTGGCACCGTTTTGTCCAAGTATGAGTCACCAACAGGTTGTCCAGTTTGCTTACCCTGATTAAGCCATATTTGGCATTTTCAGAGATCTGACATCTCTTGAGACCCTCAAAATTGGCGAATACCAGATTTCAGTCAGTTAAAACATAAACAAAGGTTTACCTTCTTTAATGTAGGGAAAGCTACGTAAAAAAAGCTGAAGTCAAGCAAATATTACAGAATAGACATTTTTAGGCATGATCAAGCAAAATAGGCACTAACCCTTGTAACGACCCTGCTTGGTCGCCATTCACTCATTATTAGACCCTGCGTGGTCGCTATATTCTTTTTAATCGGATGAAAGAGTTAAGCGGAATGTCCCTGCGAGGCGTACGCTTTTAGTTTAAATGTATTCAGTAAACGTTAACGGTTCCACCTCTACGTTTACGAGCTTCACTCATTATTAGACCCTGCGTGGTCGCTATATTCTTTTTAATGTTATCAATTATTGTCATTTACATCGTTCAACGTGTTGTTTAGAATAGCAGAGTCCTGCGAGGCTCATTATTAATTGTATTATCTGAATGCACACAGTTTTAGTTTATATTGTCACGTGCATCTAGTGATTTTCTCACTAGTGATTTCTCAATGTCAAAACCTTGATATTTCTCAGTACGAAGGTTGCAATATGTAAAAAAATGAGTTAGCAACGCGTACTTGTAGTTAAAATTTTCTCCACCCATGCGCCATCGCGAGTATAAAACCCAGCGCAGCGAGGCCGGAGCTCAGTTGGCTCCCGGATGTCAACTGGCAAACATCTTGGGAAAAACCGGCCATCCAGCCAGAAGCCTAGCAGCCATCTCAGAAGGAAGGAAGGAGGAAGAAAGAAGAAGAAGAGCCTAGCAGCAACCTAACTACCCGGTCTAGGTGCCAGGTTCTACCTGCCTGGCTTGTCTAGGAGCACCTAGACCTCCTTCCTAACCTGCCGCCCTTTTTCAGGAGACACCGGTCGGCTTGCCGATTCCTAGCTAACGCCGGGGGTGTCGCGGCATCCTTAAATCCTTTACCCTGCGCCCGCTTGTCGGAGGTGCCGGCTGGCTACGGCCAGTTCCTAGCTTTGGTTGGGGGCACCGCGCACATACTACTTTCTCTTGCAGGGGAGCCCGTGACGTCAGCAGAGAACAGCGCCCTAAATAAAATTAGGTCCCTATACTCCCCCTGGCGCCTCACTGCGAGGAATAAATTGAATGGTCCCTTTCCCACTTTTGAATCCAGAAGTGGTGAATGCACGTGTATGGTAAATGTAAATGCACTTGAGTGATAAAGGTTAAAGACTAGTGTGCTAACAGACTTTCTTACGATAAGTTTATAATAAACATATATATATATATAAAGCTGTTGTTCACGTTTTACCCAGCAAGCCCTGAGATATCTAGAATCTGTGTTCAACGACTGGTAAGAAGTTAGCATTTATGGGTAGACTTTTGCCGTCCTCCTAATTGAAGTGTTTAGAGTGTGGTGGGACGTTGCAAAAGAATTTGGCGCCATAACGTGGGGCCCGACAGAACAGTGCAATTAAGTGAAGCCAACCGAACCGTGCATTAAAAGGACTGTCCAGTGAAAGTGAAAGTGTGGACTGTTTAAACATGGACCAAGAATTTACTGGTATGAACCTGAGAAGTAGAGGGAGGAAGACCATGGATTCAGAGTCTGGATATGGTTGCTGTGAAGAACTGGGAGAAGAGGCAGCACATTTCCAGTGTTGCCAGTGCCAACGCCAAATTCACTGGAGCTGTGATGGAAAAGATGTGGCTACCTTCCCTGCTGTAGGAGTTAAATGCCAGACGTGTGAATCTGCTCCGCAGACCCAGGTAGCAGAGACCGCAATACAAGAACCAAGTGCGCTGACCAAGCCTCCATCAGACCATTGGTTATTGGAATGGCTGACGAAAGATAGGGAAGACAGAAAGAAGGAGAGACTTGAAGAAGAAATACGGCGAGAGAAAGAGAGACTTGAAGAAGAAATACGCCGAGAGAAAGAGAGACTTGAAGACGAAGAGCGCAGAAAGAAAGAGAAACAGGAGGAAGAGAAAGTACGCAAAAGAGAGGCAGTTCAGGCTGAAAAGCTGAGAAAAAAGGAACTGATAGAACTTAGATCCCTAATAGAGTTTCATGAAGAGAAAAGAGAGCTAGAGAAACGAGAGATTGAGGAGAAGAGGGAAAAAGACTTTGAAACTCTCCGAGCTTTAATTGAGAGCCTAGAGGAAATAAGAAAGAAAGAAAAAGAGGAAGAAGAAGCCAAAAGACGGAGAGAAAAAGAGGAAGAAGAAGAGAAGCGTAGGAATGAACTGCAAGCCCTCTTTGCCCAGCAGAGGACTGACATAGAAGGTCTTAAGGCCGGAGTAGAAAATATTCAAATTACTTCTCAGCAAGATATAGCAAAGGTTGAGGAGAGAGTAAAAGAGGTACTTCAGGAAAGACTGGAACCTTTATCTCAGTGGCGCGGACAAGTAGAGATTACAGTGGAGTCCATTGAGAAAGCTGTCCAAAACTTGGGTGACAAGACCGAATCCATCGAGAAAGTCGTGCAGGAACAGAAGGAAGTGATGGAGTCAATAACCTCAACTCTGAGGAAGGACGTAGAGCAGGCAGCTGAAGAGAAGGTGAATTCTCTTAGGGTAGAGACAAGGAAGCTTGAAGTATCTCTGCGAAGAGAAATGCAAGATCAGACAGGAACATTTGTTCAGAGGGTAAGCGAACTTCAGGTTCAGTTCCAAAGATTGATTGTGCAGCCAGAACCCACTCCAGATGTTCATTCCAGCCCATTAACTCCGGATAGAGATCTGAATCCGGATGCTACTCCTTATGAGCCCCCCAGGTTAGCTGAGAAACCTCTATTCGCTGCCAACAGAAGGAAGGCTGACGGAAGAAAGAGGCCTCGGTACGATGATACTTCAGATGGATCGCCACCTAGAAGAAGGCCAGATTTTAAGATGCCTAGAATGGCGGATATCGCCCACATTCCTAAATTTAAAGGCGACATTGAAGCTCAGTCAGCTGAAAAATATCTTCGGGAGCTCAACGTCAGCTTTGATCTTATGCAGGTACCCGAACATTATAGGCTAGAGTTGCTTCCTAGAGTCTTCACTGATAAAGCTGAACACTGGCTGGCAGGAAATATTGATAGTTTCGTGAATTATGCTGACTTTTGCGCCAGGTTCAAAGAAGAATTCGCTTCTGAGAAGGCTAGACAACGGCAGCTAACAGCTGTGAGAAACAGGAGATATTCCAGACTTGTCCACGAAAGTATGGAGAGCTTTGCCTGGAGCGTTTACGCGGCCTATAGAAACCTGAGTGATAACTTTAATGAGGGAGAAGTACTTAATTTGATCATCGGGCAACTTCCATATAGAATGCGAAACCTTTGTTTAGCACATGCGCCCAGAACGGTAGATGACCTAACTCATTTCCTCAAGGATTTTGAAATCTATGATGAGCCAGATGCATGGAGGAACAAAGATGAACCGAAGGGAAAAGAACAGAATCCCTCAAGGAACTATAAAGTCCGGAACATAGAAACGAGGTCAGAAGGTAATTATCAGCGCCCTCAACGTTTCACTAATGAAAGAGGAGGCAGGCGTGATTTTAGAAGAAACTCTTTCCGACCTTACCAAAACCAAAGACGCAGATCTCCTGACCCAAGAAGGATCCGTGAGGGTAGAAGTAGCCCTAGTCCTCCGAGACGACGATTTACAGGTGAGCAGAATGAGATTTGCGGACCTCCATCTTCTAGACAAAACATTACATCGGAGCAGGAGGAGGCCGTAGAAACAGCGCGGGAGTTTCATCAAAATCAAAGGTCCCAGTCTAGCCAGACAAACTAGGACCTTGTCTAAATGCTTCGTTCCTGTTTAGGCAAGGGACTTCGATGGAGCGGCCCAAATTAATAGATAAAGATGTCCAAGAGTTACTAGTAAATTTCCAGCTAACAGAAACTGAAGAGACCATTTTACAAAAGGAATTGAAGTCTGCAAGGGAATCCAAAATTAGATACAGATCTCCAGTGGTGCAAGCTAAATTAATGGACTTTACAGTGACCTGTGTGATTGATACTGGAAGTGAATGCTCGATCCTTAATTATTCAATCTGGACTAAATTAGTTGATAAGATACCAGGCATACAGATCCAGAAAGTTCCAGAGGTGCGATTGGTAGATTTCTCTGGAAGTCATAAGAAGCGTGTCATCGGAAGTAGACGTGTGGGACTGGAGATCGGAATTGTGAAATATATTGTTATAGATCATCTTCTTTTAGTCAAGAAATTCATCGAGCAGCACGATGTAGAGATGCGATTCAGAAGAAGCTCAGTGAAGCTATTTTTCGGGAGAACTCCTGATCATGAGGAAGGGAATCCTCTGAATATTGAAGCAGTGCGGTACATCCACATGGCCCAGGAAGAGGATGTTGAGATGTATAAATCCGCGGACCTACGACGGAAAGTAGAGTCAGTAGATATTTTGACTGGTTCCCAAACACAGGAGTCGAGAAGTGTGCTGGACTGTACTCTGAAGAGAATCCCTGAGAAGCTCGTGCCAGTGAAGGAAGATAAGTGTGAGATGTTGCAGTGTACCGAAACTGTTCTTTACACGCCGTATTCTGTGCCACTTTTCCTGATGGAAGTTCTGGAGAATGAACTATATCTGTGGAAGACTTGGAACATTATCCGACCATCACGGTATCTATTTGTGAGTGTATTGGTTATCAGCTGACTAGTTACTTTGTTCTACATTCTGTGTCAGATATTACAATGTATTATTCTTGGGTCATTAATCCGTGTATTCATGCCTAACGAAGTCCTTGATCATTTCAACCGGCCTATCAACGAAGTAGACCCGCAAATCTCCAACTGGAACCAAAAGCTATTTCAAGCCAAGTCCAAAGAGCGCTCTAGAAATATCAAACGCAAATTTAAGACTTAAGACCATGCGCTCGAGCTGCACGAAGACGACTTGGTTCTTGTTCGAAATCATAAACTTAGTTCGAGGAAGAATAGAACAATAGCTAAGCTCTTCGAGGTGTATATTGGACCTTATTTAGCCACTGATCTTCGGAACAACACAGCAATGTTAGTTCACCCCAGGACCAGGCAACCCATCGACCGAGTCAACTTCGACAACCTTCGCCTCTACAGGTGTTCATCGGAGCGAAGAAGAGAAGTGGTAGGGGAAGAAGATGACCTAGTGACTAATGTGTAGAAGAAACATACTCTTATTACCGTCATATTGAATTTTAAATGTTTCATGAAAATTTTTCATAAATTGTAAGACTTAAATTTCTTCAAAATTTTCGCCCGAGGAAGGGGCATATGTAACGACCCTGCTTGGTCGCCATTCACTCATTATTAGACCCTGCGTGGTCGCTATATTCTTTTTAATCGGATGAAAGAGTTAAGCGGAATGTCCCTGCGAGGCGTACGCTTTTAGTTTAAATGTATTCAGTAAACGTTAACGGTTCCACCTCTACGTTTACGAGCTTCACTCATTATTAGACCCTGCGTGGTCGCTATATTCTTTTTAATGTTATCAATTATTGTCATTTACATCGTTCAACGTGTTGTTTAGAATAGCAGAGTCCTGCGAGGCTCATTATTAATTGTATTATCTGAATGCACACAGTTTTAGTTTATATTGTCACGTGCATCTAGTGATTTTCTCACTAGTGATTTCTCAATGTCAAAACCTTGATATTTCTCAGTACGAAGGTTGCAATATGTAAAAAAATGAGTTAGCAACGCGTACTTGTAGTTAAAATTTTCTCCACCCATGCGCCATCGCGAGTATAAAACCCAGCGCAGCGAGGCCGGAGCTCAGTTGGCTCCCGGATGTCAACTGGCAAACATCTTGGGAAAAACCGGCCATCCAGCCAGAAGCCTAGCAGCCATCTCAGAAGGAAGGAAGGAGGAAGAAAGAAGAAGAAGAGCCTAGCAGCAACCTAACTACCCGGTCTAGGTGCCAGGTTCTACCTGCCTGGCTTGTCTAGGAGCACCTAGACCTCCTTCCTAACCTGCCGCCCTTTTTCAGGAGACACCGGTCGGCTTGCCGATTCCTAGCTAACGCCGGGGGTGTCGCGGCATCCTTAAATCCTTTACCCTGCGCCCGCTTGTCGGAGGTGCCGGCTGGCTACGGCCAGTTCCTAGCTTTGGTTGGGGGCACCGCGCACATACTACTTTCTCTTGCAGGGGAGCCCGTGACGTCAGCAGAGAACAGCGCCCTAAATAAAATTAGGTCCCTATACTCCCCCTGGCGCCTCACTGCGAGGAATAAATTGAATGGTCCCTTTCCCACTTTTGAATCCAGAAGTGGTGAATGCACGTGTATGGTAAATGTAAATGCACTTGAGTGATAAAGGTTAAAGACTAGTGTGCTAACAGACTTTCTTACGATAAGTTTATAATAAACATATATATATATATATAAAGCTGTTGTTCACGTTTTACCCAGCAAGCCCTGAGATATCTAGAATCTGTGTTCAACGACTGGTAAGAAGTTAGCATTTATGGGTAGACTTTTGCCGTCCTCCTAATTGAAGTGTTTAGAGTGTGGTGGGACGTTGCACCCTCGAAATAGGCATTTATAGGCACAATAAAAATGCGTTTTTGAACTAGAAACACTATGAAACGAACAAAAAACACCACCCTACTTATCAGTAGGCTAGCTTTGGTTGCCAAGCTCTTGACATTTCGTATTATTATTCCCTTTCCTTGGGTAGTTAAGGCGAAGAATGACGATCCCGCATTTCTCCCTATTTTGCAAGTGGAAGCGTTTTTTAAAGTTGATTATTGAGCCATATACGATGTTTGAAAAAATATGATGAATAAGAATTTTCAGAATTGCATGCACTCCTTATGGAGGAAAAAAAACCAAGAACTTCAAGTTACTGCAAATCCAAAGGAAGTTTCCACCTATCATCTTTCCGTTCATGTGTTTTTCTGCGCCATCCGAAGTTTGATATTTCCCAGAGAACAAATAAAATAATACTTCCATATCCGTAATGCTAAGATTTCTCCCTTTCCTACAACCATCCAGCACACATACCTCTTTTTCCCCAGCCAGCCGCCGTGGCGGAGTGGTTAGCACATCGCGCTACCACGCCAGGGGTGGTTTCAAATCCCGGCCCTGTCATGGATGTTTGTGAGTGTCCATTCGTCAATTTCATCATGTCATCACTCATCCCCATCTTCGCAAATTAGCCAAAAGTGACAAAAGTGCCCCAGGTCACCGCGGGGAAAAGTCGGTGACGGAGGAGCAGTTTTGACTTTTGAGTCCTCGCGTCTGGCTGGACGCAAACTATTCCTCCTGTTCTTAAACAGAATCTGGAGAAGTGCAAAAGGACATTTTTGGTACGGATTAGGAGGAGGGCAAACACATTTGAAACTAACTTACAATAGTCAATAAATATAAACATAAATAGCGATCACCCCCTTTGAAGTTTAAAATCAAGCGATCGTCCCCCACCCCACTCTACCCATCTGGCACCAAAATTTGCAGGTTTATTAAAATCTTTCATCGCGTGGACTGGAATTGGCAGATCTTTCCTGCAGATCTGGGAACCTGGCAGAAAGTGACAATTCTGGGCTGTATTAGGAATGTCCAAGGAAGTTCGTAGTCGCGGTTATCCCAGTACAAATTATAGCAAACTAGATCCATACAGTCCATGAAACATTCACAGAAAATAGTCTCGAAAGAGCGGCATCTCCACATTGGACTAAGGGTGGAGAGCTGTAAATCCGGCCTTACTTGCAGTAAATACACTCACACTTTACACATATTTGACACAGAAAAAGAAACCTATTTATGATATTTGAGAAAGAGACAGTGAGTGGTTAAAAAGTTTAGCCATTACAAGTATTATGTTTGGTGTTACTGTGAGAGTTTTTGTAACCAGGATGGTATTATTTTAATGGGATGGGGAGAATTCCTCTCCTCTTCTGACGAAATGACCGCGCCAGAGGGGAAGTGGGCTGGAAGCCCTCTCGGTCGACCTTCCCCCCTTCCCCTATAGCTTCCAGCAAATACGAACAAATTATACGTAGATGTTCTTTTCGCCCAAATTGCATTTTTTCATGGTATTTAGTTGTATATTAAATGTGACATCCTCCATTTTTTCTGGCGCTATTTTGGGGAATGCACTGTACTATGTAGAAGCATTGGTAATCTAGCTCATTTTAGCCACTTCCCAATTATTGTGAATCATTTTTATATGTAATTTTTAGTTTCACTTAAATGAACACCGAAATTAAACGTGTTAATTGAAGGTAAAAAGAAACACAGCAATCCAGGTACTATTTTTTCATTTGTCACCATATGTAATGGATTGAAAGTTTTGCAAATCTGTGCTTACAAATTAGTACGGTTTGGTGGCTTGAGTCTGATAGTTTCTTTAATTAATATGTACTCACTACCTGTTTTTCAAATATTAGGTTATATTTGTTACAACAAGTTATTGTAACATTAATTTTTATAACTATCTAGTAACTGTTAAACCCTACGAAGAAATAAGTGCCAGCTGCCAGTGCTGTTGGGTCACAAGGAACAATCACGTGATGATTGTGCATTCCCGCACTTTCAGACGTCCTTGGTTCGTTATCGTAAAGGTAAATTGTAGTAATACGTTGCTTCCAGGATTGCCTTTCGCATGTACTACCATAAAATCGTTACGCAATCGTTCTGTTATAACATAGTACTGTCTGGCATATTCATGCTACAAGATTGGAAACTTTTTTGCTGAATAGGTTGACTGATCCGAGATACTGTGTGTTGCACGACACCAGTAGCTAAGTACCAGTGGTCGAAGTGGAGGGGGATGCGGATGGATGATATCCTCCACTAAGAAAAATTACGTAAAGCATCCCCCCCCATCCCACCTCCATGGCGGAGTGGTAAGCACAGCGCGCTACGACGCCAGGGGTTCCGGGTTCGAATTCCCATCAGTTTAACTCATCCTCGGTTAGCGATTAACCAAAAGTGGCAGAAAAGCCACTAATAATCTAGCTCAATTAATTCAGTCATTCATCCCCACCCCTATCTGCTCAAGCAAACGTTCCCCATCACATTCTCGCATATTGTGCTTCATTTTCCTCACTTTAGAAAACATTTTATTTTATCACATATTACGTTTTGCACAGTTTTTGCCCATAATGAAAACCATCCGCTTTCGCAACATGTTGTAATAGTTTCACACAGTATTAAAATATCAATATTTACTATTTCATCGGTAACAACACTACGAGATAAGTTAGTGAGGAGGCAGAGAACAGTCACGTTTATTTATTTATATACATAAACATTACTCAAAAATGCAGTTGCGTTGTTTTGTCTGTTGGGCGTGCACTGTCCGAGAGCGTCCGCCTTTGTGTACACCCCTTCGTGTCGTCTGTACCAAATGTATTTTTATATTCTTTACTTGCTGCAAGTTTTATAGTCGTTTCCTGGTACGCGATTATAAAGGAAGCGGGCTAGTTGATCTCTGAACTCTCTCTCCCGATAAAATTTCATGTATCTGATTTTCTCGTCTCATTTAGTAAAGCATATTCGCTACGCACAGTGACCGCAGTGAAGAGGTACATGAAACAAATATGCATTTGCTCTGTTTACGCCCTCCAGCAACTATACTGCTCATAATAAACGATTGACTAATGGACGTAACATTTCTTCCGCTGCGACTGAGTCTGAGTAGTGACTACACGGATTGGCCAAGGTCGAATGCCTTGCTGTGCTGTTGAGTTGACTCGACTGGGTTTTCCTTCACTTGCCGCTAGTGCGCTACCTACCGCCGGAGAGTATAGAATGTAACTCCGCTCGTACTGTGCAGTTCTTGCACTCTGTGCTTCTTATTCGAGATTCGTGCAGAATGCCCTAATTGTGTTTTGCGCGCGTGTGATACATGGCTGAGAGCGAAAGTGGCGATAATAACAAAATTGTCAAAGTTGAACACGAAGATGAAACGGAAGAAAGTGACGAGGACGAATATATCGTTCAAAACGTTGTGCCACATGATAATCAAGTGAGTGGTCTTCACGGTGATAAATCCATACAATATGGAGATGTCACTATTCAGAATTCTAGTGAAGTGTATCTCGGAAATATTTACACTGCGCCAATAACTGTGGTGAACCATGTTAACCCCGTGAGTCCTACTACAGTGCCTGAACGTCTGGAATTCCAGGGAGGCTCTGTGGAGAGGTTCACTGAAGGTAGGAATTGCACACTGTGCAATCTTTTTTTAGGCTAATCTATTATTTTAAGTGATACCTCATCAACTTATTCTCACTACCCGAAAATTGATACAAGTGCCTAATTTATTATTTTGACCCTGGACTCCCCCTCCCAAATGATCTCACAACCGTAGAATATAATAATATGCATTTAAACTCCTTTGTCTGTTTCATTTGGTTCAGGCCCGTAGCCAGGAATTCTTTGTAGGGGGGGCGAAGTCAATCCTAGAGGGGGCAAATTTTTAATATATTGTGTAGCATTGGCAGGGTACATAGAAGCACTTGCCCCCTCCCTCAAAATAGATAGTAACAGAAAAGGGATGATATCTTGAAACTGCAACGAACAAAAAAAAACTTCGAGCAACATCAAATAGCAATATTACGATAATGACTTTTCCAGATTGCCAAAGAATATAAAGTTTAACATAAATAGGCTAATAGAGACTGTATCTACTTGATATTTACAGGTCGATAATGTTAATAGATGATTAATATGTACCAACAGCTTTGGGCCTCTCTGCAGAACTGATTAAGGGAGCCCTTTATAAATCATGCTTCATAATGATTTCCTCTAGTTTCCAGTATGCAAGATCTTTACGCACAAAGGAATCTAAGGAGAATCCAACAACACCATTGTGTTGTGTTATGCAAGAAGAATCGAATTAATTAAATAATAATTGTTACATATTATCTACACTTTGATGAATTCTGTAAAAAAATTGTAATACATTTTTGTACTTGCTAAAACATTAATTCACATTAGTTCACCACGGACTATTTCCTTCAAAGGGGAGACTCTTGCATCACTACAGACAATGTTTGCCTACTGGTTACGTTAACCACTTTGCAAAATATTGTGTGAATTGTTCAGTATTATATTGCTATTTGAAATACACGTTTTGACACCTGACAAACAAATAGGAATCCCTCGATTGATCAATGACTTCTTGGATTACAGTGTCATCATTAATATTTCATACTAAGTTTCATAGAAAGAAATTGTTTTAATAGGGCGGGGCGCCATGGTATTCTCTTTAAGATTTCTTTTTTTCCATATGTATCGTTTGGCTGCCAGGGCCGAGTCCCGTCGCCCCACAGCTATTTATGGCTCTGAACTTGTTCTATAAGAAAAGCAGATATTGCGAGCGAAGCGAGCAAGAAAATTTTACGAAATGTATTTTTATTTGTATAAAATTTGAAAGAAAAATGCAAGGAACACGTAAAAACTAATTCCATCATGAGTATCCAATTGTCCTGCTATTCTTAGATTCTCCTAGTCTTGTTTTTTTACTTCAATGTTTGCTTCCCCTTGAATGGACTTCCGTCCAATGTCGGGGGGAGGGGACAATGCCCCCTGTCCCCTGTAGTTGCGGCACTGTATATGAGTGTGTCTTCATCAATTTCACGTCATCACTCATTGTTGCGATAAGCTAGATGAGGCAGAAAAGCAACGCTAAGTAACAAAAATCAAATATCCACTCCCTCTCTCTACCACATGAATCACTATTACCAAAAGGTAGACTTTGGAAATAAAAATGTAAGCAGTTACAAGTTCAGGGCAACACATTCAAGAAAAACATCCGAACACATTAGGTTACCTTTAATACAAGACTACTCAAAATGTCACAACTGTTCTAGATACTGAAAATTGCGAAATCATTACCCGAAGTCTGAATTTGGAAGAGAATTTTTTCCCCCAATTCTGATACGACATTATACGGAATCCCATACACCCTAATAAATCACAAAATCAATAAGTGCCTTTGTTATGTTGTTAGAGTAACACATGATATAATTGTAAAGATTTGTGAGAATTCCAGGTAGGAATGTGTTCTGTATTTTTCACAGGGGGGGCAAAGCAGGCTCTCAGGGGGGGCAGTTGCCCCCCTGCCCCCCCTCTAGCTACGGGCCTGATTTGGTTTAAATTGGCTGCTAACCAGACGTACTCATATTTGAGAAGTGGTTTGTAATAGATTCAGACAGCTGCTCGTGTTTTCCTTGTTCGTAGATATTCCTTGTATGTTTTCAGGAGGAATTGTTCGTAATTTTTTCACGTGTCAACAGTGACATGTCGAAAAATTTACTAAAGGGCGAGGAGGGTTACGCCTCCCTCTTTTCTTAAACATGGCCATACATTCAGAGGCGCAACCACAATTTTTTGTCTGGGGGGGGGCAAATACCAGGATAAACGTAAAATTCTTCAGAATAATAATAATTGTTATTATTTTAATAATCATTAACATTATTATTATTGAATCGCCTCTGCATGCGAGAATGATTTTTTTTTTCATGTACGCATATCTTTTTTGAGGGGACCCTGTAGCCTGCTTCTTGTGTCCTTTGCAATTCTGCGTGAGAAATGTTTCATTCTAACAGATCATGTTTGATTTTTTAAAGTTCACTTAATGCTCGGATAGGTAAATCGGGACTGGACGGCATGCGAATCACTATGTTATCGAGGAGACAGTTTTATTTTCTCATTGCATGTTATCGGAATTATATAGCGAGACTTGACCGCGTATTGTAGATCGCAGTGTTTTTCTTTCGTTCCCATGGGGAGGATTTTCTTGTTGAAAATTGTGGATTTGCAGGACTCTTTTAAGTGTTGAACACTTATTTCAAGCATCGGAAAGTGGTAAGTGGGAAAATGTTTGCTCGAACCACGATGATAGGCTGAGCATGAAGTCTCATATATTTAAAATTTTACTTGCTGTGTGTTGAATACGTCACGCAAAGCTTAAAGCAATTAGCAGTTTGATTTGGTCAATGTATCTTCATGCTTTTCTGATTGTTTGCTTGGAAGTTCATTCAGAGCAATTACGTAATGTTTGTTGTTTATTCTGCGCAGAAGCTTTGTGTATTGTCTGCCTTCTTTGATTTCTATGTATTTCTGTACGATTCGTGAAATCAAGATTTAAGTTTATTTGTTTTTAAAAAAAATATTTTGAAGTATTTTTACAGAAAGGAAGATTTTGTTGATGAAAAAGTAAAAGCTACAGACTTTCATGAAATGTTTAGAAATTAAATATTTCATCCCGTACACAATCCCCTTTTCTTTTTGCCGTTTTATTATTATTATTAAAGATTTTGCGGTCACGCGTAAATAAAATTGCAAATATAATAGGCCTATTTTGAACTACCAAATACCAGAATAACAGAACTTAGTTTTCATTTTTTATTTAAATAAAACCTACAAATGCTGCGATTGCCATGATATGACGATTATGCTTTTCGGTGCTCGATCAAAATAGTCGTTCTCCTGACATCACACGTGTGCTTGATTGTCTGCCCGTTACACGGTTTTCAGTCGTCGTTTATAATGTTCGTATTTATTCATTTTCTTATTCTCCTCTTTGTCTCATACTTTTCATTTTGGTTTTTAATTTCACCCATTTCTTCCCTCTCTCGCTCTTAGAATCCTTTCTCCGACACTATCCCAACGTTTTAATCTTTCTTGATTTCTTTTCCTCGTTCTTGCACCATCCCATTACAAGGTCAATAAGTGAGATTTACAAATAATATCAGGAAAATTGCCCATCGCGGTGTTCATTCACTATGCTTTGCTTAAGGCGAGGTTCGGAACTTGAAACAAAACACCAACGAATCATTCAACAGCATCTGCACGACAGTCAGAAAAATCTCATTGCTTAAAACACGTACGATGCAAGCTTAGAAAGGAATAACAATGGACAATTTGCCCGGAGTTATTTATGCAATGCACTACAAGACAATGTGCACCACTGTCACCGTCTTTCTATCTCATATTAAAGTAAGATCAATACACAGTATTAACTGTACAGTGGCGTGCACAAGTGTTGCTCGGCAAATTGTCTACGATTATCTTCATGAATTTTTCTTTTACATTCTACATGTTTTAAGGAATGTTATTTTTATGTATTCTGGTACAGAAGTGGCCAACAGCTTGTTTGGCTTTTCGTTTAAATTCTTGAAACTCTCATTGTGTGAAACAAATAGAATAAACACGGTGATGGGCAATTTGCTTGATAATAGTTACACACACCATTGTAGTGTAATCTTGTTAGTAGTTGTGAAAAAAGCATAACTGGAATTATTTAATATCTGGCGAGTTTACAGAAATGTATACACACGTTCAGGGAATTGAAATGAATGCAACCAAATAAATTGCACATGGTTCTACCGCGATAGTGAAGTACTGTCATGTTCCACTAATGCAACTTTCCTTTGCACAACCCATATTTCTCAACTGGATATCTTCGAGAAAGTTAAGGGCTGGCAACGATGTTGTCACTAATAAACTATAATGAAGCTCGGGTAACAATTTCGCATCGCGCTTTATCTGTATTATCACCATTACAGAAAATTGAGACATTGTACAGTGGAATCCACGAGTATTACCGTGCAAATTGTCCATGACTATTTTCGTTATATTGATTTTTATGTATGCTGGTGCAGAAGTTGACAACAGCTCGTTTTGAGTTTTCTTTTCATTCTTGAAGCTCTTATTGGGTCAAATAAAGTGCACGAACGTGGTGATGGACAATTTGCACGGTAATACTCATGGATCCCACTGTACGTCATCTTTTATGCCTTCGCTACCTTGCTATCAGAAAGACACAAAGTTATTAAATCGTCACGAATACACGACCAAACGCTTATCCGGTTTTGTAAAAGATCGATGATTACGCCTTCTAGTGATGAGAGCAAAATACAGTGCATACATAGTAGCTGCCTACAATCTACAGTTGAATTTGAGTTTTTAAGTCCACTTTGTGCACAGATAGGCTAATCTGGACTGGACCTACAGTGTTGAAGTGGGATCCGAAGCACGATGTGCCACCACCGAGTATCGAATTCCGGTGCCCTTTTGACGACGACGTTACCACTATGCTACCGGGAGGCCTTTGATACCTATATATGCGATCAGTGGTCCACGAAAACAACAAAATATGTACATTCCCCTTGGTAATCTTCCTTAAATGTTTCATGCTTCTCGTGCTTGCAAAAAAATTATCTATGAGCTCAGTATGGACAACCTTCGAACGGGTCGGTGATTGAATCTGCATTCCGATGGATGAATGTCTCGTAGTCTAGGCCGTTGCGTGGTGGGAGTGACTAACTTGCCACATAAACTTTCCATAATCAGATTCATAATCCATGAACAGTGGCGCCGTATTCAACAACACATTATGCTCTACTATTTTCACAGCAAACGCAATGTGATTTTCAACTGTTATCAGCTGTAATGTTGCTATATCTCAACTCTGCATCCAGGAAGAGCCATGAAACTGTGTGACGTAGCAGGTCAACATTTACTACTAATGTTGAGCGATACTGGAGGCTCCCATCGGGGAACTAAGAAACAAGGACCTGGCACAGTGGTATACGCAGGCTTTTCGAAAGGAGGGGTGTGGTTAAATATTATATTTTTTCAGTAGTCAGTTCTCATTTTGCCATCTGTTCCTGCCTTGAACGTACTTTTTTTTTTTATGAATACTGGGCCAAAGGGGGTTATGATTCCCATCCCACCCTTGAGCACGCCACTGACCTGGTGTAGCGAAGGGATCTCAAACCTCACGTGAAATACCTTTGAAATACTAATACTAAAGTATGAAAAATTAGTTAACTTGAAATGTATTTTTTATATATAATTTTCATATGTTTATGTACTATGAGTTTATAATAGGGTCGGTCATTCCATTTCAAGTGAACCAATGAAAAACACCTGACCATCTCGAATTGTATTCATACTTAATTGTCATGAAGTACTACCCTAAGGTAGGAAAATTGCAGATTTGCATCTGTTGTAGTTCTAGTTCTCCCGTTAGAACCCTCTGAAATATGCAAAAAAGCACAATTTTCGGCAGACATGCAATTACAAAAAAAACTCATAAATCAAGCTAGAATTGACGTAGAAGGTTGGGATAAGAACCAAATTGTTGCTTTTGCTATGAGATTTAATTAGATATATCACATGACTACTTTTCAATTTTGTTTCATTGCAAGGTCATTCAAACTTTTTTTGAAAATCGAATTTTTCCAAAACCTATATTTTGAAAATTTTTAAAAAATGCACGTAGAAACATACATATTTCAACATCAAGTCTTAGAAGTTTTGTTATGGGGTCGCAATGGGATCTTAGTTTTTGACATGTATAAACAAATATTATACACTAGGTAAGACCATATGACACGGGAATATTGCAATGTAAATTCCATTCCTTTGTAAAGGGACTATGTTGTTTACCAAATTAGCCAAATCGTGAAATAATGGGTATGTAGGAAAGGGGAGTAACTTGGGGTCTCGCTTTTTTTGGAGGGAAGGGCAAGTTTTTAAGAAATACTTGTTGAAAAAAAAATATTTAAAAATGTTTAAACATTAAATTTAATATTTAAAATATATTTTAAAACAATTAAAAAATAAACTTTGCAATATATATATATATATATATATGTGTGTGTGTGTGTGTGTGTGTGTATGTGTGTATAATATAACAATAAAAATGTTTTAAAATAAATTTTAAATATTAAATTTAATGTTTTAAAAATGTTTAAACATTATTAAATCATAACCCCTAAACTTTGGCCACGTATTTTTAAAAGAAGGAACGTCGAAGGCAGGAAAATATGACAAAACGAGGGCTGACTAGTAAAAAAAGTTACTTAACCCCTCCCCCTTTCCAAAATCCTGGGGCAAGCCTCTCGTTGGTAGGACGTCCTCCAACGCAGCGATTTTTTTAACCTTGGATTAGACTCTACCTTATACGGTTTTGAAAATTGACTAACAAAAAAGTAGTATTTTTCCCCTGGACATGCCCCTGGTAAAAAAAAAAAAAAAACTTTTTTTTTCATACACACATGAACGCATGAAGATGAAATAATAGTTTACAAAAACCATGACGAAGTGATTTTAGTGTTTTTGGCAAAGTATTTCTCTCACGCACACTACACTAATACAGTTGAAAGTCGTCCTGTACTGCGGTTGCGATGGGCAGAAAGATTAAGAAGAATTGAGGAAGTTACGAATGTCTGGGCCTTCTTCACGTCCGGTGGTGATCAGATTTCCTTCCTTATCAACTCCGCAGTGCAAACTCCACTTCCTTTTAGCTCCCACTTAGCAAAAAAGGAATATAGAAAAAAGCTTGCTCCTTGTTAAAGCTGACTCAACCAGCAGCTGCTGTCCGAGAAAGAAGTGATCCCTCCATATGCAGCAGTTTCCTTCATTTTTCGACTTGCACCCTAGTTTAGATCTGCTAGAATTTGTTGTCGAGTGAGGTATCGCAGTTCTCCTAAAGCTGAGGCTGGTTTGACGCAGGGTTTTTCAAGGTCTAGGTCTATTTGGTTCCGCAACAGGACCGGAATCTTTTATCTCGCACAATTTAAATTCGGTCCAAGTTGCGTATTGTTACATTGGAAAAAGGTTCCAGGACCGTATTTAAATTGATCCGGGAGAAAAGGTTCTGTATTTTAAGAGGTTCCTGGATCGTATTTAAATTCACCCGGAAAAGAGGTTCCTGGACCGTATTAAATTGATCCGGGAAAAAAGTACCCTGGACCGTATTAAATTGATCCTGGAAAGAAAGTTCCTGAGCCTTATTTAAATTCATGCAGAAAAAAGGTTTCTGGACCGAATACTTTACAGATAAAAAGGTTCTTAACGGTCCAGAACCCATTTATGCTTGCTGATTTCTCTCCTTGACCGGAATTGAATTTATTTAAAATTCCTGGACTTTTAACAACCCTGGTTTGTCGACCTCAGGGCGAATTATAATATTTAACTTTAAAAAGAAAACATTTTTAGTGTTTAAGTATTGAACTTTGAACAGAAAATTTCGTTTACAAGTCATTTTCATCTAAATTAATCATTAATCATTTTTAATATTCAAAATATGCATGGCTTGATTGGCTGATTTGGTTTATTTTACTGCGCTTCTGCTAATCGCGAAGATAAGGATGAGTTATGATAAAATTGATGAAGGGACACTCACAGAGCCATGCCCAGTCCGGGATTCGAACCCGGGACACCAGAGGCGAAGATATAGTACAAGCAATGCAAGCACTGCTTGCATAATTCGAATATCATTTAATGTACTTAATGTTCTAACCGTATTTAGTTTCCATCGCACTCGATTTCGCGAAAAAATGCGGCCGCAAACTCCCCCAGCAGCTCTGTAGCAAGCACCAGCCTCAATGCTTGCAGCCCTTCTGCGGGAAAATAAGGCCTCCGAAGGAGTCACATGGCGAAGCGTGAAATTCTGGTGGAACCCGTCCACAAAGCTTTTACAAAAAGCTGTGCTTTCCGAGCTTGCGTGATTCCCGAAAATAGCCGAGTTCAACCGAAAGCAGAAGGATTCATCTATGGGTACGTTGCCAGCAAAAACTAGTAACGAATATTTGTCTTCATGAACACGTAAACAAGATCGCAAATATAATAATAATTGTTAGTCATAAAATAACTAAAATAAGTTATTATCACTGTTCTAAATTCCATATATATCATATTATATTACAAATTATTTTAGATTTCGCGAAATGTAAAACGCGTAAAAAAAGTTGACATTGGGAGTTGGCGCAGTGGAATTCTGCACCTCCGTGAAGAGTTTTCTCAGGGAGGTAGGGAAGATTGGACGGACCTTGGTCCTGCACCCTGCTTCCTGGTCGGTCCAGCTCAAATTACGCCAGAAGTGTTGACCGCTACCAGTGTTTGCAACTGCCAAATTATTTACGCAGTAATTCAAGTGAGCTCTTTCACAAATTTTACAATCAATAAATTGACTGCTTTTGAATAAAACTTGGGGTGAAAATAAAGCTATCTGAGAAAGAACTATCTACTGATATTTGTACATGGCATAGAAGTAAATCGTATACATTCTGCATATTATGAGCACAAGAATATGTTTTAATGATTGATTGATTGATTTGTTGTTTTAAGTCCACTTCATGCACAGTAAGGCTAATCGGGACTGGACCTACAGTTTAAAATGGGATCTGAAACACTTGTGCCTCCACCGGGTATCGAACCCAGAACCCCTTGATTACAAGGCGACGACACTACCACTGCGCCATCGGGGAGGCCCGAATATGTTTTAAGTTCTATTATTATGACGCAAGTGGTGTTCCCAGGGTCTTTTTACGGTCCCCATTTTGTCATCTTTTCCTTCCTTTGACGTTTTTTCTTAGATATACTGGGCCAAAAGGGGGTTATGTCTACCATCCACCCCCCCTTCGCCCCGGGCACGCCATTGAATGACACTTTATTACTTAAATATTAATGTACATACTCGTTCTGCTGAAATGATTCTGATTCCTCCGCGTAATTTTTATCTCCAAACTGATATATCTTTTGTGACGGATAAAAAAATTAAGGAAATAGGTTGGTATCACTTTCTGTTGTTTCAGAGATTTTCAAAGTGATCTTGTGTGGATGCTTGCAGTTGTGGAAAGCGCGTGGGATAGTGTGAGTGTTTGTTGCTTCGTGTTTTGTGCTGTAAATTTATCGGAATGAACGCGTATTTAGGAACGGTTGATGTGAAGTGCGGGTGTATTATTGAGCAATTGAAAATTGCTTCGTTTAGCTCGAGAGAGATACCAACACCGCATTTACCGGACTTAAAAACAAGTTAGCCCAAGGGGCTTTGTGCGACATTTCCAAAGGGTGGCATCCAATGGACCAAGAGTTTGAAATTTATTGTGGTGAGTACATCGTCTATGCATGTGTTTCTTTGCTTTGAAATGAATTTTTTATTGTTTGTGTTTAACTTTTTATTTAGTGTTTAAGTTACTCCAATGCGGTTTTTAGGGTGCCCAAAAATACTAAATTTCATCATGCAGCGTAAAATAAACAAATGATTCCCATTTTTTTTTATCTAAATCGGTTTGGTCACCGTTTGACCATATTAAATAATAATGAACAAATAAAGGTACTAATAAGTAAGTAAGAAATTCCGTCTCCCTTTAGTCGTATGCGGAAAGTTCGCATATGCAAAACGTTTAATATCATATGAATAACGTTACCTGGATTTTTTTTAAAAAGTAAATGTGACGTTTGCGGATCATACGGTTTATTTTTAGTACAGTCACTTTATTACGATATTTTGACAAATCCAGCGACTGGGTAAATGAGGCTATAAACCTTGAATCTTTCCCCTCGGCATGTCGTTGTACTACATGTTTTGTTGTACTGAAACATTGCTTGCCTCCTTCGTAAGACTACGCTTCGCTACTGCGGGACACCTGATGTCGTAGCGCGCTATGATAACGACTTTACCACGGAGGTCGGCGAACTACGCAATGTTGGCCTAATGCTAAAACTTTTGCACAATAGTTGTTCGTTTTCAGCTCTCAAACAGCACAGTGATTGGTCCACACACACACCCATCCTCGTCAGGAGGTGTGTGTGTGCGGGAAGGGGGTCGAACCGGTCTGCCGACTCTCCCAACTCGCCCGGGTGAAAATTTTATCTTGAGTCGCTCCTGGTTATTTCTGCTCGAGGTGGCCACTCTTATGTCCATGATATTGTAAAATTCAAGTGTAATTCCCGGTTTCCAAGGCGAAATTAACCAAAAAATTCAAGAGTACAAGCAGATGTTTTCTCTACTTCAACCTTACGTGTTACCGTCTCTCACCATCTATACACACACAGCTACTGTATATTAACATTATAAAGGGCCTGTGTCAGTGGCGTGGCGACTTTTTTAAAAGTGTTACCGGCTATCAGTACGACAATTATGCCTGCTAGACGTTATCACCCCCCCCGAAAAAAACATGTCTTCGATCTAGATTTTTTGTTCTTTTTTTGCAATCTGCTTAGTGATTTTCCCAGACACACACCTAGAAGGAACTACCACTCATGAGACAGTTACCGCGAAATTTCAATGAATAGTGGTCGACCCTTGTCAATTCTTCATCTGTATCTGTTTCTTTGCAATGAGGTGCCAAGGGGAAGAAGAAGAACACACTTTTCTCGAGCCAGTTTGACGTTTGTGTGGTAAGCAAACGACAGCTCCGCTTCTCCAGCGACAGTTAATGTGGAAGGGAAGCCCAGCTGTGCGTACTACTGTTGCCAACTTAGTAATTTGGAGCATGGTTTGTCCAAATCACGAATCGCACCAAGAAACTATATTTTCGTCTGTTACCTAACTGGTCTCAGTTGTAGCAAAATCCACCCTTTGCTTTTCAGTCTACCTCTAGTTGCTTCACATAAACCGTATCCTCATTTTAGACGGGATTTAGCTCTTTTCTATCAATCCAATGTGACAACACTGACCTGTGTCCGGCAGGTCTGACCGGTAACTGGGCCCATAAATGGGCATTTGAATAACCCCGTAGCACACATTACTCCAAAGTCTTTCCCCGCTCATCCCTTGCATTGGCGCCTTCTCCTCTTGTTACCTCTTCGGGGTAGCGGAACCGGCCTCCCTCTTAGTTTCTGTCGGCTGCAGAAAAAAAAAGTCCTGTGCAATATCTACTCGACGGCAACACTATTGGTTAACGTATTTAACAATGTTGTCATTTTATTGAAACAACTTTTTAATTCTTTACATTTTGCTGTTACCTGCGGTAACACCGGTTACATTCACGCCACGCCTCTGGCTCTGTGTGATTTCAATGTATCCAAAAGTTCTAATACAATTCAAATATTTTGCATTTGCCATTTCACATACTCCGCCTCGAAATACATCTACTATAAACGCAAGTCACAGATGTTACGGGATATACTAATCTACGAAAAATTGTTCATTGTTAAAGATTTTAAACTCAAATTTAACTAATGAAGTTCAAGATATCTTGGAATAATCTTTCATCTGTCAGATAGATTGTTCTGCAAAGAATACACATACAAAATAATAATAATAATAAACTGATTGGGAGAATTCTGTTTTATTTTACACCCAACTTACTTGCCATTGATAAATCTGAAGCTGATCTGTGAAAAACTTGCCTTAGGGCATTTATAAATATGTATAAATTCATTGGGATTAGGATTAATAAAAGTTCCAATTTTTCACGTCTACGGAGAAAATTTCACGCAGAATTCCAGGAATTTCCTGAGAGTAGCCTACTGTTTCCAGTTCTATCAATGGTTTGATCCCATTGAAAAAAAATCTGTGGACTCCATGTCTTCAAACCCCGTCCCCTCAATTGAAAATTCTGGAACAAACTCCTGGTCTGGAGTTTTTTGTTCCTAGCAAGTTTGGCCACCCCTGGATAGCTAAAGCTTCCTCACAGTACCTTCAGTGAGCGTTGAGTTTTCCCTTGAAAAGACCTTCATAGTGTTCATAAACGGAAGGTCACTTCTGCTGAGCACTGATGCGAAAATAAGTCATCAAGGTTTAACGGAGTGGAGTTTCTCACACCCAAAATTCTGTTCGTCGTACAACATTTTTTACATGCACATTCATCCAGCAATTATCATAATCTTCACTTCAGGTATTGTCTTAGCGTTCAAGGAAATACTGCATACCTGTTATGGGTTTTCAAGGGTACAGCAGCTTCACTTTCCACGCAAATGGAATTCTACCGAGTGATGCGAGAGGCAGGGGTTAATCCACAATTTTCTACCTACAGGGTGTAAGTTGGTATTCACGTGGGTGCAAGGATACATTTAGAGCCAAAATCGATATAAATTGGGTCACTGTGAACACATTTAGGAGATGGTGTGGACCCCCCCCCCCGTTTTGAAATACGATTGCCGCCTATGGTGGAAGGATGCTTTGCGTACTTCTCTACCCAAAAGTGAAAAATCTTCTAGCGCTGTCGTCGATTTTTCAACCCTAAACGAGCGAAGGGAGCGTGCGTGATGCAATCAGCTGCTTGTATTGTAAATGTAACCCTGCCCGCTGTGCTCCCAGAAATGTACGGCGTTCTTCAATACATCGCGATGTACATGAACTTTGTCTCTCAGGAGGTATACAAACAAAATACCCTCAACTTGTAAATTTTTATGAACCAGAAATTTTGTTGGGCGTTGTACCCCATTGCTCTCTTTCTCTATCTCGTCTAGAATTGTGTGGAGGCACATAGTGGTTTGGATCCCACTTTAAACTGTAGGCCCAGTCCCGGTTAGCATAAAGTGGACTTAAATCAACAATTCAAATTCGTCTAGAGTTGTAAATGCCTGTCTCGAAATATATAGCGTTGCCACAAACCCTCGAAAACCAATATTTTATTGTGAATGTGTGCAACCACGGTGCACAAGTTCACAGTTGCCACATATTAACTTTTCAATTACGTGAAGCAGAATGCATGGCCTATCTGTAAATAATCGCGTAGATAACTGCTCGGTATTCCTGATTAAGTAATTTTGATTTTCAAATTTCATACATTATAACGTCCATAGGCGTAACTTGGTGGGAGCAGAGGGTGCACTTGCCCTCCCAAAATGTTCAGGTTCATGAAAATTTACAAGTTAATGTCGCTTTTGTTAATCTCCTTGAAGGTGAGGAGCAAAGTAACTAGTAATTTTTATGATTTTTGCAAATGTAACATTTATCAAAATAGTCCTGGATGATTTTTTATGGACTTAAAAACTTTTTTATTCTGCCCCCCCCCCCAAAGTTAAGCTCCAATTTCAAAGTTATTCAAAAGTTACACTTATGATAGGGTCTCCGTCACTTAATCTCTGTACAGTGGGATTCACATGTATTTTTCGGCAAATTGTCCATGGCCGTTAAGTAATAGATTTTTACGAACTTCTGCAGCTTGTTTGGTGTTTTGTTTCATTTCTTGACACACTGAGCAAAGTAAAGTGCATGAACATGGTGATGGACAACTTGCTTGGTTCAGGGACGTCGTTAGAGGGGGGGCACGTGGGGGCACTGGCCCCGGCAAACGTCCACGTGGCCCCGGGAAACTGTTGTGTATTTGCCGGAAATTTTACTTTGATGACAAATATTGCAAAATAATTCTTCAGTAAATTTTGCTTGGAGTTTGAAACACTTCTTCAATTTTCAGTAGCACGAACCCAAGCAAAGCATTTCTATCTTATTTCACTGTTTCTTGCTTGTTGAACACAAACAGATGTACTGGGAGGGGATGCAGTTAATGGTTTTGTGGTCCGCCCCGGTCAGGGAAGTCTGAGACCTATTGAAAATGCACTTTTCCTCCCTGCTGCACACCAGAACCAGGATCCCCCAAAACCCGCACTTTCCCTTCATCTGGCCCTGCACTGGCACCATGGGCGCCGAAAGGACGACATCAAACAGGAAGATTTAGCTACGGGTGGCTAGAACTTTCTGGGTTAATTATTTTATGGTTCAGAAAAGATATCTCCATGCGTTTCAAATTCCAATAACAGAATTCTATTGCTTGTCTCCTTTTCGACGCGGGAATGAATGAAATAGCGGTACTTCTCACATGCGCTCAACCCTTCTGCGCTAATGACCTGCTCTGCAAAGTTGGGGAAATGCCACTTTTTGAAAATTCGGAGAAACATCGAAGCGGTCGCTTCATCTGTTGATTTGGTGGACAATTGATATGTCAGATAGTTTGAAGTAGGATTTGTGGTCCGAGCGGTGGTAAACTTCTGTAAACGCGAGAAGATAGAATCGCGACGTGTTTGTGATCTCGTTTTCCTACATCGCGAGTGAAATGTCGAATGAGAAGCTGCTAGATTGTCTACCTCTGGAAACAATGGATCAGGATCGACTGATGACCAAATATCCAACATATTGGCATTCTAAAATAGAGTCTGACTACCACACAAGATCCTGGGTTCGATTCCCAGGGTGGTTGATCTCATGTATAATGAAGAATAAACCACGTTTCAATTAAAGAAGGAAACTAGGTATGTAGCAATTGTTTTTACAGTCGTCTGCATGCTCTATAAGTATTATGTTACAAAATTTGTATATCTTTCTGACTTTCTGTGATTTTTCTTCATTTACCTTCCACCTGCAAATGCGGAAGCTGTTGCTGCTTAGGTGGTTAGGTTGACTAGACATACAAATATAATTAATCCCTAGTTATACAGCGAATAATACTTATAATATAATCATGAGTCATGGAGAAGCAAATAACTTATCAAGCATTTTCTGTTTCTATTTGTTGTGCAGTGGTTAAAAAGGTGCATTACGATGCCAGGGGTCCTGGGTTCGAATCCCGGACTGGGCGTGTATGTTCTTCAATTTCACATAACTCATTTTCATCATCTTCACGATTAGCCAAAAAGTGTCATAAAAGCGAAGTAAAATAAACCAAATCAATCATTTATATATTTCTACCTCATGGGTTAAATGGGACGATGAGGATGAATGATGAGCCGAAGGAATGGCGATGGGACAGACATGATACAACCATACCTGTCCAATGTCCGAACCTTGGACCTCTGGTTTCGTAGCGTGTTATGCTCAGTAGAATTCTTAGGAAGAAAAACTATAAAAGTAGGGTGAAAAGAAGCAAAGTTGAACGATGCATAAAAAGCCATATTTAGTTCTTCTAAAACCTTCCAATTATCGAGTTCGTGTTTTAAGTCCACTGTATGCACAGTAAGGCTAATCGGGGATCCGAACCACTATGTGCGTCCACCGGGTATCAAACCCTGGACCCCTTGATTACAAGGCGGCGACGCTACCACTGCGTCATCGAGGAGGCCGAGGAAAACTTAAAATTAAACAGTAAAATTAATGTTGAGGGACAAGGCCTGCGAAAAGTTCTTTTTTTCGGTTGCACGTGGTCATCACATCGAGTTAATTGTTTCGAGAGCAGAATTTGCTTCCATATGGCTTTCTAGTACTTCCCAAATTGTCCTCACGATGTTAGAACAGCACAGAAAGTTTGGAACTAATACAAGCAGGCACATACCCAGGGAAGGGTCTCGGGGGCTGCAGTCCTTTCCCGAAATCCTACAAATATCTGATTTTAATAATGTGTAGTAGTAATTAAATTTACTTCATTAACAGGATTAAACATCTTGTATATGGTAAGTTGTAATATACCAAGAAATTCATTTTCAGCACATTTACTCCTCCATCCAACTGTGACGTCTTGCTCGCTTTCGGTGTTGTTTGGAACAATCCGTCACAAGCCATTATTTATTTTTTTGGAAGTACGTGCTTTTTTTGCCTGGCTATCTCCCTGTAAAACAAAGAAATAACACACCCTCCACAAAAGAATATACTTACAATATATATATATATATATTAAGTTTTTCAACCTCGGGTGGCTTCGGTGCTGTAGGGAGAAAACCAAAAGGACCTAACCATCAAAATGGGCACAAGTCAAAATTACTAATCCCAGTTTTACCTTTTTTTGGTGTTAAGTAGTGCGTCGCTCCAATATCTTCCATATACCGCCAGCTGGTCGGGAGTTTTATAGCGGGCTCGTCTAGTCCCACTCCCGACGAACTGACATGTATATGAGCAATCAAAAAAAATACGACTCCCCCCCCTTTTTATGACCCTTTGCCAAAAAGAAAATATAATAAATCTGCTACACAAGAAGTTATGTTGAAAGAGGGGTGGACTTATCTTAAAAAGCGCCCCGCGCTTTGCGTAATTACATGAAAGTAAAGTTAGATAATTTCTCAACAAATACCTTTTATTTTTGCTTAACAAGTGGCACAGTTATTTGATTAGTTACAACAGTATTAACAATGTATTTTCATTTAAAACTCGTTTCTCTCCAGAAAAGAACAGTTACCAATTACCCCCCCTTTTTCTTAACAGATTTTCACAACGCCCTTTTTTTTTTTTTTACAATGACGATCCACGTCATAGATTCTTTTTTTTCTTTGGATTGCCACTATCACTTGCATCCTTCTTTTGACTACATCTTACTTTGGAGGAATTAGACTCGGGGCAATTATTAAAAAAAAAAAATGAAGTTAGAATGTTTCGCCAAACAAAAAAAAACTTTACATAAAAAAAAGATGAATGATTCAAAAAAAAAATGTCTAGTAAAGTAACCCGATAACTAAACCATTCTTGTAATAATACTTAACTCCGTGTTGCAAGGATTCCACGTGCTAGTCAAAGCTCTCAGGTGTATCGGAAGATAAAGAGCTGAGTCACGCCACTTTGACCCAGCCTGCTATCACGTCGTGGAACACGGTTGCTGGAGTTGTTGTTATCGGAATCGGCCCAGAGAGAACACTGGGTTGCCCAACAAGGAAAACTTGAACTACGAGAAGCTCGCTAGGTGGCAGTCTAGTCGCCGCCATGCGCGTTTCTTTGAAAACAAACGAAGTTTCTCCGCGAACTGACAATCTCGCGCATCGGTCTAATTCCTCTATACAGGGTGGGCCGAAGAATGTGGCGAAACGGGATATACAAGTCCCGATTCACCACACAACCTTTTCGTCTTTAGATGGCGGCTGCCGATAAGGGATAAGCCCCTTTCAAAATCAAATTCTGGCTACCGGCCTGACCACCAGGGATCGTACCTTGAACCTTTAGATTGATAGATAAATTAATTGAACTGGTGTTTTAAGTCCACTTTATGCACAGTAAGGCTAATCGAGACTGGACCTACAGTTTAAAGTGAGATCCGAACAACTATGTGTCTCCTTCGGGAATCGAACCAGTTCAGGTTGTTGAACCTGCCAAACCAAAGACGAGAGCGTAATCATTTGAGCATGTGGGAACTTTGTTTTATCCAGTGGCATCATATATTCAGTTTTCCACACACAAATAAGATTAATTTTAAGAAATTAGACGTGTGCATAAAATTTCTTAATCGTCATCATTCTCCAAGTGAACAATCAGATGCCATAGAAGACTCGGGTCCGCCCTATAGAATCGTGCTTAACGCGGTCGTCTTGAACTAAGAGATACCGGATTCGATTCCGGTAGAAACTGTATACATGAGATGCCTAGCTTGAACTCATTACGCACACATTTCATATTTGCACTGTTGTCAATACTTGTAAACCTGGTTCCTGCACTTTATATCTAAAACTACGAAAAAGTTTTATATACTTCTCAATTTTCTTCCAGCAAATTTACAAATCTGAAGACTAATAACATTGTTCTTGGTGTATCAGCCATTAAGCTAATAAGTTCATTCTGCATTTAGTTTCCCGAATAATGGCTGTGGATTTCGCAAGAGTATATCCGTAGACTGTTGGGGGCTACAGAAGAAAATGATGTTCCTTTCCAATTTATTAATTGATTGAGTTTACTTTATACACAGTAAGGCTAATCGGGACTTATTCTACAGTGTAAAGTGGGATCCGAACCACTATGAGCATCCATCGGGTATCGAACCCGGAACCCCTTGATTACATGGCGACGATGCTACCATGCGCCACCGAGGAGGCCCTTGCTCCTTTTCCTTCCAACACTATATACACACACACACACACATACATACATATAGTATAATGTATGTATACAGTATAGGCCTATATGGTGTATAAATAGTTTGATAGAAAAAAATCTTACGTTTGGGCCCCCCCAAACTGATCAACCTAGCTACGTCCCTGTTGGTAGTACTTATGGATCCCACCCACTGTACAATTCCTAATGTGCGTATCATGTACAGTCACGGACACTGCCGGCTTGTAACGATTCCATTGTAAGTCAATGTATTCATTACAAGCCGGCAGTGTCCGTGACTGTACACTATTGAGGACAACAACGAGGTGGCTTGAAAAGAAGTGTAAATGGTGTGGACTGAAAGCTGAATAGACCAAGTTCATCAAGGACTAGATGCAGAATGTCAAGGTCGTATTGAAGAGGTCTACATGAGGGACAAAAAGAAGTAAGAAAACGGAAGACATGATCACCGGGAAAACCCAAGTCGGGACATTCCGTTACAAGAGCATGCTTAAAAGTAGGGAAAATGCAATAAGTGAGGTCATACACCTTTTCTATAAGGATACTGGTATATGACAGACGATTTTGTAGCATAGGCGTAGTTACGTATGGGCTAGAGGGTGCTAACCCCCCAGAACCGGATATTAAACCTTTCCCCAAACGAGGTTACAATTCAGTTGCAGGCAGGTGCAACTGAAGTGTAGTGTGCTGTGTGATAATTGTGGATTGCATGTAAGTTACATATTTAGTTTAATAATGGATAGAGAAGCTGGAAATAGACGCAGTATTGGTAAACTTCGAGGTAAAGAACGCATAATAGTTATGGGCATTTTAAATCGCTTTTTAAAGTCAATGAATATCAGAAAGGCGGTTAAGACAACTGCTGATGTTAGAGTGTTCTGAACGTCTTATATACAGAATACTTTATTTTCCGTAAAAAATATATCTTAATGTTTGTTTTGAATTTTTTAATTCTGTTTATGTAAAGGATACAACATTCAACGAAAGAAGTATCAATAGTTGCGTGTATTAAACATATAATGCAAATGTAAAATAGTAAATAGTTACGTCGAAATATACACTTTTACATGCAAATCTTGAGGTAACTATAGTTTTTCCGAAAATGCATCAAATACATAGATTTTGAAGATTTCCTATACGATATTAAGGAAGTAAATTTGTCGCAATCATTAGCGATTAACAACGACTCGATGCGCCTCCGTTTGTTGATCTGGCAACGCCACGCTCCATTTAACCCATACTGACTTTTAAGGTTGAGACGCACTATAGTAGCAATTGTCCTACCATAATTTTGTAAAATGACCTTCACCGTCAAAATCGTCGCAATTGTCCGTGATTTGAGCTTCATCGCAATTGTCCTAGATTCTGCTTGAGCCCCCCAGTAAATGCCCTTTCTCGGAAAAACCTTGTTGACAAAAATTCTCATTTTGTGAAGCGCTATTTGCATATTGAATTGTTCTTGCCCAGAATAGGGACATAGTTATTTCATAATATTGAATGCCTTAATGATACAACTGCAAGAAAACCATTGATTTGGAGATTTCAAACCTAAACAAATTTACCCCTGGTTGACACGGGGGGGGGGGGGAAGATAACCGACACGAAGAGCTCAAGTATTTTGTACGGCGAGTGGAGACTCGTGCAAAAGTAATCACTTACCATGCTTACATTAAACGCACGTTTGACAACATCAACAACCCGTAGACGACACGCCACTTGCTGGCGAGAACTGCACCTTCTGCTTCTGGGGGGAGGTGCCAAAACTAAGGGGTGCAAGCAGTGACGTGCCCAGGATTTTGGAAAGGGAGGGGTTATAGATACTTTTTTAAAGTAATCAGCCCTCATTTTGCCATATTTTCCTGCCTTTAACGTTATGAACCCAACAAACCCCCCTTGGGCACGCCACTGGGTGCAAGGACAGTTTACTTTCCTTTGGTACATGAGGTTTAGCATAGTACGGGAGCAAAAGTGACAAAAAAGTTGGTGGGAACTGCCCCCCCCCCTAAATTGTCCCAATGGTCAAAATCGTCATAAAATTGAGTATTTGTTTAAAAAATAAATGAATAATTTTTGGCCAAACTGTTGTTCGTTGTGAGAGAATACTGGCATGTAGATTAACATATCTGTGTAAAATGCTAACATTGTGATTTGTACCAATTCAGTAGCTACAATGGTGTGACGAAATGGATGACATTATGTAGTTTTTAAATTCGTTATTATTTTTCATTTTTGTACAGGAATGGGAGCTCAGTATCCGCGCCAAATATAGTACATTTTCCGATTTATATTTGAATCTAACACTAGATGGCACCACCGTTTCCAAAAGCAAAAAGGAAAAAAAAAGTAATTCACATATTGGATGCATGCACAATCGTTATCCGAACTAGTCAGCACTGTTCGAAGGCTTCGCTAACCTACACACGAACCTACGTTGGTAATTCCAGGTATATTTTTATATGTGGAAGCAACTTATGACTTCAAAGAACCAGATAAAACTAGGACGTGTTGCTGAATGACGAGTTCCATACAATCTAAACAAGCAAAAGCAGCAAGCTCTTCCCCACGTTATTTGATAAAAATGGGGTCGGGGATCCTGTTCATTAGTAACAAAGTTTCTCGACGTAGAATGTGGCTACATATTAGCCTAATTTTCAACTTTTTTTTTTCAATTGTCGATGAAGTGTTGGTAATTGCCATTTTTGCCCTAAATTTGCAACTGTCAGAGTACTGGACTTCAAGGACGTCCGGAATCCGCAGAACCCTGTACCGTATTTAAATTGACCTAGAAAAAAGGTTCCTGTACCATATTTATATTGATCCGAAAAGAAAAGGTTCCTGGGCCGTATTTAAATTGATTCGGGAAAAAGGTTCCTGGACCGTATAAAGCGGCTCTAGGGTTCAGCTAGGGGAGGTAAATGCGGCCGGACCAGTTTGCTGTTCACATCACATAAAAATGACCGAGAATTAGTGGCTTCATGGCATGGCGCAATGAGTGCGGGGACCTACGATATGCTTTTACTTCATAAAAAAAGGTAAAGTGCTGCCCTGTGCATAGCACCACGCCATGAAGGCGTATAGGGGGTATGGGGGTAACGCCCCACACTTTCTTGATCCGGTCGTGATGTGATCAGCATCACGCCCCTGACCGCCTTTACCCCCCAGGGTTTCCCCCAGGTACCCATGTTATTCGACGCTGGGTGGGCGCCGGGGCCGCTTCCAACGTTAGAAAAGTTCCCGGATTTGAACCGGCCGGGGATCGAACTCGGGCCCTTGAGCATGGTAGTCAGACGCGTTACCGACTGAGCCACCGCGGCCATATAATATACTTCATATAATATAAAATTACAGGGTTGTTAAAGTTCCAGGAATCCATAAATTCTAATGGGTTTTATTGGGTTACGCAACAAGACCAAATTTTTTTCTCGCACAATTTAAATTCGGTCCAAGTAGCGTATTGTTTCATGTCAATACGGGACTTGGACCGGATTTAAATTCATCCGGAAAAAAAGGTTATTGGACCTTATTTAAATTGATCTGGAAAAAAGGTTCCTGGACCGAATTGAAGTACTTTACAGATAAAAAAGTTCTTTACGGTCCAGAACCCATTTACGCTTTTTGATTTTCTCTCCTGGACCGGAATTGAATTTATTTAAAATTACTGGATCTTTAACAACCCTGATTTTTTCCGCCGAACTTGTTGGAAAGGCAAGGATTGTATGGGGATCATACGATTTTGAAGGGCAGTATCAAAGCACATTTATAATATTTTGCATAAAATATTAATCAGGAACTTTATTTTTCGTCTACTGGATCGAACATTCCTTTTGTTATTCAATAAATATTATTCAATTCTCTACCTATTTGGCAATAATTTCCTAGCCAGGGCAGTTGTTACGATCGCCAAAATATGCATAAATCCTACACGTAAGCTAGATAATGAATACGTGCTGGTATATCTCTACATGCCGACGTTTTAACTACTCGTGTAATAATACAATTTTAATTTGCATATTTAATTAACGTTATTTTAATTTAATAATAATAATAATAATAATAATAATGAGAAAAATATGGTGAAAGGAAGGAAGGAAAGAAAGAAAGGTTGGAAAGAAATCAGAATAGTAAGAGTTATTTGTATCAATAGCTTATATATAATGCAGACAACGTAAAAAAGAAATATGCAAGTTGATGTACAGTACATTAATATGGAAAAAATGCAAAAAACTGTAATCTGAAATAAATAAATTTTAAAAAATGGAAAGAAAGAAATATCTCATTATTATTATTATTATTATTGAGACAATTTGGTTCGGATCCCCTCGATGTATATTTCTAGATTCGTGCCTTCTGGACTTAACGTTTATCGTGTGGTGAAAATAGCAGCCTTGTGTTGAATAAGGATATTATTAACTTGCATTTTGAACACGAAGAGAGAATGCATTTTGTATACGAACTAACAAGGATCTCACCCGGATCAGCTGTAGCGAAACTTGTATACGTATCGCAACCACTGCGTTTGTTCAGCGCCAATTATCTTGAGAAAAATGAGTTGTCACGCAACAACTTATACTTCAAGGACAAGTTCGCGAGTGCACCAAAAGCCAAGGAGAGGAAAACTTCTTTGGTGCTGTATGCAGTTAGCCAGCCATCTGGGTCGTGCGCGAAGGTTGCGTCATGGTATTCATTAAGCAAAGGGGCGCATCCAGAACGTGACAACTGTCATTACAAAGTTGAGCGATATTCATTGTATTTGAGTGAATGATTGAGACCGGAAAGCTACAGCAGAGGCCAAGGAATGTTTCGGAATATTATACCTTTTTCGTATTATGTTGCACCGACAACGAATTAAGAACTAATCGTAGTGGCCTTTTCTGCATTTTTCTTGTGTAACAATCGCCACATAGTGTCCAGCTTTTTACGTTGTAACAGTGAAAACTTCTTAACTCTACCCTTATTTGTGTGCAAGTATTGGTTGGCTGTAATGAGGGAAATTTTTGCAGTTTAAAAGTCATTTCGCCTTTTATCCCAATAATGAAAATCTCACTAAATCCTCTGGGGGGAAAAGAAATCTCCCTAGAAAGAGATGGGGAAAATACAAATTCGCTTTGTCGCCTAACAGGGAAAAACTCGCTTTATTAATGCCGCACTCAAAAGCTGTACGAATAGACATGATGTGCATGCGCAGATTAACGTACTTTGAAATGTTATTTCCGAAGATATGCCCAAGAAATCTCAGGGACGACCATAAAATACTTGCCTTGTGACTAAACCGTGTTTGTTCCAACCTGTCACCTTTCCTGTGGTAGCGATCGCCCGACGGTTTCTTCTGTGCCAATCATAAACGAGGAAAATATCTGCTAGACGGACAGTAGCGAATGGGAAGCAGAGAATCAACACTTAACGTACACTCGCCTCGCTTAGTACCCCGGCAGTTTGTTTCTTTATACACCATATTTGCAGAAGATACAATTCAGCATACAAGTGTATCAATATACTCTGTATAAAACACAACTTATTACTAACTTCGTTGACCGTACGTGGTGTTGCCACTTCCTACTGATTCCTTACTTTATCATTTGTACATTCCTTGTAGCTTATTTGCTCTCTGGCTGTTCTTCCAATAAATAGCGACAATGCCACGTGGTTTCTGCTAGAAAGGTGAAAGTTCTGTGAGCTCGGGAACAGTGACAGCTTATTCCAAACACGGTTTAAATTGGCTCTTTTTTGGCACTAGAATCATTGTATTTGAGATTATGTAAAAATCTATAAGAATTCTTAAATTTTCATTTCCTGGCACGTATATTTGAAATACCAACCACCCTCGCGTGGTGACGGATCTAGAACAGTGTTCGAAGTGAGAGGGGGAGATGGTATCTCCCAGCTAGAGAGAAATTTGCAAAACATCCCCAAGCTGTCTCACTGTCAGTATTACACCATAGGATCATCTCCCAGCTAGCCCCAAGGCTCGATCAAATTCTCAGCACTGGGCTAGAAGAATTGATATTGCATGTCACCAAAATGTTTATTCTCTTTGTTTTACGTAATGTGAAAGCTTCTAGAATTGAAACAAAACGTCAAGCAAGCTGATGAAAACGTTTGCACCAGGATACAAAAAAATATAGTCCTTAAATACACACAGGATGAAAGAAGAAAATTAATTAAAATATTCATGGAGCAGAGCCTCCCCGATGGCGTGGTCCTCGCTTTGTAATCAAGGGGCCCCTGGTTTGATACCGGTAGAGGCACATTTCACAGGGGTTCGGATTCAACTTTAAGCCGTAGATCCAGTCCCGATTAGCCTATAGTATGTGCATAAAGTGGACTTAATAATTCATATTTAAATATGCCAATCAATACTGTACCACTTGGCTCACAGTCAGAGCCGTGGGAGATTTCAGTTTCCGGACGACCCATGCAACAAATTCGACGACCCCACAAGTATTTGTTGATATGGATTCGTTCTTACATTGGATGTAGAATAGGAAAGTTAGTAACTTTTATGGCAGAATTTACAATATTTGTTTGTTTTCTGGTTAACATTAAAATTTATGGGCATGCTAGGCCACGCACACTAGGATAGGCCACTCCTCAAAATGAACTTTGCTTCTAAACTCGAGTGATACATACTGGATATAGTGCTGCTATTCGCGATTAAAATTACCACCTGAGCGCTAGTGTCGCTTCCAATATGGCCGCTCAAAGTAGGATAAATCTTTGTTTACATTCAGCAGTAGTACAAAATAGCAGCTTGTTGTCATGACTGGTATGGTAGAAAACGTTTAAATTACGCATCATTTTTAAATATTGCGAATACGATGTGAATTCCAGGTACTCTAACAAACGTGAAGCTGTACTGAGAACGAAGCTTTTAATTATGATAAGCAAAAATAACACGAGAAATGCAGACGAAACTATGTATACGCACTGGTTGTCCAAAGCAGTGCTGTATCATCTGCACGTCATGTTGTAACTGGGGTTCTCGAAAATTATTTGAAAATAATGGAATTGAGATTGGCCTGTACTTGAAAAGCTGTGACATGAGAAAATTGCAAGCATATCGTTGCAGTTCTTTCTCGAAAGAGAAAGGCTGGTTTAATAATAATATTCACGATTTCATGACCAGGCTATACTCACTGAAAAAGGACATCGTACTGAATGAAACAGTAACATTAGCATGCCCACTTTTTTTCTGGTTACATTTGACATTAATTCATTCTCAAACTATTTTCATCTTCTCTCTTAATCGACTTGCACCTGTTCCAAATTTCACACATACGTAATACCGGTAATACATGGACGCATTGGGTAAGACGCTTCATGATTTTTCGAAGGAAAAAAAAAACTTTATTTATAAAGTACAATTTAAAACTTTACTTTCATGGTAATATATATTTACTTCTAAAAAAATAAAGTAAGCAGACTCGTGCATTCTTCGTCATTTCCTTGCCATACCAATCTTCTGTCAATTACGATTTCCCTGATTTATTAACAAATTCCATTTTGTTTATTCCAGGGGGTGGAAACACATGAAAACTTTTAATTTGTTCTGACCCATTAAACGATTTAGAGCAAAAAAAAAACCTGAACAGTAGACCTTAATCTCTCGCATATTCCCCATGCTTTAAACGACTTCAACACAACATATCCTACTTAGAGTACTTCCTGAAAATCCCACCAGATGGCATATCGGTTAATTTTAATCGCGAATTGCGTGTTTGCATTTGAAAGAAAGAAGCAGATGATAGCGAAGACAAAGAGTAGAAGAACAAAGAGCATTTGTGCGGCAATCCTAGGATTATCACAGTTGCTATCAGCTGAAAACATTTAAAGGAAGATCAAGCAAAGGCGACAGACGTTTCTCAGAAACCTAAACCCCCTCTCTGCAAGTGCAATGTAAAAAACTTTCCCTTCAAATATTTTCGTTCAGCTGCAAATGCTTGCCTTGCCTTCACCTTGACAATGTGGATGGCGCAGTTATCGCTTCATTCATATAAGTTGTTGTTTAGCTGCTTGTTGTTCCCTCCTAGGAATGTAATATATGTTATCATTTTCGTAAAACCGTTTTCTTGCTGCTTCCATTCATACAAGCACAGGAAAAAACGTTGTTTATCAGATTGTTTAACAATAATGTCGGCTGAAAGTAGTAATTTCAACTCTTATTGACATTTTTCATCGCCACTGCCTTTCTAAATAAGACCATTTCCTGGTTCCCGTTGATAAGAGCCTACTCATTTGGCGGGAATCACACCCGAGTTCCCGCGTAACAGTCAAATGCCTCATCACCTGTCCCGAGTCTCGACTTAATGTTCGAGTAGATACAGCAAAGTAACAATACGTATTGAAACAAAACTAACGTAGATTTTTCTTGTTGTAATAACCACGCTGCCTGTTTATAGACTAAAGGTTTGTAGGATACTAAAACAAACATTATTAAGATTTCTTTTTCAACAGCAAATACATTTGTTTCACAAAGTCTCTTTGCGAGAATTGTCGATTTGATAACTTGCCCATCAATTGCTAAACCAAATACAACTGAAATGAATAACCTATGTAAGTAATGAATGTTTGGCAGACTTATGCTGTGGTGGAGGATGAAATAGTGCATGTTGGCGAGGCCTTTGACATCAGCTGAAATCTTCATGTGCGATAAGACTTTCGAAACTAAACACACAAACTTGGTGCAACGACCAATAGATTTATCACAGAATATAAGCAAGTGTTTACATTTCCGAACCAAAGTTTAGTACCAAATATTGGTTTTACGATTGTTCTTATTGTTACTCGACCTTTGTTGAATTACATGCTCTTTTTTCCTGCAAAAAACTATACGTAAAATGTTGGTGGTGTCTACATGTTGGTTTTTCAGTTATACGTATTATACTTTCAACCTGATTTTTTTTTCTGTGGTGGAGTGGCTAGCGTAACATGCCACGAAGCCATTGGAGCCGTAGAATCATTGTTTGGTCAATCATCTGTCGTTTACGGTGTTTAGAAGTAACTAATTAAAGTAACAGTTACTTTTTCGAGTAATTGTAACTATAACCATTTAATTTTTAAAATTAGTAATTAAATTAGTTACTCCAGGCAGTAATTAGTAATGAAATTAAGTTACCTTTTTTGGTTGATTTCGTTACGTTTTAGCATCGAACGAAAGCCAAATTTAGGCAATATCTTGAACCAAATACTCGCCATAATGAATGAACCAGTTGATATTATTCTTGCAAATGTTGTTATTTTATCACTACTTGCCATTGCATGTGACTCAACATTTGTTCCCCGATGGGGCAGTGGTAGTGTCGCACTATCGTAGGGCTAACTTATACTGGGTAAAATGTATTTAAGTAACACTTTTCTACGGTATAATTTATCAGTGACATATTTTAGTCAGATCCAAAGATAAATCACTGCATTTTGTTCCATTATACACAAAAGTACTTTTAGGCACAAATCTTTCATATAAAATAAAATGCAATAATTATATTGTTTTCTCTTCCAAAGGCCATTATTGAGTGGAATAATATCACAGACTTACTAATTACTATTCATATGAACAGTACAAAATAAACCATCAAACTACAAATATCTGGATATACGTTAATGATTGATTGATTCGGCTTTTTAAGCCCCTTTATGCACAGTAGGGCTAATCGGGACTGCACCTACAGTTTAAAGTGAGATCCGAACCACTGTGTGCCTCCACCGGGTATCGAACCCGGGACCCCTTGATTACAAGGCGACGACGCACCACTGCGCCATCGGGGAGGCCGGATATACGTTAAATGTACACGTAAAACTATTTCTATGTAAAGAGTTTGAGTACTTTTTTGCTAATGAGAATATGAACCACAGCAAGAAACTACGATAAGATACGTCTGTTATGAGCAGCTACAACCTTGTTTAAATCCAAAGATTTTGCAAGCTCTTTCTCAAAGAGAGAAAATATATGGAGCACTCAACCTCTGATTGCAAATTCCATTACGAAGGAAACACTATTTGCCGCAAGCAGCCGTTGATGGGGGTATGCCCATTTCAAAAACACAAAGCTTATAAAGTTCGTAAAAGGCAGTTTTGAATGTTTCAACCATTGCAAGGAGGTGCTGCCTCATAGTGTGCTATAAGTCTAAACTGTCCAAATCACAACAGCAAGGACGACACCACCCTTGAATAGAAAATGTGTTACTATTTTCTCTGCCATGATGAAATATCTTACGTTTTCGTGTTCAACAACTGGAAATCAGAACTTAGGGCTAAAAATGGGGAGGATGTGAGAAATACCGTTCACTTAGGAAGTGCCACTCTCAAGGAACAAACATATTCTCACTACAAATTCACCTCCACTAGGAGACCAATACATTGACATAGAAGTAATGCCTAGTTTCAGCTCTTACACTGGGCATTTTGATTAGTGAAAATAACTCCTGAAGATTGTAATTTTATTTCAGAATATATTATGTATAGATACTGATCAGAATTGGATCAAAGATTGATTCTGCTGCACGGATACCATATGATGGTACTGCATAAATTATTTTCTAACGTCACAAATGATAATTAACATGTAGGGCTGTGGGCAATAAAATTGCCCAATCGAGCTGATTTTCGCACCGTATTGCAATGATTAGTTGATTCGAATTTATATTAAGGTTCACTATAGGCTATACACAGGGGCTAATCGGGAAGAGAAGTACAGTTTCTAGTCAAATCCGAACCACTTAATGACATGTTACCTCTACCTAGGATCGAAGCCTAGACCTCTTGATATCAGGTTTATCGCTAGACTACAAGGGCTGGGAGCTCAATTTTAATCTTTACCATTCTTAGCATTTAAGAATTAGGTAGTTGGTGTACTCTTTGATTATTTATGATCGTATTTCTCCCCCTCGAATATTTGCAGCTATAAGGTTAGATATAACGATGAAACCAATGAGAAAACATCGCTAACACTCGAATGAGGAACTAACAAAAAGAAAATAAACATAACGCTTCTTTAGATTTTGAACTTATTCACATAAAACTAATTTGTCACACATGTTAGACCTATTCCGAAATATAGTGATATGATTTATAGAGACTAATAATTGTACACATTTAGCAGTGTATGCCAACAATCAAAGAACAACCTCACCGTGAGGCTCACAGCCACTGAATACGTCCACCTACCAGACAGGCAGCAGATTTCGTAGCAAGTTTGGCGACTCGACTGGCCAATTACTTGGTATCAAATAAATGATCAGTGGCCACTGTTATCCAGGCATATCTGTAGCTGCCCCCTTTGATTTTACAACACATCGTGATGCCTTGCGATCTAACCGAACTACAAAATGTACACTTGAACGTTGTACTGGCCCCAATGTAAGTTATAATGGAAAATGTAAACTTCTACTTTTTAAGTTTTCGATCGAAATGCATCCGCCGTGTTACAAAAATCCAGGGGGCTTACAGGGTGGACTGAGACCTGCCCCCACCCCTGTAGCGCTGTCCCTGCAAAAAAAATCCCGCCCCCAGCTAAGAATCTCCAGTTCAAGCACTACTGAGACGAGACCCAGACGCTGCCAACCTTAAACCAAGTTCTTTTGCATAAAGAATTGCACGTATCGAGGAGGTTTTCCCAAGAGAGAGGGGGTTATCCTCCTTTGATAAGCAAACAATTTACACCACATCTTGTCCTAGGTTCCCACTGACTGTTCAGTAGCAATTTGCAACGTTCAAAAAATAAATATAACAGAGCTAAGGCGTGGGCGTCTGGTTTATTCCATAGCGGCTACAGTTCCGGGCTCTGTGCACGTATCGTCATTCAAAAGATATCCGCATGATGTCGCAACTGAGTCTTGGAGCTGTGCCAACTGCAATCTCACGCCCTGTAAAATTCCGAATGGCAACTCTTCCTCGTTGTACAGTCACGGGCACTTTTGGGTTGTACCGACCACGCTGACTTTCAATGGGATTGTTACAACCCAGAAGTGTCTGTGACTGTACGTTACAGTGCACAGCTGGTGCATTCCTTCTTTCTTTCTCTCTCTCTCTCTCTCTCTCTCTCTCTCTCTCACACACACACACACACACACACAGCATAATTATAGTAGTTAAACCCAGGTTAAATTATGATTGCTACTTGACCATTAGTTCTTTTCTGATCGTTCTGTGAACGTGATTCTTGCATATGTTGTGTCGTGAACCAGTAGCATTTGCGTGAATTTCATGACATGAGCCCTGCGAAGCGGCAGCGGCAATTACATTATGCCATTGAAAGTGCAATATCGGTTGGGGACAAGAAAACACGATGGCAGTACTGAGCTGATAAACCCACAATGGAATTGTATGCAGGCATAAACGGCTGGAAGGGGGACTTGAGGGGGCCACGCTCCCCCTGGAAAACGAATGTCCACCTAAAAACTATATATTTCACACATAATTTCATTTGTCACAGTAATTTATGTTGTTAATTATTACAAGGGCGTTGAAGGAACATGAATTTCAGACTGAAACAGTGATTTTTGAGGGGACATCACTATTATGGAGGAAAATATGCCTCCTTTGCCGCCTTCCCTGAAAAATATTACCTTGCTTGCCCCTCCCTGGAAAAAATCCTGCGGATGACCATGTGTGCAGAATTCCCCTTCTCTGGTAACTGCATCCCTGGTTGCAAATTGTTGGCGTTTAGGGGAAATATATTATTGGTTCTTAACCTGTGGGTCGCCGACCAATAGGGGCCTACCACTCCCCCTAAATCTTGGATGAAATTATGTGAAGGTTCGAGAAAAATAAGCTATGAATTATTGAAAAAGCTGATTCAGAAAAAAAACATGTCCCATGCTTACTAGAGGCAAAGACGCCACCATGTTTTACAGCTTTCTGCTTTATTAATTTTTGAGTGTTTGATACACCACTCTTAATATAAATCTATAAATCACATGATTACAAAATTCATATTACCAGATCGTCAAAAAGCTGTAAGTATCCGCCTGGTTTAGTCGTGACTTTGACGCTAACACGAACCAGGAAAAAACAACCGAATTCAATACATCAGTGGCATCAACTTATATGGGCTCGTGGGGCCCGAGCCCACTCAATAATTTGTCATGCTATTATCTATTATTATATTTGTTGTGATATTTTTACTTTTGTATTCTCCTGGCCAGTAGAGCGTGCGTGCGAAAGAATTTAGCAAGTGTGCTATGACCCAAAGAGGCCATTTTTGTGGCCAGTGCTACAGTTTCCCATATTTTCTCATATCTTGCGTGTTTCGGAGAGAAAGCTGAGCCAACATGGGAATTATAACATCCACCAACCAGGCGCGTATCTGGAAATATATTCCGGGGGGTTCCAAACCAAATGTCTCCAAATAATAATAATAAGAAGAAGAACAACAATAATGTTTAAATTAAAATAATTATAATTATATTAATTAAAATATTCAAATTAATATATTTTATTACATGAATAGGTTACAAAATGGTATAAAGATAGTAATATAACAGCATGTATTCATTATCTATCTACGTATAGTTAAGGTCGGCAACATTTGTAAAAAAAAATTAAAGCCCTGGTAAGGAAATTAATGTCGAATAGATAAAGAATTGGATATTTATTGAATATCAAAAAAGGTTGTTAGATCCAGTTGACGAAATGTAAAGTTCCTGGTAATATTTTATGCATATTATTATAAGTAGTAATTAAAGTCATTCAAAGTCGTATGATCCCAATATAATCCTTGCCTTTCAATAAGAAATAAATAACCCTCGATTAAACAACAAGTATATTTGGATTATATAATTGTAATTATTTTATTTCATTATTTAATTTTAGTACTTAATAAGTCTTTCGGGGGTTCCGGACCCCTTGGACCCCCTAAATATGCCCTTGTCACCAACAAAACGCATCGCCGCTGGTTTGAGTGAGTGATTGACTCGTCCACCTCTTGGCCTGGCCATGAAAGCCGGCACGTGCATAAGATAGTGCTATGAATCATGGGAGTTTTCTTGTTACGTCACACGTTCTCTCTCTCTCTTTTTTTGTGTGCTTAAATGTCCTTGACTTGGGTCAGTGAGGTTACGCACTGCTGCAGATTGCAGATGATCCACGTTGCGTGTATGTTTGTTTGTTAACCAACATACAAATATTCTAATTGGATTTCCTATTTCTGTGCTTTCCGAGTTCTTAGTATTTAAAGCTGCGACTGAATGTGAAACCCTTCCCTGCCACCTGCTTAGTAGCCTATAGAGTGGAAAACATAAGTATTACCAAGCAAATTGTCCCATCACCATGTTTATTCTCTTTGTTTTATGCAAGAAGAGCCTCGAAGAATTGCAACAAAGCACCACACAAGCTGCTCATAACCTCTGCAGCGTCATACGTAAAGGCACACTCCTTAAAAACACGTAGAATGCAAGAAAAAAGTTAAATGAAAATAATCATGGACAATTTGCCGAACAATACTTATGCAACCCACTGTACTTAAAATACATTCGCAAAAACACGTAGAGACTGTGGTGGCACCAAACTGTCTGATGGCTGCTGAAGTTGATATTCGCATTGTTAGCCTATTACGTGATCCAAATAAGAATTTATCATACAATAGGAAGCTTGGAGTAAAAACAAATCGTATAAATTCAAATATTGCATTGACAATGTATTACATTCTAATTACATTCTGGGTTCGATTACTTTTCACATGATATAGATCTAACTCTATGAATAATTACAAATTATAATTAACTAATTAAAGCTGTGTGTCACAGAGAAATATGGAAAAGATACTAAAACTAACTAAAGTACGAGGGTCACTATTTATATTTTGAGCCTTGGCAACACTGATTGAAGTTAGGCGCGATTTGACGTTTGCACGGAATCGTCTGGCATTATTGACCATAACGTACTTCAAATGTTTTGTCAATAGCTTCATTTGTGTTGTTTATGTTGCCTTGGAGATTGCGCGACAACAATAAAATGGAATTAACTCGAACATTTTCGTGCGATGATTTTTTACGATTTTCGACGTGGATTATCAAGACGAGAGTGCATCGATCAACTTACTTCCACATTTGGCGATGAAGCCCCATCCTTTGCCACTGTGAAACGCTGGTATAACGAATTTAATCGTGGCCGCCATTCGCTCACCGACGAGATTCGCGAAGGTCGTCCAAAATCAGTTGTTGTTCAAGAAAACATTGATGCTGTGCAAAACCTAATACTGCAAGATCGTCATGTGACATACTGTGAGATTGAGGCAACCATAGGCATTAGTTCCACCAGCATATATAAAATATTACATGATCATTTAGCTGTGAGAAAGGTACGTTCTCGTTGGATCCCACACAATTTGACAAAAACTCAAAGAGACGCTCGCGTCAATTGGTTCAAACAAATGCTCAATAAATACAATCGTGGTGCTTCAAAAGACGTATATAAGATTGTAACCGGTGACGAATCATGGATATATGCATATGAGCCGGAACGTAAAGAGCAGTCGACTGTATGGGTGTTTCAAGATGAACCCAATTCAACAAAAGTTGTTCGCGCTCGAAGCACATCGAAACAAATGGTCGCCTGTTTTTTCGGGAAAACTAGTCATGTGGCAACTGTGCCTTTAGAGGAACGTAGAACGGTCAACTCTGAATGGTACACAACAATTTGTTTGCCAGAGGTCTTCGGTCAAATACGGAAAACAAACAAACGCCGTCGGATCATTCTTCATCAAGACAATGCCAGCTGTCACACATCTCGTCTAACAACCGACTTTATGAACAGTCAAAAAATCGAATTGATGGGTCATCCGCCGTACAGTCCTGATTTGGCACCTAATGACTTCTTCTTGTTCCCGAATGTCAAGAATAAATTGCGTGGACAACGATTTTCAATGCCAAATTCCTGTTTTTTCATTTCATTGTTAGGCTCAAAATATAAATAGTGACCCTCGTATGGAATTGCAAATTATTAAAAATTACAGTATTATTGTAGACTACTTCTATTTTTAAATCAAATTTATTTTACAGCAGGGACCTGTAACGTAACGCAATTCATTGGTATTTGTCACCGTTCCGCGTTATTTCCGTACCGGGTACCGCGTACCGGCCCAAGTGCTGTGGACCGTTCCAAGGAAAATACCAGAAACTCTTGGTAAGGCGAACAGTAACGCTTCTGCTATACCGTTCCGTTCGTACCCGAGAGTGCTTCGGGGACGACAGCTTTGGGTACACAGAGTGGAACGTTAAAATACCCGTACCAGAAAGCATGGAACTTGTTCCTTATCTGAATGCCGGTTCCGTTACGGTACGTACCTCTCCTTAGAATCATACCGGTACAAATTCATGATGGGTATATCTGAACTTTAGGATCGGGTACAATTGTAACAAAACCTATTTTCAACAAATCAAATGGGTATTGAATGGATCAGAAAATATATGTCACGTAACTCTTCATTTTAAAACTTTCATTGTTGAATTCTTGAAAAATCGATAAGAACTAATATTAATTGAGGTTGTAGGCAATAAAATATAAATTGTATATATATAAATAAATATGGAATCGTGAGATTTGTTATTAATAATGTTACTTTTATATAACCAATACACGTAATATTGGGTGCAAGGTGAACATATTTAAAAAAAATATTTTCAAGCAAGATACTGAAAGTTCGACATGATGATAGTTTATGTAATTAGAATATTACTAACTAATAATACATGTGGAAAAAAGGGAAAGTTAATGTACGCCATATTGAGAAATGTTACCATCTAAGTTACAGATCTGAAATTCGGGTTGACCTGGCATTGCCAATCAAAATGATTTTGGTAAAACTAGAAATTAGACGCCATATTGAAAAATGTCACTTCTTAAGATAGAGAAGTGAAATTCGGTTTGGTAGTAGATCTTGCTAATTAGTGCATGTTAAATCAACATGATTGTGGAAAACCGGAAGTTGATGGACGCCATATTGAAAAACGTTACTTCTTAAGATAGAGAAGTGAAATTCGATTTGGTGGTAGCATATGCTAATTCGTGTATGGCAAATCAACATGATTGCGGAAAACCGGAAGTTGGTGGACGCCATATTGAAAAATGTTACTTCTTATGATAGAGAAGTGAAATTCGGTTTGGTGGTAGATCTTGCTAATTAGTGCATGCTAAATCAACATGATTGTGGAAAACCGGAAGTTGATGGACACCATATTGAAAAATGTTACTTCTTAAGATAGAGAAGTGAAATTCGGTTTGACGGTAGCTTATGTGAATTAGAGCATGGCAAATTGACATGATTGTGGAAAACTGGAAGTTCATGGACGCCATATTGAAAAACGTTACTTCTTAAGATAGAGAAGTGAAATTCGATTTGGTGGTAGCTTATGGGAATTAGACCATAACAAATCAACATGATTGTGGAAACGCGGAAGTTGATGGACGCCATATTGAAAAATGTTACTTTTAAAGAAAGACATGTGAAATTCGGTTTGACGGTAGCATATGCTAATTCGTGTATGGCAAATCAACATGATTGTGGAAAACCGGAAGTTCATGGACGCCATATTGAAAAACGTTACTTCTTAAGATAGAGAAGTGAAATTCGGTTTGGTGGTAGATCTTGCTAATTAGTGCATGTTAAATCAACATGATTGTAGAAAACCGGAAGTTGATGAACGCCATATTGAAAAATGCTATTTCTTAAGATATACGAGTGAAATTCGGTTTAATGGTACTAACTTATGGGAATTAGAGCATGACAAATGAACATGATTCTGGAAAACCTGAGTTTGATGGAATTCATATTTAATTTTTAATAAATAAAAACTAAATCGACACTCAAATGTATTTCTTTTTCAACATGGCGTCTATCACCTTCCAGTTTTACAGACAGCATATGCATTGTCCATGTTCGAATTAGCAAGCGCAATAATCTAACCGAATTTCACTTCTTCATCTTAATAAAATGCATTTTTCATTATGCCGTCTATCGACTTTCGGTTTTATAATATCATATAAATTCACCATGTTCTAATTAACAGCAGCAACCACCAAAGGAAAGAGGAATATTGAAGTCATTTTTTTCCGTTAACATTCGGTTTTCCCTAATCATGTTGATTTCAAATGCAGTAATATCCATAATATCATAAAACCGAATTTTAGTCCTCTATTTGAAGAAATAACGTTTTTAAATATGACATCCATCAACATCAGGTTTTCCAGAATTATGTTGATTTGCCAGGCTCTAATTCCCATAAGCTACCATCAAACCGAATTTCACTCCTCCACCTTAAGAATTAACGTATTTCAATATGGCGTCCATCAACTTCCGGTTTTCCACAATCATGTTGATTTGCCATGCTCTAATTCCCATAAGCTACCTTCAAGCCGAATTTCACTTCTCTATCTTAAGAAGTAACGTTTTTCAATATGGCGTCCATCAACTTCCGGTTTTCCACAATCATGTTGATTTGCCATGCTCTAATTCCCATCAGCTACCTTCAAGCCGAATTTCACTTCTCTATCTTAAGAAGTAACATTTTTCAATATGGCGTCCACCAACTTCCGGTTTTCCGGAATCACGTTGATTTGCCATGCTCTAATTCCCATAAGCTACCTTCAAGCCGAATTTCACTTCTCTATCTTAAGAAGTAACATTTTTCAATATGGCGTCCATCAACATCCGGTTTTCCACAATCATGTTGATTTAACATGCACTAATTAGCAAGATCTACCACCAAACCGAATTTCACTTCTCTATCATAAGAAGTAACATTTTTCAATATGGCGTCCATTAACTTCCGGTTTTCCGGAATCACGTTGATTTGCCATGCTCTAATTCCCATAAGCTACCTTCAAACCGAATTTCACTTCTATATCTTAAGAAGTAACATTTTTCAATATGGCGTCCATCAACTTCCGGTTTTCCACAATCATGTTGATTTGCCATGCTCTAATTCCCATCAGCTACCTTCAAGCCGAATTTCACTTCTCTATCTTAAGAAGTAACGTTTTTCAATATGGCGTCCACCAACTTCCGGTTTTCCGGAATCACGTTGATTTGCCATGCTCTAATTCACATAAGCTACCATCAAACCGAATTTCACTTCTATATCTTAAAAGGTAAAATTTTTCAATATGGCGTCCATCGACTTCCGGTTTTCCACAATCATGTTTATTTGCCATGCTTTAATTAGTATAAGCTACCGTTGAACCGAGTTTCACTTCTATATCTTAAGAAGTAACATTTTTCAATATGGCGTCCATCAACTTCCGATTTTCCACAATCATGTTGATTTGCCGTGCTCTAATTAGCATAATTTACCTTCAAACTCAATTTCACTTCTCTACCTATTTTAAAAGTAATGGGGCCTACTGCACATGCCTCCTAGTAACAGGTTGCCTGAATGACGAATATCGACCTTCTGCGCAGGTCGTTGTAATTAGTATAATATGCATGAGCTTGTTGAAACTAATTGTTTCTATTGTTAATAGTTTGCCAGAGTGACGGTCTTCAAAATTTTTGCATAGCTGATACCATTATTAACAAATTAATGAAAGATAAACTAGATAGCATTTATACATATTTTTCGGATAAATAAAATCCAGAAAGATCACGAATTACTTTTTTCTAAAGTTATGATAATAATATTTTAAACAAAGAAGTGTATATTTATCGGTATTCCATTTTCTGCTGTGGAATTTTGATTGACAGTAAACTGTTATGATACGTACTGTAAGTTCCTGTTACAAATGTTACCCGCTTCATCCATTTCTGTCCACGTACCGGTATTTTAATAACAAGCGCTGGTCATAGTGCTTCAGTACAGGTTACCAACTTGTGGTTCCATTTCGTACCCGGTAGCCACCGTTCAGGTACAGTATGTACGGGTACGATCGTACCCGTTCCATCCGAGACCCGTTCCACTCAGTACCTGAAGCGAATGGGTCGTTGAGTAACGGTACGCCTAATTTACCCAGGTTGTAAGTAGGTCCAATCTGTCCGGTACTGTGTGGAACGCCAATGCCATTGTAACGCATATCGATAGTTCCGTTCGTAACTTGACAGCGTTACAAGTTGGGTTACGTTACAGGTCCCTGTTTTACAGCGTCCAGATTAACTGCTTTCATCTCGTTCAATAATTTTACAAAATTACATTTTGGTAGGGTGGGCGAACTGGACTTTAGGTAACCAATGCATCTCACCACACACACACAAACATCATCACCCCTTGCTTATCATCTTTTACAACATTAAGGCGCTGAAAGCAAATCATGTTAATTTACTCGCCTTACCGCGATAAATTCGGAACTAGAGGATTTATTTTCTAGGATGAAAGAGGCTTTGTTAATATTCACAAGAAATAATGGATGTGATAGTTGTATAACCAGTTAATGTCATTATTGCATGGCATAGTAACGGTAAATGTAACGCGTTATTTTATTGAGTACCTAACTCTGTTGGCATTGTTGACAATGAATTAATTTATTTTTGAAAACTTGGTGCCGTTTCATTGCGAGCGAAATTGCAAAATTTGGCAGACTTGAAAAACTGAGAATGTTTGAGTTTTTAATTTTTATTTTCTATAGTGTAAAAATCTCTTGCAACACTTAACGTTCTCTTCGATTTCATCGTTGTTTGTGAGAAATACATTACAATCCCAAGAATGTACTCGTCAATTATTTCCAGAAAAGAACGCATTTTTTTGCAGACGCAAAACCAGAGGCACAACCACGAATTTTTGTTTGGTGGGCAAGTACCAGGATAAACGTACCAATAATAATAATAATTTTAATAATAATGCTAATAGTAATGTTATTATTATAACATTATTATTGTTATTATTGATTTGATATTTATTTTACTTCGCTTTTGTGCCACTTTTGGCTAATTTGCAAAGATGGGGATGAGTGAAGATATGATGAAATTTATGAATGGACACTCGCAAACATCCATTCCAAGCCGGGATTCGAACCAAAAACCCCTATGGATGCGCCACTGTGCTAAACACGTTGGAAAGCTTCTGTTTTTCCGTTCTCAAGGCCTGCTATCCCAAGGTCATGCTGTCTCATAATGCTACGAGTTTTTTTTTTTTTCCTTTTCTTTTTAGCTCCTGCTACAGTATAGTTAAAATCGCAATTAGAACTTTTAAAATTAACATTATCTGCTATGCCTTGAACTTGATAGCAAGGGTTCATGTATTCCTCGATTTTGTCAGCAACATACTTGGGGAGAGAGAAAGAAGGGGGGAGGTGGACGAGTAAAGAAAACCACTATTCACAATATACAGTTCTTTGTTAGCTAATACAATTCGAATGACCGTCAATATTCGACGGAATTGACGTTGTCGGTCACGTGATGCGAATGCCTCGATGACGTATGCGATTCACGGAAGAAAATCTGTGCCATTATAGTAGAAGAGTAATGACAAATTGCAAACGAAAAAACGAAGTAGAGGGTCTTGGAATTTCCACAGAGTACGTTTAACTATGAGTGGGAGGGGGAATGGGGGCATAAAAATTGTAATCAAGAGCCATTTAACGCTGACCTTTTTTCATCTTTTTTTAACCCTTGACAGTGACAGGCAAAACAAAATCTAAAAAATACCTAGGTGTTCGCGAATGTTAGTTTTATAGTAACACAACAGGGGCGGCTTAAGGGCCGGGCGACTGTCCTTGTTTCTGATTACGTAAGCGAGGCTGTTTGTTTGAACTTATTTTTACGTTCACTTTATATATATAAATGCTAATGGGACTGGACGTACAGTTTTAAGAGGGAATGAAGTTACTGCTGCATAACATTATGCAGTGTTGTATATTGTAATATCGTGTAGCAATTTAAGCTAAGACATTACTGTTATTTTGATGTCATTATGTAGGTATTAAATAAACACATAACTAACTGCAATAATCGTGTTCTTTAACAGTAACACTTAAAGTATTTTTAAATACCGTAATATGATAATGTTTGGAGGACCGTGGAAAGTAGAGGAGCGCCAAAAATCCACCTCCCCGGGTAAAAATTGTATCTTGAACCTCCCCTGCAACACAACTTCCATGACGTCAACCCTTTCAGATACATCGACTTCTCGCAATCTGCCGTACAGGACTCGCCCACATGAAATACAATAATCATTGGTTTCCTCAACACCAAAGGTCGAGAATCTTCCGTTTAAACAATGGGCACGCCTATGTATTAATTAATTGATTACTCAACATTTTTGACCCGCAGAGTCTTCGTAATGTGCTTTCACGGTTTTGGGCAAAGTTCGAGAGAGTGTGAAGGATATGATGCATCATCGTCAGGATTCGAGGTATCTGTACCCATCCCCAGATTTTTTTTTAAAGGGTTGGTCAGACCAAAAAATAAAATGAAATAATACAAGTTTTATAAATTAATATTTAATGTCAATTTATTATTGTTATAATATTGGAGAAATTTCTGCTCGAGTCACTACAAAAATGAAAATCCAAGGCAACTGTTTTCTTTACTTGTTTACATTTCGCACATTTAATATACCGAAATGCATGGTTATTAAATTTTGTTATTAACTTTAGAACACAATGTTCAAGAAAAATATTTGATTAGGGGAAAATTTGTCATAAAGTTTATCTTGTGTAACCTTACAAGAAAATATCATTGGATTTTTTTTTTAAAAAAAAATCAGGAAACCATTCATTACTTGAATTGATAGAATATGAAAAGATAAACTCTAGTCTGGTTCATGAATTCTATAACTCAGTTTAGTTTTTCGATCTAATGCAATTTTGACTCTCATTGTTCTGATCGAATTCTAATTAAGTCAGGCCAAACTCCGTGGCGGAGTTGTTAGTACAGCCTGCTACGAATTCGTCTTGGGCTTGGGTGTTCTTTGTGCGTGTCCCTTCATCAGATTCATCATATCACTCATCCTCGTCATCTACATTAGCTAAAAGTGGCAGAAGAGCGAAATATAATAAACTAAATCAATCAATAATTAACGAACTTTCTGTTACATACTTGAATAATCATTTTCTCTTTTCCTGGTGAAGGCACATTGCACAGTGGTTCGGATCCCACTTTAAACTGAGGGTCCAGTCCCGGTTAGCCTAACTGTGCATAAAATGGACTTAAAACAACGATTCAATTCAATTCAACTCAATTCATTTTATTTTTTTTTAGGATTTTTTTTACAAAAAATCTTAACCTTGCATGAAATGTTTCTTAATTTCAATTGATTCGACTTCCCATCCCAATTTACGTACATGACCTTCCCCTAATATGGGGACAAGTACCTTAACAAATATTTGTTCTCTGCATGTGGTATGGTCTTTATCGGACTCCTGGACGAACCGGGCTTCTTTGTTGGGTGTACGAAAATGTATTTGTTTAGCCTCCCTTTTTCAATATTCGAGTGTAACGTCGTCGCCTTCTAATCAGGGTATCCTGGGTTCGATACGATACCCGGTGGAGGCACATAGAACAGTGGTTCGGATCCCACTTTAAACTGTAGGCCCAGTCCCGATTAGCCTTTCTGTGCATAAAGTGGACTTAAAACAACAATACAATCAATCAATATTCGAGAGCCACTGCAAACCAGCACAGAATCCGTAGCCAAACAATTTGTCTCTCAATGTCTTCTACACAAAGCTCGTCTCCTGTTTGTCAGAGTTCTGGATTTGGCCTTATTCGAACGCCCACCCAGCGTCGAATAACATGGGTACCTGGGGGAAACCCTGGGGGGGGGGGTAAAGGCGGTCAGGGGCGTGATGCTGATCACATCACCCCCACTCACCGACCGGATCAAGAAAGTGTGGGGCGTTACCCCCACACCCCTATACGCCTTCATGGCGTGGTGCTATGCACAGGGGAGAACTTTACTTTTTTTTTGTTCTATTGAATAATTTACAATGTGTTGTTATGTAGTAGGTTTTTGTATATTGAGTATAATTATTACGCCGTTCAGAATCCATAAATGTTTACTAAAACAATATTACAAGAGCTTTAGAAATATAACTCCACGTCGAAGTATTATTTTTAAATTGACATTATGAATTAATATCGAGAATATACGTATTTTAAAATTTCGTAATCATTTAATCAAAACACCGAAAACGTTCAGATTTTTCCAGTTTCCAATTTTTTTAAAAAATGGACGTGAGTACTATTACCAGCAGAGTGAGAAATAAAATATTTGCTAAATAACTTGCCAAAACGAAAACAATATTTTCGTTAAGTTCAAGCTTGTTCAGTGATTCAGGTGGAGTACTGATTTACTTTTTATCACCTGTCATAAAGATAAACTTTTTGTTTATTACATAAAATGAATGAACATTTCCCCGGGGTTGATCGACCTTATAGTACAGTGGAATGCACAAGTATTGTTCGGCAAATTGTCCATGATTATTTTCATTAATTTTTCTCTTGCATCCTACGTAATTTTAAGGAATGGAAGCTTTACGTATGCTGGTGCAGACATTGCCACTATCTTGTTTGGAGTTTGTTTTATTCAATGAGAGCTTCGAGAATTGAAACAAAAGTGCATGAACATGGTAATGAACAATGGATGATATTCAGCGAACAACTTCCCCTACAGTTCATTGCGCGAAATCACGCCCGCTGCCATGATTCCGGCAAGCGTTTCAGAACGTGTTGTAAACGTAGCTGATAAAGCATTGCACTTGCAGTGTTTGTGGCAGCGATTCAAGGTGATAACGGTTATATTCTAAACCTTGCTTTTTGCTTAGTCTCGTAACAATGACCAGACTATCTAAAAGGGTATTATTTGTCATAAATCAACGATGTATAAAGGCAAGTAACGTCCGAAAGAAATATAGGACTAGTGAGCATGCTTTTGGAAATAGGGCCTTCCCGATAGCATAGGGGCTAATGCTGTCGCCTTGTAATCGAGGAGTCCAAAGTTCGATACCAGATGGAGGCACATTTTAAACTGTAGGTCTAGTACCGATTGATCCATCTGACTGAGCATAATAAAGTGAATCTCTCGCAAACCTAGACTTGCGAAAATTATCAGTTAATCAGAGATACTTGCGAAAATTATCAGTTAATCAGAGATGTTCCGAAGTACAAAATTTTGTACTTTTTTTAATGCAGTAATGCAGTGTATTCCCATGCCGCTTGTAGATTCGTCCTCTCGGCAGTCTCGTCTTTTGTTGTCAACCTTGTATGCTTTATCAAGCAAGTCAAGTTTCTTGGTATGTGTGCGAGACAACCAACCGAAGCGTGCTATCGTGCCTGTTGTAAATCTAAAAGGAAGTGCCGGCTGAAAATGTCTTCGTTGTAATTGGTCGTTCCCTCGACCTCGCCTTATCAAGCGTCTCGTTATCTTCACTTGTAACTTTTAAGTACCCACATGGCAGGCAGTGTGTTGTTAGCTATTGACTACATTCCAATGTAAAGGACGGTGACTGTACGGCGTTCTCATTATTGCATGGGCCTCCCCGATGGCGTAGTGGTAACGTCGTCGCCTTGTAGTCAAGGGGTCACGGGTTCGATGTCCATGAAGTCACATGGTACAGTGGTTCAGATCCAACTTTAAACTTTAGGTTCAGTCCAAATTAGTATTTGTGTACCTAAAGTGGACTTAAAACAACAATTGAAACAAATTACTTATTGCAGGGTTCCCTGTATAGTTTTATAAAAGTAAAGTTTAAGTCCATTTTCTACTCAGATATTGGGATTGAACCTACAAAATCTAAACCAATGTCCCTCCACAAGGCAACGTGACAAGACTTCGTTAGCCACAATCAAAATGTGTATTTATGAAACAATAGGTGTGGGGACTGTTCCATTATCCACATTGAATGTAAGGGACAGGCATTCCCTCTCCATACCGGTCGACCAGTCTGCTCCAATTTGCATATAAACAAGTAAAACTAATAGATAAATATGTTATTTTAGCCCAAAAATACATTTATGTATGATATTTAAGATGACTGCCCCCAGAAAAAAGTTCCCGCTATTTTCTTTCCAACAACGTGGCACCCACTTACCTCAAACGTGCCTGTAACCCCCTCCCCTCTCTCCTCCTCAAGGTGGCCTTCTTTTCTCTTCGAGTCAGGCACACGACACTGTGTTATCAGCATTGTGATACTTATAGTACAGCGCCTTGAATAACGTAGTGTGGAAAACGACCCAAGAAACTGGTTCCCGAGACGATGACAACATAGATGGCAGTGCGATCCGTACAGATGCTAATTTTGTTATGAAAGTAATGCGGCTTAGTTAGTTTTTGGAATATATTGTGTAGATTAGTTTGTCTTCAAAGGCGGTAAGTGAATTGATGGAAAGAGTTATATTTGTGGAGTGATTTGCAGTCACGAAATGGCATTAATTTACACAGAAAAGTAACATAAATACGTTTTATGTGCAAGGCAACACGAGCAGCAACATCGCAATCTGAAGCTGGACGTCAAACGTTGGATTGTGTACACAAGTTTATTTTTGTATGCTAATAAAATTTATCTTTTTGTTTGGGAACACTAAATATACAAATACCCTTTTCTTTACTTGAACGATATCCACTAGAACAACCAGGCACAAAACAGTGGCGATCATATCTTCGAGACATGGTGAAAATATAACTCAACCAACGCGTTGTTTGCATTTTTCCAGTAAGCGGGAAACGAAAAGTGTCATATTTCACGCTTGCGAGTTTTTGGGCGGTAAGTTAGACAACACGCGAGTGGATGTAAAGCAGATCTTTGAAAAATAAACGAGTATTGTCTGTGAATTTCCATAAAAATAATGTTTGTGACAATGACAATATTAATGAACCTTTCATGATAATGCATACACAATATTAATTCTCGCGGCAATTGTCATATTACGAGTTACGAGTAACAATCCATACCTATGTTTTCTTCCGTATTGTTAATAAAAAACTCAAGGACAGGTCATGATCGACGGTTCAGAATGTTCTTTAATATTTTCGCGACTACTCTACCAAATATCATAACAATTTTCTGATACAAAGAAATGTTACAAGGAAAAGAATCAGACGTTGCTGCAAAAACTCCATTTACTTCCATTATAAGTAGTCGAATGCCATGCACCTGTACCGACATCAGCGCCTCTAGCGGTATCACTTTGAGTGGAACCTGCCAGAGAGGCCAAAACCGTCCGTTTTCCACACTACATTATTCAAGGCACTGTACTTATAGGAAACAAATTTATTAAATATTTTGTCTTGATTTTTCAGTCCATTGTACAGTTGGGGTTAATATAGGTAATATCACCACTCCATACTTCATTAGGGGTATCCCCCCCTGGACAGTTAGCATGGGGAGGAGAGCGTGATTTATCCATGCCCAATCCTCCCCCCAATACCCAAAAAATGTCCTCAACAACCCCCTAAGATCTTCCCCAAAGACTCAATTTATGGCCATTTATACTTATCCCCTCCCCCAGATGGAAAATACTTAGTAAACGCCTAAGAAGGGGCAGTGTACAAATGTTTTAGGGATGAAAATATGAAGTATTACTTCAAAGTATTTGTGATATAGTTAGGTTCCCCTTTGTAAGGGAGCGGGGGCAGCTCATGGCAGATCAACAAACAATAAAGTTGTAAACAACCCAGTATACCAAATATCTCCCCAAGTTCCAACTTTTTTTTTGAAATACATACAATTTGTTACAAGTATTAGTATGGACATCAAGATGGGAGGCAAGGGGAGAGCACCCTCCCTTGAAAATGAGAGTCAATCAAAAATTATATATTTCACACATATAATTTCATTTCTGCCACAATAATATATGTTAATTATATCATGAACATGATAACTTCAAATTGAAGCAATGTTTTTTGAACTGACAACACTTTTAAGGGGGAAAATGTGCCTTGATTGTAATGAAATTTGCAATCACGTCTTGTAGTGGTTTATCAATAGATCCCCACCACCTCTCAAAATTTCATCAACGCTCCTCAAAAACTTTTCACAAAGGCCCAATTTATGGTCATTTTGTCTCGAAATTTACCCTTACCTCCCCTGGAAAATTATGGATAAACACCTGACGTCTTGTATGTGTGTGTAAATAAGTGTTGTCTTTGTTTCTTGCATAATAAGTCAGTAGCAAGTGTTTGCAATGTAAGCCTGCATGCCCCCCCCCCGCCCTTTTCGAGTTTTTGTTCCTTTTCTGGCTTCCAAATATGTACATAAATCCTGGCCTGTTTCCTGGTAAATTATATACTAAAGAATCATCTCAATGGGCTAAGCTTTATAAGGTTTACAATCTATGGCTTGCATGGCTTATTTCAGGTGACCGTTCTCCAGGGCAAAAAAGGATACTTCCATTTATTAACCCATGGCACAACAACCCACTAAGGGCCCGTGCCTACCTACCAACTGCCAGCCTCACTCCTGCTACTCACTCATTCACCCAAGGTAGAAGACCATCCAACCAGTTAAGGGTTGACATGTGGTCAGCACGATGAACCCCCAGTCCTTGTTGTAGGTTTTCATGACTGGATTACACTACTCATTTGTAGCTCCCCAATTTCGTCATGGTAGTGGGTGGCCTACTGTCCCATACACAGGCCGAAATCTCGGGAGAAAAGTTGTTATGCTTCCCCAGGAGACTTGAACTTGCACGCACCCGTAGCCGGAGCCCAAAGCATGACTCCTTAGACCATACGGCCATGGTGCAAGACCTTCCATTTATTAGGTTAGTTTAATTGCATGCAAGGACTAATGTTTTCACAACAGTACATGGACATGGTGCCATAACATGGTAACATATGACATGTCAAGATTTCAACTCTACTACTCTCATTGATCTAAAAAATACACAGGTCAAAAAAAAATTGGGGACCAAGACAAACTGCATACACAACCAAGCAAACTGTGCAACTATGATTTATTTGCCCTCGATGGTCATTGCTGTAACAATCCACACTGGAGTGTGGGCAGCAGCAGCTTCATGAGGCATGACTCAGAAAAGGTGATTAGACGCGGAACGAACCAGCCACATGAACACCCCAGTAGTGCATACTGTAAGAGAGAGTGTGTGGGCTTCTGTAGTGGACTATTCAATATGAACAATGCCACCACAGGATGATTTACAAGAATGTATTGCATTTAAAGCCTTTAGAAGGATGGAAGCAGAACAGATGCAAAGGCAAGTAACAGGAGCGCTTGGTGTGTTGGAAGTGTCATTTCCGTGGACATACCCGTGGACTTGTTTCAGGAAATGTGCGACAGAGACCAGGACAAGGGCATCCATGGGTAACTACACCAAGGGGTGACCGGTATGTACTGTTATCAGTGGCGTGCGGTGACATTTAAACTAGGGTACACAACATGGGCCAACCGAAATGAATTATGGGGGCCAGAACCCCCCCCCCCCCGGCCATCATGTTATTCAGAAAATAACTTTTTTCTACAATTTTATAATGGGAAATTTCTCATCCTTGTATCAATATCCAAATGTGATGAGGTAAAATATATGTATGATATTTTATATTTGCAAATATATTCTGATAGTAGCTACGTAGAGTCCAACAATTCAACTTTGATTATTTCCTTCATGCAGTGCGATGAACATTGAATGGGAAGGAAATGGCACAATCATTTTCCGTCCTTTCACATTTCATGTAATAAATTTGGTAAATCTCAGTATCCTCTACTATTTCACAGCACCTTTTGCAGAGGAAACCAGCGAATAAGGCCAGCAATAAAGTTTCACTGTTTTTCTACTCAGTCAATCACTCTGTAGAGATATTTTTTCTTCTTCTCAAAAATCAAAATGCCCAATATACTGCTTACCATCCTTCACAACTCCTGCCTGAAACAATTCTTCCAACTCAGGAACAGACCTTCCATTTCGGATTGTTTACACTTTTTTCGTAAATTCTGAAAATCCCTTCTCCAGAATGTCATCAATAACTCCCGGTCCCCCTATTTTATCACTTCACAGCACCGACAAACAATAGAGATCCTGTAATGTAAATAATATGAACGAAACACTCGCTGCAAATTTCACACGACAGAAGAAAGCAAAAGTCAACCTCCCACGGTACGTTGTGTCCAGTCCCGCTATGCCCGAAAACTGCGCGTTCTTGTGGACAAATGAATCGGAGTTGCCAGTCGACAAAGTATTTTGTAGAAGGGAGATAATTAAGGACAAGTAGAAAATACGTCAGCATGCACCCCAGAACACTTCAAAAGCTAAACTACCGTACAGCACTTTGCAATGTCTGGCGGGAGGGGGGCTCATTCTAATCCCATTGTAAGCATTGTGTTTTATTATGTTTTTCTTTTATCATTCATTCATATCGTTGGGTCAACAATCAACAACCCATGCTATGAAACTCAAAGGAAATGTTGATCCCGAAAGGAGATAAACAGATACTCTCATACTCTGAGAATTGTGCGAAACTTGCACATTATTCACATATTTTCCCCTTAACACAGTGACAGTCCATTCTGGTCCTCACCTTTCTATACGAAAAAAAAAAAAACTTGCTAGTGTAACTTTAACCTCACATAAATATTTTATATGTGATAGTTTACGCATATATTAAATATGATCTTCCACCACTACATATTCTTGCCCTCCTGTCTGATTCCTGTATCACTTTTTATAATGTATTTTTATTGCAACCCAACAGTGATCTATCTACGCGTGGCTGCTAAATGCTAGTAAGCTAAGCATTTCAGAAAAAAGTATGTTGACTACTGTCAACACTGCATACGCTGTCAAAATCTTGGGTACCCTCGATGCTTAGAACCGGGAAAGAAGTGGGAGAGAGGGTAGGCGCGGGCAGACCCAAACACGTGGTCGGGGCTGATATGAGCCAATGGGGTTACCTTCTGAATTTCTAGGGTACCAAGCAGAAGAAACAGCGTCTTTCTGCGGAAATCGGCAGGAACGTGGATCGGGTGGGTGCCGAAGTCACAATCGGGATCATTCGGGACTGCCTTCAGGAAGGCAGCAGCGTGTTCGTGCGGAAATCAGAATTTCTTGCAGTGGAACTGCTTTCGGAGCGATAATTGTTGAATTTTCATGTTCGGGGAAGACGAAAAAATGTTTATTTTTTCTTACTGTGTTGTGGGTACGCAGTGCGTACCTTGCGTATCCTGAATGCACGCCGCTGACTGTTATGTGCATGTCACGGCAACAGCACCCAGGGTAACAACCCAAATCATTCACTACCGACTATGGCAAGGTGCCCTCTATGCACGAAGGGCAGTTATTTGTGTCCCTTTGACTGCACATCATCATCGCAATCATAGAAATAGGGCAGCAGAACACAGTGATTGGGGGCATGTCGAGTGGAGTCAAGTTATCTTCTCTGATAGGCTGTGCTTTAGTCTGCAGTCAGAGAATAGACGCATGCTGATCTGGAGAGAATGTAGAATCCTTCATTGTCCACCTAATGTGCATGATGTATTCCAGTATGGCAGCTGTGGAATTATGGTGCGAGCAGGAGCACCAATGGCTAACATACCGACCTCCATGTCATTTGGAATGGTACTGGCTCTGGCTGCAGAAATTAGTGAATCGTTCATTTTAACGGACAATAACGCCTGCCCCAATCAAGTGTGGATGGTGAGTGACATGCTTCAGGAGTAGGGCATCGAGAGGATGTTGGAGCCCTCATGTTCCCCAGACCTTAGTCCAATTGAACATGTCTGGGAAGCCCTGGAATATGCACATCATTTAGGCGGGGACCTCCTGCAACTCTTCAACAGCTGCAAATGGATGTCCTGGAGGAGTGGCGAAAGCTCCTCAAGAACTTATCGCTAATCTTATTGATTCCATGCTAAACAGGTGTGCAGCAGTGTTAGCATTTCAGGAGACCACACACATTACTAGAGGTCAGTTCCTGTTGTGAACATCACTCTTTGAATGAACTTATTCCCCCGTGGTATACTCATCTGTAGTGTGCTGTGTCATGTGCCACTTGCATAAACACCATTTTGGGCTCTACAGTAACTGTAACTGTTCGTAACATAACTGTATCTGGAAAGCCCAACACATGCAAATATATCACTGTTGCACCACTTTCTGGGACATTTATGCAGTTTCTAGCTTGCTCTCCTAATTTTTTTGACCAGTGTACAATATGGGCATTACTCAAGTATGTGCTTACAAAGTGAAATAGTATGAGTAAACGTTCAATCATTACACAAATATCATTCAGAATACACCTAGTATAGCTTGTAAGAGTTTACCACATCACTGGCTGAATACTATTTGGTCGTATGTCCACCAGCATTAACTTCTCAGGAGAGTTGATTAAAGTTTGACTTTACTTATGTGGATTTGGAATACACTACAAGATATAACTTCCACCCCTGGATACAGTAGAACATTCTTAACAGGGATGTCACACCATCCAGAGGGCTGGAAGACTAGGAGCCGCCACCAGGAGAGGGTTATGTCTGCCCATTCAGCCTGGGGAGAGCCATGAAGGTTACCCAGAGAGAAGTCATCAAAGATGAAGAATTGACCTAAAAAAATCATGAACAGCCTCTAGGGAAAAAATAGCATAATAATAATGACAATAAAAAATTGTAAAAGAATAATAGCAAAACCCTGTATTAACTAAAGTTTCTTTAAGTTTTGGAAGTTAAACTCCTAAGGTAATAATAAACAATGATGAGGGACCATAAACTTTCTGAAATTTTAACTTGAAAATTACTAAACTTGGAATCTGCTGGAATCCAGTAGGCACCCTAGAGGCCTGATATGAAAGAAAATTTTGAAAACATAAACAAACTTATATTGAATTAAATAGTTTACAATGAAAGTCTGGTCACAACCATGAACATACACTTATTATTAATTAATATAATCCAATTTTTCCAAAAAATCCAGGTTTTTTCTTTCTTTCCTTCTTTTGTTGTTGTTTTTATTATTATTATAATCAAGTCTGCATATCACCATTCGCGTATATTATGTATTTTGTGTCATATGTAATTATTACATATCTAACAATTACAGTTTCCATACAATTAGTATGCTATCAAAACTCAGTACCCTGTATTAATAATTCATGTTAAATTCTTCAGCTGATACTTCATTCTGAGATCTCGTAGCAGCCCCTACTTGCAGCCTCGCACGGCCACTGCGCTAGCATGGAATGCAGTGTCAGCTTCATGTCGAAAACCTAGTTGACATGGAATGCTGATGCTGGTATCTTATTGGGCGTGTGCCCCCAACACATAACTGCAACAACGGCGAGATAAGTAAGAAACTACCAAACCTTTTACAGGAAGGGTTTATTCGGAATCGATATACACTAAATTAATGAACTAGCTCAGTACTCAGTATGGACTCAACTTCTTTTTTAAATAGCAAATTCTCGCCACACATAACAATAAAACCTGATCTGGAAATTTGCATCCATGCAGACTAATCCAAGCCATCTCTTAATGTGACTCTTAATGTCATCCTAATATAAACCCTCACCCTCATACACTCCCCCCTCAAGCCTAAAATCATTCTGGACACCAGAATGGTTGTCCCTCCTATACATAGCATTCCCTACTAACTACAAGATAACTAAAACGAACCTATAAACTTACTCAAATAAATCTATAACTCTAATAAGTTTAATTAATTACCAATCATACTAATGCTCAGTAAATAAAACAAAAAAAATTGCAAAACTTGTTCTGGTCATAATACAAACTCCAAATTACTAAATGTAGCTATGTATAGAAACTCCATCTATTTTATGTTCTTATTGTATTTCTATTTGTGTTTTATGTATGGAAATTGAAAATAAAGACGAAAAGCAAGAGGATAAAAAAGCAGGGGAACCGTTTAAATTCAGGAAACTGACGTCCTGGTTTAGTTAAAGGTACCAGGACACTAAGCGCATACCCTCGAATTTATGCGGGAGGAGGCAGGTGGCTTACTTTGGGGGTTCTCCCCCTTTTTATTTAATGTATTTATTTACACTACAAGATTTTCATAAACATTTTGCTATCGTTGATAATTCACGCCACCTGACAACCAGATATGTCATTTCAGAATGTGATGCATTAACATGTATGGAACAAAATAACGTCATCAACTCATCTCAGATGAAAGGTGGAGATGTGACAAAACAGTATTCAGTTAGCGAAATATTGAAATTATTTAGTGCTACTGTGATTATTCTTACTGTTCAATGTGTTCAGTGCAGCAGCTGTAAAACCACACAAGACTACAGAAAATCAGTAAGATGAATCTTTAATATTTGAAAAAGAAAAATGTACATTATGTATAAAAAAAAGTAATAGAAACTTTAAAATTGTTACAATTGTTAATATGTGACCGATACCTGTATGCAAGAGATGTTCTGTTATGGGTCAATGTCAGTAGCACAAGATGTGAACTGCATTACAATTGTATTTTCACAACACAATTGATAGAGGTCATTGATGGTCATTGAATCAATACAATTATAATGTTGTCATTCTTCTGCTACTGACAGTGATAAAATATAATTGCTCACCAAATATTACAGCGATCACTTTAGTTAAAAACTGGGATAATTGTGTCCTGAACACATATCTTGGGGCATCCTAGAAATAATGATTGAAATGTGATGAATTTAGAGTTTGAATGAACATTCCGGTGCATATCATTAGTTAATATTGTTTTTAATAAACTTAATGCATTTTCCTAAATGAATGAATTTCTTCTAGAATTTGTTATAGACTAATAGTGTCTTAAAAGCTTTTAATGAAATTCGTAACTTCTTTTTCTCTTACTTGTAGGTTCATTCCTAAAAGGTGATCAAGCCTTGCTCAAAAAAAGAAAAAAGTCAATTAAGATAGCTATTGGCATTGGATGTGCCATTATTCTCATTATTATAGCTACATTTCTGGGCATATACTTCAGGAACCAAGCCTATGATGATATATCTGAAGAACGTAAGTACCTGATAATTGAATTCTAAAGCTGGTCCCTTTTAATATTTTCCCCACATTTGTGTCTGAAAGCCTGTTTTTCTAGTTAGAGGATAGTTGGCTTTACTTAACCTTACTCAACCTCCACATCAAGATATAATACAAGGTGTCCAAAAAAGAACTGCTGAGTTTTGGATTGAAGTTATTTTATTACTTCTGAACCATGTGTGTATGTAACATATTTTATGGAAGTACAATGTTCAAGGTTATGTTACCTTTAGTGTAATTGAATGTGTACACCATTTACAGCCCTAAATACATCAAGCCAATTCTATTTGTCAGTTTATGTTGGGTAAACATATCTAAATGATATTGTTGGGCAGTTTTACATATTCCTACAACTTTATGTAACCTGAATCGGCTGTCTTCTCGAAGTCTAGGGGTTTCTAACAGCCAACTGATTCCAAAACCACTTTACGTTCCTAGTACCTAGCATGCACCTACGACCTATAGGGCTCACTCAATGATATCTCATGGAGATATATTTTATATACAATTTATTTACACACCTTCCCTTCTCTATATACACATTATTTCATTACATCTCCAGTAAAAAAATGCTCCAGGTTACCTTTTGCTCCATTACAGAAGATTGCACTCTTCCAGACTTTGCACTATGAGTGCACTATTTACCATAGCACTAAGCTGCCCCCATAGTTTATCACGCTTCTGTTTGACTCTGTCCCGAACAAGTCAGAACTGGGTATTTATACTTCCATGAAAACCAGCCTAGCTCCTCCCACTGGCCCTTTCATTAAAATTTCAAACCAGAAATCAGTTGAGGGAAAACAATGTTAGAATTCCTGGCTACTAGGCAAAAGGCAACCTTGTTTTAAAACATTTACAAGCATATAAACTTTTACACATATATTTTCCATTTTACAGTTATGTGCGTTAAAAACCACACAGCAAGATTCATCTATGGCTGTGGTTATTCTTTGGTGCAGGGTCATACACATTATCTTTTATTTAGTGCCAAAGGGCAGTGGGAGGGGGGATATTGCCATCAAATTGGGGCATCATGGTGGCCAATGAGAGCTGCTCTGGCTATCCAGTTCCTGGGAATCGGTTGCACTGCTTCTATGAACAGCTTAGTCTGTACAATTATGTGACGCTGCTATCTGGTGAGGAATGTGTGTAGTAAAACTTGCTTACTGCTTCACGATTACTCTCAAAGGACCATTATATGCTGCAAGAAAAATAATATACAGTAGAACATCGTTTATCCGCAACGTCAGTTATCCACACACTCAAGAAATGCAAGATTCAACGAGTGTTTTCTCATTTTCTCATGTCTTTTGTTTTCTTATACATGTATACATATGTAGTACTGTGTACTGTATGTTAAAATAAACCTGTACTGTACGTGCTTTTCTTTGTTAAATAAACACATGTTTGATATCTGCAAAAATCATTATCCGCATAACCTTTGGTCCCAATTAATGCGGATAAACGACGTTCTACTGTACTTGCACTTGAAACCCAGGAGTTCTTTTTCGGACATGCTGTACATAACATCAACAATATTCTCCACTGTTTCCAAACTCTGGCTAGGTCAGTATAAAAGATAAGCCATTCTATCTTTCTATGTTCTTCCAATATTCCTGTCCATTGTGTTTCAATCCTGTGCAGTTTATGCTTACGCAATCTTTCTATCACTCTCCCTTCATATGTCCAAACCACCTCAATGGGACCTAATCTACTCTATGCCACCACTACCCCCTTTCCCTCTTGAATTGAATATCCTTATTCCTGATTCCCTCTTCTGGTCTTTTATTACTCTACTTCTTAACCATTAAACACTATGGACATTGACAATCACACAACTACTGTCAGATCCCTGTTTTGATTTTGAACTGTGAACTAGTTCTTTTGTTAATTTCAATTTCTGACTTGTTTCATGTGACTTGACGTGGTTGTAGAAGACTATTATAAAGCAGTTTTCAGTTATTATTGTTTAGTTAAAGTAGTTGAATTGTTGTTTTAAGTTCATTTTATGCACAGAAAGGCTAATTGGGACTGGACCTACAGTTCAAAGTGGGGTGCAAACCACTGTGCCATGTGCCTCCACCAGGTATCGAACATGGGACTGACGGGGTCAAACTCATAGTTTTGCAATCTTAGCGACATCTAACCGTTGGTACAAGTTATTTGGCAGGATGCTTCTCTACTGGCACCCTAGATGGCATTGGAGGCACATCTATCTTTTGATCTAGGGCCTCTTTTACCGCACAACGGACTACCAACTTCATGTTCTGTCATCAGATGCAGCATGACTACATTGTTAGGTTCGGTCATTTAGGTTTGGTTCTCTTAGCATAAATACCCTGCAAATGTATTATTTTTACTAATAGAACTAAACCTAACATGCCTAACCTAACAAATTAATCATTTAGTGTAACAATGAAAGCATTCCACGGTGACATCAGAATGGAAGATTGCTAGAGCAGTGTGCGCGGAAAGAGAGCCTTTGTCTAAGCTGCTTTTGTTACGGTCTTTTGTAGTGTGGCTAGTGATGCTCAAACATTGTGCTTGGAGCGAAACTAAAGTCCTGATTTACGTGCTGAAAAAATCTTCATATTGCTGCCTATTCGTCTGTTTGTTATCGTGTTTGTTCTAACATGATTGTATTTGCTTGTGTTTGTCCATGTCCCAATTATTTGTTTCGTGTTTGTCAACTGTACGATTTGTGGAAATAACTCGTTGCCATGTGAAAGATTGTAAACCAGCTGAGCAGCAAAAATTCTTTCAATTTCCAGCAGATCCATATATGTGCACAAATCATTCAGACTCCTAAAAAAATAAACAAAGGATGACTTAAAATAACTTTTATCGCAAAATATCAGTATATTTGGCATGATAATTTGAATAAAAATTTGCATTTTAGATCCTGTTTCTTGTTTTTTTAACAGACTGCAATCTATCTAGACTGGAGTATAGTGGTCAGCTGCTATTACGATGCATAGCGTCTTGTTCTGCATAGTTTGTAGATGGGCCAGGTAACTTGGCACACTATTCATCCATTCAAGACATGCATATGTTAATAATATGCAGAGTAGAATCAGGTAGATGTTTTACATTTTGTACACCAAAGATGTTGACTGGGCTCGTAGTACTGGATATTTGTATCCTATGTGCCTGTTTCTTCAGTCAGCAATATCCATGATTGGTCCCTGAAAGTTCGACTCTTGCCCAGGAGAAGTCCAAGGTAGTGCACTCTGTTTTCATTTGGTATGCATCTACCGTGCAGACTCAAATTTGATTGAAATCAAGGCCTTCTTCTTGTAAAAAGGACCGCTTTGCTCTTCGCTGTGTTGATGCAAATATACCATTTTGTCGTCCATTCTTCAAATAGTTGGAGGTAACGTTCTATAAGAGTTTCACAATAATAAAAAAAAAATTGGTGCTTGATGTAAATACTGCTGTGTCATCGACATAAACTGCTAGTGATGTATGTCTGTTGAATGGCATATCAGCTGTGTATAAAGCATAAAGAAGTGGTGACAATATAGAGCCAGTCATGTGGAACTCCTGCTGTGATTGACCTGGTTGTTGATGTTGCCCTATTATAGCGAGTGATGAAGCAGCAGTCAATTAAGAAGTAGTGGCTGCTATTTTACATAGTCCTCGCTTCAATATTTGCAGGTATTTCTGGAATACATGTGATGGTTGATGGTAGGAAGTTAATCAATGACATCAAATCATGATCCACAGTATGAGCATCTGTCTGGTGACTTGGGTCTGCTATTTGGTTGCTGCATTGGTATGTTTGTTTTTGGCGTTGGAGTTGTCCTGCATAATGTTTTGGTGCTTTGTCATCATGGCTGCTCTGTGTTGGCATTTTTTTCATTTTATGGGTTGTCCTTCAGATGATGAGTGGATGTAGATTGATCTCCCCCCTCCTGATCCATTGGATTTAATCTTGTATGATCCTTGGTTGTAGCTGTTCAAATTCCGCTCATTCTGGTGGCTTGTGTGTTTTCCCCAATTGGTTATCAGGGATAAGTCGTCTTGCTACTTTATTTTCTCGATGTCACTGTGATGATGTTGATTGATGGAACCTTCTGCTTTCATTGCTTTGATTACTCTACAACCCTGGTAAATTGATGGATGTTCCTGTTTGCAGTTTGCCATTTTGGTGCATGTTGAGGTCCTTTCTTCTGGCATTCTGTTGTGAAGTGTTCCTCAGAGCACTTGACACATCGTGGGTTAGCTGTACATCTGTAACATTGTAGGACTGAGCCAGAATGATAGGGTTCCATCTTGATATAGTATTTGAGGTTGGTGAGATGTTCTATTGATTTCCAATCCCCTGTGCACGTGATGACTATTAGAATAATGGCACTGGGATCTTCACTTTTTCGTCGCCTTTCTTGAACACCTGGATAACTCATTTTGTATGGTAGCTCAGATCCGACAGTTCTGCATTTATTGGGTTTATCAGTGTGTCAATAGGAAGTCTTCGAGGCACTACCTTATGTGGTCTGCCTTGCTTCAATAGGCCGTGAGCCATCTGAATGCTATGTACATCACAATAAGTTTGCAGATACTTGAAGTCTTCCATGCATGTACATTGTATTGTGACATTAGATGGCGTATGTTTGACCGTTGGCTTTTCTTTTAGATGTTGGCAACATTTTCGGACTTGTGAGGTCAAAAAGGTAAACTTGTGGCAGCTTCTGTACTGTGGCAGGTTTGGTTATATCCTGCTTTTGGTTAATTTCTGAAATTTCCATTGGAATTCTCAAGGTTTTCAGTTTCCAGAAGCTAGAGTGGATTGAAGATAGTCCAATCTGTCCTGTCCTCATTGTTTTTAGGCATGCTTGCATGTTTGGGATGATGATAACTAGAGGCACATATTTTTGGTAAATAAAAAAGCAAAATTTCGGAACAAAAACGAAGTCAATTTCGTGTTCAAAAGCGGTAAATAAAATGAAATATCGGTGTTATAGCGGTGAAAAATTGGATGAAAAGTGGTATATAAAAAGACATTTTGGTTTTAAAATTGTGAATATAATCCTAAATTTGATTTAAAAACTACACTTATTCCACAGAATTAACATTTCACTTCTAATAGCACGTTTATGTAGTTATAAGAGTATTAAGTTTATTTCTGTGTAAAAGGGTCCATTTTTGCTTCTCCAATATTAACAGCAGAATTAAAAAAATTTCCGGGAATTGCATAACTCTCAGGATAATTCAGACCTCAGAAGGTGTCGCATCGGTGAATAAACCCTGAATTTCGTGTTTAAGAGTTAATTTCGCTTTTTGCAGTTCATTTCGCATTATTTCGTGACAAAACATGGTCACAAAATGCATCTCACACCTTTCAAAAATATGAAAAATTAATACTACAATGTGTTTTTTCAAATTTCGTTTTTTCGTCAAAAACGAAATATGCATGCCTCTAATGATAACCTTTGAACTGAGGGTCCTGATCAATGTTTGAATCACTCAAATTGCTTTCAAGAATGCTTCATTTTGCTGTATTTTGCAATTGAGATGTTTCAGTGGTTGGAAGTCCACCATAAGAAGGATTTTCAATTGATGAAGTATTAGTTTTGGGTTTTATGCCTCTTAGGCCTTGGCTTTATTTGTGCTAGAAGCACACTTTCAGGTTTTTCTTGGTGCATTTCCATTTTCAGTCCAGAAACGCTTTAAATTTTGTACATGCTTTAAATGGCTTCCATTAGTTGCACTCTCAAGCAAATGTAATTGCAGAAAAGTATCTTATTTTTACACTCACGCACACAAAACAACTTTATAGAAATACACAATACACTCTTCATCAAACTATTATACTTAATTACAAAAACTTACATAAATATTAACTTGGATAATATCCATTTATTTCTCGCATGCTTTTTGTATCAACAAAGTCACAGATTTTTCGTGGGTTAAAGAAGTGTAACATAATTTATACCAAGAGGCAATTTTTGATTTGATGTTCTTCGACAATGGCTACTTTACTTTTTTGAAATTCTAAAAAAACACTAAGTTGCTGACCAAGGCAGTTTATTAAGATATAAAAACACTTAAAAAGTAACGTTTCAACCCTGTATCAGGGTCTTCCTCAGACGATGAACTAAACTTTGTTTTTTAATATGGAAACAAGGCTTAATTATATTACAATTGAAATTCGAAATTCTTAAAATGTCTACATTTTTATGTTGTCAAGAAGAGCAAGGGTTCAAAGTAATATGTAATCTTTTGCTGAAATTAAAAATGAGTAATGATCCATTGGATTAAGAACGTAACAAAAACACAAAGCAACTACTATTGTACGTCTGTCAGCCCCCCCCCCCCCCAAAGTACAGTGCAATGCACATTTAGTTTAAATTTTGGTTTATTTTTATTTATGGGCCTCTTTCAAAGATCCAACATGGCTTAGTGCAGTATTTTCCCGAAATATTTTTTAAAAAATGAATGAAAATGAAACAAAGGATGTGATACAGGATTATTATTATTATTTGACTTTGTAAAGCTAAAGAATGAGTTTATTGCTCTCTATTCTTCCCCCGAGTTTGAAAATAAACCTGTACATGAACTAGTACCATATATGAACATGAACAATATTCATAACATTATGAGTGAAACTTATAAGTTAGCTATACTTATTTTGTCAATACCAGCTTCAACTGCATCAGTGTAGCAATCTTTTTCAGCATTATATTAGAGCAATCCAATCACAAGAAAGATTAAGTGTGCTTGGTATATTATCCATTGAAAAAAAGCTGCTTCTGAAAATTAAAGCATTGCCCTCATTTTACGAAGATGTTATAAGGGAATTTACCACTCAAAACAGAAGAGCAGAATTTAAATTTAAATTATTTTAATTAAGTCTGGTTTTTTTGTTCCTGAATATCTGATTGTAATTTAGGCCTCTACTTTAATGTTATTTGCATAATCCAAACAAACCTAAAGTGTGAATCTCCAATGTAAATATAAACTGTTTATAAATATCAAGTGATTTTATAATTTTATGAAGACTTTCACATCAGACATCAAACCTGGTGAGTTTTGAACTTTATTATCCATATTTCATTACTTTATACATTATGCAATATTTAGTAATGTTAATGTGCAAATCATCAACTATTGAATACGTATAATGTTATCCCCCATCCCATAATATATATGTTTTAAAAAATTTGTGTACAGCATGCCCTTTATGAAAATCCAGGATATGCCACTACTCCTTATATTGTATCGTAGTGAAGCTCAGTCGATAGAACATCGATTCCAGATTTCAGTAGTCCACTTGTACAACCAATAGTGCTGTTGAGTCATGCATGAGCACTTATATTAATAATCTAGATTATCTGTATTTCCATGTAATAGACTTTGTCTTTATGAACTTCCTGCAAAAGTAAGCGTTATTTTTGATTTTTTCTTTATGCTGTTGCCACACTCAAAATTTAACTCAAAATGATGAGAAGAAATGTAGCTGTAGCGAAATATTTGCTACAACTACAGGTATTTTGTAGCTTTGCTACAGCTACAAATTTTGTAGTTAGCTACAGTAGCACGCTACTTCTGACCACTGCTTATTTGTTTTACTTGGAATCAGTCATTTTTGATGACTCTCTGCCCTTTGTCTAAGGTTTGTGGGATGCTGATTGTATAGTGTCGATGCTTTCTTTACTGCTGTTACCAATCAGTATGTTACATGCATCTACAAGGCTCTGAAATTGCTGTTTATGAAGATTTGTCAGCATTATATGAGTTTTTGTACCACGATAGAACAAAGAAATTAATATTCTTTCATCATTGTGGCTCCATATTTGTTCCTTTTAGTTGTCTTGTAAATGTGATGCTGGCCAGCATTCAGTATATTACATGCTCATGTTTGTAGTTCAAATGTATATTTTTACATGTGTATGCAGGTGTTATCCAAACTAAGTGTTTTGAAGGGGGTTAGTTTATTTCCCTATGAAAATTGATTTTGATTGTTTTATTGATAGGGGAAAACCTTTTGGTGCATGTCATGACAACATCCGCCATCTTGGATCCAACTTCATTTCTTTAAATGGGAAGGGGGGCATGTGGGGTATGGTTTTGGGTTAGAATTTCACCAGGAATTCAGTGGCGAAGTCAGATTTATGAAAACTTTAATGATAAGGAAGTTATGAACATATGAAAGTGGTAATTACATATCATTTGCAGGTGCTGAACCATGTCATTGACCAACGATGAACAAATCCAGATCATCAAGATTGAGGGGGGGGGGGAAGTTTCCGTGCTGTAGCTCGTGATCTCAATGAACGGAACCCTCAATGGAACCCAGTGTCGCACTTTACAGTGTCCCAATTGCTGACCAGGTTCAAAGAGAGCGGTCCAGGACAAGACACGATCTGGTAGGCCCAGAACTGCCACTGACGGCGAAACAGCTACTGCAGTGCTAACATCGTTTGTCAAGTCTCCGCAGCGCAGCACACATCGAATGTCTGTGCAATGTGGTGTCAGTGAGAGTTCCATTTGTAGGGTGTTAAAGATGGTTAAGTGGTACCCATACAAGCTGCAGTACCATCTCTCTGAGGATGACCCGGATAGGAGAATGCAGTTTTGTGAATGGGCTGTGGAGCAAATTTGCCAGGACCCACACTTTGCACTGCATATTCTGCATTGTGATGAAGCAAATTTTTATATGAATGGGGAAGTGAATAAACCGAACATGCGGTATTGTTCCTCCGAGAACCTGTTGTGGAGAGATCCAAGCAATATGGTTATTGCTGGGAAGGTTATGGTGTGGGCCAGGATCTGGGGGACTCGTATCATTGGCCCATTCTTCATTCATGACAATTTAAATGAGGGCTACTCGCAGTTGTTACAAGAACACATTTTCCCGTCAGTTTGTATGGAGGATGGCAGCTTCCCCTCATATTTTCAGCAGGATGGGGCACCACCTCATTATGGGTGACAGGTTCGGCACTATCTGGACCTCCAGTTCCCCGGTCGATGGATTGGTCAATGTGGGCCAGTGGAATGGCCTCCCCAATCACCAGATTTGACCCACTCGATTTTTACCTGTGGGGTCATTTGAAGTCAATCGTGTATACCGAAAATATTCGGGATGTGCGTAACTTGGAGCAACGGATACTGGATGCCTGTGCACAAATCACACCTGAGATATGCTCCATGTCCACATAGCATGGGAGAAACGTCTCAAGATGTGCATAGTACAAGAAGAATATTGAACACATTGTGTAACTTTCATATGTCCATAACTTCCTTATCATTAAAGTTTTCATAAATCTGACTTCACGACCGAATTCCTGGTAAAATTCTAGCCCAAAACCATACTCTGCATGCCCCCCCTTCCCATTTAAAGAAGTGAAGTTGAATCCAAGATGGCGGAGGTTGTCATGACATGCACCAAAAAGTTTCCCCCTAGGCCTAACATATTACTACCATGACCAATTGCTGCAATCTATACTCCCATTCATTTTATAAGGGTTGGTCAGGGACTTTTGACTCACCCTGTATATTAAGTTTTGAAACATGATTGATTTTGCCACCTATCTGACAACTTCCAATGGCAAAATCGATCAGCTTTGAAACATAAAGTGGAACAATGAAAAAAATTGTTTAGAATTGATTTGCAATGTGATGGTTCAACAATAGGGGGTATCGAAAAAAGCAAATTTTTTATGATGCTTTTGCGGTAGAGCGGAAAAGTTGCCTCTATACATAAGTAACTTCTGTTCAAAATTTCACCACCCTAGGATAATGTCTTCTGTTCTGGCAAGGGACGTGAAATTTCAAAAATTTAGTAAAATCGGCAATTTTTTTTTTATTTTTGAATTTTTTTTTCAAATTTCACAGCACTTTGCGGTAGTGTGCAAAAGTTGCACCTATGTATGGTTAATTACAGTGCAAAATTTGGCGCCCCACGGACAATATGTTCTGTTCTGGCAAGGGGCCTGAAATTACCCAAAAATCGACAAATACACTGTTTTTTCATTTAACTAACATTTATTAAACATCAACCAGAATTGTCATACACTCGCATACTATTAGATATAAGAATTAAGAAATAAGTATTCAAAATTAAAAGTACGCAAATGTGTGTTTTGTAGGTAATAATAATGTAAAATATGTGTCTTTAGGTTTTGTACTGTCTCTTGCACCTAAATTCAGGCATGGCCTTTCTCGATTTCAGAGTGCAGCGAATAAATCCATCCCGCTTTTTATGACCACACACTTTCTTTGAGGCCTCCGTAACAAATTTTACTGTTCTCTCCACAGCTTGTGTGTGGCATGGGAACTTTGTAAAAGTCCAGTCAATTGGTATTGGTTCTTTCAGCATACTTTTCAAATCTTCTGTAGTCACATCATCGAGTATTGGTGATGGAGTTACTTCGCTGGACGACCAGTCAATTAGTTCGATATAGTCGTTTGCTTCGAAGTTTATTTTTGGAATATCGAACTTTCTAATCCCAACGTGTCCAACCGTCTCACATGATTCTCGTGCTTTTATGACTCTTCGAATGCCAAGGGCTCTGATATGTGTTCTCTTATCAGTCAGCATCGCGAGCAGAATGTTTTCTCGAGATGCGAAGTAAGCATTCCGAGAAATCACTGGGTCGATGACGTTGCGGTTAACTTGATCCAAGTATCTAGATGACTGAATGAAATGGTAAAGATGCCGAGCTCCATCCTTAATTGAATGATGGATTTTGATGCGGAACCAAGATGGCACATACACCCTGATAACGAACTTTACTATGGTACGTAAGTTGTCTGATGGTTCCGTGGTGGAAACATACAGTCTTAATATCCTGTTGGCTGTTGTCAACCAGCGGGACATGTTTAGGGGACCTGGATCGCGCTTAGCAAGACCTGGAGGACACATGCCTGAGCTAACGGCGAGAGCAATATCCCTCAGATACTTCTGGTCCTTACTCAAAGTGGATATATCATCTGATGGCAAGGTGCAGTTAACTGGCTCAAATGTTACCACTGGAAGCAGCTCACATGCCTTCAAAGATTTTCCAATGCAACCAGTGTAGGAATTGGGTCCGGAGGTGGGATCATCGAGGGACTCGAACAAGTGGCGGAGAGGCAATTCGTTGAAATGTAGTTGACAAACAGCCCATTGCACAGCTATCCCGATCTTCAGTTCAAGACGACGCAGTACCCCATTGTGAACTCCAGTATTTACGACCGTTCCATCACACCCTAGAACAAGAATATGGTTTAAACCTCCGGGCACTTCAGCAATGGCCAGACTTGATCCTGAAGCTGGTGTAACATGACCAACGTAGCTAGATCCTGGTTGTTTCACCAAGGAATAGTGTTCCTCTACAATTGTTCTTTGATAGTATTTATCATCCTCCTTTTCTGTTGACAATGTTTTGTCACGTCGACCAACGAAGTAAAGACCTGTTAAATGATCATTGTCAATGTCCGAACTCTCACTCTGAAATCGAGAAAGGCCATGCCTGAATTTAGGTGCAAGAGACAGTACAAAACCTAAAGACACATATTTTACATTATTATTACCTACAAAACACACATTTTCGTACTTTTAATTTTGAATACTTATTTCTTAATTCTTATATCTAATAGTACGCGAGTGTATGACAATTCTGGTTTATGTTTAATAAATGTTAGTTAAATAATGAAAAAACAGTGTATTTGTCGATTTTTGGGTAATTTCAGGCTGCTTGCCAGAACAGAACATATTGTCCGTGGGGCGCCAAATTTTGCACTGTAATTAACCATACATAGGTGCAACTTTTGCACACTACCGCAAAGTGCTGTGAAATTTGAAAAAAAAATTCAAAAATAAAAAAAAAATTGCCGATTTTACTAAATTTTTGAAATTTCACGTCCCTTGCCAGAACAGAAGACATTATCCTAGGGTGGTGAAATTTTGAACAGAAGTTACTTATGTACAGAGGCAACTTTTCCGCTCTACCCCAAAAGCATCATAAAAAATTTACTTTTTTCGATCCCCCCTATTCAACAAGTAGAGTGTAAAATGCAGAATTTGAATTTCACAGGAAATCACATAAATGGGCTGTTTTAATTTTCCACATTCTAAGCTGAGGCTTTTGCATGACATGTCATGTGACAAACTTTGACACATGTTTCTCCTTAACTTTCAAATACTTTACTTGTTTGAGATGAGTCATTTACAACAACATAGAATTTAGGGATGGGAGAGATTAATCAGCACACTATTGGTATCAGCTGATAAAGACATATCAGTGTATCGGTAAAGTTACAGATTATTTTACCGACCCGATATATCTATAAATATCTTATAATGTAGTGCAAAATTCTGCCATTTTGTTATAATTTTTATACATAATCTCCATACATAACTTTTTAAAGGAACTAAACGTCTAAATATGCAACTACTTATGCACTGCAGTCACCTGGAAACAAACATTTAATAAGGAGGTGAATGAACTATTCAGGTTCTTTCAGGACCATTTGGAATTTTATATCCAATTGGTAGAATATCGGTAAATTCTATACTGGTACTTTATCAGTATCAGCCAAAATTTCGCATCCCTAATAGAATTACTATGTAATTTGTGGATTCATAAACTGGAATTTGAAATGTGTATAGAAATGACATATATTGATTCCCCTCAAGGATATTACGATTTATCATTATTTTTTCCATGTGTGTGTGTGTATAGTCAATCAACAAACTGACCAGACCCTTACAAAAAAAAAATCCTGTTGTGTTCATGTACTTATTGGCATATGAAGTGAAAATTTCATAGAATTGATGTAATCAGAATCAACTGAAACTGATTGCATAACCCCTGCCCTATATTTCCAGTTCTTCACAACCAGAGTTGGTTCGTGTCTCGTGAAGAATGGCATGCCCAAGATCCCAAGGATGTCACACCTATCATGCACCCAATACCTTTGGTCATAATTTGCCACACGGCAATGGAGACGTGCTCGAATAAGGAGAGCTGTGTGGATGAGGTGAGGTACATGCAGAATCTGCATATACGCGAGCGAGATTTCTTCGACATTGCATATAATTTTCTGGTTGGTGGCGACGGGAGAATTTATGAAGGTGCAACCTGGGACAGAGTGGGTGCGCACACATACAGATACAATAGTAGAAGTGTGGGAATTGCATTCATAGGTAATTATGATGTTATTGAACCAAGTGAACTTCAGCTTAATGCGACTAGGAGCCTAATTCGCTTAGCAGTAGAGCGAGGAAAAATTGCTGTAGAATATAAACTATATGGGCATCGGCAACTTATAATAGCAAATAGTCCAGGGCAAAAATTATACAATATCATAAGGACATGGCCCCACTGGGCATCAGAACCTCGAAGTGGAGGTGTTTGATCAACAAAACATTCTAGCCGTGATTCCATAATTGCTCTCTGATCAACGAAGTGTTTTGTTAGTTCCTGTTAATGTTATTTTGTGAGGCTAGCTGTGATGTGTTCATTTATTTATTGATATATTTGCTCGATGGATTTTGCCAAATTAGTTTTTTTGAATGATTTGTATCAGTCGGAACTTTTAAGTATAATCTGCATGTTGCCTGTAACAAGATTGTTCAGATGAATTCAAGAGATAGGATAATCATTATTTGACATGTGTATTTATGATGAATAAAAGCTGATATTCTAGCACAAATTGAGCACTTTTTTTGTTCATAAACCATACATAAAAATTTGGTGTTATGATAGTAAATAAAATCTCAAATTACTACACGTGTATACTACACAAAATAAAAATTACATTTCTAATAACACTGTCCTCCACAACAAAAAGTTCATGGTTATTCTCCCCAAATATAGTGACAGAAAGAAAATTCATCTTTTTAATGGGATAATACACAAGAAAGCTTTGTTTCTATAACTAAGTTGACACAATGCATATACTTTTATTGAATCCTATCACTGTTCATACTAGGATATTTCTCAGCAATTTAAATTAAGTCAAATTTATGTATGTTATAATGTAGCATTTTTGTGTAACCTCATATTTTATTAATGTACTGAAAAGAAGTTACTCACTTAATTCTTGAAATTGGTTTTTATGATGTGGCATTGACTACCAAAATTAATAGAACATCATAAAATCCAGTTTCACAGATAAGTGTCTTATATTCCGAGGAACATGAATCACATTTTATGTTTGTCAAAAATGGAATATGTGTTAAATATAATGTATGGTCATTAATATGCAATACATTTGTATGGATCATGTGCAGTGCTCGAAACATTTTCTTCAAAGCTAGGTGCCAGCTCTGAAAATCAGGCGCCAGGAAACTATCTACTAGCAATTGTGCATACTACAGAGTGTTTCAAAATTTGCACAATCCAAACTTTGAAAATGTATATCATGAAAACCGTAAGCGGTATTTACACCAGGTTTTCTGCACTAAATTAATCATGTACACTGGGTAAATAAATTTATGTTAGCATGTATCCAAATAAAAGCAATGACATTATTTTAAAAAGTACTGTTAATTTGCTGAAAACATCTGTGAATTGATTTTCAACAATATATACCAACGTAGAAATTTTCAGCGAAAAATGCAAGTTCGACCAGGACTCGAACACGGGTCTCTGACATACCGTGCCATTGCTCTAACCACTGAGCTACTGAGCCGGCCTGGCCTTGCCTGATTTTTTGCTGTCGCTATTTTACCTGCATGGAATCTTCTCTGCCAGTGCTACCGCAACGGGATCTGTTGCCATTGAAACACAGTAGACTTTGACGTTGCCTGGTTCCTCCCAGCATAGAGATGTTAATTATTGAAGATCAGGCACACACAGGAAATGTACTACTTAGAAATTTTCAGCGAAAAATGGATTAACATCTGTACGCTGGGAGGATCCAGGCAATGTCGAAGTCTACTGTTTTTCAAAGGCAACAGATCTAGGGTTACCAGATCGCAATGAGGGAAATGTAGGGCATAATGTCCCAAAATGTAGGACTTTTTAACTCAAAATGTAGGACACACAACATTCACAATAAATAACACATATTTCCAGAACATTAGAAAGTAATTTAAAATTTTCAGCTTTTTTTTTTAAAAAAAATATTTCTTAATTAATTCTTAAATGCAAAATTTCCAAACTTGCAATCAGTACTACACAATACACTTCTTACTACGAGGGCAAATCAATAATTCGGTTCCACGATTTTTTTTCATAGCAATTTATTTGTCAAACAAGACGACAATAGGTGTGCAGGAGTAGCAGTTCGTTACTATTTTTCTACATATCCACCACAGACGGCAATGCATTTTTCCTACCGTGACACCAATTTGGATATGCCAGTGGCATAGAAAGTCGTCGGCTGCTGCTGCAACCACTGCCGCACAGCACGTTCCACTTCACGATCAGACGAGAAGTGCTGGCCAGACAATGCCTTCTTCATAGGACCGAAGAGGTAATAATCAGAGGGTACCAGATCTGGACTGCATGGTGGATGTTCCATGATTTCCCAGCCGTACCGAGCGATTTTTTCCTTGACCACCATGGCGACGTGTGGAGGCAGACGTGGTCACACTGTTGCTTGTCACACAAGGCATGGCATAGCTTGGTAAGCGTGGCAGTGTAAGACATTGCATTGATTGTTCCAGCAGCAGGCATGAAATCCACCAGGAGTACCCCCAACATGTCCCAGAAGACAGTAACCATCAACTTGCAGGCAGACTGGTTCATGCGAAATTTCTTGCGAACAGGTGAGCCCGCGTGCGACCGGCCTTGAACCACTGACATCAATTCCCAATGGCTTTGCAGCACAGGACATCGTCCCCATACACCAGCTTCATCCTCGCGTGAATCTCCATCAGTGTCTTGCCTTCAGCCCAGAAGAACCACACCACGGAACTCTGCTCCTTGACAGTCGACGATGTCAGGCGGGTAGCCATGTTTGTCACTGCTGCCATCTGTGCAAGAGACAAAGGAACATTACAAAATCACTCATTATGACCTCGGGTCGGATGACATTTTCAGTACCCAAAAGTTGACCTTGGTGTGATTATCCAATCCTCTGCAAAAAAATCGTGGAACAGACTTACTGATTTGCCCTCGTACTTGATTTAACTGACACTTTTCAAAGGAGCCAATTTTTATAAAATTTAATCAAAATATATTTTCAGGGTGGCTACTCTGGGATCTTGATAAAATTCAAGTATAATTCTCGGTTTTTAAAACTAACTTTCGAAAAATTCAAGGGTACAAGAAGATGTTTTCTCTGTTTCAACCTTAAGTATTACCGCCTCCCACTACCCACCCATAGACACACACAAATATATTAGCAATATAAAGGGTATGTGTGGTTCCAATTTATCCAAAAAATCTAATTTAATTCAATTATACAGTTTATATATATAATTTAAGGTGCGGAGATTACATTTGCCATTTCACATACTCAGACTAGAAATACACCTAGAAATACAAATCACAAATGTTACAGAAAATTGTTAATTGTACAAGAATTTTACACTAATTTACCTAATCAACCTCAAGATATCTTGCATCTGTCAGATAGATTGTTCTGCAAAGGACACTAACAAATCAAACGTTTTGAGAGAATTGGGTTTATTTTCCAGCCAGCTCTTTTTTCTTTTCCTTCCTCGATAAAAATAAAGGCTAAACTGTGAAAAACTTGCCTCGGGGCATTAATAAATATGTATAAATTCAATGGGATTGGGATTAATAAATGTTACCAATTTTCATGTCTACGGAGAAAAATTTGCATAGAATTCACACATAATTCCTAAAGCCAATAATTCACGCATAATTCCTGGAATTCAAGGAATTCCCAGTTGAGTAGCCACCCTGATTTATGATAGATGGAACAGTAAAACTCTTTCAAATTATGCTGAACCCCAGTACCAAACATTTTACAGACTTATTGAAAATGTTATTTCTCTCCTGACTCCGTTGTGCTGATGGTAATGAAAGTACTCTCTCATTGAGCAGGAATTGCAAATAAAATTTACAGGAACTACCATAACTTGGAATGGTTCCATAAATTTCTTCTAGGATAGCTTTTAGTTCAATAACTTTGTTCTCTATAACCCCTGATTTACAATCAAAATATTGAATAAAACTGGGAAACACCTTGTTCCATCAGTATAAACCCCAAGGCAAGAAATTCCACTCATGCACTGAACAGTGACAACATAAGAATGTGGTCCAGTGTTCTAGCAGAAACCTTTATTTTCATTTTGGGTACTAACTAAATTAAAATAAACTTCACAATTGAGTTTGGGAGTGCAGTCTGTAGGCTTGTACAACCTTAGTGACAATGAAGTTCGACCAGTCACAAATATAGGAGTGCGTTGTGAAAGAAGGAGAACACATGCATATACTGAACATATTTTATTCAGCAGGCTACATGGAACAAAGGAAAACATAAATTTCCGCTGCAACGCAGCAATGTATGGTGTCCACACAAAATAAAACATTTTCGTCCATCTACACGTGACATTGAAGTTCGACCACTGTTAGAGGGGATCCTGTTTACCATGGTGTGACGCCGCCCCGTCGGCGAATAACTGTGGCAATGCGTCGGTGCATGCTGCGGACGAGTCGTTCAAGGTATTCCACATCGATGCGGTGCCATTCCTCCTGCAGGCAGGCGATAAGAGCAGCCACTGTCGTGGGTCCCCTCTGTTGCACACGTCGCTTAAGAACACGCCACACATTCTTAATGGGCGAGAGGTCGGGACTTGATGGTGGCCATGGCAGAGTTTGCACGTGATGGCGAGTCAACCATTCTCTTGTCAGCCACGCTGTATGAGGCCTGGCATTGTCGTGTTGAAAGATGAGATGCCGCCTGTGGAACAGGTGCCTTCGCACTGTGGGAAGATGCCGCTCCAGTATGCGTGTATAGGCGTGTGCATTCACAATGCCCTCACAGACGTGTAGTGGGCCAACCCCAGATGCCGTCATGCATCCCCATACCATCACTGACGCAGGTTTCTGTACCCAACGTGCATAACATTTTGCTTCATTCTGTTCCTCCTTCCGACAAATGACTGTTTTCCGTATTTTCCCGTACACAACATTGAAAATGGATTCGTCCGTCCACAAAACTCTGTTCCAATGCCGAAATGTCCATCCCCGGTACATTCGTGCCCACCGTAGTCGATTGCCTTTGTTCAACATGGAAAGGAAGGGTTTACGTTTCGCCTTGTACACTCGGTAACCGCATCGCTGTAGGTAACGGCGAATGGTTCTGGTTGACACTTCAATGTGAAAGCGTTCTCGAGTCCACAGTCGTAATTCGGTCACAGAAACATGATTGTTGGTCTGGATATAGCGCCTAAATATCCGTAGGTCACGCACGCTCAGCAGGCGTTTTCGACCGGGGGCCTTACCTGGCTCTGTAGTACCCGTATTTTGGTGGTGTTTGATGATGCAGTGGACGGTTGACTTAGTGTAAGTTCAGTTGGCGCCCTATTTCCCGTTCACTGAGTCCATCCCGTTGCAACTCCACCACTCTTCTCCTCACAGTGTTGTCAATAGGTTTGGCCCTGGCCATGGTGATGATGCACTGCCGTTCCTCGGTGCACAGCATGCGCTTATATACGGCGGACTCCCTTATCGTGTCCGTGACGTCATGCTTCCGTCGAATGTGCCAGTATCTGGAATTTCTCCGTATGGGTCTGGCGCCTTGTCGAAGTTCAATGTCACGCGTATAGTTCCCCGTCTTTGTTCTTTACGTGACCTTGGGTGCAACATTCTGGGATCACGATTCTTGCCTGCTCACACGCCTGCTCTTACACACATGCGTCACTTCTGCGGGTCACCCATTCCACTGCCTATGCCTCTGTGCATTTAATCACGTATTCCTTTCTGGTCGAACTTCATTGTCACCAAGGTTGTAGCTTCCATGATTTCTGTTTGCTCAACTGAAGCACATATTTTACTAATTTATATTATGTGATGCTCAAAATGTAGGACATTTGTGATATTTTTCAAATTCCTCCCGGATGTGGGACCTAAGACTAAAATGTAGGACATGTCCAGGAAAAAACGGACGTCTGGTAACACTAAACAGATCCCGTTGCGGGAGCACTGGCAGAGACGATTCCACACAGGTAAAACAGCAACAGTGAGAAATCAGGCGAAGCCAGTCCAGCTCAGTGGTTAGAGAAATCATACGGTATGCCAGAGACCCAGGTTCGAGTCCTGGTCGAGCCTGCGTTTTTTGATGAAAATTTCTACGTAGTACATCTTCTGTGTGTGCCTAATCTTCAATAATAATACCAACTCTTAACAATTTGTGGGATCATTTGTTGGTGTTTGACTAGTTGTAAAACAGTTGCTTTGTGAGGTACAGCAGAAGCAGGGGATTTTTCTTGGAAAACCTCTTGCACATGAGTGTAAGAATGAGTAGTAAAATACTCTTCAGCAATGCACACGAGCTGCTCCAAAGAATATGCCATGCTGAATCAATTAAAAGAACAGGCATAGTAGCGTCGAAAGTGAGTGAAGAGAATTCAGTGTATCCAGAGGCAGATTAGGATTCTCTCAAGAGTCCAATTTCAGCACAAAATCTTGGTTTATGATTTTTCACGTAAATGTATAGCCAATACTTAGGCACATGTGGCATGCATCTGTTGACAATATTTCGACCTGCTAACATTGCCATATATGTCCCAAAAATGACACTTATTCACTCAACCCATAAAATCGCCAATAAAAAAATCCATCAAATGTTGCACAATACCAATATTGGTCGCAAATGACAGATTGATATGGCAACAATCATCTAATTATGACCCTTCAATAATTTCTTATGCATTTTTCTCATTCAAAACTGCATTTCTGGAAAAAAATTAACAAAGCCTTCCACCAATTATTAATTTATCTAAATTTTCTGTATGGAGAAAACTGATAATTTTAAACATTGAAAAATAACTCAATGGATGAGACTTCATAATGCAGAAAACCCGGTGTAAATATCTCATGGTTTTCATGATATACATTTTCAAAGTTTGGGTTGTGCAATGTTTGAAAAACACTGTATAACAAGCTGAGCATCACGGTATTCAAAACATTGCTAAATCATTCGAGAAAACAGGAAATTGGGTGTTGGGGGACAAAGAGTAAGAATACACTCTGAAATGTTCACAGTGTTGATTTTAAAAAAAATAATCATTTGCTAACTTACACTGTACTGCAATTTGAACTTAGAAACATCAAAATTTCGTACACATTGCAGCATAAGATGACAGTCGCCAGGCTGAAATTTTTAGTTACCATGGCAACCTGGCGAAGGGGATTTTTCGAGCCCTGGTCATGTGTAACACTGGACCTTGGAACAGTGCCCCCATTGCCTGCTATTATGTCCATTCTGACATGTGTAAAAATAATAATTTAACAGAGAAGAGAATTTTTTGAATTCAAAATCTGTAATTAATCACTGTAGAGTTAATGAATGTGTGAACGAATTACAATTGTTCGATGCTCTGGCACATAATGACCATTTTGGACCCTTCAATGTATATGGGAAAATAGTCCCTTGTCTAAAATTCTTACCTAGAGTTAAAAAAAAAAAAAAAAGATGTGTAAAAAGCCCCTTGGAAAAAGGTGAATGTGTAAGGTTTTAAAGGGACTGCACAGGACAAACATAACACATTAAAAAGGTAATAATATACTAAAAACTTCCTCACAGATGGTGGAAGAGACTCTCTCTTCTCATAAATCTAAAAACATTTGTTATGTTAAAACACTGTTGTCATTTCCAAACTGGGATGATGAACAACTGGGAAGATTAAAAGTCTGCCTGAGGAAAGCAAAAGCATTCAATAAGAATATGTCGAATATTTAAAATGACATTACAGACACGACACATTGGAGGGTCCAGAACTTGCAGCAAATGGCCATGTATGAGACGCCTGTGTCTAATACGCAGCTGACTTAGAATAACTTCTTCTCAACTTAAGGGACTGTAGAATTAACTTCTCTCAAAATAATATCATGCATTAAGGTTTCTCTGGCCCTTTGGCCGTTTGTTTTGTTGAGTATGTGTTTGTTTGTGAAAAATTAACATCAATTACAAATTCCTACTAGAACATTCCAAAGAAGCTTTGTGGATCACATTTGTATTTTTAGTTAGTGTAATTTTGCTTCCACTTTTTGCTATGAGGATGAATGATGATTAGATGTGAGTGATGAATTACTTGATGAAGTCATGAATTACACCCATGCCTAGACAAGGATTCAAATCTGGAACCCTTGGTGGAAATATTGTACACTCCTTAATAGAGGCAGTGTTATTCTGTTGTCTGTGTATGTGCAAAATAAGCTTATTTCAAATATGTAGATAATAGTGAATGCACTAAAAAAAAGGGGGGAGGGAGAGAAAAACAAGGAGACTTGTAGATGACTTCTAAACTAGTTTAATTTTTCAGAATTTAAAAATGATCACCATGGTTCTGCAAATTGATGGACACTTTATAAACTGTAATTTCTGAGGTCAGCCAAATGTCCATCAAAAACTTAACCAATTTACAAGAATTTATCATGAAAAAAAAACATTGACAGAGAAATATTGTATCCAGCTGTTGTATAGGTTGCCACTGATTATCTGTAGAAAATTGTACAGAATTTCTGTTATATACTGTTGAATATTACACAAAACTTTGGTTTGGCTAACTTATCACCGAATTAAATATTTTTTTAACAAAAAATTGTCAATCAGGTTCAAGAAAATTCACAAAAAAAAACCCTTTGCACAATCCAATGGACATGTTTTTTTTGGCAAATGTAATCAGTATTTATGGTGTATATAGTGGACACAATTGCCCACCCTTAGAAAAATAGTTACTCACCTGTATATATCTGACTATGGTACTGCCCCTCAAACAAATGCACAGGAAGTAGTATTTTCCTTATATAGCCAGAGAAGCTAAGGCGTAAATACTGGGTAGGCGAAAAATCTGCTTACCTTATATTTTTTTTATACAGCAGGTCCATGCATTGATTCTTGTTGGTCACAAAAGTATCAATTACTCTTTTCTTGAAGCCTTGATCAATAGAAAGTTCTTTAACCAATTTTTTTCAATGGCTATTGTACTAAGAGAACTTAGTCTTTCATTTTTCATTGAATTACGGAGATAATTTTTTATTCTCTTGAGGGTGCTCATACTTCTTTCGGAGGAAGCTGTTGTAACAGGAAATGTCAAGACCAACTTGATAAGTTGTGTTACTTCTTTGTAGATTGTTTGAAGATCATTGCTAACTATGAATTTTCGAAGGTCTGCAGGAGGTAAATGCCCAACTCTAGAATCCTCTTTAAAAAAGTCTGGTATGCACTGTCCGACATCCACAGAAGGCTACATAATGTGTACGGAGATGACCCCATTGACAAGAGCAATGTGCAGAGGTGGATGAAGAAGTTTACAGAAGGGGAAACCAGCATTGAAGACAAACCGTGCAGTGGGAGACCATTAACTGCAACCACTGACACGAATCGTCACCGAGTGGATGAGTTGATTGCACGTCATTCTCCTTGATTTCCTGGAATGCGGCTGTACCATCAACAGCGAGGGGTACATTGAGACACTCCATAAGCTTAGAGAAGCCATTAGGAGGAAGAGACTGCACAATAATCTGAACGATCCACATTCACCATGACAATGTGCGACCACACACCTCTTTGGCAACAAATCAGGTGATCGGCAAAATGGGCTGGTCTGTGGTCTCCCATCCACTGTACAGCGATGTTGCAAATGCATCGCTTTAAATGGAAACTATGTTGAGTAGTTGGTTCATATAGAGGAAGAGTCACTCCAACTACACGTGAAATTTGAATGATCTCCATCAGTTAATAAAGAGGTTATGACCACTTTTGCATTACTTTCAGTATGGCCCTCGTATATGTGTCACTTAATAATCTCGCCATGTATCATAGGGGAAAATTACTTAGTAACATGACAGTTGTGTGAAAAAGGAACCCATCAAGAATTTATACACAGCAAGAATAGGAATAAAAGTCTAATATTAATAACTCGAAGGCAGGTCATCAAAGATGCTGAAACTTCAACAAAAATTAAACTACCATGATAGTCTTGATCTTGATCATGTTCAATGGAAGATTCTTTTACCACTTTGCTGACCCCATACAGTGAGTGGTCAACACTCAATCTTGCCACTAAAGATTCCATGTTTGTGTCTTGTCCTAGGCAGTTGTATTTTCTTTGTGAGAGTGCCTAAAATAACAGGTGAAGAAGTACATTTATAGGCAATGAAAAACAAATAGTAAGTGTCAGTGGGGCCCCCCCACAATTTAAAACTTATTTTTTGTCTTCTTCCGTCCATCTGGAAAATGGTGTCTGCAACAAATTACACACTAAGTCATTTACTGGGTTCATTGTATAAACCACAGCTCAACACATGAACACAACACACGATAGGAAACGCGAAACAAGAACTTGCGAGAACGCAACGATTTTGCCACAACCACTGGATGCAGTGTTTTCTGTCGACAAGAGAACTGCTGCACCTAGATGGCGACACCCGTTCAATTCCAACGCTAGGTGACGTCATCGTTGCCATGACAACTGGCTAAAGTCTTCCACAACCTGGTGGCGTCTGCTCTTGGTTTGTTTATGCTACGACGAACTCTTCATGTGCGTAGCACCGAGCGGCGTATTATTTGAGTATTATCGTGTGTGTTCTGCTGGGAAATAGTTTAATTTAACAAGCAATGAAAAATGTCAATATTAATTTGAAAATTAGGTGAAAACATCTGCACTTGTTGCACTTGGCCAGCCGCCACTGGTAGTAATTAATAACTTCTGTATGCAATATTAGATTATGTAGAACTCAGTCATGAGGTCCAGCTATTTTGCTTCTTTGTCCTCAAGTTACTGCACTATAGATACAGCCAACAGTTTCAATCGTATCATTCAGACAGTCTAAATGACATATTATCATATGATGTATTAATCTTTTAACTACTCGGAAACAGCAAATAAGCCATATTGGGTACTAGGCCATATTGGGTTCAGGTACCTTACATTCAATCCTCTCCCATTATGTTTTTTATTCGGACTTTCAGAAGACATCTCGGGATGTGGGGGTGATCTTCAAGCTGGACTGTTTTTTACGCACCTACAGTGGTTGAGATGCAAAACAGTGATCACTACAGTATTTTACAAAGGATGATTATTTACTAGTGCTCAAGGCTCCATGATATCGATATAAATTTGCAAACTCTCACACTAATTCTAATAATAACAACTCCCTGAAGACTGAGAGAGATCATGTCCTGAAAAGTCTCTTGATCTTGGCCATGGCAGCAGTGATATGGCCAGCACCATCTTCCAGTTGTCTTTCCTTCCTCCAGGATTCCTCTAAGTACCCACTGCTTAAAGGCCAGTTAATCCCCAGAGCCAGTCTATCCAGGGACATTGTTAGAAAAAAAAACCCACCTGAGGTCACACTTAGTGTGATTGACATTTTTATTGTGTCAACTTACGACCTCTGTTTACTGTCTAAATGTAGATATGATGTAATTTCATTTTAATTTTTAAAAATAAATTAATAATACACATCTATGTTAATGACTGGAGTAATGTTTTGTTAAATATAACAATATTTCAACAGCTAATTAATATTTAATCTAATTAAATAAGAACAGAGTCAAAGAAGTATATTAAATGTAAAAAAATCTTTCTTGCAAATGTAAATGTATTTGTTAGTCACTTGTATTCCTACCATTGTCATTTCTGCAAGTGCAATCACATTTTATGACAATGCCTCTCTTTACTATATTTTTAAAAATTGCACAATCTAGGATAGCTTGTCGTCACCTTACGATCAGAATATCACAAAAATATAATTAATAACAAAGTTTCTAAAAAATATGCTCTTTTTCAGTTACAGTATATCTGTCATTTGTAATATTCTTTAAACAACATAAAATTATTTAATAAAAATTGTAACAGTTATGTAAAAAGAAAAAAACTGAAAAGAAAACTTGAATTTTTAATCAAGCTCCAATGTTTTAATTTCTGGAATTCCCTGAAGAAGAACAGGGAGACCTGGGAGTAAGAAAATAAAACAACATATTAAAAACTCTTGCTTTAATGAATTCTTAGAATAGATTAGATTTTCATCAAAATTCTAAGTGGCTAATCCCTGTTTTTGCAGTGTTGCATAATCAGACATGGTTCGTTCCTCGTTCAAGATGGTATGCCCAACCACCACGTGAAGTAAAAGCGATACAGCATCCAATTCCTTTGGTGATCATAATTCACACAGCAATGACTTCGTGCATGGATACGAGTGCCTGCATAGATGAGGTGCGCAGGATTCAGAATTTACAAATAAATCGGAGAGATTTCGAAGATATTTCGTACAATTTCTTAGTAGGAGGCGATGGTAGACTTTACGAGGGAAGAGGATGGGACACTGTTGGTCAGCATACACCCAAATATGACTCAAAAAGCCTTGGAATTGCATTTATTGGAGATTATAACAAAATCAATGCAACAGAGCTTCAACTTAACATTACTCTGAGCTTGATCAAAATCGCTGCGGAAAGAGGGAAAGTTGCGGAACACTACAAGCTCTATGGTCACAGGCAACTGACGGGTACCGAGAGTCCTGGGAATAATCTATTTAATATAATTAAACAATGGAAGCACTGGGCACCAGAACCAAAGCTTGGAGGCCTCGATGTCTGAAATGAAAGAATTTCACTTCAATGATGCAGGTTAGTTGCAACATTTTATCTGAAACGTGTAACTGCAGTCACTTCCCCTTCCCCCTCCATGCAGTCCCGTTTCCTCTCACGTGTTCATTGGTGCGCCATCTTGCATCACTTCTTACGCAGAGACTTGTTTTTGTTCACTTGCTCCAGAGATGATCAGGACAGAGTATAATTAGTTTATAATTTTTAATTTTTACTTTCCTTTTGTTGGTTTAGAAATCTTTGTTTCGATCACATGACAACAATGTGATTACGTAAGTGAATTTTTTAAAAGATGTGACCCACCCAAATTTTTGACAGCCTTGCAGTTCCCATCCACACCTTCCAGCCATAATCCTTGTAAAGAAAGATAATGTTTTGGTTTGTAAAACAAGATCTTTCACCAATTTAAATATATATATATATATCTTTGCAAGTGCTGCTTCACCAATTTCATCACCTCATCACTCATTCCATCTTTGCGATTAGGCCAAACTGGCAGAAAATTGAAGTAAAATAAATCAATAAACCCTTCAGTCTGTAAAAAAGCATTCACTGCTCATGGATGAACAACAGACCAATGTGACATGGAAATGGGCCAGTCTGAGGAATGTACAAGTGACAAGTTATGCATGCAGCTTGTCATGTCATTTTGAGGGTTCATCTCCAAGCAACATGTATTGCTTGTAGCTTCAGTCTGAAATCTCCCTACAAGGATGATTTCAGGTGTCATATTTCTTCATTATTACAATGTCCTACTATGAATAATAATAACCTTGAGCATTAATAATGGCAGATCAGTGAATTTCCACTAAAATGTAACATATAGAAATATACAGTGGAATCCCAATTTTGTGTTCCTGAATCACACATTTTAAAAATTTTTGTTCTTGATTCTGAAAAACATAAATTCAGGGTTCCACTCATGGGCGTATATATAGCTCATGGGGGGAGGGGGTGTTCAACTTTTGGTTCAATTAGGGTTCGTATATTTCACAAGTGAAAATCCAGGACACTACTGACTGGTAGCTTGTTAGGGAGCAGCGGGGGAGGCTGGACCTGATAAAGTTGTATGAATGTACAACATAATTGTCATTTACATCCACATTATGTGGGAACTTTATTTGAAAACTGCGTGCTCATGCATGCGTGCAATTGCCCGCTGCATGCTATTACCCCTCTTTCCCTAGTCTTACTCATTTCTTCTTTCCCACCCGATTCCAGGAAATTTGTGCATCCCGAAGAAGCTATTTGGGTCACTGGGACAAATTATACCATTCCGGGATTGTTCCTGAAAATCCGGGACGTATAGCATCTCTAGGTATGATCTGGCTATCAAAATTCACTCTGCCACCACATAAAAGGTCACACATTTATTAAATTAAGTCTATCTATGAACTTCAAACTTTTCCACAGAAAATGAGCAGAAAATGCTTTGATAAAGCTAATCCCAGCTTCTCTTTAAAAAATAATTACAATGTTAGAATTAATCTTTTCCTCCTTGCTACAAAATTGAAAATAACATCATCGGTGTTATAATAATATAATATTCGTATGTATTCACACTTAACAGTGCAGGGTCCATTAGTCGAGAATCTCCCGTTGAATTGAGAGGACATTATTTCAACCTCCTTAATGTTAAACATATCCTCTCGGGTGTTGAAGATGAAACTGTCAGTGTAGCCAAGATCACCAACAATTTGTGCATTACGAGAGCTTCTCACAATTTTCTACTGCCTACAATGCAGTACATGTCTTTTCAATTACTGTTTGCCACATTTTTCATTCAGATTTGAAAATGTAAAAAATATCAACCAGGCCATCCAACATTTTGACACACTGTTCCAATGAATGAGGAATAGGCATTTCATATTGGAATAAGTTGTTGCAATTTTTCAATGTGTTGACTGTGTTCAGAGAAACTTGGGTTCATTTCTACTACAAAATGGTCCAAGAATGGACATCAGTAAAGTTCTATTAGTGTACCAGGGGTATAAGCTTAAATCTGCTGTTTTGTAGTCAGAAAAACACATGGTTTGTTCATAGAAAGAAACAAGAAATTTATTCAAAGTACTTGCCCTCGCGAGCTACACATTTTACCACCTTTCGGGCAATTTGTGGATACCACGCCAAAAAAAAAGTCGTTCTCTTTCGAGGCAAACCACTCATCAAGCCATTTTCGAACGTCTGCATATGAATCGAAGTGCTGCTCATCGAGGGCGTGGCCCATCAACGAAAACAGGTGGTAGTTGGAAGGGGCCAGGTCTGGTGAATACGTGGGATGGGGTAGCACCTCCCAGTTGCGTCTCTCCAAGTAGTTTTGGACCAGTCTTGATGTGTGCGATGGGGTGTTGTCGTGGAGGAAAATCAGCTTGTCATGTCTTTGTTGATAATCCGGCCTTTTGTCACACAGAGCACGGTGCAATTTGATCAGTTGTTGGTGGTAGCGGTGGGCAGTGACAGTTTCACCAGGTTTCAACAGCTCAAAGTAGACGATACCCTGTTGATCCCACCAAACACACAGCATCGTCTTCCAGCCAAAGTGATTTGGTCTCAAGGAAGATGTTGATGGTTGGCCGGGATCAACCCATGATTTCTTGCATTTAGGATTCTCGAAATATATCCACTTTTCATCGCCAGTCACAATCCGATGCAGGAAAGACTTTCTTTTTTGTCTGGCAAGCAAGATTTTGCATGTGTTTTGGCATCTCTCCAGCTGATTCGTGTTGGCAGATGTCCAACTCATACAAACACCAGGTATGGCGTGCCCATGGTAGCTTCATACACTCACTAATGCCATCTATGAGCAGACAGCAGATTTAAGCTTATACACCTGGTACACGACTTCACAAGTCACTCTACTGAATATTGATACTTTTCTGTCCATCTTGTGTCAAACAACTTGAGAAAGTTACAGAACTTCCCTAGCCATCTTGCACTGCATTTTTTACAACCAAATTACTTTGAGAAGATTGATTGATTTATTTGCATTATTTTAATTCGCTTTCTTTGTCACTTTCTGCTAATTTCCGAAGATCGGGATGAATGATGACATGATGAAATTGATGAATGGACACCCTCAAATGCCCATGCTCATTCCGGATTTCAAACTTGGAACCCAGGATGTGCTAACGATGGGGGGCTGCTCCTTTGAGAAGACTCCAGGGAAAAAAATTATAACTGAATTGACAGTCCAAGTGTCATAGAAAATCCACAGAAATTGGCAATAGCCAGGGTTAAAATATGTACTGAACAATGTACAAAAATTGCTTTTGGACACTTCTCTGAAATTATCGATCTATCTCACCCCCTTCATTCTTCCACCCATTACATCAGCACCATCATATTCTTCACCAACTATTTTTTTTTCTAAATCCACACCCACTCAACCCAGAGAGAGTAGAAGTAATAATAGCTGAAACTAACCCAGATGCAATTACAATCTCCAATAGGGACAAGTTTCCCATTTCGATCTAGAGTTTGGAAAATAGTTTATCAACTTTCGGGATTATCAAACAGTAACAGTTGGGAAATTAGAAATTATCAAAACATTAGAACCTGAGGAATGCTTAAATCTTGAATGATAACAAACATATCGGGAACTTCTAATGAATTTATAATATTCGTGCTAAAGTTCACAAGCAGCTGCTTCGGGCAGAAATTACAGGTGGCATTATAGAATTTGTGAAATGTCAGGAGCTTCTGGGTATTTTCCAGAGAAATTCTGAAACTTTCAGGAAATTGCAGACATTTGCTTTGCAATCCCATCTGGTGTGTAGAATTAATTTCTTTCCCATCCCTATACCATTCTATACGCTTGTAATTTATCAGAACAAATAAGTCTGAAGAAATTTTTACGAACAAGTCTCTGCGCATAGAGGATAGAACAGGTAATCTGGTAATTTTACTAAGGGGGGAGGGGGTTGGACCCACTGCCCCCCCCCTTCAATACACGTACCACTCAATGTAGATTGGAAATAGGGGAGTTCCACTACCAGACAAAAATTCAGCATTTAACCCATGATCTTGCACCAAAGGTTCTGAGTTGAAGTTCCAGCGGAGTATTAGTAATTCTTTAAATTTGATCTAAAGTTATGTTCACTTGGAACCATGAAAAAACGATTACTGAGCAACAATAAAATTCAGAAACTCCAGTTAACTGAAGGAAATAAATCTTCATCATAATGTTTCTGGCTGGATCAATAAGTAAATTTTGGAATGAAAAAAAAATTGGTCACCCTGTATATGCTTCCATTGCCTAAGGAGTCATTGTTGTACATAACCCTCAATTACCCAATTATATTCATTTGGTATATTTAAATAATTTTACACTGCTTATTTGTGCAGGAGCTAATGTAATATTTATGTACTTGCAGATTCTGTTAAGATTACAGTGTTTTTGCTATTTGTAAATTTTCTTCTTTCAGCGCTTCAGTTGTTTTTGTCTTCTGCATGTGCTTGCTAACTGTAAACATAAGGGGAATCAAGAAAGAGGACTAAATTAAATGTTTGTTTAAATGTGTATATGTGCTACGTGGACTACACTTGCTAATTTGCATGCTTTGTCGCAAATAGCCAAAAGTGGAAGAAAAAGAACCATGAAAAAAGGAATGTGAAAAATTTCCCTCAATTGCCAGGTTGAAGCAAGCATCTACCACACAGAGTTCCATATGTGCACAGACACTGAATGGATATCGTCTCAATAACTGTGGCATTTCTAAACCCATATGGGTATACGAGGGTCACTATTTATATTTTGAGCCTTGGCAACACTGATTGAAGTTAGGCGCGATTTGACGTTTGCACGGAATCGTCTGGCATTATTGACCATAACGTACTTCAAATGTTTTGTCAATAGCTTCATTTGTGTTGTTTATGTTGCCTTGGAGATTGCGCGACAACAATAAAATGGAATTAACTCGTGAACATTTTCGTGCGATGATTTTTTACGATTTTCGACGTGGATTATCAAGACAAGAGTGCATCGATCAACTTACTTCCACATTTGGCGATGAAGCCCCATCCTTTGCCACTGTGAAACGCTGGTATAACGAATTTAATCGTGGCCGCCATTCGCTCACCGACGAGATTTGTGAATGTCGTCCAAAATCAGTAGTTGTTCAAGAAAACATTGATGCTGTGCAAAACCTAATAGGCTACTGCAAGATCGTCATGTGACATACTGTGAGATTGAGGCAACCATAGGCATTAGTTCTACCAGCATATATAAAATATTACATGATCATTTAGCTGTGAGAAAGATATGTTCTCGTTGGATCCCACACAATTTGACAAAAACTCAAAAAGACGCTCGTGTCAATTGGTGCAAACAAATGCTCAATAAATACAATCGTGGTGCTTCAAAAGATGTATATAAGATTGTAACAGGTGACGAATCATGGATATATGCATATGAGCCGGAACGTAAACAGCAGTCGACTGTATGGGTGTTTCAAGATGAACCCAATCCAACAAAAGTTGTTCGCGCTCGAAGCACATCGAAACAAATGGTCGCCTGTTCTTTTGGGAAAACTGGTCATGTGGTAACTGTGCCTTTAGAGGAACGTAGAACGGTCAACTCTGAATGGTACACAACAATTTGTTTGCCAGAGGTCTTCGGTCAAATACGGAAAACAAACAAACGCCGTCGGATCATTCTTCATCAAGACAATGCCAGCTGTCACACATCTCGTCTAACAACCGACTTTATGAACAGTCAAAAAATCGAATTGATGGGTCATCCGCCGTACAGTCCTGATTTGGCACCCAATGACTTCTTCTTGTTCCCGAATGTCAAGAATAAATTGCGTGGACAACGATTTTCGTCGGCGGAAGATGCCGTTGATGCGTTCAAAAACTATATTATGGAGGTGTCTCAAGAAGATTGGAAAAACTGCTTTGACAAATGGTTCGAACGAATGCAAAAGTGTATTGACCATAAAGGAGAATACTTCGAAAAACAATAAAGCAGTTTTCAATGCCAAATTCCTGTTTCTTCATTGTTAGGCTCAAAATATAAATAGTGACCCTTGTATTACCACATCACAATACTTCCATTTATCACTATCCTGGGCAAGATCAATTCAGTCTTTACCATCCTTGCCAACTGAATGTTCCCGGTTCAGGTGATGGCATGAGTGTTTCTTCATGTTCCTCTATCAGTTTCATGTAGCCTAATCATCATGGTTATCCAAAAGTGGCAGAAAAGCAAGGGAAAAATAAGAATAAAGTATTTAAAAGCTACAAAATTAATGGCAAATGAAATGGCATACTGCGCGATTGTGTGTAATAACTGAACTAAAAGTTCCAGATGAGATTATTCTTCAGTTTGTATTTATTATGTGTTGTTTGTAGATTTGTATTATTATAAGTATATCTTAAGTACTCCATAGTAATCTGAGTCTTTTACATACATAATTTAATATCCAGATGGATAAACTGAGTAACCATTTGCTAGCTACACTTGTGTAATTTTTTACCGAGCATAGCAAGGGTGCCCACAGAGGGAGCCAGGAGGGCACTTCCCCCCTTCCACTGAGATTTCTGGAAAGAATACTTAACATCTCAAAATTAAATCCTTAGAATAAAATCCAGCCAAATCCATGATAAAGCAGATGTAGAAGGTATGGATGAAGGCAATTGGGTAATTTTGAATTTTCAAGGCATAATGGTTTACATATTCACTTAATATAATTCAAATTTTGAAATTGTAGCATGAAATCACAGATGAGAGGTGCCATGAAAGACAGCAGATTAAGTGCCTATGCAAATTATCCTAGTGTTGGAGATTTTTTCTGAGAATTCTCTTAACTGGGAGAAAGCAGCACCCCACTTTAAACACTGCTGCCCCCTGCCCCCCCTTCATCTTGTGAAAAGGTCTTGCAGGCGGTCTTGGAGCACAGTGTCTACTGTTGATTACGAGTGCTGATCATTGTGATTTTTGCATTGTGTTCTAAAACTGTTTATACATACCTAGGTATGTACCCAATACTAATGTACAGTATATAAACTATGTGACAAATGGAGGACCTATTGTAAAAGTGAAAAGGATGCTAAAGTCATTGCTCTAATAACATTAGGAGATGAATATTTTATACAGTGGATTTCAAAAATTAAATTTATATTTCTCTTTTAGTGTATGAGACTATGCTTCATATCCATATAATACTACAGGCAAAATTACTTTTTCGTAATTGTAATTTGAAGATTCTATGATATTAATGGAATGTTCCCCATAACAAATTTCAGAATTATGTCATCAAGAGGGTCATAAAATTGGAGAACCTTGGTTTCTAGGGGTTCTCTGGATAGTGAGGGAGGGGATTGTAACATCCTCTCGGTTAGCTCTTCTTAAAAGTACACACATTATAAATTTATAAAATGTCTCTTGTATTGAAGTACATTTTCCATTATTTTTCTTTTACTTATTCATATTTTGCAGCAACAACTGTGCCAGATGATTGGTTTGTGACAAGAAAAGTGTGGTTGGCTAAGAATGCAACAGGGGTAACTAAATTGGCACTCCCTGTACCATACGTAATCGTGATACACACAGCATTAGGAGAATGTTGCAATTTGAAAAGTTGCACGGAAGATTTCTTGTACATTCAGGACTTGCACATGGAGCACCCACGTGGCTGGGGTGATATAGGGTACAATTTCATGATCGGAGGCGATGCAAGAGTGTACGAAGGACAGGGATGGAATAATCAAGGTGCCCACACATATTCTTGGAATAACAAAAGTGTTGGTATAGCTTTTGCAGGAAACTACCTAACAATTGCCCCAAATAGAGCACAAGTGCTGGTGTTTATGAAGTTGCTTGAGGTTGGATTGCAACAGGGAAAGATTGCTGTTGATTACAAACTAATCGCTCACTGTCAGATTCCTGGACAAAATATTGCTGGAAGTCCAGGCTTGTATTTGTATGATCAAATACGTAACATGAAACACTGGGTTCCAGAACCTCGTACGTGTTTTCCAGATGTGAACAGGACTTATGTTACAAAATGTTGTACATAAATGTTTGTGTATCTTCATTACCCAAAATGTGCAATTTTTTTTCTTCGTATTAATACTTGATATATTTTTATTAATACACTTTTATATTCCATCTTCATGTTCGTGATTTTCTTCTTTTTCATTTTCATTAATTTTCTGCTTCTTTACTTTACTCCCTACAATAATGAAGAATCAATATGGGCCTCTCCGATGGCGCATTGGTTGTGTCATTACCTTGTAATCAAGAAGTCCCGAGTTTGATATCTGGTGGAGGCACATAGTGGTTCAGATCTCACTTTAAACTGTAGGTTCAGTCCCGATTTGCCTTTCTGTGCATAAAGTGGACTTAAAACAACAATTCAACTAGATAAGGATGAATGACTGATGAACGAATGAATTAATAGGCCAGTCATCAAGGGGGTCCAATAAGGGAAAAAAAGAGAAAGCTGGAACAAATTTTATTATCTTCCTAAAATGATTCTTAACAACATAGTAATTTTGCACCACAGTACTATCCCAGATTTGGCTGCCATCTTTGAAAATTGGTGCCCAAAATCATTTTTTGCAAATATGTCGCGTGGCAAGCATTTTATAGCAAGAGAGATTATGACAAAAAAATAATCTACATAAAAATGGCTCAAGGGGGGGGGGCATGGCCCTCTCCCCTGGGTACGGACCTGTGTGTGTGCATATAATCAGTGAGATAATCATTGTTCATTTTGTGCGTTTAATGTGTAATTTTAGACAATTTGCATTATTATATAATGTATGCACACCATAGTAGTAAGCTAAGCAACTATTAATGAAAACAGGCTTTGGGTTTCGTTTGTTTATCACGTAAATACATAACATAATGTCTAAACAAAGTGTAACAATGTAAATATTCTAAATGTGAATAAATATCTATATATGGAATTTAGCATGCTTATTTTATATCCAGATGTGTATTATTATAGATGTTACACATGGGTAGGTTGAGTGGCTGCTAACTGTGCTTAACCAGCTTGAGTGTTGACTGGGCACAGAACAATGTGTTGATTGTTATGTTTTATACATTGTGTTCTAATGTATTGACATATGTACAGGGTGTCCCAGTTAAAAGTAGACCATCTCCAATCAATAGATACATGCCAGGGATCATGAAAAGAAATGAAGTGTATGCACTGATGACCTTCATTATGTAGCACAGTTCACGTTACAATGGACTATTCCATTTTACTGGTGCAATATAGCAGTCATTTGCCTCATAAACAAATGTCTTTGAGCTGGGCTACTTTTAACTGGGACACCCAGTATTAAGTTGTACTGCATGTCCAGTGTAGTTATGTGACATATTGAAAACCTCTTACAAAATGAAATGGATGCTAAAATAAATAAAACATATTGCCCCCAAGTAGTCCAAGACCTTCACACATTTTGTTTTACTACTTTTGAAGTTCAAGAATTCAAATGAAATAATCGTCGGCCCCCATGGTGAAGTTATTAGCACATCGTGCTACTGTGTAAGGGATCCCGGGTTCAAATCCCAGCCTAGACATGGATGTTTGCAAGTATACGTTCATCAATTTCATCATATCATTACTCATCCCAGTCTTCACAAATCAGCTAAAAGTGGCACAAAAACAAAGTAATATAAAGCAAATCAATCAATCAATGAAATAAAATAATCAATAAAGGAGATACCTGCTCATGACACCATCAGAACAAAAGAAATCTGTATAAGTTTGTTGTAGGATTTGAAGAAACTCATATTAAAATTGTGATATGCATGATCTGTATCAAATATCTTTGAATTTAATTATGAAAAGGAATATTCACACATTCAAGCCCATGCCAGGATCTGAACAAGAAACTTTTCGTTGTGATGTCATCAGTCTACCGCCTAGTGGTAAGCACCAAATCTGGCTCAGAGTTCAAGTCCCACTCAGGCCATTCGCGAAGCTTTGGTCCACTTGTATACAGTCACAGACAATTTTGGATTGTTGTGAACCCATTGTAAGTAAATGGAATCATTACAACCCAGAAGTATCCATGACTGTACATGCAAAAAATAGTAAGAACATTGTTCATCAGCAGGCACATATCTAGAAATATATTTGGGGAGCGGAGAACCAAGTCTCTGAAGTAATAATAATAAGTGATTAAATTAAAATAATCACATTAAATTAATTACATTAAATATGCAAATTAAATAGTAATGTATTGTTATTTTTACGTGAATAGGTAAAAAGTCTGTATAAGAAGAGAGATATAATGGCACGTATTCATTATCTACCTTAGATGTAGTTAATATCGCAAAAAAATTGTGTAAAATAAACTGTCCTGGCTAGGAAATTAATGTCAAATAGATATAGAATCGAATATTTATTGAATAACAAAAAAGGATCCATTAGACAAAAAGTAAAGTTCCTGGTTAATATTTTATGTATTATATTACAAGTACAGTAGCAGTGTGCATAAATCTTCTTTAATACTGCCCTTCACAACCTTATAATGCTTGCCTTCGAATAAATTTGGTGGAAATGAATAACCTTAAAAAGTATATATTTTCATTATTTAATTTCAGTAGTTGGTAAGCCTTTGGGGGGGGGGGTCTGGACACTCCCTAAAGATGTCCTTGTTCATCAGCAATTCTGGGTTGTACTGCACATGTATTGCTTGGTAAATTGTCCATAACAATTTTCATTAATTTTTCTCATGAATTCATGTTTTTAAGGATTGGCTTTTTATGTATGGTGATGCTAAAGTTGTCAGCAGCTTGTTTGGCATTATGTTTCATTTCTTGACATTTGTATTGTGTAAAACAAATCCAATGAACATAATGATGGCCAATTAGCTTTGTAATACTTATACATTCCACTGTACAAGCCTCTTCTGTTCTGAGTAGTAATTGTTGCAGTTTAAAGTGGCACAGGGTTGCTGCTACATGACTTGCATAAACATTCAAGTACAATTCCTGGTTTTCAAGCTGAATTTTAACAATTTATTAGGTATGACGGATATATCAGTCATGCCCACTTGTTATCTACAATGGATTCAATGCTTATATCTGTCCTCGACATTATCTTCTTTGGTCCTCCTGTGTATGAATATTCTTCTTTTTATATTGAGTTAGTTAAAATTTCCACCATGAGATGTCACTCTTCAGAATCTCCAGAGTATTTAACTTGCCATAATCACATCAAGATGGAGACTGCTTCCACTTTGGCACTCTGCTAGCTGTGTTTATCTTTCACTTGGATATAATATAGTATATAATCTGTGCTTGAAGCTGCATGAACATTTTTCTTGATTGAGTGAATGAATTAGGTTCTTTATGTCGCTTTTGACTAATCGCAAGGATGAGGGACGATGATATAATGAAATTGATCAAGGGACACTTGCAAAGAATACACATGTCAAGCTGGGATTCAAACCCAGGGTTGCTGCTGTTTGAAGTCTTGCATTTTACAATGGCTCAAGGCAGCAAAAGGAGTCTTCTATCTACAGGGAGGTTATTTCAGTCGTTCACCGTCAGACCGTCGGCCGTCGAGCGCCTCCTTCATGCAACAGTTCCCGGCAAATTGACTTACAGGAAGCCCGTAACAGAAACCGCTTGCTTTGTAATGTTTCCACTTTTCACAATTACAGTTACAATTACAATTGAAATAAGCACGTACCTTGTCGCAAGGATGCTGGAAAAGGTGTATTCCCAAATACAAATATTCCTGGCACCTTATTTCTGACATCTAATCTTGGATTAGACATCGCTATCTTATCCTCAGTATGACAGAAATGGAAGAGAGCATCCCGGCAAATAAAGCAAACCGAAAGCGTAAAATGATATTTAAAAGTAATAATAATGATGATCACTAACCTCCTGTGTTATAAGAGATGTTTCAACAGCAATACAACACGTTTCTTAGGTTCAAGAGATCCTGTCTCTCGTAATTGCCTGACCACTTTTCTGCAAGAATTCGTTTTCACGTAATTATCGTACATAAAAACTCTTTGTTCAAGACTATATTTGTTTAGCGGCATAACTAATGAATGAATAACAATTAACACACAATAAAGCACTAGCACTGAATAAATGAATAAAACAGTATAAAAAACACGCGTACTGATAAACGCAAACAGAAGTGTGCATGAGGGTACGGTACACTCACTACGTCTGGTAGCCGACAGTGTTGCTAACCATTTTTCGGCAATGTCCCTACAACTGACCAAATGTCCCTACGCCAAGTAAAGCGACTAAAAAAAACAACACCTCATGAGCATGCAAAACAGAAGATAAAATATACACATTTACTTACCAAATCTTTCTGCTCGGTGCTTCCACAATTAATGAAGGAGCGAATTTACAATACAGGACCCCTCCCTGATTTTTGTAATATTTCGCATACTCACTAATTGAGGCCTCCTAATCACGAATTTGAAGTTAAAATTTGGGGGTCACGTGTAGAAATTGCAAAATAAGTGAAATTGAGTGGTCCGCGATCGGCACGATTGCTCATTGTTTACTGGAAGATTTTGTGTTTCCAATACTTAAAAACTAAATATACATTCCTGATATTACTACGACCCCAAATTTTAACTATGTTTGTCTATCCTATCCTAACCTAACCTTACCTGAATGGTTCGTGGGGCTATTCGTCAAACGTTTGTGGGGCTACCTGTGCATGGTTTTTCGACCCCAAATTTTTAACTATGTTTGCCTTGCCTAACCTAACTTAACCTAAACTTACCGAGAATGGTCAGTGGGGCTATACGTGAATAGTTTTGGGTTAATTGTGATTACGAACCGATAAAAAAAAATCTTATTTTCGTAGCACTTTAACGGCAAACGTTCATCATCGAAGACGCCATTTTCGTATTCTGCACTTTTACGATCGATGCACTATTACCAAACTTACCTGTAATCAAATCAGTCCACACTCCACATGTTCTTCTACATCGTGATTGTCGCTGTCACATGTAAGCACCTTCTTTCGGCAATATACCGAAATCCATAAGTTTATTAATTAGCCCACGGCCATCCTCCTGCACACTCCACCTAACAATCTGTACAACATTAACAACATTTTTACTGTTCTCTTCCGCCATTCTTACACGATCCATGCTCTCCAAGTATGAAATCAACAGTGTGGCAACGCTGTAGACAGCGTAACTAATTGCGAACGTCGTCAATTGTTCATATCAACAAATATGGCTACCATACTTGTATACTGAGAATCATTGCGAGAATGAAAAAGCTTATTTTACAACTTATACACGTTAATGACCCAATTTTTTTACCTCACCCCAACATGTTAACTTGAGATAAATCATCACGACTAATTATTTCGTGAGTATAAGACGTAGCATAGAAATTACAGAATGGTCCGGTATTGTAAATTCTTGCCTTAATGAATAATTAGAGTGTGCGGGACAGAATTTTTTGGGTCGGGACGAAAAAATTTGCTTTTCACTTTAAGTGATTGTTTTGGCATTTCTAGATTAAAAACTTACAATTTCCGATAAGTTACAGAAACTTACAATGCAGAAAACGTCGAAAATTAACGACTTCTTAAAGTGACCATTCGGTAGCTATTTCCCGACTGTTTGGGATCCCGAAAAGTCGGGAAGTCATTTCCCGAAGTCGGTATCGGGACGGGAATTTTTTTTCCCGATCCCGGTCCTGACTTTTCGGGATCCCGCACACCCCTAATGAATAACGTTGAGTCGTTTACTGTTGATTATGTTATTTGAAGTCATACATGCTGCTGCTGCCAAGAGATAGATGTTGGTTGGTGATGCTGTATTTCCTTCAGTCTTAAACAATTCTGGTCCCATTTTATTTATCTTTTTTTTTGTTTTTGTATCACTTAACATTGAAAATATTCTTTCCGTTTCCGCGTTAGAATGTGGCAATGTTAGCACTATTTTCGCGAGAGTGAAAATGTTTTCAAAAAATAACTTGCCTTGAAAGTTCTTGGTAACCGATAACATGTTTCAAAATTCTGATGGAGATTTGTTGGTTAGTTCTTTTTTCTCCTCCTCGCTAAAGTATCCAGATAAACTAATCCATTCATTCCAAACCGAGCACGAAGAAAGTGCAACTGACTGGCGAGTAAGCTTTGCACCTTTGCACAATAAAATGTTGTTTTCCAAGATTGAAAAAAGTCCCTACGTTTTCCCTTATTTGGTAAAATCTGTCCCTACGCGGGCGAAATATAGTGAAAGTCCCTATGCGTAGGGACATGTCCCTACGGTTGGCATCACTGGCGACAGGTGTCGCGTTTGTTCAGTATGAAGCGCCTTCTCGCGGCTGACAACTCCCCCGACCCCCGATAAGCTGCCGGCGCTGTCGCGACAACTGAGGATAAAGTAGCGATGTCTAATCTAGGTTTAGATGTCAGAAATAAGGTGCCAGAAATATTTGTATTTGGGAGGACACCTTTTCCAGCATCCTTGCGACAAGGTACGTGCTTATTTCAATTGTAATTGTAACTGTAATTGTGAAAAGTGGAAACATTACAAAGCAAGCGGTTTCTGTTACGGGCTTCCTGTAAGTCAATTTGCCGGGAACTGTTGCATGAAGGAGGCGCTCGACGGCCGACGGTCTGACGGTGAACGACTGAAATAACCTCCCTGTAGTTTGAGTATACAAGTTGCACTTTGAGAGTGATGAGCAACTATAATTTTTAAAATTACTCATTGCGGAAGAGATTCGGTATTTGAAAATTACCCACTTAAGCATAAATAATTGTTTAATAAATTTGTATGGGAATAATTTATAGGCTTTATCCCACCCCAGAAATGTTGAAAATGAACAGTTTACGTAGGAGTAAGTGATGATGGGCAATAATCTCCACCTAAATATCTAAAAATACGATCTCTCCCTTGTTTCATTGACTAATTAAGCAATCAAGTCACTTGAATTACACATAACAAAAACAGAAAATGGTCAATTAATGTGAGTGTTAATACCAACCATCAGTTCTAAAGTTGTAACTATTTGTCTTTTATACCAAAATGTTTTGCCTTCAAATTGGAAAGCAAAATGTAGACTACATTGAACGAGTGATTCCATATCAGATCATGAAGGTGCTATCGCAAATTTTGCTGGACCACATGACATGTCCAAAAATAAAATATTTTCCTTTTCTGTCGATTTGTTACAGTGTTAAAAGCTCACAAAGAAAGACTCAATTTGATAAAAAATTTGACCCAATTTTCAAACCACAGAAATTCAGAAACTAAAAATTAAGGATTCCTTTATTTGAAAGCTTGTTCAAAGTACTTCCAAAACCTTATTAAGGAACATATTTATAAATCCTTCAACTCGAAAAATAAAAATACAAAAATTTGATTTCTTTTCAAAATTATATATATGTATAGGTATATAGGATAAAAGTAAGGAGGGCCAAAAGGGCTAAATAAAAATCAAAGAAGGAGAAAGGAAACACTCACCGGACAGTGGAAAAATTCAAAATTTTCGCTAACTTATAGCATCGTCGGTGTGAGACGGAACCGGAAGTTGGGGCCCTGCAGAGTTGCCAGGTCCCCATCGAAGAAGAAGCGGTGCGTAGAACGAAAAAAGCACTGTTTCGTCAAAAACTGTGAGTGCGTGGGATGGTTTGGGAGGGATGGAATGGCTTGGGAGGGAAGGTGGAGTGAGGTGCGGTCATTACTGGGTGTCCTTGTTTAGGCCAGTTGGAGTGGTTGCACTCTTGGCCAATATATAGGCCCTCTCCCATCTTTTGCGAACAGAGGTGTTGGCTGGTTGGGGTAGGAGATGGATGATCTCTACCCGGAAGCAGTCGTTGAAACGGATGTTGTGGTGGTTGGTGTGGACGGCAACAGTGAAGTCCAGGTTGTGGGTGGAGGAGCGGTGGTTATTGATGCTGAGGTTGAGAGCCATTGATGTTTCCCCCAGGTATAAATCACCACAGATGTTGCAGGTGAGGATGTAGATCATGTTTGAGGCATGGCAGGTCCCTTTGGGATGGAGGGTAAATTTGCCAGTGGCCGTGTGCACCTGGAGGGTGTGAGAGGTAATGAGGATGTGGCAGGTTTTGCACCTAGGGTGGTTGCATTTGTGGGCAGGGGGGTGTTGGTTGTGTGGTGAAGGAGTGTTGTGGACCAGGATGTTTTGGAGGTTGGGGACGGGGGGCGTTTGAAAACTACTCTGGGCTTGTCAGGAAATATGTTTCTGGTTTCAGGATCACTGTGGAGAATGGGGAGAAAAGAGTGTAGTGTGTGCCTGATTTTGTTGAGGTGGGGATGATATTGGGTGATGAGTGCAGGTGGGTTGGTGGCAGGAGGTTTCTTGGTGGTAGTGGTGTGTGAGGCAGCTCGCGATATTTGTTTCGTGACCAGGACTGAGGGATATCCACAGTTGACCAAGGCTTGGTGTAGACTGACGTTATAATTGTGGCGGGAGGTGGGTGAAGTGTTCAGTCGCTATCCCCTGAGGGCCAGAGAGAATGGAATGGCTTTTTTGGTGTGGTATTGCATATGGTTGGTGGGTTTTATGTGGATAGAGGTAGTCAGGTGTCCTCCCTCAATGTGCACGTCCACATCCAGGAAGGTGATCTGGTTGGAGGAGTGCGTGCAGGTGAATTTTATGGAATGGAAGTGATTAAGCTGGTCCAGGAAAGCTGATAAGGAAGGTTCTCCATTTGTCCAGACCATGAATGTGTCATCGATGAAGCGGAGCCAGAGGAGGGGTTGGGTATCCAAGAACTCTTACTCACGTTTGCTCATGAAGAGGTTTGCATAGGATGTGGCCATTCTGGTGCCCATGGATGTACCTCGGATCTGTAGGAAATGTTGGTTTTCGAAGGTGAAATTGTTACATGTTACAAGGTGGGCTAAGTGGGTCAGGAAGTTAGTGCTGGGGTTGTGAGGTTTAGATCTGCTATTGAGTTAGAATTCTGGAGCGGAGGCCATGGGTGTGGGGTATGTTGGTGTAGAGGGAAGTGACGTCGATGGTGGCAAGGATGGTGTTTGGTGGCAATGGTGGAAGGGTGCTGATTTTATGGAGGAAGTGGTTGGTGTCATGGAGGTAGGAGGGCAGAGCTTTCATAAGAGGCTGGAGATGGGAGTCAACAAAGGCTGAGATTCTTTCTGTGGACGAGTTGTAGCTGGACACAATGGGTCTATTAGGGTTGCCAGGTATGCGGATTTTGGGCAATAGATAGAAGGTGGGGGTACGGGGATTCTCAGGAATTAACATGGCTGTGGTGGGAGCTGTCAAGCCTTCAAGCAGGCCGCAGGTGTGGATGAAGACCTGAATTTTTTGAGGTGTTCGGAGGATAGGTCAACTGTGGTGGATTTGTAGGTGGCGGGTGACTTCCGCCAGGTAATCTTGAGAGTTCAAGACCACTGTGGTGAACCCCTTGTCAGCTGGGAGGATTTTGATGTTGTGGTTGTTGCGGAGATCTCAGAGAGCTTTTTGTTGGGAAGGGTTGAGGTTAGGTTGGTTCTGGAGGATATATGAGCTGTCAGAGGTGGTGGAAATGATGGCAGTAATGTACCTTTCCAAGGGGTGGTTGGTGGACAGGGGGGAGGAACTTGGGAGGAGAGGGGGCTAAATTGAAGGAGGTTTGGGTGGGTTTCATTTGTAGCAGTTTGGAGTGAGGGGTTTTTGGCCCAGAAATGTTTCCATTGGAGGTTGCGAGCAAAAGTGTGTATGTCAAAAATCAGGCAGAATTGGTTTTAATATATATACAGCGTGTTTGAAAAAGAACTCCCTAGTTTTAATGTGTCCTAGAATCTGTACAAAGTGACATACAGTATTCTAGTTTGTGGTGTTTGATTCATAAACTCTCCAAGTTTGGCACCCTTGCAGTTGGTAGGTCTGCTTGACCTTGAGACGGCACCAGTGCTGTGTTTTTTCCTTTGTTCCCTCAGTTCAGTTCCGGCGTTCGTGTAGTGCAGAGCAACTCAGCAACAATGTGTACTCCGCAACAGAAAGTGCAGTGTGTTATTTGGTTTGTGAAAACTGAGTCAGTTATAACAGTGCAACGTAATTTTAGACGTCAGTGTGGTGGTGAACCACCTACAGCAAAAACTATCCGTCATTGGCTAAAGTCTTTCAAGAAAACCGGTAGTGTTTTAAAAGGTAAGTCACCAGGTAGACCAAGAACTTCCGAAGATGTTGTTGAACAGATCCGTGTTTCGTGTGTTCGGAGCCCGAAGAAGTCATTGGCCAGATGTAGTCTACAATTAGGAGTGCCTAAAGGTACAGTGTATGATGTTGTTCGTAAAAGACTAAAGTTGCGTGCCTACAAATTGCAACTGTTACATGAAGTGAAATCTACTGATAAAATACAAAGGTATGAGTTTGCTGTTGACTTTTCTGGTGCAGTTTGATGGAAGATCGTGTGGTTGGTCCTTTCATTTTTGTAGAAAAAACAATAAACGGGGATGTTTACCATGACATGTTGACAGAGTACGTCTTTCCCCAAATGGACGATATTGAGGCGGAAAAGGGGCTTATGTTTTTCCAACAAGATGGCGCCCCACCTCATTACATTAAACAGGTGTGTGCGGTTCTTAACACTCGCTTTCCAGGAAGGTGGATAGGCAGGGCTGGCCCAATACCTTGGGACCCCACTGGACTTTTTCTTTTTAGGCCACATAAAAAATGTTGTGTACAGTGCTAGGATCAGAGACATCAATCATTTACGGGAAAGAATCGTCGCTGCAGTTGGGACAGTTACACCTGAAATGTTGGTGAATACGTGGCTAGAAGTGGAATATCGTCTCGACGTGTGCAGGGCAACAAATGGATCCCACGTTGAGGTGTCCTAACATTGAACAAAACTTGAAGGAATCCTCTTTCTTGATATGTACTCATTGATGTAAGTTTTCATTACTTTCCCTATTAAATTTATACTTAAAACTAGGGAGTTCTTTTTCAAACACCCTGTATATAGAATAAAAGGAAGGAGGGCCACAAGGGCTAAATAAAAAGTGAAAGAGGAGAGAGGAAACACTCACCAGACACAGAAAAAAATTCAAATTTTCGTGATGGTATGTCACATCTTCAGGAGTAGAGAGACATTGTAGTACTTGGTGAGAAGAAGGAAGAGTAAGCATGACCTGCAGTGTTGCCAGGTCCCGAAAAAAAAGTGTTGACAGTGCCACAAAAAAAAATTATATAGATGGTTCTTTCGCCAGGCTTGTCGAAAACTGTGAGTGGTGGGGGTGAGGATAGGGGATGAGGGGCATTACTGGGTGGCCTTGTTCAGGCCTCGGGGTGTGGTTGTATTCATGGTCGATATGTAGGCCCTCTCCCATCTGCTACGTATTGAGGTGTTGGTGGATTGGGGCAAGGAGTGGCGATCACTACCTGGAAGCAGTCATTAAAAGGAATATTGTGGTGATTGGTGTGAATGGCAACAGCAAAGTCCAGCTTTTGGGTAGAGGAGCGGTGGTTGTTGATGCGGAGGTTCAGGGCTGTGGATGTTTCCCCCAGGTAGAAGCTCCCACAGATGTTGCACGTGAGGATATAAATTAGGTTAGAGCTGTAGCAGGTTCCTTTGGGGTAGAGGGTGAATTTGCCGGTGGCAGTGTGGATCTGGAAGGTGCGGGAAGTGACAAATATGGGGCAGGTTTTGCACTTGGGTGGTTGCATTTGTGGGCAGGTGCGAGTTGATTGTGAGTAGGTGGATTGTGGTGGACCAGAATGTTTTGGAGATTGAGAGGGTGTTTGAAAACAACTCTGGGCTTGTCGGGGAAGATATTTCTGGTGTCAGGATCACTGTGCAGGATGGGAAGGAGGGAACGTAGAGTGTGTCTGATTTTGTTGAGGTGGGGGTGATATTGGGTGACACTGCAGGACACTTCTTCTCACCAAGTACTACAACGTCTCTCTACTCCTGAAGATGTGACATACCATCACGAAAATTTGATTTTTTTCCTGTGTCCGGTGAGTGTTTCCTCTCTCCTCTTTTACTTTTTATATATATTAAAAAAGGTAAAAACAACAGGACATGAGTTTTGATTTGATAATAGAATATGGAAGCTGGACTAACTATTAGCAATGAATTCCATTTCTGCACTAACTTCTAACGTAATGTAGAAAATTCTTTGTAAAAAAATTAAAAATCCATTTTGACCTTTTTTTTAGAAATTGTTTTTTCAAAAGCAACCATCTCAAAATTTCTGAAAATTGTACAATATAGCTATTGGTTACTGTACTTGCAGAAGGTGCAATCAGACTGTGTAATATTTTTGTGTGTAACCCGCAAGAAATCTTTTAACGTCCTCTATATTCCATAACACTGTTTTTAACTGCTGCTTATCAGGAAACCTGTTGAGCATCAGAGATTATGCCCTGGAATATTTTGGAATATGGAGGACATTATTAAAAGATTTCTCCCCAGTTAAACACAATTTTTTTTGCCCTGTCTGATTGTATCTCCTGCGAGTACAGTAACCAAAGACTATATATATTGTACAATTTTCAGAAATTTTGGGATGGGCGTTTCTCATAGGGTGACCAGACGTCCTCTTTTATCCGGACATGTCCTCCTTTTTAGGTATCTGTCCGGCGTCCGGGCGGATTTTTTAGAAATCGGTAAATGTCCTCCTTTTTTGGGAAGAGTATAGCACTGACCATAGTAAATGTGCTGCATACAGAATGCTTCATTTGGGGCACATTAAATATTCGAGCAATGCTCACCTAGCATCTGGGAGCTCAATAAGATCACTTTCCCGACTGAGTCATTATTAGGGCGCGTATTTAAGGCACTGAAAACCTCTGAAATAGGCAGTCAAGTAGGCACCAAAATGATGAAAATAGGCACTTAAAAAGCCCCATAAACTAAGAAAAGGCACGAAAATAGGCACTTAAAAGGCACCCTAAAATTAAAAAAAGACATTAAAATAGGCAATGGATGTGAACTTCTTTAAATTTTCTTCTTACAATGCACAGTTATACTGCATTAACACTTCAGTTAATACATAAAAGTGAGCTAGCGATTAACATATTATAATACTCTTTTGATCGAAATTCACATTAGCGGGGAATCGTCTGTTAAAGTAATTCTCACAAAAACAGCTTGTGCCCTAACTATTCGATGCTGCGAATTTGAACAAATGATGAAAAAACAATTTGCACCATTGTAACAAAAAAAAATATTTAAAACAATGTTACAATTCAGACCATCTGGCGAATTCCAGATTTCAGTCAGTACAACATCAACAAATCCTTACATCTTTCAATATAGGGAAAGCCAAATGCACGTAAGAAAAAGCTGAAGTATGCAAAAATTGCAGAATATCCATTTTTTGGCACGATTAAGCAAAATAGGCACTATAAAAATGTGTTTTCGGAATAGAACCTCCATGAAACGAACTTTAAAGTTTAAACATGAAAGCCTATGGTTTACTACAAAGGAATAAAAAAGGCAAATCGGCAAATTGCCGCACATTTTATTAAGCGCTGAGACTGCTGGAACGCATGTAGTCAGTGCAGTTCCTTTTCGATTGATTGATTTGGTTTATTTTACTTAGCTTTTCTGCCACTTTTGGCTAATCGCGAAGATGTGTATGAGCGATGATATGATGATTTTGATGAAGGACACCCATGCCCAGGCCGGGGTTCGAAACCGAGGCTTATGGCGTTGTGCTAACCACTCCACCACAGAGGTCGGCCAGTTCCTTTTCGAGTAATACATATGCGATACAGAAATGCGTAGGGAGAATTTTGATTATTAAGTAATATTTACTTTCATGAATTAACGAAGCGAAAGTGAAAATTCGACAATGATCTTGCAAGAAAATATTCAGTTTTAAAGGATGGAAGAAACTAATATGGGGTAAAGTGTAAGGTGGTTGCCACTTTTCCCTGCTGTTGAAAGAGTGCTAGAAATGTTCGTGGCATTGAAATCATATTTCTCTACCCAATCTAAACTACCTAAAATTTTAATTTGGCTTTGCGAAATAAGTTAAGCGAATCTTACTTGTTACATTTGCATTCACTTGTGGAGATATTTCAGTCTAATATCCAATAATTAGAAAAGGAGTAAAATTCTGTGCTTCATATTGTAGATATTCTTTGTCATTTGTTAAATAACAGATTAGGAGATTGCTTTCTTTGCTTAAAGGTAAGATGAAGTTATTGAAAGAGATCTTCTGAAAAGCATCTGTGAGCGAAATGTTGGTCAGATTTTTGTATATTCATTAAATTATGAGTAATGGCAAATGTGTAGCCATTTTTTGCGGTGTCCTCTTTTTTATGACTTTGTCCTCCTTTTTCGCCTGCTCTGTCCTCTTTTTTGAATGTGTGTGTCTGGTCATCCTAGTTTCTCAGAACATGATTTCTAAAAAAAAAAGGTTAAAATGGATTTTTAATATTTTTTTCACTATCTACATAATGTTAGTGCAGAAATGGCATTATTGATAGCTAGTTGAGCTTGCATATTCTATTATTCCAGCATAATTCATGTCCTGTGGTTCTTCACCTTTTCGAAATAAAATTTAGAATTTTAAAAATTGAAAATCAAACAACGTACTTTGAAGAAGCTTGCAAATAAAGGAAGCCATAGTTTCTACCATTTTTGGTTCCTAAAATTGCATAATTTTCCTTGCACATATTTTTTTTTTATCTGATAGTGTCTTTCTTTGTGAGCTTGTAGCACTGTAACAAATCAACAGAAAAGGAAAATATTTTATTTTTGAACATGTGTCATGTGATCCTTTAATTTTTTTCAGCTGATTTTATAATTCTAAGGTGACACATTTGAGATTAAATGTATACATACACATTACGTAGAAATTTAAGTGAACATTGCAGGTTTGACCAGGATTCAAACCCAGGGTTCTGGCATACTGTGTATGTGTGGGAGAGACTAAAGTGTAAATCACCAACCCTGAGACCTTCTGGAAACAAACCGTCTCATCGATTTGATGTATCACTCTGCGTCAGCTGATTCATTACCACCGACTACCGCAATCATCTGCTGTTACACTCGCAGTTTGCCGCACCTATTCATTTTATATAAGAGCCAAAATGGATGTCTAACAGAAATATTGTTGAATTAAAAATTTTCAAATCTTATTTTCTACTGTTTTATAATAACCTGTCCCATGTGTATATTTACTAACAAAATCATAGTATGCTAAATTTTCCTTTGTTGTCAGAGACAAAGCTAAGGCAATCGTAAGCATATTTAAACTATACTTTATTTCAGTATTTCACTCACACCAAAACATTTCTCAATATTGTTGATGTGCAGAGTATTGTATTCTGGTGGCAGAACAAAAAGATCGCCACTTTTTCAATCAGACTCAAATCAAAGGCATATAAAAGCATAAAATGAAAATTTGTTATTTACTTATGTACAGTGAGTATATACTTGTCAAAGACAATGTTGCGGTGGCAACTGCCCCCATCTTCAGGTCAAGAAGTCAGCTTTATGGAAATCCACAAAGCTTCGTCATTTGGAAAAGATATGTTTTTACATGGACAGGTTGAATGCTAGGAAAACAAATGACTAAAACAGGACCATTCCCACATATTAAAATCCCTTAAAACTCATATAAAAACTGTTAAAACCCATGTTACTATCCGATCACAATTCACATATATGCTTATTTAGTACTTCTTACATATAAAATTTTACTGAATTTGAAAAATGTGTTAATTTTTTTAACTTAAGGCAAGCAACCTTACCACACTATCAGAGCATTGCAAGTGTTAGATAGGGCTACATTCTGATTTGGGCACCGTGGAAAAATATTGAAACACTATAAGGGTGCCGTGAAACGAAAAAGGTTTGGGAACCCCTTTTCTAGATGATGGTTCAACAGCAATAATAATCCTTCAATGAAGCTAGAGGGTAAAACTGCATTTGGAATTAAATATGGTCATTTTTCACACCACATCCAGTGGCATTTCATCTCATTACCATTCAAGCCTCCCAGATGGCACAAGGCATCCCAGGTTCGATACCCATTGGAGGCACCTAGTGGTTTATGTCCAGTCCCGATTAGCCTTACTGTGCATAAAGGACTTAAAATATCAACACCAATCTCATTACCATTCATTCTCATCCTCGGAATGAGCAAACAAAAATGGCAGAAATATGAATATCTTTACCTTTGCTAAATAACAAAGGTACAGATAGATAAATAAAACACATGAGGATGACTCAAGCTATGGCAAGAAGGCCAAATATGTCCCATCATGATTTTTAGTACTTATAAGGGCCTGATTTTGTTTCAAGGTAAATTTTTAGTGTAAGTATAATGTACTGCACCCTATCACTCAAGCAGTTATTGCCCTGTATATATAATAGTTTGGGAACACTGATTTAAATCTGTACCCATGGTCAAAACAGAGCAAGGTGCATTGTAAATATTATTGTCATAGCTGTGGTTACATATGAAAAGAACTGCATGCACTTTAGTCATTCCAATATTTTCTCCAAATTTCATACTTTAATTTGTTCATTGCAGTAACAACCGTACCAAAAGACTGGTTCATGACACGAAAATTGTGGCTAGCAAAAAATGCTACGGAGACAAATAAATTGAAGCTCCCCATACCGTACGTGATGGTACACCACACGGCGACTGAAGAATGCTGCAATGTACAAGACTGCATCAAACTCTTCGTCTACATCCAGAACCTGCACATGGGAAATCAACGGAATTGGAGTGACATCGGATACAATTTCATGATTGGAGGTGATGCACGGGTGTATGAAGGACGAGGTTGGGACAACATAGGAGCGCACACAAGAAGCTGGAATTTAAAAAGTATTGGGATTGGCTTTGCTGGCAATTACTTAATGATCTCCCCTAACAGGGCACAAATGTTGGTCTTCAATAAGTTGATTGATGATGGTGTTCGCAAAGGAAAACTTGATGTCAACTACACTATACTTGGCCATTGCCAAGTAAATAATAATGATCCATATGGAAGTCCAGGGTTGTATTTATATAATAGCATTAGCAAAATGGATCAATGGCTTCCTGAACCTCGGACATGTTTTCAAAATATAACTCTTTCTCAAAGGAACGAAATCACTGTTAAAAAAAGCTGCACTTGACGGTTTTAAAAATAGAAACATTTCAATGTATTAAAAACATTTTGATTATAATGGACATTATAATTAATAGTATTTTGCATTTACAAATGTAATTTTGGTCTAAATAATTAAATAAAAGTCCTCAGAAAAAAATATGATTTATTGTGTTTACAGTGTCAACAAAAAATTTCAACACGAACAGGATGTTAAGCCATTTCAATGCTGAAAATATATACTTTGAGGACAAAATTAAGATGATGTAGGCTAGAGATAATTGCTCTATGTAAAGAGGACAAGGGGCCTCCCTTATAGTGCAGTGGCAACGTTGTCACCTTTTAATTTGAGGAGTCTCAGGTTCGATACATTGTGGAGGCAGATATTGGTTCAGATCCCACTTTAAACTGCGGGTCCAGTTCTGATTATCCTTTCTGTGGATAAAGTGGACTTAAAAGCAAACTCAAACTCTAAAGGGAACAAGGTCTCTTATGTATTCTTTTGTTGTATTAAAGATTCTTTGTAATGGTCAGTGTTTATTACAATTTTTTTAGTAAATACGGTAATTTCTTTTAACTGAGTGTGGTACAATATGTGGTTTGCAGGGTGTTGATGCATTCTCATATTTAAACCAGAAGTGGTCAACACTTAGCTAGAACGAATGTTTAGGTTCTTTTCACTGATTTTTGGTCCTTTGGATATTCTGCCTCCCCCACCCAGCTGGAAATGTCTATTGGTTCCAATTGAAATTTCAATTTGTTTGAATATGTTTCAACTGGAATGAATTGGATTCAATTGGATGCTCGTTAAAGGTATCAGAATGAATTGTATCCAATCTGAATCTCTACTAAATCAAATGGAAATGCAAGCCAATTTCCAAATCATGAATTGTATTGAATTGTTTGTATTTATTGGAACCAATTGTTTTCAATTATAAAATCAATTGGAAATTTCATAACTACTGTACAAATTCTACTATTTTCAGCAATCTTATACTGTGAACTGAAATGTGCTGAAACCCAATTGTAGGCCTACTGTACTGGAAAAATAATGTTTGCTACAGCTCACCTGTCTACGAAGGTACTCTTTGTACAGTGGAATGCACAAGTATTGCTTGGCAAAGTATCCATGACTATTTTTATTCATTTTCTCTTGCATCCTACATGATTTAAGAACTAGCTTTTCTGGATGCTGAATGCAGAGTTGAGAGCAGCATTTTTGGAATTTTTTTTGCAATTCTTGAAGTTTTCATTGTTTAAAACAGTGTGAATCAACTTGGTGATGGTACTTTGGAATAACTATGCATAACATTCTACAAATCCATGTAATCACAGCCATGATAATTCAGCTAATAGTTGTGTACTTACTGTGATTCTTCTTCAATTGAGACATTTCATCACCATGAATTAATGAATTCATCTATGCACACTGTTACAATATCAACAAGAAGAAAACATCACAGTCATACATAGAGTTCAACTGTCAGTTAATAGACAAATTTACTTGAATTTTCTATTTTGCTTATGAATAATTATCTACTTACCTACATTTCCTTGACAGACCAGAGTATTTAAATATTAATATATTTGTATTTTTATTATTTTATTTTGCTGCTCTGCCTGTTCAGGAAAATAAAAACTTTGAGGGTGAATGATGATTGTATTAAATTGATGAAGGCACACTCAAACAAAATCACTTGCCCACACCGGGACTCAAACTTGGAGCCATCTGTGATGAGATGGTAAGTAGGGAAAATGCTTTATCCACATCTCCAACAGTTGGAGATTGAGCAACATGGTACAGATTCTGTTGATGACAAGAGTAATCTCTAGATCAGGGTTGTTAAAGGTATAAGAACCCATAAATTCTAATGAGTTCTATTGGGTTCCATTGCAGGACCGAAATCTTTTTTCTCGCACAATTTAAATTTGGTCAAAATTGCATATTGTTTCACTGAAAAAAGGTTCCTGAACAGTATTGAAATTCAGTCCGAAAAAAGGTTCATGGACCGAATTGAAATACTTTACAGATGAAAACGTTCTTTACGATTCAGAACCCATTTACGCTTGCTGATTTTCTCTCCTGGACTGGAATTGAATTTATTTAAAATTCCTAGACCATTGACAATACTGCTCTAGATATCTTCAGCTATCTAGGTCACCAGAAATAATGCTACTTTACTTCTTCATTTGTGGTTTACTGAAGTCATGAAAATTCAGCAGGGCAATAAAAAATAAAGTAATTGCTGGTATAATTGTTAACGTTGTTTCGTGTTTGTTCTAGTAACATTTGATTTGTAAATTTATTACTGAACAGTGTTGTTAATAAATAACCCCCACTAAGGTTGTAATCATAATTAGAAGTAATATTGTGTAATCATGGAAGATTATTATTTTTTCTATTCATGGAAATGATCTATCTTGTAATCAGAGTTGGTTTCATGTTGCCATTTTTTAGGAAGGATACCCTTATTTTTCAATCTTAAATCATTTTGACGCTGTGAGCACCCTCAAAGACAGAGTGGACATTACTGATGTCAGATCACCGAGTTGCGTATAAAAGTGCTTAGATTCTGCAGGGGGTGGAGAGGGTCATCAAAATTTTCTAAGATAAAGATACACATGTATAAATTTTCATGGAAAGCTATGGAGACTTCTGCTCGCTTCTACATTCAAACTTATATGAATTCTAATTCACAGTTAATACAGTTTTCGGTGCTCCCTCTCCACATTTCTTGAACAGTCATTTTTCACATGCACTCACATCCACACCTAGAATTCTTGCACTTGCATCTTGTTTTGAATGATGTAACATCCTAATTTTCTTTATATTACCTTGCCACTATAGAACATTCTATGTACTCATGTGTTTTTTTCAAATCATTTAGTTTTCCTTTTATGTAGATTTTATATAGTTTTCTTTACTATATAGGGCATCATATTATTCGTATTAATATTGTTGTAAATGAAACATTGTATGGCTTAATTGTAATCTTCAGTCCTAGTGCTCTTTCTCTTTTCCCACATTCCTTGAACAGTCAGTTCCATATGCACTATTAAGATAAATAATAATAACAACAATAACACAGTAGTTGTGAGGAATACTGAGCTTGTAGCGATAGATTCACTCTGTAAAACTATTACCTAAAAATGAATCCAATAGCCCTTATTTAAAAGAACTTTTCATTGCTGGAAGCACTTGAACTCTGCTGTTAACTTAAGTATGTATTCATTGCAGAGGAATTTTTACAGCTTGTAAGACTTGCAGAAGCAAAATCCATGGCCAACAACTGTTAGTGGTATGTTTAGAACGGCCAGGGTGAACTCTTAATTTCTGCATGGTTCATTTAGCTATAGAGTCACAAGTTTGATGGCCTCACCTTCACCATTAGAGGGACTTACAGGAACTGCATTATGTACAGCATGTTTCTAAAGTAATGATTCATATTGATGGTACAGCAGACATTATCCTTTGCTTTGTTAATGCTTTACTTTCATTGCATCAAAATTGTGAATGTTCTTAGTGATGAACAATTTACCTGTTAGCTAATTTGACACCAGCTATACATAGAAGCACGTACATAGACTTTGACACAGATATTTTAAAAGATTGCATTGTATGTTCCCAAGAACATTCTTCAAATTCTTGACAAAGCCAGTTTTCTTCTTATGGAGGATTTTCTCCTAGTTTTCAGCTACCCCTAGTGTGAACAATTTCATTTATTATTTACCTGCCTTTCCCATGCATTTTCAAAAAAGAAATCCACATTATTTTTAGGACTGAACTGATACCAGGGGTATCGGTAAGTATTGGTTGATATATTTTTGCACCAATACTAGCCGATGCCGTTGTTTTTGATTCGCTAGAAGCACGGCCAAAACCAAAATTTGTTCTCTTTCAAAGGTTCGTTCACCTTTTCCAACTTACCTTTAGTGTTGAAAAAAATATATATATATATAGTTGTGCATTTGCTAAATGAACCTGTACTCAAATTTCCATGAACAGCAAGTGCATAATACAAAGATCTGTATGCAGATAAGACTCACGGTCAAGTAACTTGCAAAATCAAGCGTAACGTAAAATTATCTCCACAGGAGTTCACTGCATCTGTTTAGTTCTCTTCGAAGTCTACCAGGCTTTGTTTGTACAGATGCGGTCTCATGTAACAATAACCCCAATGAGATCCCGAAAGCCAACGATGCAGCTGTGAGTAATCCTTCCACTTTCGTTTGTGTTTGTGGACATCTCTCTCTTTACAGACCTCCCGCAGTCAAAAAGGTCATCGCCCATGAAAGTGATGGACGTGTCTCAGACATAGTACAAAACATATTCCAGGAAATTCAAATACCTGGGCTAATCCCCCTTCTTCTTTCCAACCTTGGACTTTTGTTTGTCCCGACTTGGATAATTGGGTTTCAACAGGCGTGTTTCGGCACAAGGAATGCGACAAGGGAATAAATTTCTTAGAACAACAGTTGATGGCAGTTTCTTTCTGGAAAGTGAAGTGATGGGTTTGGATTTTCCTCCATGCCAAGGGATAGATAATCCACAACAATAAGTTCATAAATTGATGTAAATATTGTGTACATAGATGCTCATACTTTCATGTAGGGATGTGCCGAAGCCAATTACAGATGTATGAAAATCGGCCAAAATTGACATATCGGCATCGGAATCGGCAAAAATCCGATATTTAAACCGGTACAGATTATACTAGAGTTTTACCTTCTAATAAGTTTTATATTCTAGTTTTCTAAGATTTATTGAAAATTTGTTTATGATTCGTCATTATTGTAGAGCTTTTGTAATAAAATTATTGCGAGCATACCTGCTGCATCAGTATTCAGTGATTGAGTGTTCAGTGTTGCTGAACAGATTTGCGATAAGAGAAGAAGTAGGTTACTTCCTGAAGTGCTTCCAAATCTCATATTTCTGAAGTTGAATCTAGCAGAACATGGAATTCATTTTGCATTTCAAAGAACTGCTTGTGTACTAATGTTAAATCTCTAGGTTCACATAACGTTTTGTAGATGCAAATGTACATTCACATCTCTTGAGAATATATATATGTATATACATATGCTATGCAATAGAAATGTACATAGCAAATTTATTTTGTCATGCAGAAAATAACATCCTATTTCTGTTTAATAATCTTATGTATCGGAATCGGTTAAATATCGGCATCAGTATCGGTTCCAAAAATTATCGGTGAGTACATCGGCATTGGTAAATTTTCAGCTTCGTCACATCCCTACTTTCATGTATTCTTTTTTTCTCTTCTCTCTTATTTATTCACAGTGTATTGTGTTCAATATAATTGGGAAATATATCCTGTCCTGAACAAATAAATAATAATAATTTATTATTAGAAATAATTTGCCGAAAGTATATATATATATCAAAAGCAAAGTCACATCAGAATATCACTATACTGAAGTCAATTGCCTGATATAGAAGCAAGAGACTGGTAAGTTTTCATTCTCTGCTCAAATTTCGTTTACTAATTTTTATTCTCTTTGATAAAGAGCAAAAGAAAGACAAGATTGGTTTTACATTACAGCTTTACTGTTAGTTTTAGTGTCCGGGGCTGGTAAATTGCCAATTATTCTTGTGTTCACCGATGATATAATGTTAGTTTGGGAAGAATAATCCCCAGGCGCGGTTGGCTGTATAGCGCAAATGTGCAGTGAACCCCCTGTAATATACAAAATAAACAATAACTGAGATGTTCATAAGCGTAGAGTGGCAAATTCTCTTAGTGAGAAGAAGAAACCACGGGCCAGAGCCACTCAGCTCCCCTCTAGTTCCGTTTCGTGCAAAGTCTGCGCTGAACCTCCGCAAGGCAACCCCTACCATGCTAAAAGCTTAGGATGGCTAGCATAATAAAAATAAAATGGCTATATACAGTGCAGAAAATTTCAAAATATTGTACAATAGACAGCCACTGACGTGAAAGAGCATTGGTCAGTGAGTTACGATGTTTAAAGATACAGGAATTGATTTGAAGTGTATATAGGGTACAGGTATATAAGTGTTGCAACAAATTTTTAATTCCACAAATTCAGAATGTTTCCATCATCATTTAAGAACAGGACAATGTGTCAACCACTGGTCTCGGCAGGTCAGAGCATGTTTAAACCAACATTTCCCGGGATGTTGGATTGGATGTGGCATTCTGATTGAATGGGCACCCAGTTCCCCTGATATTACTCCATATGAGTTCTTTCTGTAAGGCTTCATCAAGGACACCATATACAAGACAAAGGTGGTGTCAACAATGGACACTTGAACATGCATTGCTGAAGCATTTCAACAGGTAACACAAGACATCTTGCAGCATACATAGGTAGAACTAGATTATTGACTAACTATCGTCCCTGCATCCAACAGAGGGCATATGGAGGTCTACAGACCATGTTATATATAACTTCTACAGTTGGTATACACTGTAGAAATATAACTTCTTGATTCTTTCTTGTAGTTTTATTTCTATTACAATCAAAATTTGTATACTTCATTTGTGGACACCCTGTATTGAGAAATAATACAAGGAGTTAGCTTTCAGTAGTCTGAAGGTAGTACAATTTACATACACGTAATATTAATAATAATTACTGTATGTATTTCTTCTTTCTAATGGTAAACTGGTTTAGTTACATTATTATGTGTACTGATTATGGTAACTCCTAAAATACAATTTTACATTAATTACAAGTATTTTTTTGTTTCAATTTTTTAAAATTACATATCAAAATATATCTGTGCATTTTCTTTCTTGAGAATATGAATAAAATTGAAGAACTCTTCCTTTAAATATGACCATGTTACAGAGTTTATATTTTTATTTGCATTTCCTAAAGAAAGTTACCATATTTCTTGGAATCCAAGACACCATTTAATATAACATGCACCTTATTTATTGCTTCATCTTTTGAGAAAAAAAGAACTTCCAATTTAAGGTGCACAGGTATATGTACATATGGTACTTTTTCAGAGAATACTGTAGTAAAGAACCACTGTTGTTTACTTCCCCAACGACACTTCACTTACAGTAAATCTTTGACCAGCTTGACAGTTGCCAAATTCATCAGCACACAAAATAAATTTATGTTTAAATACTGCATCATATGAGTGACGCTTCTGTTTGTCCATTTTTAATGCTTGTTTACTGTGCACTTTACAAAAGCCGGCTCAACTAACTTACTGCAAAGAGCACAAGAATAAACTATTTGTTTGTTTTCCGTGCATACTTCACTGCTAAAAATGGACTGACTCCTTGTTGTGAAATGTTTATTCTTTTGACAACAAATTTAGGGGAAAAACATTTTGTTAAGGGTGATTTTTACCAATATCGGTATTTCACTAAAACATAGAGGAAAAAAACTTGTATATTGAAATTGACATATACTCAAAGCCAAGTATGAGGCCTCCATGATGATATGGTGATAAAACGTTGTCGTCTTGTAATCAAGGTGTCCCGGGTTTGATACCTGGTGGAGGCACATGACACAGTGGTTTGGATCCCACTTTAAAATATAGGTCCAGTCCCAACTAGCCTTTTCTAGGCATAAATTGGACTTAAAACAACGATTCATTTGGATCCGAGTGAATCTAAATTTTCAACATAAAAAAAAAGCATCTTGGGTTTGAAGAAATATGTTATTTCTCTCAGGACATGTGTTTTCTAATTTTACCAAATGTTTGCAGTGTAATGATAAATAATAATAAAAATTTGTTCCACTTTCTTTCCAGCAACAGAAGTACCTGAAGACTGGTTCGTGACACGGAAACTATGGTTGGCTGATGACCCCACGGAAAGCTACAATCTGTCGCACCCTGTACCTTATGTGATCATGCACCACACAGCATCTGAGGAATGTTGTAGTTTAAAAAAGTGCACAGAATTATTCAAATACATCCAAAGGGACCACATGAGTCTGCAATATAGTGACATTGCATATAATTTCATGATCGGAGGAGACGGTCGAGTGTATGAGGGAACAGGATGGAACAGAATTGGCACTCACTCATTTCGCTATAACAATGTGAGCATCGGAGTTGCATTTACTGGAAACTTCCTAACAACCAATCCAAATCCAGCTCAACTCAAAGTGTTTAAAATGTTGGTGGAAGGAGGAGTCCAAAAGACCAAGATAGGTCTTAACTACACACTGATTGCTCAATGCCAGCTTCCAGATCAGGATATTAATGGAAGCCCTGGAATGTACTTGTATGATCAAATTAAGAAACTTAAAAATTGGTCCCCCAAACCACATATGTGTTTCTCGAACATACAAAGAACATTTGTTAGGAATTGTTGCAGCTGAAAGTTCAATAAATTTATTAATGCATTAATAGCATACTATTTGATGTTGAAATATGTAACTCGTGACTTTCATAATCTCAAAAATGTTTACGATTTGTGGCATGAAACCAATGTACTTGCTTAAATTTGTCTTGCTATTTTAAAAATGAAATTAATTACTGTGAACTTAAGTTTTTCTCTTAGGAACAAAGAAATGTGTATTTACGGAGTTACAGAACTTGGAAAGGATATTGTACAGAAATGAATCTTTATAAGATGCCAATCCAGGCTTTAAATTGGCCTCTGTTTTTACTTTTCAGATGCATAATTCTTTGATTAGACAACCTTTATAATAAACTACTTTCAATTCAACAGTTGAATTAATTATGCATAGTGTCTATGGCCAATTACTTGCTATTTCTCCAGTACTATATTTGTAACATATGGGCTTTATAATGATGAAACAGAAATATGTTCTGGCAACATTAGTGACTCATAATCATTAAAACCTCTTAACCAAGGTGATAATATAATGATCAGTAATCTTGATAGAAATATTTGGGAGTTAGGAAAAATATTATCTGTAGATTACAGCCCAAGATCATATATTGTACAGAAACAGAATGGTAAGGTAGTTCGTAGAAATCGTGTTCACCTTCAGGAAAATAAAACAAATGAACAATTGTTAGAACAGAAAACAAGTAATGAGAAAAAATGAAATTATGTCAATGGTAAACTTGATCAAAGCTCAAAGTTAAATCATTGTAGCACGGAGAATGTAAATGATGAAACTGTCAATGTAACTAATCCAAATGTACCTAACATTACTTCTGATGTACGGTCTGGAAGTAATGGAAGTGTATACACTAGTTCAGGTAGACTTATAAAGGAACCAAAATTCTTGAAAGACTATGTAACTGATGTATAATTAATTATCATGTTTGTAAAAGGGGGGAGATAAAATATGGGGGTTTATAATGATGAAACAGAAATGTGTCCTGGCAACATTAGTGACATCATCGTGACCGACATGTAGAGTAGTTTCTTGCGGAGTGTCCAATAAATAGCCTACTAGATAATTGTGTTTATTATTAATTTATAAACACATTAAAGTACGAAACAGTATTACATAGCTATAATTTAACTGGTCCAGTATCAAGTTAATTACAAATTTAGAAGTGGAGGGCCATTTAGAATACCCAAAATTACAACTGGCATGATATTTAGTATTATATTTTTTTATGCAAATGTGCACTGCTATGACTAGACCTCGGATCTTAGGTATTTTACCTATTTTTTCCTTTGCAGCTATGTAAGAAATAATAAGTAATGTCAGCGTTCCGTTAACAAACGCAACGACTGACGGAAGTTTTATAGTGCCTAAAAAAAACTATTTTGCTTTTACAACCTATTTTAGGTTTATGCACCTAAATGAAGCCCTTTTTTTTAGGTTTTTATATATTTTTAAAGGTTTTACAAGGATTTTATGTCACACAGAGGAATTTGCTTTGCTTGGTTATGAAAAAATTCAATGACAAACATGTTTGAAACATTTTCTCTGTTGATTTCCCTTCCTCCAAGTCCATGGGGATTTTTCAAAGCTCTACACAAAGCAAAATGTCTGGTGTCACTGTTACCTGTATAGCCCAAAGTAGTCTAATCTGCGTGGTCTTGCTCACTTTTGCGTCACTTTGGTATATTGTGGCACGCACGCCTTGCAAACTAACATTTCAGCATTGATGTTTGCACCACTGACTATGTTTTTGTTGAAATAATATTTTCAGCATACAAGATGATTCTTACAGACAAAATTGCAGAGTATGACTGTGGATAACATGAAAAGAGATTTACGGCGAAGAATGGTAAGTTCTGCCATTGCCATAGGGTTAGGCAACACACATAGTGTTATGCAAGATAGTGCATATTTCAGGATATAGGTGTCCCATTATCATTGCCTGCGACTATATCTAATCAGCATTTTTGAGGAATTTTGAACTATTTTAAGTTTTTTTAACCTACTTCAAGATTTCTTGAGCCTAACAAGATTTTTAAGACCTATTTTAGGATTTTTAGATCCTATTTTAGGGTTTTTCGAACCTATTTTAGGAACCTGAAAGCGCACTTTCTAGAACCTAAAAATCCGAGGTCTAGCTATGACATACGTGTCGTGTCTTTCACAAATACATTTAATTTTAGTCAAAGTATTTTGCAGTAAATATTATAAAGGATTGAGGACTGTCACAGATTGCTGCAGGAATGTGATAATTTCAAATTGTGAAAATTTGTCTTACTTGACCCCTACGCAGTACAAGAAGAAATGTTCAATCCAGAAATAGACAAGAGAGCATGGGTGTCTGCATGGTAGCATATTTGGCTAATAAACTATATTTTACTGTTACACCATATAATATAAATTATTATAAAACATAATAACAAAGAAACATTTCCAAGTAACATCAAACAAAGTAAATTTTGATTTTAATAACCAGTGTATGTTGCAACAGTCAAACTTTTAATTATTACATCTAAATGACATTCACAAGGAATTTTCAAACGAGTTACTACAACTCTGATAAAATGATTAATCTGGATATTCTTCCAGTGGCAAATTATTGTTGTCCTGGTTTGTTCCTGAGAAGGGAGTTTGGAACAGTTCGGGTATTGACACATTAACAACTTCTACAAATCTAGTGTACATCATGAAAAGCTCAGCCATCTGTATGCCATTATTGCATTGAGGACTTTTGCATTACAAGAATACTCAGCTCTATGGGGGTGAAAAAAAAACTTCAACTTAATCTACGAATAAAAGATGAAACAAGTTTCGATAAAACATTATTTTTTTCTTTGTTGAGCATCAACAATTTTGTTTTTAATGTTTCTTTATATTATATCATATTTGCTTTAAAATTATTATTGTCATAATTTTAACATGCCTCGTGTATGTCACTTCTGATAATTTGTAATACGTGCAGTGGTGGCGATTAGGAAGGTGAGGGGTGGTTTCCCCCCTTCACTTTTTGCCACTTTTGCCCCCACACTATGCTAAACCTTATCTGCAATGGGAAATATACTGTCTATAAAAGTAACAAATTAATTCCTTTATAGCAGATGTTTATAAAAGAGCAAACTAATTCCTTTACTAACTTGTTAAAGATGTCATTAAATTACAAAATAGTTGAAATAGTTTTATGTAATAGTTGAAATAGTTTGTTTAGTTATTGCTATTTATTAATATACATCAATTAGATTAGATTAGATGCCTTGCATTCTTCCTTTACTTTTATTAAGCAAATATTGCTATTGGTGTAGATGTGTTATTGATCTCTTGAAAGAGAGTGTGTGTTGTCGATATTATCCTTAGTAAAGTATATTTGAATCAAACCTAATTGCATATATTTAGCATCCTGGGCTGAAGTCTCAATCTCAGACTTCTCTCTGTTGATGGCATCTCATTCTCATCTCACCTCAAAAATGCTTGCCTCAATCTTCAAAAGCAAGACAAGATCAAGACCAGTCTTGGACTCAATACCATCAATTGAACATTTTTCACATCATGTCGAAGACATACCACCAGCTCACAGAAAAATGTAACGTATCAAGTTAAAATTTTCAAAAGTTAAATTATGAACGAAAACAATTCAACAACTATATTAGTCTTTTAAATAGTTTTTCGAAAGCTGTCCAAAAGGATGATAAAAGTGGGACCCTAACCAAAATATAAATTATAGATAGGTAGTTTTACCCACTCTTACTTAACATACAAATATCAAATGCAAACAGTAAATTACAATGACCGATACTCTGTCCACATTGTATTTATTGATGTGACTCTGGAGGTAAGGCTCACTCACTTTGCCTAATCTAGCTATGCTTCCTTGAGTACAGCGTACTTGGGTCCAGCTAGACTGTAGGTTTTAGTTTGAGGGTTAAGTATAGTTTGATAGTTTAGTGTATAGTTATGCATACAGGGCCAGATTAACCTATGGGCAATGGGACAATTGTCCCAGGGCCCCCCCCATGAAAAGGAAGGTGTGAAGGGCCTCCACCAAAAAATCTTTTAACCAGCTGGCTATGCTTGTGAAAAATTACGTAAGCTGGATCCAATTGTTGCACAGCTTTCAGTTGATCTGTTTGTAGATATCTGAAGCTCGGTATACTATATACCATGGATTGATTTGGATGTGGTGTGGAAATAAGGCACACTTATTCAAACAATCAATTCTCAGATACGATTAAGATAATAAATAATTCTACAAAGTACATAAACGAAAGTACATAACTTTCTTTCATTAATAACATCGTTTTAGAACTAAGTTTTTCTAGGGAAAAAAATTTGTGGAGATACTAGCACTCTCTCTCGGTGCATAAGTGAACTACGGGACACCTAACTTTAAACAGCGCTTTTGTGAACCACGCTAACATAAGCTAATGGACGACGGAATGAGTCGATTGTTTCCTTTCGGCTAAATAAACTAGCAGAGCTAGTACCATGTTATGCACACTCTTTGAATCGGGTAGGGAAAGCAGCGGCTAATGCATGTCCTGTAGCTGTTCATTTCTTCGATTTTGTACAACGGCTTTATGTGTGTTCTTCACAGCATCACCTCACCATTATCAAACATTGGATAAGTTAAGACAAGCAGAAGGGAATTATTATGTTCCCAAGAGTTTAAGTGAAAAAAGCAAGAAGGAGAGGGGAGGGAAGAAGAGGGGAGAGAATGCATGCGGTGGTAGAAGTCATACCTCTCTCTCTTTCCAGGGGGGGTTGAGACCCCCCCTCCCTACTCTCATTCTTTCTCTCTCTCCTTCCATAAGTGAGACTCTGTGGGGATATAGAGCAGATGCCACAAAAGCCATAGTCCAAGGTTACGAAGAATTTAAGGAAGCTCTTGTCGAAATAGGCAATGACAAGGAAGAGAAGGGTATTGTAAGAAGTGAAGCGAATGAGCTCTCATGGCAGATGTCCCTGGAATTGGCATTGTTAGCAGTCTTCTGGAATGACATTTTAGAGATTTGATGCTACAAGCAAAACACTCCAGGATCCAAGGTGAGTTCTTCAGTCTCCCATTGACATTTTGAATCTTTATAGAAGTTTGTAGACTCAAAAAGGAACTCGTTTTCTGAATATAAGGAGATAGCCAGAAGAAGTGACACAGAAAAGTACAATAAGGAACACTCACGTCAGCAGGTGAGAAACGTCTTACTGAATCCTCTTGACTATCAAAATGAACCTCAAATCCACCTCTCGCCTAGTGAACATTTCAGAGTGGAAAGTTTTCTACGAGTGATTGATCAAATCCACCTCATCTCTTTGACAGGATTTTTCCCTATGAAACTGTCTCAAAGAGGTTCAGTATTCTAAATTAACTTGCAGTGGTCTTAATGGTAACAAACTGCAGCGAAGAAGGACCTTTCTCAAAAATGAAATTATTGAAAAACAGACTTCGTGCTGCCATGGGACAGGATCGCTTATCCAGTCTTTGTTTGTAACGACTTGAGATGACCGGACCCCTCTCCGATTTTCTTCATATTTGGCATACTCGCTAACTGAGGCCTCCTAATCACGAATCTGAAGTTAAAAGTTGTTCAAAACGTCTAGAAATTGCAAAATAAGCAAAATTTTAACTATGTTTGCCTAACCTAACCGAAACTAACCTAACCACATGTCAATGGTTTGTGGTGCTAGCACCAATGGTTCGTGGGGCTAGCGTCAATGGTTCTCAATTATTTGCAATTTCTAGATCCTGATACTACCACGACATGAAATTTTAACTATGTTTGCATAACCTAACCACACGTCAATGGTTCGCAATTATTTTGCAATTTCTAGACGTTTCCGACAAATTTTAACTTCAGATTCGTGATTAACAGGCCTCAATTAGTACCTATGTCAAATATGAAGAAAATTGGAGAAGGATCCAGTCATCTCAAGTCATACCCTTTGTTTATTAAACATTGGACATGAACTTTCATAAGTGATGCCATTTAAGATTTTGGGCAGGAAAAATTGCTCGATCAAATGATTGTTGATGACGCCCATCCAAACTTCTGCCTGGGCGTGCGACTGTGGCTGGATGAAAATTACCCAAATAAATGGATTGGCTGAGGCGGCTCGATTCTCTGTCCGGCTCGATCCCCCGATTTGAAGCCTTGCGACTTTTACATTTGGAGCCACATGACAAGACACCGGTAAACTCGCAAGAGGAGCTCAAGGAGAGGATCTTAACAGCTGGTCAACACATAAAAGACACCATCACATCACGAGTTAAGAGACCAAATGTCCGTAAAAACCTGCGTGCCTGCATTCGTAACGTAGGTGCCCACTTTGAGCAAGACGTGTAATGTTCTTTAATTGTATTGTTCAATTGATTCCATTCACATGAAGATGAATAAAGTATTATTTCTTGTACACAAATGTAATGTTAGCAACATTTGTACCTTGTTGGACAGCAGATGACACAAGGAAGTAATTTAAGTAATTTGTACGCTTCGTGTCATACCATTTTTGTTATTAATACGTTGCCAAGTAAACTAAGAGTGCATTTTTTTAACATCACTTGTAAGTTTAGACCCACCCGGTACTTACATGTGATTGTTATTTGGGAAAAACTTTTTTTTCAACGAACCACATATTTGTTAGCTATCAGAAAATGCTGAAATAAGTTCCATACATTGAGCAGTTTTTTCTCAATTCATGTTTTTATGTGGAAAATTGTCATTTTTTAAAGAAACAAAAGAAATTCGATTATCTCGAAAACTACTAATTTTCGGACGGGGTATCATATGGTCAAATTTTTTGCAAATTGTCTCTACTTTAACCCCTTTCAGGGAATACATCTAATTACCAGTCACCCTGTATATACACACGCATTCAATCCCCCTCCCAATTCTTCATTCAAATATTAAAACCCAATATATATTTATATGGATACACCCATTTGAAACACACCCCATCAATCGTGCATACACTATTGAGTTGGCGGGGAAACAAGTCACTAATAGAATTATTTATTAAAAAAAAATGGTATACGTAGTAGTCCAGCCAGTTGCGGAGTGGAGAGACAAAAATAAATATTAATCCCTGCTTAATTTCTTTTTGTAATAAGGAAGTCAATACAAGTTACTCATTAATTTAGAACTACTAATCTCTTGTTACTAAATAAGTCATGTACCCGAGTTACAAAAATAAATTAGACTAAAGCCCTATACTGACCTCCTTCCTTCCCCGTTACGCAACATGGCAGAATCCAGATGGCTAGGAAGATATGGCAACTCAAACGTATAACTACGTTAGTTAAAATGCCATGCCAAATATGCAACAAAGGGGAAGTAAAAGGTCGGGCACCTGTTGCACGAACTACTTGATAATACCTGTAGTCTCTGTCTCTCGTTCACCCAGTTCCCAACGCTGCTCGGTCGACAAGTATATTTTACGCATGCGCGAAGTTATGTGCCGAGGCAGCAAGCGCTCTCTATCGAGAAGGTTGCGCAACTTGATACATTATGTAACAATCAGTGACTTATTTGGCACGTGGCATATTTCACTCTCGTATGTGAAGAGAAGAGTGAAGCTGTGGCGGGATGATATTTATATAATATATATCAACCGTCACAACCTCCCTCTGCTCCGAAAAATCCAGGTCACACAGGCACAAATTTAACAATACACAACCATAAGATTATACCCCTAAAAACACTAAATACATATTCTTAAAACTTCAGCAAGTAAATTTTTATATATATGTATATACTCTTTTTTTTTTTTTTTTTTTTTCAAATTTTCTCTAATTACTCCCATCATGAACTACAAAACCCCAAAATTTTTGATACCCATAAATATTGAATTAATTATATGTAAATAAATGAGATCCAAATCATGATTAGATACAAGCCACTAATAATACAGAAATACACATCCTTGTGGCAATAATTCAACAATGCATTAGAGGAGATCCACTCTGCAAATATAGCAAGTAACCCATTTTAATAAATATGCCTAAAAGGTATATAAGACAAGATTAAAAGTAATATCATATGGTTAATCTGAATAAATATTCGGAGAATTTATCTCGATATATGAACGACCATGAATATATTATAATACACAGATAAATGACTAGCAATAATAAGAGGCATTACAAGCCTATATTTATACATATATATATATACCACATATATATTTCAATGAGGACCACCTGTATAGCACCATACAATTCATTATATCACTGAAAAAGAATATTAAAGAAGGTGTCCTGCTTTTAACAAAGTTTCTGCACTAAGAATATTATTCAAGTTTATAAAATCCAATTAATTCCATGGTGTTTGAATACATTCCACCCAATATATCATATGATTGAACACAATACAAGTTCCTGGTGACAGAAAATCCTCATAAAGGTTAATATGTAATTACAATCATCTTCTAAAAATCCCTATGCTTCCTGCACAAGGTACACAAAGAAGAGAAATACTCAACAAAAATTTCCATAGAAGAAAAGGAATGCTTAATCCTCCAACAGGGAACATCCAATAAAGTTCATCCATTTACAAGGCAAAACGTGTATTGAATCCAATCCCAAGGAATCCTTAACCTATTCCATCTTCTAGAACAAGGTAATTTCGTTTCTTAACAAATGATGTACCTCAATACGTTTTCATCAAGGGAAGTCTCATCACTAGAGGCATTTCAAACAGCACACGATGCGGCGTATTTTCTTTAATTTGGGTCACAATCTGCGCATTGTAATTTCTTCTTCATCGTAAAACACTATATCTGCAAAACATACCTGAGGAACACCAGAGTCAATCAGTATATCCATCAGGGGTCCAAGAGATGCAGAGGTGAAGATCTGTGCAGAAAAAAATTAAATCCATTTGATTTAGTGCAGTTGAAGAGCGAAGATCTCCAGATAAATGAAGGTGACGTATGACTGCAGGCAAAAATGGCAGAATCTGATAGCAGGGCACTTCGATGAAGATGTCAATATGCTCAATAGGTGTAGTAGGTCATCACGGTACAGTTCTCCACGAAATGATAATATGAAAGTAAATACAAACCAAAAATTACTAATAAGAAGAGAAAAGAAGGAAAAAACAGGAATTATAGGAAAGAAGAAGAATACCATATGATTAACATATACACATGTACATTGCTACCAGGAGGTGACATACATCTAATACATAAAGTTATTAGTTGTTTACATTATAATCAGATTGTTTGCGATCATTATTAATGCTCTGATTAAATCTGCCTCCAGACCGTACGTTGGTCGGTAATTTAACACGGCAGATAACCTTAACATGGCCCCATTTTAAACATCTATGGCACTGCTTATTAAGTCTAGAAACACTAGAAATAGGTATATTGCCTCTGACCTGATTTAAAGTTGTCGCAATCAACCTATGATTCTCATAATCCATCCTTTCATCATTTACAGGAGCTCGTGAAAAATTCCCCTCCAATGGGGAAATTTCCTGAGCTAATGCAAGCAAATCAGAAGGGGTAGTTGGTGTTGGTTTAAACAACAAAAAACCACGAGTGGTGGGGTGTAGATTTTGTAAAAATAGTCTGGATCAAAACAGACTCCTCCCATATAATATTAAAAGCATTACCACAGTCCACTATAGCTGAAGCAAATGAATATAGCGTTTCGGATGATTTTTGAAATCTACAAACATTAGAATTTATAAGAAGGGTAACGATATTAGGAGTTACTAACGTTTTCCAAATTTTAGTCCACAGTACAGGGTGTACTAACGTGGAAGTAAGGTTGACATTTGGGTGTACTACGTGGAAGGCCACCCCTTACACCCCATTTTGAATTTGAATTTGATTTTAAAATTGTGGGAGCGTCAGCACTTAGGCTATTTTGCTCCCGTCACATTATACTGGAGACAGACACTTATCATTACAAAGAACAACTCTAACGTTGCATAATTAAAAAGCTTACAATGTTCTGACTTCTCTTAAAAGCTGAGGCTGGAACGGGCACTGAGCACACATAAGGACAACAGGACAATACAAACAAAATTATACTGGTTATGGGGCCAGTCTCCAGAGCCTCGTTAGTCTTCAGTCCAGGGTGTACTAACGTGGAAGCGAGATTGACATTTGGGTGTACTACATGGAAGGTCACCCCTTACACCCCTTAAAATGCATATAGATGGGGTTCTTCCCACAGCACTGGCAGAGGAAATCCGAGAAGAGGATATAATTCCGTCTGGCTTTGAGGATATGTGGGAAGAGATTGTGAAGGATAAGCTAAAGCTAGCAAAGTTGAAGTTGAAGTTTGGGACACTTCAGACGATATCTGCTGACTCGCCAGGTGCATATTTATATCGAGCCTTGGCAACTTATCAATTCTTGTTTCCAGTCAGATGGATTGAGAGAGAGGTTGCTGTTGAAGCAAGAAGAGATTTTAGCTTCGCAATTCTGCCGCCTTTGACTAATCATGAAGATGAGGATAATTGATGATTAGACATTAGATTTTAGGTTTTTAACGTATGTAATAAGAAATAAACTCACTTGAGTTTGTATTCTTTAAATTTGCTTTCACCGAGATCTTGTAGTAATGATTATTCATTTCATGTTATAGATATGGATTTCGAGCTGTCCGATACAAGTGTAGATGATCTCAATGAAAATGGAGGTTGCCAACAGGACGATTTCCTTCCCCGTTATCTTGAAACTTATGATGCCCAGGGTGTTGGCATGCAAGATTTCGCAACTGTGTTCATGGCCCACATAGAGGAAGCATTAGCTTTAGGAACACTTATAGTTCAAAATGGGATCTTGAGACTCAATATAGAGCCAACTTCCCCGCTGATCTACGTTTGCGTAGGCCCTGGGGCTGATTTACCATATGTGGAAAATCAGCTTCCACGAAGAAACTTGAATAAGAGACTCTTCAAAAAAATTGTACTGCACACAGATGGAGTTCTTCCAGCAACAATGACAGAGAAAGTTAGAGAGGAAGATAATTCCTTCTGCCACTGACGATATCTTTGAAGAGATAGTGAAGGAAAAGCTAAAGTTAGCAAAGCTGAAATTCAAAACCCTTCAGATTGTTTCTGCTGATTCCCCTGGGGCCTACGGATACAGGGCTCTGGCAAATTCTCAGTTCCTCTTTCCTGTGAGGCGGAATGAAAAGGAGGTTCGTCTTCAAAGAAGAAAAGATGACGAGGTTAAGTATTTACTCTATGCTTAATTTTAAAACTATTTGATAATTTTGTTGTTGGGGATGTGGTGTGAGTTTGTATTCTTTAAATTTGCTATCACCGAGATCTTATTCATTTCATGTTATAGAAATGGACTTGGATCTATCGGACACAATGCGAGATGATCTTCATGAGAAAGGAGATTGTCAACAGGATGAATTTCTTCCTCGATATTTGGAAACATATCATCCCCAGAATGTTGGCAACCAAGATTTTGCAGCTGTGTTTCTGGCTCATGTACTGGAAGCTTTAACCTTAGGAACAGTAATAATTGAAAATGGGATTGTCAGACTCAATATTGAGCCGTCGTCACTCCTTCTATACGACTGTGTAGGGCAAGGAGCTGATATCCCATACATTGAAGACCAGCTACCAAGGAGAAGTCTCAATGAGAGACTCCTCCAAAAAATTAAAATGCATATTTTGAATTTGATTTTAAAAATGTGGGAGCGTCAGCACTTAGGCTATTTTGCTCCCGTCTCATTATACGGGAGCCAGACCCTTATCATTACAAAGAACAACTCTGATGTTGCATAATTAAAAAGCTTACAATGTTCTGACTTCTCTTAAAAGCTGAGGCTGGAACGGGCACTCAGCACACATAAGGACAACAGGACAGCAGAAACAAAATTATACTGGCCATGGGGCCAGTCGCCAGAGCCTCGTTAGTCTTCAGTCCAGGGTGTACTAACGTGGAAGTGAGGTTGACATTTGGGTGTACTACGTGGAAGGTCACCCCTTACACCCCTTTAAATGCATATAGATGGGGTTCTTCCCACAACACTGGCAGAGGAAATGAGAGAAGAGGATATAATTCCGTCTGGCTTTGAGGATATGTGGGAAGAGATTGTGAAGGATAAGCTAAAGCTAGCAAAGTTGAAGTTGAAGTTTGGGACACTTCAGACGATATCTGCTGACTCGCCAGGTGCATACGGATATAGAGCCTTGGCAACTTCTCAATTCTTGTTTCCAGTCAGACGGATTGAGAGAGAGGTTGCTGTTGAAGCAAGAAAAGATGGTGATGAGGTGAAGTATTTTCTCTTCTTAATTTTAAAACATTACTTGATAATTTTGTTGTCGGAGATGTGCTGCGAGTTTGCATTCTTTAAATTTGCTTTCACCGAGATCTTGTAGTAATGATTATTCATTTCATGTTATAGAAATTGACTTGGATCTATCGGACACAATGCGAGATGATCTTTATGAGAAATGATATTGTCAACCGGATGAATTTCTTCCTCGATATTTGGAAAGAAATCATCTCCAGAATATTGGCAACCAAGATTTTGCAGCTGTGTTTCTGGCTCATGTACTGGAAGCTTTAACCTTAGGAACAGTAATATATCTTTGACCTCCCTATTAAGTAAGGTGGGGAGGTCATTTTCATCTCATCATTTCACTCATTTCTCACATCCATATCTCACGTTTTCACCATTCCATCACGTCATTCATCTCCATATCTTAGACCTCCCTATAACTAAGGGTCCTGCTAGAGGAGACAACCTCGATAAAAAACCCTATCCCAAGTTGCACGTGCCGATGGGACAGTGTTGGCTGCAGGGGTAGGTGCAGTCGCGAACGTGGCCTCGGGGATTTCGGTTTGGTCCTCGAGTAGCCTCCATTTTTGGGGGTAGGCCTTCCTCGGCATAGAGGGCATGTCGAGGCGACAATTGATGGACCCTCCACTTAAAATAAATTTTGTATATGGGTACAAAAAACAACTCAAACGGGGGGAAACCCCCAAAACGAGCGCGGCCTTCGAGCCCGCTCCAATTAGTGGAAAAGACAAGTAACGTGCCACGTTACCTTGTTATCAGTATTGTTGAGAAGACCGATAGTAACGATGTTTCTGCAACAACAAAGAAACACGGAGCTGCTACATTGAAGGAATTGTCACAATTTCTTATCAAGAAACAGATAGACTACGCCGCTGGTTCCGATGTTCCAGAAATAAAGAAGCTGAGAAACGGGAGTCTACTTATCCAGACCATCACAGATCGCCAGACCAACAACCTTTTAAAGTTACGATCTTTGGGCGACTTCACTGTTAATGTTGAACCCCATCGTCAACTTAACAATCGTAAAGGTATGATTCGCCACTGGGATCTGCTAAATGCTGAGGAGGAAGAGATTCTTGAAGCACTCTCAGACCAACATGTCACCGCAGTGCAGCGAATCAAGACGCGAAAATCCGGAGAACTTGTGCCAACTGCTTCGATTATAGTAACGTTCCAAACGACCACTCTCCAAGATATTGTACGGGCTGGATATTTGAGACTCAAAGTCCGACCATACATCCCTAACCCGATGCGATGTTTCAAATGCCAGCACTTTGGGCACACTCAGCCTTCCTGCAAGGCCACTACCGCCCTTTGTGGTAAGTGTAGACTGCCTGATCATGGGACCGAACCTTGTTCTTCTGGTCCCAAATGCATTAATTGCCAAGGCGAGCACCCAGTCTGGCATCGTGACTGCCCCTCTTTCCAACAAGAGAAGAAAATCAGAGAGTTGGTCGTCACAGAGAAAATCTCTGCTGGCGAAGTTGTGCCATTCGCTACAGTTGCTGCAGTTGCTCTTACCCGTCGCAGTGTAGCGGTACAAACCAGCGACGTGTCAACTCAAACACCAACGATTCCTGTAGTAGCTCGTCCTGCTTCGAGGAAACTAGCAACCACTCCTCGCTCCACAGAGAAAACGTTCAAGCAGGTACACACGAAAGAATACTTTCTGAAGTCCAGTAGCTCTCCAGTCAGGGCGGCATCGACCATCCTGAGACTTAAAGCGCAGCTGAAAGCTGCCAGGCGGGCGCTCAAAGCACCCGCCCCCACTCCCCCTTCTTCATCCCCTTCGCCCTCTGTGTCCTTACCCGAGGACATGATACAGGACGAAGCCGCAGATGAAGAATTTATCAAGGTGACAGGGCCTAGAAACAGAGTACGCCTTAAAAGGTAACTATAATACCTCCAGCTATGGCTTATTGTCTCCAATGGAACCTTAACGGTTTCCGTACACATCTCGAGGAACTGCAAATCTTAATATCTGAATTTGACCCTGCCATCATATGTCTCCAAGAGACACATTTTCGTCCAAATGAATCAGTGATTCTAAACGGATACACGCTTTACCGCACCGACAAGCTTCCTGAGGGTCGTCGTGCACACGGTGGTGTTGCAATGGGTGTTCGAGATACCATCCACTCAACACCAATCTTTCTCACCACCCCCCTCCAAGCTGTCGCCGTGCGGGTCCATCTACCACAGCCAATATCTGTGTGCTGTGTCTACATCACAAGGGAGGAGCGATTCTCTCTTGAGGACCTCCTTTCTATATTCGAGCAACTTCCGTCTCCTGTAGTTCTTTTGGGCGATTTTAATTCCTACCATCGTTTGTGGGGCTCCATTCGTACAGAGCCCCGGGGTCAAATTGTAGATCAATTCCGTGAGGCATCAGGTTTAACGTTGCTGAACGATGGAACTCCCACATATTTCAGTCCTTCCTCTGGCACATACTCTGCGTTGGACTTGTCCTTTTGCAGTCCCAGCCTTGCTCCTACCACATCTTGGAGCGTTCACCCTGATCTGTGTGGGAGTGATCACTTTCCTCTCATTCTTACCTTCGAACATCTTCAGCAATCAAGTGAAAAACACCCTCACTGGAATCTCAGTCGGGCCGACTGGGATGCGTTCGAGCGTGCAGTGGACCTTGAAGTCGATCTTGCGTCGACTTTACCACCAATCGACGCATTAGATGTCTTTGTGTCAGGAGTGCATGATGCTGCACGCACCTCCATTCCACATCCCAGTGGATCTGCGAGGCGACGCCCAGTCCCCTGGTGGACTGCGGAGATCAGTGCAGCCATCAAGGAACGCAATCATGCCCTAGATGGATTTAATAAGAACCACACTGCCGCAAACCTCGAGCAGTTCCGCATTAAGCGTGCCCGTGCCCGTTGGCTCATCAGAGCCAATAAGAAGGCGTGCTGGGTCCAATACGTGTCTTCTCTGACGAAGCAGGCTTCGTCGAAAGCCGTTTGGACCAAAGTACGTCGCATCCAGGGGGGTGCTTCTACTCCTCTGAGCGCTCTGGAGCACGATGGGACGTTGTACACCGATTCCGGAGACATAGCTAATATCTTGGCCACGCTGTTTTCTGATGCGTCTAGCTCTGAAAATTATGAACCACGTTTCCGCCGTGAAAAGGACCGTCAGGAACGACGCCCTCTAGTTTTTCGAAGTCATAACACCGAGCCATACAACTCTCCATTCACTGAACGGGTGTTCGATCAGTCGCTTCGAGATTCTAAGAATACAGCTTCTGGAGTGGACAAGATCCACTATGAGATGCTTCGTCATCTGCCCATTGTAGCCAAAAATTTCCTTTTGGCGGTATTCAACAGGCTTTGGTTGGAGGACTCTTTCCCTTCCGCCTGGAAAGAAGCAAGTCTCCCCTGTGCTTCGTGAATGAGGTCCGCTTCCTGGGCCTCATTTTCGATAAGAAATTAACATGGCTACCTCACCTTCGCCAGTTAAAGTTCTCTTGTCTTCGAGTTCTCAACCTTTTACGTGTTTTATCCCATACTTCCTGGGGTGCTGATAGGACTTTACTGCTTCGATTGTATCGTGCACTCATCAGGTCGAAGCTAGATTATGGATGTGTTGTGTATTCTTCTGCCCGCCCATCTAGACTTCGCATCCTAGACACCGTCCACCATGCTGGTATACGTGTGTGCTCTGGTGCTTTTCGGACCAGCCCTATCGCCAGTTTGTACGTAGAGGCATCTGAGCCGTCGCTGTCTCTGCCAAGACAGCGGCAGGTAGTGAACTACTTCCTCCATCTTCGCTCGATGCCTTCACATCCCTCATTTCACACCATCTCAGACGAGAATAGGCTGGCAAGGTATCGGCTCCGCCCTAGTGCCACAAGAGCATTTGGTGTTCGTGCAGACGAGATCCTGTCAGCACTTGGTGTTGACAGTGATCTTCCTGGAGTCTCTCCACTGATTCCGCCTCTCCCTACCTGGGAGTTTCCTGCACCTTCTATCGATTTTTCTCTGACTGCCCTTCCAAAGTCAGAGACACCAATGGTTGTATACCAGCAAAGGTTTTTAGAACTTCGTGCGAAGCACCCCAATTTTAATGTGTTTTACACGGATGGGTCCAAGACAGTCGAATCAGTTGGTTGCGCCTTCGTCCTTGACTCTCAAAGCTCCAGTTACTCACTACATCCTGCCTGTTCCATCTATACGAAAGAGTTGTACGCCATTCTAACGGCACTGGATTTTGCAGATATCAACGGTATAAAGAAGGTCCTTGTGTGCTGTGATTCGACCAGCGTGTTGCAGTCTCTGGATTCGCCGTATTCCCGGCATCCAGTAGCGCAACGCATATTCAGACGGCTTGTGTCCTTATCTGCCAGCACGGATGTACACTTCTGTTGGGTCCCTAGCCACGTGGGCATCCAGGGGAACGAAGCAGCTGATGGTCCCGCCAAGTCTGCTGATGCGGATGGTGACGTTCTCGTCCACCTTTTGCCAGCTAGCGACCTGCAGAATGTGTTCCGTTCTCGCCTTCTTGACATTTGGCAGACCGAGTGGGATGTGGAAACGGGGAACAAGCTTCACGCTATTAAGCCCACCATAGGTGTTTGGCGTTCCTCGTCTCGTCCCTCTCTGCGAGAAGACGTTATTCTTACTCGCCTGCGTATAGGACGCAGCCGTCTCACGCATGGTCACCTACTGCAAGGGCTGGACCCTCCGTTGTGTCGTACTTGTAATGTTATTTTAAACATCCGACACATTCTCGTTGAATGTGTCGATCTTGCTTACCTCCGGCAGACTTTTAACCTTTCCGGCTGTTTGTCATCCCTCTTGGGTGATGACAGCAGTATTTTATCACATGTTTTTAGTTTTTTGCGAAGAGCTGGACTCTTCCACCGTCTATAAGGAGGTTTTTAGTTTATTCTGACTTTTTAATGTGTTGTGTTTGTCTCGTGCAGGTCTTTTTACAACCTTGCACTTTCAGTTTTTCCCAAGGGGCTATTTACACCCCTTTTTAAGATTTTAGTCAGAATTTTAGATAAGGGGCTACTTCCCCGTATACATTGAAGGGTGCAAAATGGCCTTTAGTGCCGACGCACCCAAACAATTTTTAAATCAATCAATCAATCAATTATGCAACGTTAGAGTTGTTCTTAGTAATCATAAGGGGCTGGCTCCCGATAATGTGACGGGAGCAAAATAGCCTAAGTGCTGACGCTCCCTCAATTTTAAAATCATATTCAAATTCAAAATATGCATTTTATTTTTTTTGGAGGAGTCCCTCATTGAGACTTCTCCTTGGTAGCTGGTCTTCAATGTATGAGATATCAGCTCCTGGCCCTACACAAACGTATAGCAGGGGTGACGACGGCTCAATTTTGAGTCTGATAATCCCATTTTCAATTATTACTGTTCCTAAGGTTAAAGCTTCCAGTACATGAACCAGAAACACAGCTGCAAAATTTTAGTTGCCAACATTCTGGAGATGATATGTTTCCCAATATCGAGGAAGAAATTCATCCTGTTGATAATCTCCTTTCTCATGAAGATCATCTCGCACTGTGTCTGATAGATCCAAGTCCATTTCTATAACATGAAATGAATAATCATTACTACAAGATCTCGGTGATAGGAAATTTAAAGAATACAAACTCGTAGCACATCTCCGACAACAAAATTAACAAGTAATGTTTTAAAATTAAGAAGAGAGAAAGTACTTCACCTCATCACCATCTCTTCTTGCTTCAACAGCAACCTCTCTCTAAATCCGTCTGACTGGAAACAAGAATTGAGAAGTTGCCAAGGCTCGATATCCATACGCACCTGGCGAGTCAGCAGATATCATCTGAAGTGTCCCAAACTTCAACTTCAACTTTGCTAGCTTTAGCTTATCCTTCACAATCTCTTCCCACCTATCCTCAAAGCCAGACGGAATTATATCCTCTTCTCTGATTTTCTCTGCCAGTGCTGTGGGAAGAACCCCATGTATATGCATTTTAATTTTTTGGAGGAGTCTCTCATTGAGACTTCACCTAGGTAGCTGGTCGTCAATGTATGGGATATCAGCTCCTGGCCCTACACAAACGTATAGCATGGGTGACGACAGCTCAATATTGAGTCTGATAATCCCATTTTCAATTATTACTTTTCCTAAGGTTAAAGCTTCCAGTACATGAGCCAGAAATACAGCTGCAAAATCTTGGTTGCTAACATTCTGGGGATGATATGTTTCCAAATATCGAGGAAGAAATTCATCCTGTTGACAATCTCCTTTCTCATGAAAATCATCTCGCATTGTGTCCGATATATCCAAGACCATTTCTACAACATGAAATGAATAATCATTACTAGATGATCTTGGTGAAAGCAAATTTAAAGAATACAAACTCGCAGCACATCTCCGACAACAAAATTATCAAGTAATGTTTTAAAATTAAGAAGAGAAAATACTTCACCTCATCACCATCTTTTCTTGCTTCAACAGCAACCTCTCTCTCAATCCGTCTGACTGGAAACAAGAATTGATAAGTTGACAAGGCTCGATATAAATATGCACCTGGCGAGTCAGCAGATATCGTCTGAAGTGTCCCAAACTTCAACTTCAACTTTGCTAGCTTTAGCTTATCCTTCACAATCTCTTCCCACATATCCTCAAAGCCAGACGGAATTATATCCTCTTCTCTGATTTCCTCTGCCAGTGCTGTGGGAAGAACCCCATCTATATGCATTTTAAGGGGTGTAAGGGGTGACTTTCCACGTAGTACACCCAAATGTCAACCTCGCTTCCACGTTAGTACACCCTGGACTGAAGACTAACGAGGCTCTGGAGACTGGCCCCATAACCAGTATAATTTTGTTTGTATTGTCCTGTTGTCCTTATGTGTGTTCAGTGCCCGTTCCCGCCTCAGCTTTTAAGAGAAGTCAGAACATTGTAAGCTTTTTAATTATGGAACGTTAGAGTTTTTCTTTGTAATGATAAGGGTCTGTCTCCAGTATAATGTGACGGGAGCAAAATAGCCTAAGTGCTGACGCTCCCACAATTTTAAAATCAAATTCAAATTCAAAATGGGGTGGCCTTCCACGTAGTACACCCAAATGTCAACCTCACTTCCACGTTAGTACACCCTGTACTGTGGACTAACGAGGCTCTGGCGACTGGCCCCATGGTCAGTATAATTTTGTTTGTATTGTCCTGTTGTCCTTATGTGTGCTGAGTGCCCGTTTACAGCCTCAGCTTTTAACAGAAGTCAGAACGTTTTAAGATATTAAAATATGCAACGTTAGAGTTGTTCTTTGTAATGATAAGGGGCAGGCTCCCGTATAATGTGACGGGAGCAAAATAGCCTTAGTGCTGACGCTCCCACAATTTTAAAATCCAATTCCAATTCCAATTCGAATCCAAAATATACATTTTTTGGAGGAGTCTCTCATTGAGACTTCTCCTTGGTAGCTGGTCTTCAATGTATGGGATATCAGCTCCTGGCCCTACACAAACGTATAGCAGGTGTGACGACGGCTCAATATTGAGTCTGATAATCCCATTTTCAATTAAAAGATATGGAGATGAATGACGTGATGGAATGGTAAAAAACGTGAAGTATGGATGTGAAGAATTGGTGAAGTGATGAGATGAAAATGGCCTCCCTACTAAGCCCCCTCGCCCCATCAAGGCAGTCCTACATGGAGGGGGAATCCCCAGAATGTAGGCAACCAAAATTTTGCAGCTGTGTTTCTGGCTCATGTACTGGAAGCTTTAACCTTAGGAACAGTAATAATTGAAAATGGGATTATCAGACTCAGAATTGAGCCGTCGTCACTCCTTCTATACGACTGTGTAGGGCCAGGAGCAGATATCCCATACATTGAAGACCAACTACCAAGGAGAGTTCTCAATGAGAAACTCCTACAACAAAATTAAAATGCATATTTTGAATTTGAATTTGATTTTAAAATTGAGGGAGCGTCAGCACTTAGGTTACTTTGCTCCCGTGACATTATACGCAAGCCTGCCCCTTATCATTACAAAGACCAACTCTAACGTTGCATAATTAGAAAGCTTACAATGTTCTGACTTCTGTTAAAAGCTGAGGCTGGAAACGGGCAGTCAGCACACATAAGGACAACAGCACAATACAAACAAAATTATACTGGCCATGGGGCCAGTCGCCAGAGCCTCGTTAGTCTTCAGTCCAGGGTGTATTAACGTGGAAGTGAGGTTGACATTTGGGTGTACTACGTGGAAGGTCACCCATTACACCCCTTTAAATGCATATAGATGGGGTTCTTCCCACAGCACTGGCAGAGGAAATCAGAGAAGAGGATATAATTCCGTCTGGCTTTGAGGATATGTGGAAAGAGATTGTGAAGGATAAGCTAAAGCTAGCAAAGTTGAAGTTGAAGTTTGGGACACTTCAGATGATATCTGGTGACTCGCCAGGTGCATATGGATATCGTGCCTTGGCAACTTCTCAATTCTTGTTTCCAGTCAGACGGATTGAGAGAGAGGTTGCTGTTGAAGCAAGAAGAGATGGTGATGAGGTGAAGTATTTTCTCTCTTCTTAATTTTAAAACATTACTTGATACTTTTGTTGTTGGATATGTGCTGTGAGTTTATATTCTTTAAATTTGCTATCACCGAGATCTTGTAGTAATGTTTATTCATTTCATGTTATAGAAATGGACTTGGATCTATAAGACACAATGCGAGATGATCCTCATGAGAAAGGAGATTGTCAACAGGTTGAATTTCTTCCTCGATATTTGGAAACATATCATCCCCAGAATGTTGGCAACCAAGATTTTGCAGCTGTGTTTCTGTATCATGTACTGGTAGCTTTAACCTTAGGAACAGTAATAATTAAAAATGATTGATTGATTGATTGATTTAAAAATTGTTTGGGTGCGTCGGCACTAAAGGCCATTTTGCACCCTTCAATGTATACGGGGAAGTAGCCCCTTATCTAAAATTCTGACTAAAATCATAAAAATGGGTGTAAATAGCCCCTTGAGAAAACGTTAAAAGTGCAAGCTTGTAAAAAGACCTGCACGAGACAAACAAAACACATTAAAAAGTAAGAACAACCAAACTAAAAACCTCCTTACAGACGGTGGAAGAGTCCAGCTCTTCGAAAAAAACTAAAAACATTTGATAAAATGCTGCTGTCATCACCCAAGAGGGATGACAAACAGCCGGAAATGTTAAAAGTCTGCCGGAGGTAAGCAAGATCGACACATTCAACGAGAATGTGTCGAATGCTTAATAAAACATTACAAACACGACATAACGGAGGGTCCTACCCTTGCAGCAAGTGACTATGCGTAAGACGGCTGTGTCCTAGACGCATGCGAGTTAGAGAGACTTCTTCTCGCTGAGAGGGATGGGATGAGGAACGCCAAGCACCTATGGTGGGCTTAATAGCGTGAAGCTTGTTCCCCGTTTCCGTATCCCACTCGGCCTGCCAAGTTTCAAGAAGGCGACAGCGGAACATGTTCTGCAGGTCGCTAGCTGGCAAAAGGTGTACGAGAACATCGCCGTCCGCATCAGCAGACTTGGCGGCAGCATCAGCTGCTTCGTTCCCCTGAATGCCTACGTGGCTAGGTACCCAACAGAAGTGTACATCGGCACGGGCAGATAGGGACACAAGCCGTCTGAATATGCGTTGCGCTACCGGATGCCGGGAATACGGCGAATCCAGAGACTGCAACACGCTGGTCGAATCACAGCACACAAGGACCTTCTTTATACCGTTGATATCTGCAAAATCCAGTGCCGTTAGAATGGCGTACAACTCTTTCGTATAGATGGAACAGGCAGGATGTAGTGAGTAACTGGAGCTTTGAGAGTCAAGGACGAAGGCGCAACCAACTGATTCGAATGTCGTGGACCCATCCGTGTAAAACATATTAAAATTGGGGTGCTTCGCACGAAGTTCTAAAAACCGTTGCTGGTATACAACCATTGGTGTCTCTGACTTTGGAAGGGCAGTCAGAGAAAAATCGATAGAAGGTGCAGGAAACTCCCAGGTAGGGAGAGGCGGAATGAGTGGAGAGACGCCAGGAAGATCACTGTCAACACCAAGTGCTGACAGGATCTCGTCTGCACGAACACCAAATGGTCTAGTGACACTAGGGTGAAGCCGATACCTTGCCAGCCTACCCTCGTCTGAGATGGTGTGGAATGAAGGATGTGAAGGCATCGAGCGAAGATGGAGGAAGTAGTTAACTACCAGCCGCTGTCTTCGCAGAGACAGCGACGGCTCAGATGTCTCTACATACAAACTGGCGTTAGGACTGGTCCGAAAGGCACCAGTGCACACACGTATACCAGCATGGTGGACAGTGTCTAGGATGCGAAGTCTACATGGGCGAGCAGAAGAATACACAACACATCCATAATCTAGCTTCGACCTGATGAGTGCACGGTATAGACGAATCAATACCGTCCTATCAGCACCCCAAGAAGTATGAGATAAAACGCGTAAAAGGTTGAGAACTCGAAGACAAGAGAACTTTAACTGGCGAAGGTGAGGTAGCCATGTTAATTTCTTATCGAAAATGAGGCCCAGGAAGCGGACCTCATTCACGAAGCACAGGGGAGACTTCCCCATGTACAGGTCAGGATCTAAATGACATGTACGCTGACGACAAAAGTGAACACACACGGATTTCTCGGATGAGAAGGTGAAACCTGTTTGGGAGGACCACTCAACCAAACGGTTTATCGTCAGTTGGAGTTGACGAGAAGCTGACGAGAGATTCCGTGAGCGACAAAAGATTGTGAGGTCGTCGACATAGAGGAGGCCATGTACTGGGGAAAGAATGTTTGCCATAACACTGTTTACTGCTATGGCAAACAGAGTCACACTAAGAACGCTGCCCTGCGGGACACCGTTCTCTTGTTCGTGAAGATCCGAAAAGGAGTTCCCAACACGTACGCGGAAAAAGCGATCTGATAAAAAAATTTCAATAAAGTACGCGCCATATGGCCACGCACGCCCCAAGAATGGAGCTGCTTTAGGATGCCAAAACGCCACGTTGTGTCATATGCCTTTTGGAGGTCAAAGAAAACTGCAACTAAATGTTCCTTGTTGAGGAATGCATCCTGAATGTTTGTTTCCAGCTAAACCAGATGGTCCAGTGTGGAACGGTTGGAGCGAAAACCACATTGAAAATTACTTATCAATGAGTTTTCCTCCAAAAACCAGGTGACGCTTGTTGATCATGCGTTCCATCAACTTGCACACACAGCTAGTTAAGGCAATAGGCCTATAACTCGAGGCTGCGGTGCGTTGTTTACCTGGTTTCAGGATGGGTACAATAATAGCTTCTTTCCAGGAAGTGGGGAAAGAGTCCTCCAACCAAAGCCTGTTGAATATTTGGCTCCAATGGGCAGATGACGAAGCATCTCATAGTGGATCTTGTCCACTCCAGGAGCTGTATTCTTAGAATCTCGAAGCGCCTGATCGAACTCCCGTTCAGTGAATGGAGAGTTGTATGGCTCGCTGTTATGACTTCGAAAAATTAGAGGGCGTCGTTCCTGACGGTCCTTCTCACGGCGGAAACGTGGTTCATCATTTTCAGAGCTAGACGCATCAGAGAACTGCGTGGCCAAGATATTAGCTATGTCTCCGGAATCAGTGTACAACGTCCCATCGTGCTCCAGAGCGCTCAGAGGAGTAGATGCACCCCCCTGGATGCGACGTACTTTGGTCCAAACGGCTTTCGACGAAGCCTGCTTCGTCAGAGAAGACACGTATTGGACCCAGCACGCCTTCTTACTGGCTCGAATAAGCCGACGGGCACGGGCACGCTTAATGCGGAACTGCTCGAGGTTTGCGGCAGTGTGGTGCCTATTGAATCGATCTAGGGCATGATTGCGGTCCTTGATGGCTGCACTGATCTCCGCAGTCCACCAGGGGACTGGGCGTCGCCTCGCAGGTCCACTGGGATGTGGAATGGAGGTGTGCAGCATCATGCACTCTTGACACAAATATATCTAAGGCGTCGATGGCTGGCAAAGTCGACGCAAGATCGACTTCAAGGTCCACTGCACGCTCGATGGCACCCCAGTCGGCCCGACTGAGATGCCAGTGAGGGTGTTGTTCACGTGAGTGCTGAAGATGTTCGAAAGTTAGAAGCAGTGGGAAGTGATCACTCCCACAGAGATCAGGGTGAACGCTCCAAGATGTGGTAGGAGCAAGGCTGGGACTGCAGAAGGACAAGTCCAACGCAGAGTGTGTGCCTGAGGAAGGACTGAAATATGTGGGAGTCCCATCGTTCAGCAACGTTAAACCTGATGCCTCACGGAATTGATCTATAATTTGACCCCGGCGCTCTGTACGAACGGAGCCCCACAAACGATGGTAGGAATTAAAATCGCCCAAAAGAACTACAGGAGACGGAAGTTGCTCGAATATAGAAAGGAGGTCCTCAAGAGAGAATCGCTCCTCCCTTTTGATGTAGACACTGCAAACGGATATTGGCTGTGGTAGATGGACCCGCACGGCGACAGCTTGGAGGGGGGTGGTGAGAAAGATTGGTGTTGAGTGGATGTTATCTCGAACACCCATTGCAACACCACCGTGTGCACGACGACCCTTAGGAAGCTTGTCGGTGCGGTAAAGCGTGTATCCGTTTAGAATCACTGATTCATTTGGACGAAAATGTGTCTCTTGGAGACATATGATGGCAGGGTCAAATTCAGATATTAGAATTTGCAGTTCCTCGAGATGTGTACGGAAACCGTTAAGGTTCCATTGGAGACAATAAGCCATAGCTGGAAGTATGGTTGTTACCTTTTAAGGCGTACTTTATTTCTAGGCCCTGTCACCTTGATAAATTCTTCATCCGCGGCTTCGTCCTGTATCATGTCCTCGGGTAAGGACACAGAGGGCGAAGGGGATGAAGAAGGGGGAGTGGGGGCGGGTGCTTTGAGTGCCTGCCGGGCAGCCTTCAGCTGCGCCTTAAGTTTCAGGGTGGTGGCTGCCACCCTGACTGGAGAGCTAGTAGACTTCAGAAAATATTCCCTTGTATGCACCTGCTTGAACTTCCTCTCTGTGGAGCGAGGAGTGGTTGCTGGTTTCCTCGAAGCAGGGCGGGCTACTACGGGAATCGTTGGTGTTTGAGTTGACACGTCGCTGGTTTGTACACCCACACTGCAGCGGGTAAGAGCAGCTGCAGCAACTGTAGCGAATGGCACAGGTAAAGTGTTGCATATACTTTCAAGGAGACGTTGTTTTCCTTCGCCAGCAGAGATTTTCTCTGTGACGACCAACTCTCTGATTTTCTTCTCTTGTTGGAAAGAGGGGCAGTCACGATGCCAGACTGGGTGCTCGCCTTGGCAATTAATGCATTTGGGACCAGAAGAACAAGGTTCGGTCCCATGATCAGGCAGACTACACTTACCACAAAGGGCGGTAGTGTCCTTGCAGGAAGGCTGAGTGTGCCCAAATGCTGGCATTTGAAACATCGCATCGGGTTAGGGATGTATGGTCGGACTTTGAGTCTCAAATATCCAGCCCGTACAATATCTGGGAGAGTGGTCGTTTGGAACGTTAATATAATAGAAGCAATTGGCACAAGTTCTCCGGATTTTCGCGTCTTGATTCGCTGCACTGCGGTGACATGTTGGTCTGAGAGTGCTTCAAGGATCTCTTCCTCCTCAGCATTTAGCAGATCCCAGTGGCGAATCACACCTTTACTACTGTTAAGATGACGATGGGGTTCAACATTAACAGTGAAATGGCCCAAAGATCGTAACTTTAAAAGGTTGTTGGTCTGGCGATCTGTGCTGGTCTGGATAAGTACACTCCCGTTTCTCAGCTTCTTTATTTCTGGAACATCGGAACCAGCGGCGTGGCACGTGGCACGTTACTTGTCTTTTCCACTAATTGGAGCGGGCTCGAAGGCCGCGCTCGTTTTGGGGGTTTCCCCCCGTTTGAGATGTTTTTTGTACCCATATACAAAATGTGTTTATTGTGGAGGGTCCATAAATTGTCGCCTCGACATGCCCTCTATGCCGAGGAAGGCCTACCCCCAAAAATGGAGACTACTCGAGGACCAAACCGAAATCCCCGAGGCCACGTTCGCGACTGCACCTACCCCTGCTGCCAACACTGTCCCATCGGCACGTGCAACTCACACCTTGGGATAGGGTTTTTTTTATCGAGGTTGTCTCCTCTAGCAGGACCCTTAGTTATAGGGAGGTCTAAGATATAGAGATGAATGACGTGATGGAATGGTGAAAACGTGAGATATGGATGTGAGAAATGAGTGAAATGATGAGATGAAAATGACTCCCCACCTTACTTAATAGGGAGGTCAAAGATATGGAGATGAATGACGTGAAGGAATGGTAAAAAACGTGAAGTATGGATGTGAACAATTGGTGAAGTGATGAGATGAAAATGGCCTCTCTACTAAGCCCCCTCGCCCCATCAAGGCAGTCCTACATGGAGGGGGAAACCCCAGAATGTAGGCAACCAAAATTTTGCAGCTGTGTTTCTGGCTCATGTACTGGAAGCTTTAACCTTAGGAACAGTAATAATTGAAAATGGGATTATCAGACTCAGAATTGAGCCGTCGTCACTCCTTCTATAAGACTGTGTAGGGCCAGGAGCAGATATCCCATACATTGAAGACCAACTACCAAGGAGAGTTCTCAATGAGAAACTCCTACAACAAAATTAAAATGCATATTTTGAATTTGAATTTGATTTTAAAATTGAGGGAGCGTCAGCACTTAGGTTACTTTGCTCCCGTGACATTATACGCGAGCCTGCCCCTTATCATTACAAAGACCAACTCTAACGTTGCATAATTAAAAAGCTTACAATGTTCTGACTTCTGTTAAAAGCTTAGGCTGGAAACGCGCACTCAGCACACATAAGGACAACAGGACAATACAAACAAAATTATACTGGCCATGGGGCCAGTCGCCAGAGCCTCGTTAGTCTTCAGTCCAGGGTGTACTAACGTGGAAGTGAGGTTGACATTTGGGTGTACTACGTGGAAGGTCACCCCTTACACCCCTTAAAATGCATATAGATGGGGTTCTTCCCACAGCACTGGCAGAGGAAATCAGAGAAGAGGATATAATTCCGTCTGGCTTTGAGGATATGTGGGAAGAGATTGTGAAGGATAAGCTAAAGCTAGCAAAGTTGAAGTGGAAGTTTGGGACACTTCAGACGATATCTGCTGACTCGCCAGGTGCATATGGATATCGTGCCTTGGCAATTTCTCAATTCTTGTTTCCAGTCAGACAGATTGAGAAAGAGAGGTTGCTGTTAAAGCAAGAAAAGATGGTGAAGAGGTGAAATATTTTCTCTCTTCTTAATTTTAAAACATTACTTGATACTTTTGTTGTTGGATATGTGCCGTGAGTTTGTATTCTTTAAATTTGCTATCACCGAGATCTTGTAGTAATGATTATTCATTTCATGTTATAGAAATGCACTTGGATCTATAAGACACAATGCGAGATGATCTTCATGAGAAAGGAGATTGTCAACAGGTTGAATTTCTTCTTCGATATTTTGAAACATATCCCCAGAATGTTGGCAACCAAGATTTTGCAGCTGTGTTTCTCGATCATGTACTGGTAGCTTTAACCTTAGGAACAGTAATAATTAAAAATGGAATTATCAGACTCAATATTGAGCAGTCGTCATCCCTGCTATACGTTTGTGTAGGGCAAGAAGCTGATATCCGATACATTAAAGACCAGCTACCAAGGAGAATTCTCAATGAGAGACTCCTCCAAAAATTAAAATGCATATACATGGGGTTCTTCCCACAGCACTGGCAGAGGAAATCAAAGAGAATATAATTTCGTCTGGCTTTTAAGATATGTGGGAAGAGATTGTGAAGGATAAGCTAAAGCTAGCAAAGTTGAAGTTGAAGTTTGGGACACTTCAGATGATATCTGCTGACTCGCCAGGTGCATATGGATATCGAGCCTTTGCAACTTCTCAATTCTTGTTTCCAGTCAGACGGATTGAGATAGAGGTTGCTGTTGAAGCAAGAAAAGATGGTGATGGGGTGAAGTATTTTCTCTCTTCTTAATTTTAAAACATTACTTGATAATTTTGTTGTCGGAGATGTGCTGTGAGTTTGTATTCTTCAAATTTCCTATCACCGAGATCTTGTAGTAATAATTATTCATTTCATGTTATAGAAATGGACTTGGATCTATCGGACACAATGCGAGATGATCTTCATGAGAAAGGAGATTGTCAACAGGATGAATTTCTTCCTCGATATTTGGAAACATATCATCCCCAGAATGTTGGCAACCAAGATTTTGCAGCTGTGTTTCTGGCTCATGTACTTGAAGCTTTAACCTTAGGAACAGTAATAATGGAAAATGGGATTGTCAGACTCAATATTGAGCCGTCGTCACCCCTGCTATACGTCTGTGTAGGGCCAGGAGCTGATGTCCCATACAATGAAGACCAGCTACCAAGGAGAAGTCTCAATGAGAGACTCCTCCAAAAAATTAAAATGCATATTTTGAATTTGAATTTGAGTTTGTATTCTCTAAATTTGCATTCACCGAGATCTTGTAGTAATGATTATTCATTTCATGTTATAGATATGGATTTGGAGCTGTCCGATACAATTGTAGATGATCTCAATGAAAATGGAGGTTGCCAACTGGACGATTTCCTTCCCCGTTATCTTGAAACTGATGATGCCAAGGGTGTTGGCATGCAAGACTTCGCAACTGTGTTCATGGCCCACATAGAGGAAGCGTTAGCCTTAGGAACATTTATAGTTCAAAATGGGATCTTGAGACTCAATATAGAGCCAACTTCCCCGTTGATCTACGTTTGCGTAGGCCCTGGGGCTGATTTACCATATGTGGAAAATCAGCTTCCACGAAGAAACTTGGATAAGAGACTATTCAAAAAAATTGTACTGCACACAGATGGAGTGCTTCCAACAACAATGACGGAGAAAGTTAGAGAGGAAGATAATTCCTTCTGCCATTGACGATATCTTTGAAGAGATAGTGAAGGAAAAGCTAAAGTTAGCAAAGCTGAAATTCAAAACCCTTCAGATGGTTTCTGCTGATTCCCCTGGGGCCTACGGATACAGAGCTCTGGCAAATTCTCAGTTCCTCTTTCCTGTGAGGCGGAATGAAAAGGAGGTTCGTCTTCAAGGAAGAAAAGATGACGAGGTGAAGTATTTACTCTCTTCTTAATTTTAAAACATTACTTGATAATTTTGTTGTCGGGGATGTGGTGTGAGTTTGTATCCAAGATTTTGCAGCTGTGTTTCTGGCTCATGTGCTGGAAGCTTTAACCTTAGGAACAGTAATAATTGAAAATGGGATTGTCAGACTCAATATTGAGCCGTCGTCACCCCTGCTATACGTCTGTGTAGGGCTAGGAGCTGATATCCCATACATTGAAGACCAGCTACCAAGGAGAAGTCTCAATGAGAGACTCCTCCAAAAAATTAAAATGCATATTTTGAATTTGAATTTGATTTTAAAATTGAGGGAGCGTCAGCACTGGCAGAGGAAATCAGAGAAGAGGATATAATTCCGTCTGGCTTTTAGGATATGTGGGAAGAGATTGTGAAGGATAAGCTAAAGCTACCAAAGTTGAAGTTGAAGTTTGGGACACTTCAGACGATATCTGCTGACTCGCCAGGTGCATATGGATATCGAGCCTTGGCAACTTATCAATTCTTGTTTCGAGTAAGACGGATTGAGAGAGAGGTTGCTGTTGAAGCAAGAAGAGATTTTTGCTTCGCAATTCTGCCACTTTTGGCTAATCATGAAGATGAGGATAATTGATGATTAGACATTAGATTTTAGGTTTTTAACGTATGTAATAAGAAATAAACTCACTTGAGTTTGTATTCTTTAAATTTGCTTTCACCGAGATCTTGTAGCAATGATTATTCATTTCATGTTATAGAAATGGACTTGGATCCCTCGGACACAATGCTTGATTGATTGATTGATTTGGTGTTTTAAGTCCACTTTATGCGCAGTAAGGCTAATCGGGACTGGACCTACAGTTTAAAGTGGAATCCGAACCACTTGTGCCTCCACCGGGTATCGAACCCGGGACCCCTTGATTACAAGGCAATGACGCTACCACTGCGCCATGGGGGAGGCCCTCGGACACAATGCGAGATGATCTTCATGAGAAAGAAGATTGTCAACAGGATGAATTTCTTCCTCGATATTTGGAAACATATCATCCCCAGAATGTTGGCAACCAAGATTTTGCAGCTGTGTTTCTGGCTCATGTACTGGAAGCTTTAACCTTAGGAACAGTAATAATTGTAAATGGGATTGTCAGACTCAATATTGAGCCGTAGTCACCCCAGCTATACGTCTGTGTAGGGCCAGGAGCTGATATCCCATACATTGAAGACCAGCTACCAAGGAGAAGTCTCAATGAGAGACTCCTACAACAAAATTAAGATGCATATTTTGAATTTGAATTTAAAATTGAGGGAGCGTCAGCACTTAGGCTATTTTGCTCCCGTCATATTATACGGGAGCGAGACCCTTATCATTACAAAGAACAACTCTAACGTTGCATAATTAAAAAGCTTACAATGTTCTGACTTCTGTTAAAAGCTGAGGCTGGAACGGGCACTCAGCACACATAAAGACAACAGGACAATACAAACAAAATTATACTGGCCATGGGGCCAGTCGCCAGAGCCTCGTTAGTCTTCAGTCCAGGGTGTACTAACGTGGAAGTGAGGTTGACATTTGGGTGTACTACGTGGAAGTTCACCCTTTAAAATGCATATAGATGGGGTTCTTCCCACAGCACTGGCAGAGGAAATCAGAGAAGAGGATATAATTCCGTCTGTCTTTGAGGAAAGGTGGGAAGAGATTGTGAAGGATAAGCTAAAGCTAGCAAAGTTGAAGTTGAAGTTTGGGACACTTCAGACGATATCTGCTGACTCGCCAGGTGCATATGGATATCATATCGAGCCTTGGCAACTTCTCAATTCTTGTTTCCAGTAAGACGGATTGAGAGAGAGGTTGCTGTTGAAGCAAGAAGAGATTTTTCCCTCGCAATTCTGCCACTTTTGGCTAATCATGAAGATGAGGATAAATGATGATTGGACATTAGATTTTAGGTTTTTAACGTATGTAATAAAAAATAAACTCACTTGAGTTTGTATTCTTTAAATTTAATGTACTGGAAGCTTTAACCTTAGGAACAGTAATAATTGAAAATGGGATTGTCAGGCTCAATATTGAGCCGTCGTCACCCCTGCTATACGACTGTGTAGGGCCAAGAGCTGATATCCCATACATTGAAGACCAGCTACCAAGTAGAAATCTCAATGAGAGACTCCTCCAAAAAATTAAAATGCATATTTTGAATTTGATTTTAAAATTGTGGGAGCGTCAGCACTTAGGCTATTTAGGTCAGTAGTACAGTAAATATGCCTTTGACGCCAACCCTGATTTTTTGACCTCTAAGAAAACCGCATCAAAACATCAAAACTCACTTTCTCTCCACGTTCCGCGCCTCATTTATTGCGCTGACGATGTTTCACAGCGAAGAAAAGCCGGTACTAGAAAAAAAAAACACTTCTCGTACTTCAAGTACGAATGCACCTTATCGTAATTTTCCAAGTCCGGGGGTGGGGGCATGTTTATATATCGTGACCTTTGGAAACCCCTCGGGAACGATGTGCCACACACACGCGCGCGCGCCTCTCATTATTTGAAGAATTGAGGAGAACAATCACAAATAAGCTTGCAAAAACGGTATTGGGAGGGGTCACGAGTTCAAACTTCAGACGATTTCTGTTAATCTGCTAAGGCGATATCAGTATGAAAATTTGTAAAAAAAAGGAAGAGGCAATTTTGGCTAATGGCAAAGATGAGGAAGGAAGAATAATGATAATTATGATGAAATTGATGTGTGGCACTTAGAAAACAAAACTTCAAAGTGTATTGCACCAACAGCTACAATTATCCCCTCTCCCCCTCACACAAGGCAGTTAACAGAGGTGTACATTTGTTGGTTTACGAGTCTGAATGCTTAAATTACTATGTTTACCTATAGCTCTACATATTAAAAAAATATGAAATGACCTGAGCAATAAAATATAACAATACCGATTCTAATTTTTGTCGGATGATGTAGTGGTAACGTTTGTAATGATGCGATCATTACTGGATCCTTTTTTATGTTATAAATTGTGTATGGCTATGTATTCCTGTACTTTTGGGTTCTTGGCCGTTGTGGAGCGGTAAGTTTCCAGTAACGGTTTAGGTCATTAGCGGGGCCTATAAATAGGAAGGGCAGGGGAACAGTGGGTCTCAGATGTTTGGCGGAGTACAGCAATGTAAGAGGTATCTTTTTCTCTGAGGGGAGCGGCTGGGCGAGCTTTCTTTCCTTATTATGTGAACCGACGGCGGGGATGTTAACTTTCTTTCTTTTAATACACACACTTGCTCTTTTCATATTATTCCAATAGTTTGTTTCATGTGGGAAACCGGGTACACAACACACATACCTTCAGCCACCTTTTTTGGTACTGAGGGTTATATTTTTTTTTTACTCGTGGAGCCAGTGGCTACGCGAGTCTACACACTCTCTTCGGGAAGGGGGGACAGGGTACACCGGAATGTAATTTTGTGAATAACGGCCAAGAATTAACTTCTGTAAATATAATATGAATAAACCTATATATATCTAAAAGGAAATGGGCGTTAAGTTGTAATTTGAAGAGGTACGTGTCTATTGCCTAAACTAGCATCCACAGAACTTCAGGTACTGCAAGTTTTGAACCTCGGGACAAGGATTCAAAAATGTATGGTTGTGTATATTGTGTATGTTGCTGAGAATCAGCTTAAAAGCACAAAATATACCGATACATACTGGGGGCTCATAGTCGGGATATTTTTTTGTGAGAAGTACTGAAGGCATATGTTATTGCGAAGTGGAAAGAAAGTAATAGAAGACGGCAATTCAAATAGACAGAGAGCTCATTAGCAAGTTGCTAGGCAATGCGAACTTGGAAGGAAGGCCTGAGGAAGATATTGTGGGGGAACTTGAGAGACTTTTTCTAAATGTTACACAAGGAACTTCGATAAGGACCGGCGAGGAAAAAATGAGCAAAATCTTGGAAAAAAGCAATATTAACATTCCGATCTTTAAGGGAAACGTCGGCGATGTAAGTCCACACGATTATTTGTATGAATTACGCAGTTATCAGGAAATCATGGAAATTGGGGATACTTTTCTCTTAGATAGAATCTTGCCGCTTTCGTTGAAGGAAATCGCTGCAGATTGGTTCAGATTTTCGAGACCTTTCGGCACTTTTAGGGAATTCGAGAAGGCTTTTCTTGAGGAATACTTTAGTGTCGATTATGATTCGGAAATAGCAAGGATCATTCAGAACAATTACCAGGCACCAGACCAGTCTCTTCTTGCATTTATTCGACACACCAGGAAGCTTTTTGCAATGAGGGAAAAACGGGGGACAGAAGACGAGGTCATCCAGCATGTTTTGAAATTTTCCCATCCTAAATTCAGAACACACTTGTACAACAGAACATTCGCAACAATCAAAGATTTGGAAACCCATTCTATGGACATTCAAAAGAGATTGTATTCAGAAGCCCTGTACTATTGTCCAGAACTGAGGGACAACAGTTCGCCGCATCTGTCTGCCATGCCGACTTCAGCGAGTGGCACAAGGCAATTAGCAGCCGCGGGGACAATGAACACTTTCGGCCGCGTGGGAACAGAAGTATCAATGAGTGCCATAAATCCGGGTCTTTTCAACCGCTTGAGCCTTTCCGGGAATATTGGAACCCCGTCGAGAGCAGAAGAACCGGCGAGGAGAAGGGGGTATGATGGTCCGCAGAAGGGCGCCACCTGTGCCGTCTCTAAAGATACCGTTAGACCAGAACAGATAACTCCGGTTCTTGCACACGTAGAAGGAAAGCAAAACAGGGGGAGGAATAGGGAAATACGCAACTGCAGAAATTTCACTTCTGGCGACAAAAAACCGTTAGTCACCTGTAAGGTTCAGGGAAAGGACTTCTCGCTATATTTGGATTCTGGTGCGTCTGTGAGCACCGTGTCTGTTGAGATCGCAAGAGAACTGGAAAAACAAGGAAATAAGATTAACAATAAACGTATTAATATTTCTTTGGCAGTAGGCTCTGTACAATCATGTGGGGAAATGTATCTTACTGTACATTTGAATGGGATGAAATTTAAGCATAAATTCGTCGTTCTGCGCAATTGTTTCACGGGATTTATCGCAGGTCGTGGGTTCATAAGGAAGGCCGGCATATCGCTACATTTGAAGCAGGGAGGCTACAGTTTTGAGAACAGTAACGTCATTCATTTATTTTCTGCGGAGAAGAGGGAAGTGGGAAAGAGGCTTCCGTTCTCGCAGCAGGGGAGGACGTCGACTGTGGAAGCTGGAGCTGGGCTAACCGCGACGATGACTGCGACGATGGAAAGAAATGAAACTGTTACTGAAGCAACCGCGACGATGGGAAATTGCAAACCACACCCCGAAACTGAGGACATGATTGACCGTGTCGAATGTTCGACTGACACTGTGCAGAAATCAGTTGCAGATTTCAGCGCTTTGTGTACTGCAGAAAGTGCGAAGCAAATAAGGAAGAAACGGAGGGAAAATTTGCTTCGAAGCACAAAACTGCCCATGGTTCATCTCTCTGGAAGTAAAGATATGGAAGATTCTTCATTGTTGCCATTCTCTGCCACTGAGGGAAATGAAGAATACAATTCTGAGGAGCCACGTAGACTTCTGGACACAGCCTCCCTCATTTCCGAGCAAATGAAAGACAAGTTTCTTGCTGACGTAGCGAGGGTTACAAGGAATGAGGAAGTGGAAGGAACGAAGAAGTACAAGGAAAAGGTGAAGACCCAGGCCAAATCTTCGTATTTCGACAACGAGGGAATTCTTAGGAGAAATTTGCCTACGGAAAAGTACAAAGAGAAGGGAAAAGGGAAAATATGGGCACCTACTTCTCTACGTTCGCAAATTCTCGTGTCGTTGCATGATAATGCATTCGCTTGTCATCCTGGGAGATTGAAAACGTTAGCGAAGGTTAGGGAACAATACACTTGGATAGGCTTAACTAAAGACGTTATCCAGTATTGTAAGTCGTGCCAGCCATGCTGCGTATTAAAAGATGACAGGAATAAGCAAGATTTCATGTCAAGTAAGGAGGAAACGAAATTCAGGATAGAAGACGCCAAGAAGAAAGCTTGTGATAGGAAACGCCGCAAATGCACGTTTGAAGTGGGGGATAAAGCATCCTATCTCTGGTAAGGCCCGCAGAGTAAGCAGTAAATTCTCGGGGAAGTCCTCTGGATCACACGCAATTGTGGAGCAAACTTCGGCAAATACTCTCAAAATGAAACACAGCGGGGACGGAAGAATATTGAGAGCCAACAGTGACCAGTTGAAGCCTTATTCTTCGCCACCTGACTTTGCAAGGAAAGTAGCCGAACCCAATTCAGCAAAGAGAACGCACGTAACTTCGGCAGGAGGAGCAAGACGAAGATATATCCCGGACGAGCCCCCAGTATGTAGCGGTATATTTTGTGCTTTTAAGCTGATTCTCAGCAACATACACAATATACACAACCATACATTTTTGAATCCTTGTCCCGAGGTTCAAAACTTGCAGTACCTGAAGTTCTGTGGATGCTAGTTTAGGCAATAGACACGTACCTCTTCAAATTACAACTTAACGCCCATTTCCTTTTAGATATATATAGGTTTATTCATATTATATTTACAGAAGTTAATTCTTGGCCGTTATTCACAAAATTACATTCCGGTGTACCCTGTCCCCCCTTCCCGAAGAGAGTGTGTAGACTCGCGTAGCCACTGGCTCCACGAGTAAAAAAAAATATAACCCTCAGTACCAAAAAAGGTGGCTGAAGGTATGTGTGTTGTGTACCCGGTTTCCCACATGAAACAAACTATTGGAATAATATGAAAAGAGCAAGTGTGTGTATTAAAAGAAAGAAAGTTAACATCCCCGCCGTCGGTTCACATAATAAGGAAAGAAAGCTCGCCCAGCCGCTCCTCTCAGAGAAAAAGATACCTCTTACATTGCTGTACTCCGCCAAACATCTGAGACCCACTGTTCCCCTGCCCTTCCTATTTATAGGCCCCGCTAATGACCTAAACCGTTACTGGAAACTTACCGCTCCACAACGGCCAAGAACCCAAAAGTACAGGAATACATAGCCATACACAGTTTATAACATAAAAAAGGATCCAGTAATGATCGCATCATTACACGTTGTTGCAATCCCACTCTCTGATGGCGTATAGACTTAAATGTTTCCATAATATGAAATATTGTTAATGGGAATGCATTATTTCTAATGTTCAATATATAAAGTAGATAACAAGAAAAAAGAAAGAAAATAAATGTTGCAGGTAGATACGGAGCCTCAGCCCAAACACATATATGATCAGACAGGATGTCAACGATGCGTTTATAACTAACATGTGATTATTCAAAAAATTGAAATAGTACAGTGGGAAACAATCAACTAACTAACTCTCTAGGCTTTTTTTAAAACCCGAAGAGAGCAAATACAAGCACAAGCGTAAATAATTAAATAAGTTACAAGGGGGTGAGACATGGTTCGAATTTTTTGATCGAGGGTATGGATGCAGACAGGTATTAAGTTTTGTGTGTGGACACAATTGATAACGGAAAAATCCTCTTCAACACAATAACATAGTGGTAATGTTGCTCTTGCATTGTCCCTATCGATAACATAGTGGTTACACGAAAGAAAGAAAAAAAATTAAAAACATTGTCCCCTATTAAGAAATACTTCACGAAATTATTCAACCACATTTTTCTCTTCATATCTTCATAACTAAAAAAAAATGTTTTGTCAAATGTTTGGATGACTATGAAAATATTGAAATATATGATGTAATAATAAAACGTTCTGGCATTGTAATCAAATGAATTTGTTGAATATGTAGAATATGTATTTGTTACGTCTCGGCGCCCTTCCGAAAACAAGTTGTTTTCATCATGTAGCAATTTAAGCCAAGAGATTAATATTATTTTTGATGTCATTATGTAGGTATTAAATAAACACGTACCTACAGTGTTTTTAACAGTAACATTTAAAAATAAGGCTGTTATTTTTCGTCATTAAAACCATAAAACCAAACAAACCAAAAAAAGCACACGGAGGTTGGAAGGTAAGGGTAGCCATATTCATGTTCTGCGGCTGAAAAGAATAGTTTTGTTTTTTTACGATTTTGCTGCAATCCTACATCAAACAAGAGCGTCAAGGAACGACTGTGCTCGAAGATCCTTTCGCTCGAACTCTTAGTAAACTTCTAATGGTGTATGAAGTTTCCCTATTTCCTGCCAGGCAAATGATTTCCAGGAATTTCCGTTTCTGGGAAATCAAATCTTGTCGACAAGCTTCGATCCTATTACTTCTTTTAACAGCAAGAAAACTCCCATCGCCCTTGAACAACCGGAGCTGAAGAGGTTGCCGAGAAAAGGGAAGGAACAAATTGTTTTGCCGAAAAAAAATGAATTTATTTAACTTCTCGTATAATATCTAAGTAAACTTTATATGGTGTGAAGTTTCCCTATTTCCTGCCAGGCAAATGATTTCCAGGGATTTCCGTTTCTGGGAAATCAAATCTTGTCGACACGGCTCGTCTTTCAGGACATGGAAGAAGCTTTTTTTTTATCTTGTGTAGTAGGAGTTGTGCGTTTGTTTTTTCCTTGTGTAGTGGTTGTTATGCGTTTGTGTGTCTTGTGTAGTAGTTGTGCTGTGTAGTGTGTGAGTTTGTCTTGTGTAGTAGCTGTGGTGTCTAGTGTGTTTGTGTTTGTCTTGTGTAGTAGTTGTGGTGTGCTTGTATGTGGGTTTGTCTTGTGTAGTAGGTGTGCTGTCTAATGTGTTTGTGTTTGTCTTGTGTAGTAGTTCGTCCATTCATATTGGGGGTTAGGCGTAGAGCTGACAACTCTGCACTGTAAAAAAAATGTCAAGAAACAGCAATATAAGGCCATGGATGTTCCCAAGGTAAAATATTCCGGAGGTAAAATAGTGCCCCGTTCGGATCTCCGGGTGGGGACTACTTTGGGAGGTCCCTGGACTAAGGATAAGATCTACGTTAGGAATAAGGATATTGAATTAGGCATCTGGAATGTTCTGAGCCTTTACCGGTCTGGGGCATTTCAGTGTACAGTTAATGAGATAGTTAAGTATAAATTAGATGTAGTAGCTGTCCAGGAAGTTAGGTGGCCAGGAGAAGGGAATTGTAAAAGTAAAAATTATACTTTTTTCTATGGTGGTACTGAAATTCATAATTTTGGAACAGGCTTTTTCATAAATAATAGAATTATCTCGGCTCTTAAAACAGTAGAATTTATTAATGATAGGATATCATATGCAGTTTTACAGGGTAGGTGGTGTAAAATTATTTTAATAAACATACATGCACCAACGGAAGATAAAGATGATTTTTATACAGACTTAGAACAGGTCTTTGATAAATTTTCTCAGTATGATATGAAAATTCTGTTAGGTGACTGTAATGCACAGATTGGCAAAGAAGAGACATTTAAACCCACGATTGGTAAAGAAAGTCTTCATGAATTAAGTAATGATAATGGTATAAGATTGATTACTTTTGCAACCTCAAAGAATTTAATTGTGAAAAGTACCACTTTTAAACATAAAGATATCCATAAATATACCTGGTCTTCTCCAGATGATAAAACTCATAATCAGATAGATCATATTCTCATTGATAAGAGAAGGCATACTAGTATAATAGACGTTCGTACACATAGAGGTGCTGACTGTGCCAGTGACCATTATTTAGTAATTGCTAAATTAAGATAAAGACTCGCAGTGATAAATCATAAGCAACAAAATCTAAAAGTTCTAAAATTTGATACAAGAAAGTTTACTGATGAAAGAATTAAGAAAGATTACCAAATTAAACTGTCGAATAGATTTGATGTTTTGCAGGATTTAAATGATGATGAAAATATAAATGAAACAGGCGTAAATAAGAATTGGGAGCACATACGTAATGCAATAGAATCAGCAGCTAAAGAAAGTATAGGATACCATAAACCGAGAAAAAGTAAGCCATGGTTTGATACTGAATGTCATAATCTAATAGAAATAAGAAATCAGGCTAGACTTAGGTGGTTAAATAACTCTGATGATACAAATCTAAACAATTATAATAGATTAAAGCGAGAAGTTAACCGCACGTTTAGAAGTAAAAAAAGAGATTACTTGAAAAGCAAAATTAACGAAATTGAAACAAACAGCAAAAATAAAAAAATCAGAGATGTATATAAAGGTGTAAATGAGTTTAGAAAGGGGTGGCAACCTAAAGTAAATTTGATAAAAGATAAAGACGGTGATTTTCTAGCTGACCCAAGCGATATTCTAAATAGATGGAAGAACTACTTTAATGACCTTTTAAATGTCCATGTAGGAGATAAATCAGAAGTAAATGAAGTACACACAGCAGAACCTTTAGTTCCAGAACCTAACTTGACTGAAGTTAAAGATGCTATTAAAAGGCTAAAGAATAACAAAGCACCTGGCATTGATTTAATACCAGCTCAGTTAATTAAATATGGTGGAAATTCATTAATATGTCAAATTCATAAATTAATTTGTTTAATATGGAATAAAGAAGAAATCCCTCAACAGTGGAAAGAATCCATAATTGTTCCTGTGTTTAAAAAAGGTGATAAAATGAACTGCAATAATTACCGTGGAATTTCTCTACTCTCAACAACATATAAAATATTATCTAACATTCTTTTAACAAGACTAACCCCATATGCTAATGAAATTATAGGTGATTATCAATGTGGATTTAAACGTAACAGATCAACTACAGATCAAATTTTTCACATCAGACAGACACTTGAAAAAAAGTGGGAATATAATCAAAATGTCCATCAGCTATTCATTGATTTCAAAAAAGCATATGATTCGGTCAAAAGAGATAAATTATATAATATATTAGTAGAGTTTGGAATACCTAAGAAGCTTCTTAGTATGATAAAAATATGCACCAGTGAAACAGAAAGTAAAATTCGTGTGGGTATTAATATGTCTGACAAATTTACAATTCATGATGGGTTAAAACAAGGAGATGCATTATCTCCATTGCTCTTTAATTTTGCCTTAGAATATGCTGTAAGGAAGGTAAAAGAAACTAAAGAAGGACTAAAATTAAATGGTGTGACTCAGTTGTTAGCATATGCAGATGATGTAGACTTACTGGGGGATGATGTTAATACAATTAAGAATAATGCTAAAATATTTTTCAAAACTGCTAAAGAGATAGGTTTGGAAGTTAACAAAGAGAAAACTAAATATATGCTTACAGGCCGAAACCAAGTGTTAGGTAATAATCAAAATCTAATTATTGATAACAACTCGTTTGAACCAGTTTCCAAATTCAAATACTTAGGAGTAATATTATCAAATGAAAATTATATTAAAGAGGAAATAAAAAGTAGGCTTAATTCAGGAAATGCATGTTACTTCTCTCTTCATAAACTTTTGTCTTCTCGTTTAATATCTAAGGAACTAAAAGTTAAAATATACAAAACAGTAATTTTGCCTGTAGTATTATATGGATATGAAACTTGGTCCCTTACATTGAAAGAGGAACACAAATTGAGAGTATTTGAAAATAAGATCCTTAGGAAAATATTTGGACCTAAAAGGGATGAGGAGACAGGTGAGTGAATAATTAAATCAAGAAGACTTAGGTGGGTAGGCCATGTGGCACGAATGGGAGAGGAAAGAGGAGTTTACAGGATTCTTGTTGGGAAACCTGATGGTAAGAGACCTGTAGGAAGGCCAAGACGAAGATGGAGGGACAACGTTGAGATTGACCTAAAGGAAATCGCTAGGGATGGAAAAGAGTATATAGACCTTGCTCAAGATAGGGAAAGATGGAAGGCCTGTGTTGCTGCAGTCATGAACCTTCCGGTTTAAGAAGGCTAGGGAGTTAGTTAGTTATTCTCTCTATTTCTCTCTCTCTCTATTTTTTCTTAAATTTTCATCATCATAGTTAAAATTAATCCAAAAGAAAATATATATTTTGTGTTGACATGGGAAACATGCAATAAAAATGCATGATCAATAGTTAAGGTCAAGAGCTGAATAAACAGTGAGGGTGATACACGCAAGTTTCCAGCTGTGTGTGATTAGTACAAAATTGAGAGATGGAAGGCTCTTTGTTGCTAAACTTTCGGGGTTTAAGAAGGCAAAATAAATAGTTGGTTAATACGGAGCTAATTAGGAACTGGCATTATCGAAGCTTCATGCTGTGTTCATGGCCCACATAGAGGAAGCATTAGCCTTAGGAACACTTATAGTTCAAAATGGGATCTTGAGACTCAATATAGAGCCAACTTCCCCGCTGATCTACGTTTGCGTAGGCCCTCTGGCTGATTTACCATATGTGGAAAATCAGCTTCCACGAAGAAACTTGAATAAGAGACTCTTCAAAAAAATTGTACTGGACACAGATGGTGTCCTTCCAGCAACATTGACGGAGGAAGTTAGAGAGGAAGACATAATTCCTTCTGCCATTGAAGATATCTTTGAAGAGATAGTGAAGGAAAAGCTAAAGTTAGCAAAGCTGAAATTCAAAACCCTTCAGATGATTTCTGATGATTCCCCTGGGGCCTACGGATACAGGGCTCTGGCAAATTCTCAGTTCCTCTTTCATGTGAGGCGGATTGAAAAGATTCGTCTTCAAGGAAGAAAAGATGACGAGGTAAAGTATTTACTCTCTTCTTAATTTTAAAACTATTTGATAATTTTGTTGTCGGAGATATGCTGTGAGCTTGTATTCTTTAAATTTGCTATCACCGAGATTTTGTAGTAATGATTATTCATTTCATGTTATAGAAATAGACTTGGATCTATCGGACACAATGCGAGATGATCTTCATGAGAAAGGAGATTGTCAACAGGATGAATATCTTCCTCGATATTTGGAAACATATCATGCCCAGAATGTTGGCAACCAAGATTTTGCAGCTGTGTTTCTGGCTCATGTACTGGAAGCTTTAACCTTAGGAACAGTAATAATTGAAAATGGGATTGTCAGACTCAATATTGAGCCGTCGTCACCCCTGCTATACGTCTGTGTAGGGCCAGGAGCTTATATCCCATACATTGAAGACCAGCTACCAAGGAGAAGTCTCAATGAGAGACTCCTCCAAACAATTAAAATGCATATTTTGAATTTGAATTTGATTTTAAAATTGTGGGAGCGTCAGCACTTAGGCTATTTTGCTCCCGTCACATTATACGGGAGCGAGACCCTTATCATTACAAAGAACAACTCTAACGTTGCATAATTAAAAAGCTTACAATGTTCTGACTTCTGTTAAAAGCTGAGGCTGGAACGGGCACTCAGCACACATAAAGACAACAGGACAATACAAACAAAATTATACGGGCCATGGGGCCAGTCGCCAGAGCCTCGTTAGTCTTCACTCCAGGGTGTACTAACGTGGAAGTGAGGTTGACATTTGGGTGTACTACGTGGAAGGTCACCTTTTAAAATGCATATAGATGGGGTTCTTCCCACAGCACTGGCTGAGGAAATCCGAGAAGAGGATATAATTCCGTCTGGCTTTGAGGATATGTGGGAAGAGATTGTGAAGGATAAGCTAAAGCTAGCAAAGTTGAAGTTGAAGTTTGGGACACTTCAGATGATATCTGCTGACTCGCCAGGTGCATATGGATATCGAGCCTTGGCAACTTCTCAATTCTTGTTTCCAGTCAGACGGATTGAGAGAGAGGTTGCTGTTCAAGCAAGAAGAGATTTTTGCCTCGCAATTCTGCCACTTTTGGCTAATCATGAAGATGAGGATAATTGATGATTAGACATTAGATTTTAGGTTTTTAACGTATGTAATAAGAAATAAACTCACTTGAGTTTGTATTCTTTAAATTTGCTTTCACCGAGATCTTGTAGTAATGATTATTCATTTCATGTTAGAGATATGGCTCTTGAAATATCCAATACGATCATAGATGAGTTGCACGAAAATGGAATTTGCCACCAGCATGACCTCTTACCAAGATACCTTGGAAGTTATAATGCCCCAGGTGTAAGTGTTCATGATTTTGTATCAGTCTTCCTTGCCCACCTAGAAGAAGGTTTGACTTTAGGAACGCTTGCCATTCAAGACGGAACATTGAGACTCAATACGGAACCAGCATATCCACTCACCTATGTCTGCGTAAACCCTGGTCCTAATTTTGAGTATTTGGAAACTGACCTACCAAGGAGAAATTTGAATGAGAGAATCTTGAGTAAAGTAAAACTCCACCCAGATGAAATACTGCCTGCTACGTTGGCACAGGAAATTAGAGATGAGGATGTGATACGTGCAGCTATCGACGATGTATTTGACGAAATAGTGAAGGACAAGTTAAAATCGGCCAAATTCGATTTTCAAATCCCTGCAAATGGCGTCAGCAGATTCGCCTTTGGCCTACAGCTATAGGGCTTTGGCAGAAACAGAGTTCCCTTTTACTGTGCAGCGTATTGTAAAGGAAGTAAGGTGAAGTATTTTCTCTCTTAATTTTAAAACTATTTGATAATTTTGTTTTCGGAGATGTGCTGTGACTTTGTATTCTTTAAATTTGCTATCACCGAGATCTTGTAGTAATGATTATTCATTTCATGTTATAGAAATGGACTTGGATCTATCGGACACAATGCGAGATGATCTTCATGAGAAAGGAGATTGTCAACAGGATGAATTTCTTCCTCGATATTTGGAAACATATTATCCCCAGAATGTTGGCAACCAAGATTTTGCAGCTGTGTTTCTGGCTCATGTACTGGAAGCTTTAACCTTAGGAACAGTAATAATTGAAAATGGGATTGTCAGACTCAATATTGAGCCGTCGTCACCCCTGCTATACGTCTGTGTAGGGCCAGGAGCTGATATCCCATATATTGAAGACCAGCTACCAAGGAGAAGTCTTAATGAGAGACTCCTACAAAAAATTAAAATGCATATTTTGAATTTGAATTTGATTTTAAAATTGTGGGAGCGTCAGCACTTAGGCTATTTTGCTCCCGCCACATTATACGGGAGCCAGACCCTTATCATTACAAAGAACAACCCAACGTTCCATATTTAAAAAGCTTACAGTGTTCTGACTTCTGTTAAAAGCTGAGGCTGGAACGGGCACTCAGCACACATAAGGACAACAGGACAATACAAACAAAATTATACTGGCAATGGGGCCAGTCGCCAGAGCCTCGTTAGACTTCAGTCCAGAGTGTACTAACGTGGAAATGAGGTTGACATTTGGGTGTACTACGTGGAACGTCACCACTTACACCCCTTAAAATGCATATAGATGGGGTTCTTCCCACAGCACTGGCTGAGGAAATCAGAGAAGAGGATATAATTCCGTCTGGCTTTGAGGATATGTGGGAAGAGATTGTGAAGGATAAGCTAAAGCTAGCAAAGTTGAAGTTGAAGTTTGGGACACTTCAGATGATATCTGCTGACTCGCCAGGTGCTTTTTAAAACCCGAAGAGAGCAAATACAAGCACAAGCGTAAATAATTAAATAAGTTACAAGGGGGTGAGACATGGTTCGAATTTTTTGATCAAGGGTATGGATGCAGACAGGTACTAAGTTTTGTGTGTGGACACAATTGATAACGGAAAAATCCTCTTCAACACAATAACATAGTGGTAATGTTGGTCTTGCATTGTCCCTATCGATAACATAGTGGTTACACGAAAGAAAGAAAAAAATTAAAAACATTGTCCCCTATTAAGAAATACTTCACGAAATTATTCAACCACATTTTTCTCTTCATATCTTCATAACTAAAAAAAATGTTTTGTCAAATGTTTGGATGACTATGAAAATATTGAAATATATGATGTAATAATAAAACGTTCTGGCATTGTAATCAAATGAATTTGTTGAATATGTAGAATATGTATTTGTTACGTCTCGGCGCCCTTCCGAAAACAAGTTGTTTTCATCATGTAGCAATTTAAGCCAAGAGATTAATATTATTTTTGATGTCATTATGTAGGTATTAAATAAACACGTACCTACAGTGTTTTAACAGTAACATTTAAAAATAAGGCTGTTATTTTTCGTCATTAAAACCATAAAACCAAAACAAACCAAAAAAAGCACACGGAGGTTGGAAGGTAAGGGTAGCCATATTCATGTTCTGCGGCTGAAAAGAATAGTTTTGTTTTTTTACGATTTTGCTGCAATCCTACATCAAACAAGAGCGTCAAGGAACGACTGTGCTCGAAGATCCTTTCGCTCGAACTCTTAGTAAACTTCTAATGGTGTATGAAGTTTCCCTATTTCCTGCCAGGCAAATGATTTCCAGGAATTTCCGTTTCTGGGAAATCAAATCTTGTCGACAAGCTTCGATCCTATTACTTCTTTTAACAGCAAGAAAACTCCCATCGCCCTTGAACAACCGGAGCTGAAGAGGTTGCCGAGAAAAGGAAAGGAACAAATTGTTTTGCCGAAAAAAAATGAATTTATTTAACTTCTCGTATAATATCTAAGTAAACTTTATATGGTGTGAAGTTTCCCTATTTCCTGCCAGGCAAATGATTTCCAGGGATTTCCGTTTCTGGGAAATCAAATCTTGTCGACACGGCTCGTCTTTCAGGACATGGAAGAAGCTTTTTTTTTTATCTTGTGTAGTAGGAGTTGTGCGTTTGTTTTTTCCTTGTGTAGTGGTGGTTGTGTGTTTGTGTGTCTTGTGCAGTAGTTGTGCTGTGTAGTGTGCGAGTTTGTCTTGTGTAGTAGCTGTGGTGTCTAGTGTGTTTGTGTTTGTCTTGTGTAGTAGTTGTGGTGTGCTTGTATGTGGGTTTGTCTTGTGTAGTAGGTGTGCTGTCTAGTGTGGTTGGGATTGTCTTGCGTAGTAGTTGTGCTGTCTAGTGTGTTTGTGTTTATCTTATGTAGTAGTTATTCTGTCTAATGTATTTCTGTTTGTCTTGGGTAGTGTCGGTGATGTGTATGTATGTGTCTTGTGTTGTAGTTGTGCTGTCTAGTATGTTTGTTTTGTCTTGCGTAGTAGTTGTGCTGTCTAATTTGTTTGTGTTTGTCTTGTGTAGTAGTTGTGGTGTGTAGTTTGTTTATGTTTATATTGTGTAGTAGTTGTGTTGTCTAATGTGTTTGTGTTCGTCTTGTGTAGTAATTGTGCTGTCTAATGTGTTTGTGTTTGTCTTGTGTAGTAGTTCCTCCATTCATATTGGGGGTTAGGCGTAGAGCTGACAACTCTGCACTGTAAAAAAAAAATGTCAAGAAACAGCAATATAAGGCCATGGATGTTCCCAAGGTAAAATATTCCGGAGGTAAAATAGTCCCCTGTTCGGATCTCCGGGTGGGGACTACTTTGGGAGGTCCCTGGACTAAGGATAAGATCTACGTTAGGAATAAGGATATTGAATTAGGCATCTGGAATGTTCTGAGCCTTTACCGGTCTGGGGCATTTCAGTGTACAGTTAATGAGATAGTTAAGTATAAATTAGATGTAGTAGCTGTCCAGGAAGTTAGGTGGCCAGGAGAAGGGAATTGTAAAACTAAAAATTATACTTTTTCTATGGTGGTACTGAAATTCATAATTTTGGAACAGGCTTTTTCATAAATAATAGAATTATCTCGGCTCTTAAAACAGTAGAATTTATTAATGATAGGATATCATATGCAGTTTTACAGGGTAGGTGGTGTAAAATTATTTTAATAAACATACATGCACCAACGGAAGATAAAGATGATTTTTATACAGACTTAGAACAGGTCTTTGATAAATTTTCTCAGTATGATATGAAAATTCTGTTAGGTGACTGTAATGCACAGATTGGCAAAGAAGAGACATTTAAACCCACGATTGGTAAAGAAAGTCTTCATGAATTAAGTAATGATAATGGTATAAGATTGATTACTTTTGCAACCTCAAAGAATTTAATTGTGAAAAGTACCACTTTTAAACATAAAGATATCCATAAATATACCTGGTCTTCTCCAGATGATAAAACTCATAATCAGATAGATCATATTCTCATTGATAAGAGAAGGCATACTAGTATAATAGACGTTCGTACACATAGAGGTGCTGACTGTGCCAGTGACCATTATTTAGTAATTGCTAAATTAAGATAAAGACTCGCAGTGATAAATCATAAGCAACAAAATCTAAAAGTTCTAAAATTTGATACAAGAAAGTTTACTGATGAAAGAATTAAGAAAGATTACCAAATTAAACTGTCGAATAGATTTGATGTTTTGCAGGATTTAAATGATGATGAAAATATAAATGAAACAGGCGTAAATAAGAATTGGGAGCACATACGTAATGCAATAGAATCAGCAGCTAAAGAAAGTATAGGATACCATAAACCGAGAAAAAGTAAGCCATGGTTTGATACTGAATGTCATAATCTAATAGAAATAAGAAATCAGGCTAGACTTAGGTGGTTAAATAACTCTGATGATACAAATCTAAACAATTATAATAGATTAAAGCGAGAAGTTAACCGCACGTTTAGAAGTAAAAAAAGAGATTACTTGAAAAGCAAAATTAACGAAATTGAAACAAACAGCAAAAATAAAAAAATCAGAGATGTATATAAAGGTGTAAATGAGTTTAGAAAGGGGTGGCAACCTAAAGTAAATTTGATAAAAGATAAAGACGGTGATTTTCTAGCTGACCCAAGCGATATTCTAAATAGATGGAAGAACTACTTTAATGACCTTTTAAATGTCCATGTAGGAGATAAATCAGAAGTAAATGAAGTACACACAGCAGAACCTTTAGTTCCAGAACCTAACTTGACTGAAGTTAAAGATGCTATTAAAAGGCTAAAGAATAACAAAGCACCTGGCATTGATTTAATACCAGCTCAGTTAATTAAATATGGTGGAAATTCATTAATATGTCAAATTCATAAATTAATTTGTTTAATATGGAATAAAGAAGAAATCCCTCAACAGTGGAAAGAATCCATAATTGTTCCTGTGTTTAAAAAAGGTGATAAAATGAACTGCAATAATTACCGTGGAATTTCTCTACTCTCAACAACATATAAAATATTATCTAACATTCTTTTAACAAGACTAACCCCATATGCTAATGAAATTATAGGTGATTATCAATGTGGATTTAAACGTAACAGATCAACTACAGATCAAATTTTTCACATCAGACAGACACTTGAAAAAAAGTGGGAATATAATCAAAATGTCCATCAGCTATTCATTGATTTCAAAAAAGCATATGATTCGGTCAAAAGAGATAAATTATATAATATATTAGTAGAGTTTGGAATACCTAAGAAGCTTCTTAGTATGATAAAAATATGCACCAGTGAAACAGAAAGTAAAATTCGTGTGGGTATTAATATGTCTGACAAATTTACAATTCATGATGGGTTAAAACAAGGAGATGCATTATCTCCATTGCTCTTTAATTTTGCCTTAGAATATGCTGTAAGGAAGGTAAAAGAAACTAAAGAAGGACTAAAATTAAATGGTGTGACTCAGTTGTTAGCATATGCAGATGATGTAGACTTACTGGAGGATGATGTTAATACAATTAAGAATAATGCTAAAATATTTTTCAAAACTGCTAAAGAGATAGGTTTGGAAGTTAACAAAGAGAAAACTAAATATATGCTTACAGGCCGAAACCAAGTGTTAGGTAATAATCAAAATCTAATTATTGATAACAACTCGTTTGAACCAGTTTCCAAATTCAAATACTTAGGAGTAATATTATCAAATGAAAATTATATTAAAGAGGAAATAAAAAGTAGGCTTAATTCAGGAAATGCATGTTACTTCTCTCTTCATAAACTTTTGTCTTCTCGTTTAATATCTAAGGAACTAAAAGTTAAAATATACAAAACAGTAATTTTGCCTGTAGTATTATATGGATATGAAACTTGGTCCCTTACATTGAAAGAGGAACACAAATTGAGAGTATTTGAAAATAAGATCCTTAGGAAAATATTTGGACCTAAAAGGGATGAGGAGACAGGTGAGTGAATAATTAAATCAAGAAGACTTAGGTGGGTAGGCCATGTGGCACGAATGGGAGAGGAAAGAGGAGTTTACAGGATTCTTGTTGGGAAACCTGATGGTAAGAGACCTGTAGGAAGGCCAAGACGAAGATGGAGGGACAACGTTGAGATTGACCTAAAGGAAATCGCTAGGGATGGAAAAGAGTATATAGACCTTGCTCAAGATAGGGAAAGATGGAAGGCCTGTGTTGCTGCAGTCATGAACCTTCCGGTTTAAGAAGGCTAGGGAGTTAGTTAGTTATTCTCTCTATTTCTCTCTCTCTCTATTTTTTCTTAAATTTTCATCATCATAGTTAAAATTAATCCAAAAGAAAATATATATTTTGTGTTGACATGGGAAACATGCAATAAAAATGCATGATCAATAGTTAAGGTCAAGAGCTGAATAAACAGTGAGGGTGATACACGCAAGTTTCCAGCTGTGTGTGATTAGTACAAAATTGAGAGATGGAAGGCTCTTTGTTGCTAAACTTTCGGGGTTTAAGAAGGCAAAATAAATAGTTGGTTAATACGGAGCTAATTAGGAACTGGCATTATCGAAGCTTCATGCTGTGTTCATGGCCCACATAGAGGAAGCATTAGCCTTAGGAACACTTATAGTTCAAAATGGGATCTTGAGACTCAATATAGAGCCAACTTCCCCGCTGATCTACGTTTGCGTAGGCCCTCTGGCTGATTTACCATATGTGGAAAATCAGCTTCCACGAAGAAACTTGAATAAGAGACTCTTCAAAAAAATTGTACTGGACACAGATGGTGTCCTTCCAGCAACATTGACGGAGGAAGTTAGAGAGGAAGACATAATTCCTTCTGCCATTGAAGATATCTTTGAAGAGATAGTGAAGGAAAAGCTAAAGTTAGCAAAGCTGAAATTCAAAACCCTTCAGATGATTTCTGATGATTCCCCTGGGGCCTACGGATACAGGGCTCTGGCAAATTCTCAGTTCCTCTTTCATGTGAGGCGGATTGAAAAGATTCGTCTTCAAGGAAGAAAAGATGACGAGGTAAAGTATTTACTCTCTTCTTAATTTTAAAACTATTTGATAATTTTGTTGTCGGAGATATGCTGTGAGCTTGTATTCTTTAAATTTGCTATCACCGAGATTTTGTAGTAATGATTATTCATTTCATGTTATAGAAATAGACTTGGATCTATCGGACACAATGCGAGATGATCTTCATGAGAAAGGAGATTGTCAACAGGATGAATATCTTCCTCGATATTTGGAAACATATCATGCCCAGAATGTTGGCAACCAAGATTTTGCAGCTGTGTTTCTGGCTCATGTACTGGAAGCTTTAACCTTAGGAACAGTAATAATTGAAAATGGGATTGTCAGACTCAATATTGAGCCGTCGTCACCCCTGCTATACGTCTGTGTAGGGCCAGGAGCTTATATCCCATACATTGAAGACCAGCTACCAAGGAGAAGTCTCAATGAGAGACTCCTCCAAACAAATTAAAATGCATATTTTGAATTTGAATTTGATTTTAAAATTGTGGGAGCGTCAGCACTTAGGCTATTTTGCTCCCGTCACATTATACGGGAGCGAGACCCTTATCATTACAAAGAACAACTCTAACGTTGCATAATTAAAAAGCTTACAATGTTCTGACTTCTGTTAAAAGCTGAGGCTGGAACGGGCACTCAGCACACATAAAGACAACAGGACAATACAAACAAAATTATACTGGCCATGGGGCCAGTCGCCAGAGCCTCGTTAGTCTTCACTCCAGGGTGTACTAACGTGGAAGTGAGGTTGACATTTGGGTGTACTACGTGGAAGGTCACCTTTTAAAATGCATATAGATGGGGTTCTTCCCACAGCACTGGCTGAGGAAATCCGAGAAGAGGATATAATTCCGTCTGGCTTTGAGGATATGTGGGAAGAGATTGTGAAGGATAAGCTAAAGCTAGCAAAGTTGAAGTTGAAGTTTGGGACACTTCAGATGATATCTGCTGACTCGCCAGGTGCATATGGATATCGAGCCTTGGCAACTTCTCAATTCTTGTTTCCAGTCAGACGGATTGAGAGAGAGGTTGCTGTTCAAGCAAGAAGAGATTTTTGCCTCGCAATTCTGCCACTTTTGGCTAATCATGAAGATGAGGATAATTGATGATTAGACATTAGATTTTAGGTTTTTAACGTATGTAATAAGAAATAAACTCACTTGAGTTTGTATTCTTTAAATTTGCTTTCACCGAGATCTTGTAGTAATGATTATTCATTTCATGTTAGAGATATGGCTCTTGAAATATCCAATACGATCATAGATGAGTTGCACGAAAATGGAATTTGCCACCAGCATGACCTCTTACCAAGATACCTTGGAAGTTATAATGCCCCAGGTGTAAGTGTTCATGATTTTGTATCAGTCTTCCTTGCCCACCTAGAAGAAGGTTTGACTTTAGGAACGCTTGCCATTCAAGACGGAACATTGAGACTCAATACGGAACCAGCATATCCACTCACCTATGTCTGCGTAAACCCTGGTCCTAATTTTGAGTATTTGGAAACTGACCTACCAAGGAGAAATTTGAATGAGAGAATCTTGAGTAAAGTAAAACTCCACCCAGATGAAATACTGCCTGCTACGTTGGCACAGGAAATTAGAGATGAGGATGTGATACGTGCAGCTATCGACGATGTATTTGACGAAATAGTGAAGGACAAGTTAAAATCGGCCAAATTCGATTTTCAAATCCCTGCAAATGGCGTCAGCAGATTCGCCTTTGGCCTACAGCTATAGGGCTTTGGCAGAAACAGAGTTCCCTTTTACTGTGCAGCGTATTGTAAAGGAAGTAAGGTGAAGTATTTTCTCTCTTAATTTTAAAACTATTTGATAATTTTGTTTTCGGAGATGTGCTGTGACTTTGTATTCTTTAAATTTGCTATCACCGAGATCTTGTAGTAATGATTATTCATTTCATGTTATAGAAATGGACTTGGATCTATCGGACACAATGCGAGATGATCTTCATGAGAAAGGAGATTGTCAACAGGATGAATTTCTTCCTCGATATTTGGAAACATATTATCCCCAGAATGTTGGCAACCAAGATTTTGCAGCTGTGTTTCTGGCTCATGTACTGGAAGCTTTAACCTTAGGAACAGTAATAATTGAAAATGGGATTGTCAGACTCAATATTGAGCCGTCGTCACCCCTGCTATACGTCTGTGTAGGGCCAGGAGCTGATATCCCATATATTGAAGACCAGCTACCAAGGAGAAGTCTTAATGAGAGACTCCTACAAAAAATTAAAATGCATATTTTGAATTTGAATTTGATTTTAAAATTGTGGGAGCGTCAGCACTTAGGCTATTTTGCTCCCGCCACATTATACGGGAGCCAGACCCTTATCATTACAAAGAACAACCCAACGTTCCATATTTAAAAAGCTTACAGTGTTCTGACTTCTGTTAAAAGCTGAGGCTGGAACGGGCACTCAGCACACATAAGGACAACAGGACAATACAAACAAAATTATACTGGCAATGGGGCCAGTCGCCAGAGCCTCGTTAGACTTCAGTCCAGAGTGTACTAACGTGGAAATGAGGTTGACATTTGGGTGTACTACGTGGAACGTCACCACTTACACCCCTTAAAATGCATATAGATGGGGTTCTTCCCACAGCACTGGCTGAGGAAATCAGAGAAGAGGATATAATTCCGTCTGGCTTTGAGGATATGTGGGAAGAGATTGTGAAGGATAAGCTAAAGCTAGCAAAGTTGAAGTTGAAGTTTGGGACACTTCAGATGATATCTGCTGACTCGCCAGGTGCTTTTTAAAACCCGAAGAGAGCAAATACAAGCACAAGCGTAAATAATTAAATAAGTTACAAGGGGGTGAGACATGGTTCGAATTTTTTGATCAAGGGTATGGATGCAGACAGGTACTAAGTTTTGTGTGTGGACACAATTGATAACGGAAAAATCCTCTTCAACACAATAACATAGTGGTAATGTTGGTCTTGCATTGTCCCTATCGATAACATAGTGGTTACACGAAAGAAAGAAAAAAATTAAAAACATTGTCCCCTATTAAGAAATACTTCACGAAATTATTCAACCACATTTTTCTCTTCATATCTTCATAACTAAAAAAAATGTTTTGTCAAATGTTTGGATGACTATGAAAATATTGAAATATATGATGTAATAATAAAACGTTCTGGCATTGTAATCAAATGAATTTGTTGAATATGTAGAATATGTATTTGTTACGTCTCGGCGCCCTTCCGAAAACAAGTTGTTTTCATCATGTAGCAATTTAAGCCAAGAGATTAATATTATTTTTGATGTCATTATGTAGGTATTAAATAAACACGTACCTACAGTGTTTTAACAGTAACATTTAAAAATAAGGCTGTTATTTTTCGTCATTAAAACCATAAAACCAAAACAAACCAAAAAAAGCACACGGAGGTTGGAAGGTAAGGGTAGCCATATTCATGTTCTGCGGCTGAAAAGAATAGTTTTGTTTTTTTACGATTTTGCTGCAATCCTACATCAAACAAGAGCGTCAAGGAACGACTGTGCTCGAAGATCCTTTCGCTCGAACTCTTAGTAAACTTCTAATGGTGTATGAAGTTTCCCTATTTCCTGCCAGGCAAATGATTTCCAGGAATTTCCGTTTCTGGGAAATCAAATCTTGTCGACAAGCTTCGATCCTATTACTTCTTTTAACAGCAAGAAAACTCCCATCGCCCTTGAACAACCGGAGCTGAAGAGGTTGCCGAGAAAAGGAAAGGAACAAATTGTTTTGCCGAAAAAAAATGAATTTATTTAACTTCTCGTATAATATCTAAGTAAACTTTATATGGTGTGAAGTTTCCCTATTTCCTGCCAGGCAAATGATTTCCAGGGATTTCCGTTTCTGGGAAATCAAATCTTGTCGACACGGCTCGTCTTTCAGGACATGGAAGAAGCTTTTTTTTTTATCTTGTGTAGTAGGAGTTGTGCGTTTGTTTTTTCCTTGTGTAGTGGTGGTTGTGTGTTTGTGTGTCTTGTGCAGTAGTTGTGCTGTGTAGTGTGCGAGTTTGTCTTGTGTAGTAGCTGTGGTGTCTAGTGTGTTTGTGTTTGTCTTGTGTAGTAGTTGTGGTGTGCTTGTATGTGGGTTTGTCTTGTGTAGTAGGTGTGCTGTCTAGTGTGGTTGGGATTGTCTTGCGTAGTAGTTGTGCTGTCTAGTGTGTTTGTGTTTATCTTATGTAGTAGTTATTCTGTCTAATGTATTTCTGTTTGTCTTGGGTAGTGTCGGTGATGTGTATGTATGTGTCTTGTGTTGTAGTTGTGCTGTCTAGTATGTTTGTTTTGTCTTGCGTAGTAGTTGTGCTGTCTAATTTGTTTGTGTTTGTCTTGTGTAGTAGTTGTGGTGTGTAGTTTGTTTATGTTTATATTGTGTAGTAGTTGTGTTGTCTAATGTGTTTGTGTTCGTCTTGTGTAGTAATTGTGCTGTCTAATGTGTTTGTGTTTGTCTTGTGTAGTAGTTCCTCCATTCATATTGGGGGTTAGGCGTAGAGCTGACAACTCTGCACTGTAAAAAAAAAATGTCAAGAAACAGCAATATAAGGCCATGGATGTTCCCAAGGTAAAATATTCCGGAGGTAAAATAGTCCCCTGTTCGGATCTCCGGGTGGGGACTACTTTGGGAGGTCCCTGGACTAAGGATAAGATCTACGTTAGGAATAAGGATATTGAATTAGGCATCTGGAATGTTCTGAGCCTTTACCGGTCTGGGGCATTTCAGTGTACAGTTAATGAGATAGTTAAGTATAAATTAGATGTAGTAGCTGTCCAGGAAGTTAGGTGGCCAGGAGAAGGGAATTGTAAAACTAAAAATTATACTTTTTCTATGGTGGTACTGAAATTCATAATTTTGGAACAGGCTTTTTCATAAATAATAGAATTATCTCGGCTCTTAAAACAGTAGAATTTATTAATGATAGGATATCATATGCAGTTTTACAGGGTAGGTGGTGTAAAATTATTTTAATAAACATACATGCACCAACGGAAGATAAAGATGATTTTTATACAGACTTAGAACAGGTCTTTGATAAATTTTCTCAGTATGATATGAAAATTCTGTTAGGTGACTGTAATGCACAGATTGGCAAAGAAGAGACATTTAAACCCACGATTGGTAAAGAAAGTCTTCATGAATTAAGTAATGATAATGGTATAAGATTGATTACTTTTGCAACCTCAAAGAATTTAATTGTGAAAAGTACCACTTTTAAACATAAAGATATCCATAAATATACCTGGTCTTCTCCAGATGATAAAACTCATAATCAGATAGATCATATTCTCATTGATAAGAGAAGGCATACTAGTATAATAGACGTTCGTACACATAGAGGTGCTGACTGTGCCAGTGACCATTATTTAGTAATTGCTAAATTAAGATAAAGACTCGCAGTGATAAATCATAAGCAACAAAATCTAAAAGTTCTAAAATTTGATACAAGAAAGTTTACTGATGAAAGAATTAAGAAAGATTACCAAATTAAACTGTCGAATAGATTTGATGTTTTGCAGGATTTAAATGATGATGAAAATATAAATGAAACAGGCGTAAATAAGAATTGGGAGCACATACGTAATGCAATAGAATCAGCAGCTAAAGAAAGTATAGGATACCATAAACCGAGAAAAAGTAAGCCATGGTTTGATACTGAATGTCATAATCTAATAGAAATAAGAAATCAGGCTAGACTTAGGTGGTTAAATAACTCTGATGATACAAATCTAAACAATTATAATAGATTAAAGCGAGAAGTTAACCGCACGTTTAGAAGTAAAAAAAGAGATTACTTGAAAAGCAAAATTAACGAAATTGAAACAAACAGCAAAAATAAAAAAATCAGAGATGTATATAAAGGTGTAAATGAGTTTAGAAAGGGGTGGCAACCTAAAGTAAATTTGATAAAAGATAAAGACGGTGATTTTCTAGCTGACCCAAGCGATATTCTAAATAGATGGAAGAACTACTTTAATGACCTTTTAAATGTCCATGTAGGAGATAAATCAGAAGTAAATGAAGTACACACAGCAGAACCTTTAGTTCCAGAACCTAACTTGACTGAAGTTAAAGATGCTATTAAAAGGCTAAAGAATAACAAAGCACCTGGCATTGATTTAATACCAGCTCAGTTAATTAAATATGGTGGAAATTCATTAATATGTCAAATTCATAAATTAATTTGTTTAATATGGAATAAAGAAGAAATCCCTCAACAGTGGAAAGAATCCATAATTGTTCCTGTGTTTAAAAAAGGTGATAAAATGAACTGCAATAATTACCGTGGAATTTCTCTACTCTCAACAACATATAAAATATTATCTAACATTCTTTTAACAAGACTAACCCCATATGCTAATGAAATTATAGGTGATTATCAATGTGGATTTAAACGTAACAGATCAACTACAGATCAAATTTTTCACATCAGACAGACACTTGAAAAAAAGTGGGAATATAATCAAAATGTCCATCAGCTATTCATTGATTTCAAAAAAGCATATGATTCGGTCAAAAGAGATAAATTATATAATATATTAGTAGAGTTTGGAATACCTAAGAAGCTTCTTAGTATGATAAAAATATGCACCAGTGAAACAGAAAGTAAAATTCGTGTGGGTATTAATATGTCTGACAAATTTACAATTCATGATGGGTTAAAACAAGGAGATGCATTATCTCCATTGCTCTTTAATTTTGCCTTAGAATATGCTGTAAGGAAGGTAAAAGAAACTAAAGAAGGACTAAAATTAAATGGTGTGACTCAGTTGTTAGCATATGCAGATGATGTAGACTTACTGGAGGATGATGTTAATACAATTAAGAATAATGCTAAAATATTTTTCAAAACTGCTAAAGAGATAGGTTTGGAAGTTAACAAAGAGAAAACTAAATATATGCTTACAGGCCGAAACCAAGTGTTAGGTAATAATCAAAATCTAATTATTGATAACAACTCGTTTGAACCAGTTTCCAAATTCAAATACTTAGGAGTAATATTATCAAATGAAAATTATATTAAAGAGGAAATAAAAAGTAGGCTTAATTCAGGAAATGCATGTTACTTCTCTCTTCATAAACTTTTGTCTTCTCGTTTAATATCTAAGGAACTAAAAGTTAAAATATACAAAACAGTAATTTTGCCTGTAGTATTATATGGATATGAAACTTGGTCCCTTACATTGAAAGAGGAACACAAATTGAGAGTATTTGAAAATAAGATCCTTAGGAAAATATTTGGACCTAAAAGGGATGAGGAGACAGGTGAGTGAATAATTAAATCAAGAAGACTTAGGTGGGTAGGCCATGTGGCACGAATGGGAGAGGAAAGAGGAGTTTACAGGATTCTTGTTGGGAAACCTGATGGTAAGAGACCTGTAGGAAGGCCAAGACGAAGATGGAGGGACAACGTTGAGATTGACCTAAAGGAAATCGCTAGGGATGGAAAAGAGTATATAGACCTTGCTCAAGATAGGGAAAGATGGAAGGCCTGTGTTGCTGCAGTCATGAACCTTCCGGTTTAAGAAGGCTAGGGAGTTAGTTAGTTATTCTCTCTATTTCTCTCTCTCTCTATTTTTTCTTAAATTTTCATCATCATAGTTAAAATTAATCCAAAAGAAAATATATATTTTGTGTTGACATGGGAAACATGCAATAAAAATGCATGATCAATAGTTAAGGTCAAGAGCTGAATAAACAGTGAGGGTGATACACGCAAGTTTCCAGCTGTGTGTGATTAGTACAAAATTGAGAGATGGAAGGCTCTTTGTTGCTAAACTTTCGGGGTTTAAGAAGGCAAAATAAATAGTTGGTTAATACGGAGCTAATTAGGAACTGGCATTATCGAAGCTTCATGCTGTGTTCATGGCCCACATAGAGGAAGCATTAGCCTTAGGAACACTTATAGTTCAAAATGGGATCTTGAGACTCAATATAGAGCCAACTTCCCCGCTGATCTACGTTTGCGTAGGCCCTCTGGCTGATTTACCATATGTGGAAAATCAGCTTCCACGAAGAAACTTGAATAAGAGACTCTTCAAAAAAATTGTACTGGACACAGATGGTGTCCTTCCAGCAACATTGACGGAGGAAGTTAGAGAGGAAGACATAATTCCTTCTGCCATTGAAGATATCTTTGAAGAGATAGTGAAGGAAAAGCTAAAGTTAGCAAAGCTGAAATTCAAAACCCTTCAGATGATTTCTGATGATTCCCCTGGGGCCTACGGATACAGGGCTCTGGCAAATTCTCAGTTCCTCTTTCATGTGAGGCGGATTGAAAAGATTCGTCTTCAAGGAAGAAAAGATGACGAGGTAAAGTATTTACTCTCTTCTTAATTTTAAAACTATTTGATAATTTTGTTGTCGGAGATATGCTGTGAGCTTGTATTCTTTAAATTTGCTATCACCGAGATTTTGTAGTAATGATTATTCATTTCATGTTATAGAAATAGACTTGGATCTATCGGACACAATGCGAGATGATCTTCATGAGAAAGGAGATTGTCAACAGGATGAATATCTTCCTCGATATTTGGAAACATATCATGCCCAGAATGTTGGCAACCAAGATTTTGCAGCTGTGTTTCTGGCTCATGTACTGGAAGCTTTAACCTTAGGAACAGTAATAATTGAAAATGGGATTGTCAGACTCAATATTGAGCCGTCGTCACCCCTGCTATACGTCTGTGTAGGGCCAGGAGCTTATATCCCATACATTGAAGACCAGCTACCAAGGAGAAGTCTCAATGAGAGACTCCTCCAAACAAATTAAAATGCATATTTTGAATTTGAATTTGATTTTAAAATTGTGGGAGCGTCAGCACTTAGGCTATTTTGCTCCCGTCACATTATACGGGAGCGAGACCCTTATCATTACAAAGAACAACTCTAACGTTGCATAATTAAAAAGCTTACAATGTTCTGACTTCTGTTAAAAGCTGAGGCTGGAACGGGCACTCAGCACACATAAAGACAACAGGACAATACAAACAAAATTATACTGGCCATGGGGCCAGTCGCCAGAGCCTCGTTAGTCTTCACTCCAGGGTGTACTAACGTGGAAGTGAGGTTGACATTTGGGTGTACTACGTGGAAGGTCACCTTTTAAAATGCATATAGATGGGGTTCTTCCCACAGCACTGGCTGAGGAAATCCGAGAAGAGGATATAATTCCGTCTGGCTTTGAGGATATGTGGGAAGAGATTGTGAAGGATAAGCTAAAGCTAGCAAAGTTGAAGTTGAAGTTTGGGACACTTCAGATGATATCTGCTGACTCGCCAGGTGCATATGGATATCGAGCCTTGGCAACTTCTCAATTCTTGTTTCCAGTCAGACGGATTGAGAGAGAGGTTGCTGTTCAAGCAAGAAGAGATTTTTGCCTCGCAATTCTGCCACTTTTGGCTAATCATGAAGATGAGGATAATTGATGATTAGACATTAGATTTTAGGTTTTTAACGTATGTAATAAGAAATAAACTCACTTGAGTTTGTATTCTTTAAATTTGCTTTCACCGAGATCTTGTAGTAATGATTATTCATTTCATGTTAGAGATATGGCTCTTGAAATATCCAATACGATCATAGATGAGTTGCACGAAAATGGAATTTGCCACCAGCATGACCTCTTACCAAGATACCTTGGAAGTTATAATGCCCCAGGTGTAAGTGTTCATGATTTTGTATCAGTCTTCCTTGCCCACCTAGAAGAAGGTTTGACTTTAGGAACGCTTGCCATTCAAGACGGAACATTGAGACTCAATACGGAACCAGCATATCCACTCACCTATGTCTGCGTAAACCCTGGTCCTAATTTTGAGTATTTGGAAACTGACCTACCAAGGAGAAATTTGAATGAGAGAATCTTGAGTAAAGTAAAACTCCACCCAGATGAAATACTGCCTGCTACGTTGGCACAGGAAATTAGAGATGAGGATGTGATACGTGCAGCTATCGACGATGTATTTGACGAAATAGTGAAGGACAAGTTAAAATCGGCCAAATTCGATTTTCAAATCCCTGCAAATGGCGTCAGCAGATTCGCCTTTGGCCTACAGCTATAGGGCTTTGGCAGAAACAGAGTTCCCTTTTACTGTGCAGCGTATTGTAAAGGAAGTAAGGTGAAGTATTTTCTCTCTTAATTTTAAAACTATTTGATAATTTTGTTTTCGGAGATGTGCTGTGACTTTGTATTCTTTAAATTTGCTATCACCGAGATCTTGTAGTAATGATTATTCATTTCATGTTATAGAAATGGACTTGGATCTATCGGACACAATGCGAGATGATCTTCATGAGAAAGGAGATTGTCAACAGGATGAATTTCTTCCTCGATATTTGGAAACATATTATCCCCAGAATGTTGGCAACCAAGATTTTGCAGCTGTGTTTCTGGCTCATGTACTGGAAGCTTTAACCTTAGGAACAGTAATAATTGAAAATGGGATTGTCAGACTCAATATTGAGCCGTCGTCACCCCTGCTATACGTCTGTGTAGGGCCAGGAGCTGATATCCCATATATTGAAGACCAGCTACCAAGGAGAAGTCTTAATGAGAGACTCCTACAAAAAATTAAAATGCATATTTTGAATTTGAATTTGATTTTAAAATTGTGGGAGCGTCAGCACTTAGGCTATTTTGCTCCCGCCACATTATACGGGAGCCAGACCCTTATCATTACAAAGAACAACCCAACGTTCCATATTTAAAAAGCTTACAGTGTTCTGACTTCTGTTAAAAGCTGAGGCGGGAACGGGCACTCAGCACACATAAGGACAACAGGACAATACAAACAAAATTATACTGGCAATGGGGCCAGTCGCCAGAGCCTCGTTAGACTTCAGTCCAGAGTGTACTAACGTGGAAATGAGGTTGACATTTGGGTGTACTACGTGGAACGTCACCACTTACACCCCTTAAAATGCATATAGATGGGGTTCTTCCCACAGCACTGGCTGAGGAAATCAGAGAAGAGGATATAATTCCGTCTGGCTTTGAGGATATGTGGGAAGAGATTGTGAAGGATAAGCTAAAGCTAGCAAAGTTGAAGTTGAAGTTTGGGACACTTCAGATGATATCTGCTGACTCGCCAGGTGCTTTTTAAAACCCGAAGAGAGCAAATACAAGCACAAGCGTAAATAATTAAATAAGTTACAAGGGGGTGAGACATGGTTCGAATTTTTTGATCGAGGGTATGGATGCAGACAGGTACTAAGTTTTGTGTGTGGACACAATTGATAACGGAAAAATCCTCTTCAACACAATAACATAGTGGTAATGTTGGTCTTGCATTGTCCCTATCGATAACATAGTGGTTACACGAAAGAAAGAAAAAAATTAAAAACATTGTCCCCTATTAAGAAATACTTCACGAAATTATTCAACCACATTTTTCTCTTCATATCTTCATAACTAAAAAAAATGTTTTGTCAAATGTTTGGATGACTATGAAAATATTGAAATATATGATGTAATAATAAAACGTTCTGGCATTGTAATCAAATGAATTTGTTGAATATGTAGAATATGTATTTGTTACGTCTCGGCGCCCTTCCGAAAACAAGTTGTTTTCATCATGTAGCAATTTAAGCCAAGAGATTAATATTATTTTTGATGTCATTATGTAGGTATTAAATAAACACGTACCTACAGTGTTTTTAACAGTAACATTTAAAAATAAGGCTGTTATTTTTCGTCATTAAAACCATAAAACCAAAACAAACCAAAAAAAGCACACGGAGGTTTAACAGCAAGAAAACTCCCATCGCCCTTGAACAACCGGAGCTGAAGAGGTTGCCGAGAAAAGGAAAGGAACAAATTGTTTTGCCGAAAAAAAATGAATTTATTTAACTTCTCGTATAATATCTAAGTAAACTTTATATGGTGTGAAGTTTCCCTATTTCCTGCCAGGCAAATGATTTCCAGGGATTTCCGTTTCTGGGAAATCAAATCTTGTCGACACGGCTCGTCTTTCAGGACATGGAAGAAGCTTTTTTTTTTTATCTTGTGTAGTAGGAGTTGTGCGTTTGTTTTTTCCTTGTGTAGTGGTTGTTGTGTGTTTGTGTGTCTTGTGCAGTAGTTGTGCTGTGTAGTGTGCGAGTTTGTCTTGTGTAGTAGCTGTGGTGTCTAGTGTGTTTGTGTTTGTCTTGTGTAGTAGTTGTGGTGTGCTTGTATGTGGGTTTGTCTTGTGTAGTAGGTGTGCTGTCTAGTGTGGTTGGGATTGTCTTGCGTAGTAGTTGTGCTGTCTAGTGTGTTTGTGTTTATCTTATGTAGTAGTTATTCTGTCTAATGTATTTCTGTTTGTCTTGGGTAGTGTCGGTGATGTGTATGTATGTGTCTTGTGTTGTAGTTGTGCTGTCTAGTATGTTTGTTTTGTCTTGCGTAGTAGTTGTGCTGTCTAATTTGTTTGTGTTTGTCTTGTGTAGTAGTTGTGGTGTGTAGTTTGTTTATGTTTATATTGTGTAGTAGTTGTGCTGTCTAATGTGTTTGTGTTCGTCTTGTGTAGTAATTGTGCTGTCTAATGTGTTTGTGTTTGTCTTGTGTAGTAGTTCCTCCATTCATATTGGGGGTTAGGCGTAGAGCTGACAACTCTGCACTGTAAAAAAAAATGTCAAGAAACAGCAATATAAGGCCATGGATGTTCCCAAGGTAAAATATTCCGGAGGTAAAATAGTCCCCTGTTCGGATCTCCGGGTGGGGACTACTTTGGGAGGTCCCTGGACTAAGGATAAGATCTACGTTAGGAATAAGGATATTGAATTAGGCATCTGGAATGTTCTGAGCCTTTACCGGTCTGGGGCATTTCAGTGTACAGTTAATGAGATAGTTAAGTATAAATTAGATGTAGTAGCTGTCCAGGAAGTTAGGTGGCCAGGAGAAGGGAATTGTAAAACTAAAAATTATACTTTTTCTATGGTGGTACTGAAATTCATAATTTTGGAACAGGCTTTTTCATAAATAATAGAATTATCTCGGCTCTTAAAACAGTAGAATTTATTAATGATAGGATATCATATGCAGTTTTACAGGGTAGGTGGTGTAAAATTATTTTAATAAACATACATGCACCAACGGAAGATAAAGATGATTTTTATACAGACTTAGAACAGGTCTTTGATAAATTTTCTCAGTATGATATGAAAATTCTGTTAGGTGACTGTAATGCACAGATTGGCAAAGAAGAGACATTTAAACCCACGATTGGTAAAGAAAGTCTTCGTGAATTAAGTAATGATAATGGTATAAGATTGATTACTTTTGCAACCTCAAAGAATTTAATTGTGAAAAGTACCACTTTTAAACATAAAGATATCCATAAATATACCTGGTCTTCTCCAGATGATAAAACTCATAATCAGATAGATCATATTCTCATTGATAAGAGAAGGCATACTAGTATAATAGACGTTCGTACACATAGAGGTGCTGACTGTGCCAGTGACCATTATTTAGTAATTGCTAAATTAAGATAAAGACTCGCAGTGATAAATCATAAGCAACAAAATCTAAAAGTTCTAAAATTTGATACAAGAAAGTTTACTGATGAAAGAATTAAGAAAGATTACCAAATTAAACTGTCGAATAGATTTGATGTTTTGCAGGATTTAAATGATGATGAAAATATAAATGAAACAGGCGTAAATAAGAATTGGGAGCACATACGTAATGCAATAGAATCAGCAGCTAAAGAAAGTATAGGATACCATAAACCGAGAAAAAGTAAGCCATGGTTTGATAATGAATGTCATAATCTAATAGAAATAAGGATTTTGCATCAGTCTTCCTCGCTCACCTAGAAGAAGGTTTGACTTTAGGAACGCTTGCCATTCAAGACGGAACATTGAGACTCAATACGGAACCAGCATCTCCACTCACCTATTTCTGCGTAAACCCTGGTCCTAATTTTGAATATTTGGAAAGTGACCTACCTAGGAGAAATTTGAATGAGAGAATCTTGAGTAAAGTAAAACTCCACCCAGATGGAATACTGCCTGCTACGTTGGCACAGGAAATTAGAGTAAGAGGATGTGATACCTGCAGCTATCGACGATGTATTTGACGAAATAGTGAAGGACAAGTTAAAATCGGCCAAATTAAAATTCAAATCCCTGCAAATGGCGTCAGCAGATTCACCTTTGACCTACAGCTATAGGGCTTTGGCAGAAACAGAGTTCCTTTTTACTGTGCAGCGTATTGTAAAGGAGGTAAGGTGAAGTATTTTCTCTCTTAATTTTAAAACTATTTGATAATTTTGTTGTCGGAGATGTGCTGTGACTTTGTATTCTTTAAATTTGCTATCACCGAGATCTTGTAGTAATGATTATTCATTTCATGTTATAGAAACGGACTTGGATCTATCGGACACAATGCGAGATGATCTTCATGAGAAAGGAGATTGTCAACAGGATGAATTTCTTCCTCGATATTTGGAAACATATCATCCCCAGAATGTTGGCAACCAAGATTTTGCAGCTGTGTTTCTGGCTCATGTACTGGAAGCTTTAACCTTAGGAACAGTAATAATTGAAAATGGGATTGTCAGACTCAATATTGAGCCGTCGTCACCCCTGCTATACGTCTGTGTAGGGCCAGGAGCTGATATCCCATACATTGAAGACCAGCTACCAAGGAGAAGTCTCAATGAGAGACTCCTACAAAAAATTGAAATGCATATTTTGAATTTGAATTTGATTTTAAAATTGTGGGAGCGTCAGCACTTAGGCTATTTTGCTCCCGTCACATTATACGGGAGACAGACCCTTATCATTACAAAGAACAACTCTAACGTTGCATAATTAAAAAGCTTACAATGTTCTGACTTCTGTTAAAAGCTGAGGCTGGAACGGGCACTCAGCACACATAAGGACAACAGGACAGCAGAAACAAAATTATACTGGCCATGGGGCCAGTCGCCAGAGCCTCGTTAGTCTTCAGTCCAGGGTGTACTAACGTGGAAGTGAGGTTGACATTTGGGTGTACTACGTGGAACGTCACCCCTTACACCCCTTAAAATGCATATAGATGGGGTTCTTCCCACAGCACTGGCTGAGGAAATCCGAGAAGAGGATATAATTCCGTCTGTCTTTGAGGATATGTGGGAAGAGATTGTGAAGGATAAGCTAAAGCTAGCAAAGTTGAAGTTGAAGTTTGGGACACTTCAGATGATATCTGCTGACTCGCCAGGTGCATATGGATATCGAGCCTTGGCAACTTCTGAATTCTTGTTTCCAGTCAGACGGATTGAGAGAGGTTGCTGTTCAAGCAAGAAAAGATTTTTGCTTCGCAATTCTGCCGCTTTTGGCTAATCATGAAGATGAGGATAATTGATGATTAGACATTATATTTTAGGTTTTTAACGTATGTAATAAGAAATAAACTCACTTGAGTTTGTATTCTTTAAATTTGCTTTCACCGAGATCTTGTAGTAATGATTATTCATTTCATGTTATAGATATGGATTTGGAACTATCCGATACAATTGTAGATGATCTCAATGAAAATGGAGGTTGCCAATAGGACGATTTCCTTCCCCGTTATCTTGAAACTGATGATGCCAAGGGTGTTGGCATGCAAGACTTCGCAACTGTGTTCATGGCCCACATAGAGGAAGCATTAGCCTTAGCAACACTTATAGTTCAAAATGGGATCTTGAGACTCAATATAGAGCCAACTTCCCCGCTGATCTACGTTTGCGTAGACCCTCTGGCTGATTTACCATATGTGGAAAATCAGCTTCCACGAAGAAACTTGAATAAGAGACTTCAGAAAAATTGTACTGCACACAAATGGAGTCCTTCCAGCAACAATGACGGAGAAAGTTAGAGAGGAAGTTATTCCTTCTGCCATTGACGATATCTTTGAAGAGATAGTGAAGAATAAGCTAAAGTTAGCAAAGCTGAAATTCAAAACTCTTCAGATGGTTTCTGCTGATTCCCCTGGGGCCTACGGATACAGGGCTCTGGCAAATTCTCAGTTCCTCTTTCCTGTGAGGCGGAATGAAAAGGAGGTTCTTCTTCAAGGAAGAAAAGATGACGAGGTGAAGTATTTACTCTCTTCTTAATTTTAAAACTATTTGATAATTTTGTTGTCGGGGATGTGGTGTGAGTTTGTATTCTTTAAATTTGCTATCACCGAGATCTTGTAGTAATGATTATTCATTTCATGTTATAGAAATGGACTTGGATCTATCGGACACAATGCGAGATGATCTTCATGAGAAAGGAGATTGTCAACAGGATGAATTTCTTCCTCGATATTTGGAAACATATCATCCCCAGAATGTTGGCAACCAAGATTTTGCAGCTGTATTTCTGGCTCATGTACTGGAAGCTTTAACCTTAGGAACAGTAATAATTGAAAATGGGATTGTCAGACTCAATATTGAGCCGTCGTCACCCCTGCTATACGTCTGTGTAGGGCCAGGAGCTGATATCCCATACATTGAAGACCAGCTACCAAGGAGAAGTCTCAATGAGAGACTCCTCCAAACAATTAAAATGCATATTTTGAATTTGAATTTGATTTTAAAATTGTGGGAGCGTCAGCACTTAGGATATTTTGCTCCCGTCACATTATACGGGAGACAGACCCTTATCATTACAAAGAACAACTCTAACCTTGCATAATTAAAAAGCTTACAATGTTCTGACTTTTGTTAAAAGCTGAGGCTGGAACGGGCACTCAGCACACATAAGGACAACAGGACAATACAAACAAAATTATACTGGCAATGGGGCCAGTCGCCAGAGCCTCGTTAGTCTTCAGTCCAGGGTGTACTAACGTGGAAGTGAGGTTGACATTTGGGTGTACTACGTGGAACGTCACCCCTTACACCCCTTAAAATGCATATAGATGGGGTTCTTCCCACAGCACTGGCTGAGGAAATCCGAGAAGAGGATATAATTCCGTCTGGCTTTGAGGATATGTGGGAATAGATTGTGAAGGATAAGCTAAAGCTAGCAAAGTTGAAGTTGAAGTTTGAGACACTTCAGATGATATCTGCTGACTCGCCAGGTGCATATGGATATCGAGCCTTGGCAACTTCTCAATTCTTGTTTCCAGTCAGACGGATTGAGAGAGAGGTTGCTGTTCAAGCAAGAAGAGATTTTTGCTTCGCAATTCTGCCCCTTTTGGCTAATCATGAAGATGAGGATAATTGATGATTAGACATTAGATTTTAGGTTTTTAACGTATGTAATAAAAAATAAACTCACTTGAGTTTGTATTCTTTAAATTTGCTTTCACCGAGATCTTCTAGTAATGATTATTCATTTCATGTTATAGATATGGATTTGGAACTATCCGATACAATTGTAGATGATCTCAATGAAAATGGAGGTTGCCAACAGGACGATTTCCTTCCCCGTTATCTTGAAACTGATGATGCCAAGGGTGTTGGCATGCAAGACTTCGCAACTGCGTTCATGGCCCACGTTTGGGACACTTCAGACGATATCTGCTGACTCGCCAGGTGCATATGGATATCGAGCCTTGGCAACTTCTCAATTCTTGTTTCCAGTCAGACGGATTGAGAGAGAGGTTGCTGTTCATGCAAGAAGAGATTTTTTCTTCGCAATTCTGCCGCTTTTGGCTAATCATGAAGATGAGGATAATTGATGATTAGACATTAGATTTTAGGTTTCTAACGTATGTAATAAGAAATTAACTCACTTGAGTTTGTATTCTTTAAATTTGATTTCACCGAGATCTTGTAGTAATGCTTATTCATTTCATGTTATAGATATGGATTTGGAACTATCCGATACAATTGTAGATGATCTCAATGAAAATGGAGGTTGCCAACAGGACGATTTTTTCCCCCGTTATCTTGAAACTGATGATGCCAAGGGTGTTAGTAGATAGTAAATGTGATTCCCACTGCAACTCTGATTTCTTGACCACACGACCACCAAAACCTGAAAAACTCACTTTCTCTCCACGTTCCGCGCCTCATTTATTGCGCTGACGATGTTTCACGGCGCAGAAAAGCAGTGATGAGTGAAATTCACTCTCTCATCCTTTGAAGGATGAATGCACCTTATCGTAATTTTCCAAGTCCGGGACCAAATGTTTATATATCGTGACCTTTGTAAACCTCTCTCGGGGGAACGATGTGCCACACGCGCGCGCGTGCCTCTCATTATTTTCCGTATTGTGACGCAAGCAAACAAATAATAATTGTTGTTTTTTTAGGATCCCTGGCCCCTATAACCTCGCCAGGGTGCGTGGTGCCCAACCAAAAAAAGTAAAGGTTCTAACGGCTGCGGTTATAGATAACCACACCTCTATAGAGTTTCAAGTGTTTTTTTTTTCTCTCAAACTTCCATGAAACTCTACAGAGGACCTCCGTAATGCATGCAACGTGTACTAACGACTCTAGTGTTATTTTGATGTTGTAATTTTTTGGATATAGAGTTTTATTGTGAGATAGATAAAAAAATTATGTTACCTTCGACGAACGTGGAGATTCTCTGTTGATTGGGTACGTTGTTGATTTCGATGGCTTGCAAGGTGAACAATTTGGCGAATTTAGTGTCGACGCCGAGCAGATTACTGTGAACGTGTCCGAGTTTATTTTCGATGGGCAGCAAATGCTCGACTATGGTATCCGTTACGGCAGAAAACGACGGTTTGATTTTCACTTCCACGTTCAACTGCTTGTAGTTTTCGTTGAGTTCTTGCAACTTGGCACCGAAAGAGGCCAGCGTCGATTCCTGCGTGGATTCCAGCACTCCAACTTGATCTCTGATGTTGACGACGATGTTCTGAAGGTTCTCGACTTGATTCAATTTCGAACTTTTCTCGGTAAGATCGTTCACGATGCTTCGCATCTCGGTAAACTGCGCGTGAAGGTCGGCGACGCTCTGCGAAGTGGGCAACGTCGACACCAGCGAAGCAAATTCGTCTCGAATCTGTTCCACGTTCGCCATTTCCGTTTCCAGTCGTTTCAGAATTCGAGATATGTTCCTTTTCAAAGCGTGTAATTCTTTGGAGGTGGGGAGATTGGCCACCCTACTCTCGAGATCGCTCAACGAACTTTTGACGTCGCTCGAATCGGATAGTGCCGTCACCGCCGTTTTCAATTTTTCCAAATCTTCGCTCGAAGGCACGCTCGTCCGTAACGATTCCAAGTCACCCTGTATGTTGTCCAGTACGTGATGAAAATGAGCAAGGTTCGTTTCGACGTTCAAATTTTCTAAATATTCGATCTTCTGCTGAACCGTGCTTAACGTGTCTTGAATGCTCGTCAACGCATTCGCTTCAGCGTGAATATTTTTAATTTCTTCGTTGATCAACTCCAAGGACGCCTGAAGCGTAGCGATGGTGGTTTGAATGTGTTCGAAATCTCGATAAGCCTCCAATTGAATTTTTATGTTCGCGACGCTTTTACCGATGACCTGCAGTTCGTCTGACGATGGTAGGTTCGTCATGGTATCTTCCAAAGTCTGCAACTTGGATTTAATTTCTTCCAACGTGCCGGTGAATTCTTCTTGTAATTTGGAAACGACGACATGCAAGCGTTCCACATCAATATCGTTCACGAAGGTTTGAAGTTCAGAGAAATTCTGTTCTATTGCGGAAGTTCGTTCTTCGATTTCGAGTTTCAATTTTTCCAAATCTTCATTTTTCGATTGAAATTGCTGTAATTTGGCCAAATCATTTTGAAGCGAATCCACGCTCAACTGTATATTTTGAACGTTGTCGTAAGAAGGTACGTCGACATAATTTTTTATGAGCGTTTTCAGTTCGGAATCGATTTTCAGAATGGGGTCGAGACATTGCGTTTGGAGCGTAGCGATCTCCGACTCTAAACTTTTGTTTAAGATCTCCTGCAAAGCGATCAAATCGCTCCTCAACTTTTTGACTCGAATATCCAACATGAGAATCTCTTCTGCGTGATCTACACGCTTGGTGTTGCCGAAAATGTCGTTAGGCATTTTTGGTTAACGGTTATTTATAATAGGATAGACGATTCGTAATTCTACAAAGAAAGGAACGAGTTTGTCGTAATCTCCTAGGAGTTCCACGTAAAGATAATCTCCTGCAGAAACATCGTACGCCATGTTAGAAAGTACCTTGTCGTGCTTCATTCGAAAAATGTTCTTGCCGCTAGAAATTTTGATTTTTTCGCCCTTCGTTCTCCGGATTCACGGTGATTTGAAGTTTCCCGTCGATCGGAATTTCGTAAAAATGTAAATTGTTATTGAAGACGTAAAACATCTTGCCCACATCGTCATTCAATTTCGTCCAAATACTGTTGAGGTGTACTATCAAGAGACCATTGAGTTTAGATAACACGGAAGGTAAGAGGTTATTGGTATTTGGTGGTGCAGTTTCCATGATGGTCTGTTTCCGGAAACCAAAAAGATTCATTGTCCTTGTTAGTTATTTAAATTTTCTACATGCTGTGCCCCTTTGTAGATCGAATAAAGAGAAGAGAAGATTTTCCTCTGCGGCGATGCAATTCAAAAGGCTCGAACATGTAATTATGTCATTAAATCACGATGAAGAAGAAAAAAGTAAGAGTTGAATTTAATGAGCCTCGTTTAGAGCGGGCTTAACGACATAATAACAACTTGCAACTTTTCATCGCCCGAGGGCCCCTCTTTTCCTCCGTATGTTTTTGAAGAATGGCAAGAGACACAGCGGACTTCATGGCTATGGGGTTACAGTTAACACACGTCACATTTATCGCTTCCATTGCAGTGGCCCCACTCTCTCGTGTGGATTTGACAATCGAGAACTCGTAACTTGTTGTCTCTGGCATCAAGGGCTACTTTTGTTACGCGCGTCGTGTACAATTCGTGTAATTTATTCGCAATGCGATGATCGGTGCTGAGTTTTCTTTTACCTTGAAACAGGCATTCTTTGTAGTCTTGCATGTTGAATTTGCTGGTACTTATTTTTCCTACCCCTTTCGCTTTCTTGATCTCTTTTTCTTCTGCAATCTTGACGCAGTACATTTTGGCACGAAGCCCCGCAAATTCGCTGATGTAATTACCAGCCGCTTCATCTTTAAACTTTCCTATGGTCATTTTGTTTTCTGTCGAATGCAAGTGATGGCCTGATGGTAAGTTGTTAAAATCAAAAAGATGCTTCATCTTAGTCAGATCATGTTCGAGGCTTGGTGTTTGGATTAGAAAAATGAAGCTATCCGTGTCAATGTAACATATTTGGATGTTATCTCCATAAAAGGGTTGAAACTGATCGTAATAGGATTGATACATGTGCAATTTTGATAGTTCAAGGACGGTGGCACCTATGGCAATCGGCTTGTTGAGCATCACTTGCTTCTTGTTCTTCTCGACGAATACTAGATTCTCGTCGAAAATGGTGAAGTTTTTGAAGTAGGGGGACGCGACAATCTTCTCAAATTTCTTTTCGTCCGTGACCAACGTTGCGTCGATGTAATTCCGCACGTTCTCCATCGTCTTGCCGTAGATGGCGTTATTGAACAGTTTGTACAGATCCTTGTCTGCAGGCGATGTCGGTTGCGCTCTGCGTTGCGTGTTCTCGGCTATGTAGGGTTCCAGCCACTTGCTCTGTCGGAACTTCAATCCTCTATGTATTTTCTTCAGCTGCAAGCCGTGACTCACGTAGAATTGGAGGAGTCGGTAGTGCAGAACGTAATTCGACTTGTTCTCCATGCTTAGTATGAGTTTTGGCTCCGATGATCCTCCAGGTGGCTTCTCTTTGGTGGGGGCCAGGGCCAATCCGTGATGTTTCTCGTGAAGCGTTTCGGGATAATCGAGATCCACTTCCAAGAAACAGCCCCATTCGTTATCTTCGCTCCAGTTGAGAAAATCCTCGCAGGAGAGTTCCTCTTCGGTCATCCACGCGTAGTCGCCGATGGGAAGACACTGGGACATGGAGTGGCCATACAGGTTGTTGACATCCCAGTAGACGATGTAGGTGCTGGGCTTCGATGCATCGTAACCAGGCGTATGAGGATTGTTTGCCTGAGCATGGCGTCGGGGACATTGGACGATGCCACCGCGTATCGCACTCTACATGAAGGCATACTGTTCCTTCTCTGCGATGAGCCCCAGTTCCACGTTGGTGTATTTCATCATCGATTCCCAAGTCAATCCCGGCGTCGTGAAGAAATACGCAGGATCCAACTTGTAGATCGAGATGCATCTCTTGCGAAACGATTCGAAAATGTCCATGAGAAGTGTCACGTCCAATTTGAGATAGAGATCGTGATAATCACGGAAAGTTTGGCAATTGAAGGCCGTCCACACACTACGAGCGTGTTCGTAGTCCTCTTCGGAACAGACGTCCTCCGTGAGATGAGAATAAAATGCCTCCCGGGGTGGAAGTTCCGTCTCGTCAAATTTGTCGAAATCGTTGACGTACTCGTAGGGGTAGACGCCCTTGCGACGCAACAGATTCAAATTCTCATGTCTCCCCGAAAAACATTTTTGCTTGGTGGCCACAAGATCTTCGTCGCCAAGTTGAGCTGCAAGGGTGGCCAGGCTGGAGGACAGGAAATTGTAAGAGTCCAGGATTCTAACTTCCACACTTCCTCCTTCTTCGAGAGGGATCCACACTCTCACCGCAATATACTTCTCGCTCGTTCTAGGGATGATGCTGATTCGAGTCGTGATATTGTAGAGCTCTTTGACGAACAGATGCGTATCGTACTTCTCCGTGTAGTGCAGAAACACGGCAACGAAATGCGACTCCTTAATCTTGAGATTGCATGAATTACAGATGGTGCTCAGGAATAATCCATTCTGATGGTCATGGTGCACGACCTTGTGATTTTCGGCGGTGAAAGCCTGGTTACACTCCGCGCATCTTGTCGCCGCGTCATGTCTCCGTTGTTGTTCCGTCGTGAGAGCAGGTGGAGAAACGTAAGAGCCTTTCAGGCTGGGTGCAAGTTCTCTCGCGCATTCCGCTATCTTCTTAACAAAATGTTTTGCCGCATCGGGTCCGCAATACAAGATGACATCATTTAATTTTTCTCCGTAGATGGAGAAACTGCAAGGCTCGTGGTGAAAAATTTGGATCGTGCTTGAGGTAGAGGGATCAGGGTCGCAAGACGTCATGGGAACTTGGAAGCTTTCAAAATCGGCATAAAGGACGACGGGATGGTGGAGAAGAGCCTGGTGTTTCTGAAATTTCATCTTGGTACCGGGTTCCGGCATGACATCTTCGGGTTCTGCATTCACGGAGCCAAAACACTTGTGTTGTTCTTTCATCTTCTTACCCCCGCGAAAAATTCTCAAACACCGATCGCAAATTTCGATCTTATCGCGATTCTTGCTCATCTGTCTTCCGAGTAGGCGAGAAAAATTCCGTATCAAACTGTAACGGCCATCTACAAGCAAGAGTCGAATTACATTATTCTGGCTTCTAGCAGGTCTTAACACACGAATATTGCCGGAATCGTCAACCCCAAACACAGAAATATCGAGATCTCCTTTTTCCTCTCTATAGTTTTTTAAAAATTGATTGATCTTATTCAGGGGCACAGGATAGGAAATTCCTCTCATCATATTCTCGTATCTCCCCTCGTGTCCTCTGTAATTGGACAGACGTTCGGGGTTAACATTATTAGCTGGGTGTAATGCGGCGATGACAGACCATAGGAAACTCTTCGCATCATTACTTTTTATGTTCAACACTGCATTTTGCTTTTTTTTTGTTTTTGTTTTTTTTGAGCGCTGCGTAACGGTTTGAAATTGCAGACTCGAAGTTCTAACATGTGGCTGCGACCGCAAGGACTCCACCCACTTCCGCGACCTTCAAAATCTTCTTGTTTTTGTGTCAGGTGCTCAAATAGCCGTGTCACTATCTCGTCAAGATCCTCGTTATTGTCATCGTGTAAGCCTTCACACCCTACGTAAAAGCTGAAAGTGCTTGACTCGGACGAGACAACTTTCTCATACAGCAGGGTCAAGACGAGATGAATTTTAATTGCAACATTAACGAGGCAATCACGTAATTGATCGACTACCAGAGATTTCACATTGTCGAGGAAGGTGCTCGAGTCACATTTTTCGTCGCTTCCAGATTTATACGTCATGATGCGTGCACTTTTATTCAAAGCACCGCATTCATGCCCATCAGTGCGAGATTTCTTTGCCGGGGGGACGACATCATGTTCAGGTAGACGACATTTTTTCAAATGCCTAGCAATATTAGGTTTAGAAATTAATTTTCCACAGTTGCGACATGCCACTTTCCCGCAAAGACCGGAGGGACCTGGTTGCGGTTCCATTTTTTTCTCTGTTATTTATATATACAGAGAAATTTTTTGGGGAGGTTGTGGTGGTGGTGGTGGTAGGGGAAAGCGCACTGAAACAGAAGAAAAAAAAGTTGAAAAATGCTAGACATTTTTTTTTCCTTCCACAAGTGCATATATATATATTAGACGCGAACAGTATGTGTCTGTGTGTGTGTGTGCGCACTGTTGTAGGAGGTAAAAAATATGCGACATGTAAGTGTGTGTCATTTTTTTATGACTCCTCTGAATATGTGTGTGTCAGACGCAAAACAAAATATAAATATATCATGAAAAAAAAATAAAAACTTACCTTTCAAGAGAGATAGAGAGACTTCAAAATAAAACTTGTAGCTCACTAAAAAACTTCCACGATGATATATATGTATACTGCCAGACAAACAAATTAAAAGAATACTGAACTGCCACGATTGACGTTCACCTTTCAAGAGAGATAGAGAGACTTAAAAAAAAAACTTGTAGCTCACTAAAACTTTCACTATGATATATATGTATACTGCCAGACAAACAAATTAAAGAATACTGAACTGCCACGATTGACGTTCACTATGATAATGATGTACAAAAAGAGAAACTGGTATGTTATATAGGAACCCCCACCCCACGCGACCCCCCCCCCTTTGGTGAAAACACAATGAGTGCTATAGTCAATGTCCTAGCAAATAAAATCCCGTTGACCGATTCACTCATGCATGTGGTACAAACGAACAATGCTATACTTTTTTTTTCAACAAAAAAAGACTTTTCGATGCGCACAATATCCTGTGGGGGACAAAATAGCAATGAACGGGCGTTCACAGTTCCACCCATGCATGTTGTCGATCATTTCCTCGGCCTCTATTCCACGCCCCGTCAGGGTGTGGTGTGTGAAACGGGCGACCCCCCAGCTCTGCGAGAACCAGCACAAAACTCAACCATGCCTGAAACAAAAAAACGGTGGACGCTTCGTTTCGTGCTTGTGATTCCACAAAAATAATACGCGAAAAGGTTGAAAAATTCCACGTGCAACAATGCAGCTTTTTGTTGGTCGAGCATAATATGGATAGATAAATTTCCAAAGCGGAAGATGCTGCTGTGCTCGCTTCCGCCGCATCCGCTTCTGATTCAATTGTTATCGGGGGATGTGGTGGATTCTTTATTCATGACCGTGGAGGCGGAAAAAAAAAATAGATTCGCTTAGGGTGGAAGCGGATGCGAGATGAATAGGTTCGGGGATTATTCATTTCATGTTATAGAAATGGACTTGGATCTATCGGACACAATGCGAGATGATCTTCATGAGAAAGGAGATTGTCAACAGGATGAATTTCTTCCTCGATATTTGGAAACATATCATCCCCAGAATGTTGGCAACCAAGATTTTGCAGCCGTGTTTCTGGCTCAAGTACTGGAAGCTTTAACCTTAGGAACAGTAATAATTGAAAATGGGATTGTCAGACTCAATATTGAGCCGTCGTCACCCCTGCTATACGTCTGTGTAGGGCCAGGAGCTGATATCCCATACATTAAAGACCACCTACCAAGGAGAAGTCTCAATGAGAGACTCCTACAAAAAATTAAAATGCATATTTTGAATTTGAATTTGATTTTAAAATTGTGGGATCGTCAGCACTTAGGCTATTTTGCTCCCGTCACATTATACGGGAGCCAGACCCTTATCATTACAAAGAACAACTCTAACGTTTCATAATTAAAAAGCTTACAATGTTCTGACTTCTGTTAAAAGCTGAGGCTGGAACGGGCACTCAGCACACATAAGGACAACACACACAAAATTATACTGGCCATGGGGCCAGTCGCCAGAGCCTCGTTAGTCTTTACTCCAGGGTGTACTAACGTGGAAGTGATGTTGACATTTGGGTGTACTACGTGGAACGTCATCCCTTACACCCCTTAAAACGCATATAGATGGAGTTCTTCCCACAGCACTGGCAGAGGAAATCAGAGAAGAGGATATAATTCCGTCTGGCTTTGAGGATATGTGGGAAGAGATTGTGAAGGATAAGCTTAAGCTAGCAAAGTTGAAGTTGAAGTTTGGGACACTTCAGACGATATCTGCTGACTCGCCAGGTGCTTATGGATATCGAGCCTTGGCAACTTCTCAATTCTTGTTTCCAGTCAGACGGATTGAGAGAGAGGTTGCTGTTCAAGCAAGAAGAGATTTTTGCTTCGCAATTCTGCCACTTTTGGCTAATCATGAAGATGAGGATAATTGATGATTAGACATTAGATTTTAGGTTTTTAACGTATGTAATGAGAAATAAACTCACTTGAGTTTGTATTCTTTAAATTTGCTTTCACCGAGATCTTGTAGTATTGATTATTCATTTCATGTTACAGATATGGCTCTTGAAATATCCAATACGATCATAGATGAGTTGCACGAAAATGGAAGTTGCCACCAGGATGACCTCTTACCAAGATACCTTGGAAGTGATAATGCCCCCGGTGTAAGTGTTCATGATTTTGCATCAGTCTTCCTCGCCCACCTAGAAGGAGGTTTGACTTTAGGAACGCTTGGCATTCAAGACGGAACATTGAGACTCAATACGGAACCAGCATCTCCACTCACCTATTTCTGCGTAAACCCTGGTCATAATTTTGAAAATTTGGAAAGTGACCTACCAAGGAGAAATTTGAATGAGAGAATCTTGAGTAAAGTAAAACTCCACCCAGATGGAATACTGCCTGCTACGTTGGCACAGGAAATTAGAGATGAGGATGTGATACCTGCAGCTATCGACGATGTATTTGCAAAGTTAGCAAAGTTGAAGTTGAAGTTTGGGACACTTCAGATGATATCTGCTGACTCGCCAGGTGCATATGGATATCGAGCCTTGGCAACTTCTCAATTCTTGTTTCCAGTCAGACGGATTGAGAGAGAGGTTGCTGTTCAAGCAAGAAGAGATTTTTGCTTCGCAATTCTGCCGCTTTTGGCTAATCATGAAGATGAGGATAATTGATGATTAGACATTAGATTTTAGGTTTTTAACGTATGTAATAAGAAATAAACTCACTTGAGTTTGTATTCTTTAAATTTGCTTTCACCGAGATCTTGTAGTAATGATTATTCATTTCATGTTATAGATATGGATTTGGAACTATCCGATACAATTGTAGATGATATCAATGAAAATGGAGGTTGCCAACAGGACGATTTCCTACCCCGTTATCTTGAAACTGATGATGCCAAGGGTGTTGGCATGCAAGACTTCGCAACTGTGTTCATGGCCCACATAAAGGAAGCATTAGCCTTAGGAACACTTATAGTTCAAAATGGGATCTTGAGACTCAATATAGAGCCAACTTCCCCGCTGATCTACGTTTGCGTAGGCCCTGGGGTTGATTTACCATATGTGGAAAATCAGCTTCCACGAAGAAACTTGAATAAGAGACTCTTCAAAAAAATTGTACTGCACACAGATGGAGTCCTTCCAGCAACAATGACGGAGAAAGTTAGAGAGGAAGATAATTCCTTCTGCCATTGACGATATCTTTGAAGAGATAGTGAAGGAAAAGCTAAAGTTAGCAAAGCTGAAATTCAAAACCCTTCAGATGGTTTCTGCTGATTCGCCTGGGGCCTACGGATACAGGGCTCTGGCAAATTCTCAGTTCCTCTTTCCTGTGAGGCGGAATGAAAAGGAGGTTCGTCTTCAAGGAAGAAAAGATGACGAGGTGAAGTATTTACTCTCTTCTTAATTTTAAAACTATTTGATAATTTTGTTGTCGGGGATGTGGTGCGAGTTTGTATTCTTTAAATTTGCTATCACCGAGATCTTGTAGTAATGATTATTCATTTCATGTTATAGAAATGGACTTGGATCTATCGGACACAATGCGAGATGATCTTCATGAGAAAGGAGATTCTCAACAGGATGAATTTCTTCCTCGATATTTGGAAACATTTCATCCCCAGGATGTTGGCAACCAAGATTTTGCAGCTGTGTTTCTGGTTCATGTACTGGAAGCTTTAACCTTAGGAACAGTAATAATTGAAAATGGGATTGTCAGACTCAATATTGAGCCGTCGTCACCCCTGCTATACGTCTGTGTAGGGCCAGGAGCTGATATCCCATACATTGAAGACCACCTACCAAGGAGAAGTCTCAATGAGAGACTCCTCCAAACAATTAAAATGCATATTTTGAATTTGCATTTGATATTAAAATTGAGGGAGCGTCAGCACTTAGGCTATTTTGCTCCCGACACATTATACGGGAGCCAGACCCTTATCATTACAAATAACTCTGACGTTGCATATTTAAAAAGCTTACAATGTTCTGACTTCTGTTAAAAGCTGAGGCTGGAACGGGCACTCAGCACACATAAAGACAACAGGACAATACAAACAAAATTATACTGGCCATGGGGCCAGTCGCCAGAGCCTCGTTAGTCTTCACTCCAGGGTGTACCAACGTGGAAGTGAGGTTGACATTTGGGTGTACTACGTGGAACGTCACCCCTTACACCCCTTAAAATGCATATAGATGGGGTTCTTCCCACAGGACTGGCAGAGGAAATCAGAGAAGAGGATATAATTCCGTCTGGCTTTGAGGATATGTGGGAAGAGATTGTGAAGGATAAGATTAAGCTAGCAAAGTTGAAGTTGAAGTTTGGGACACTTCAGACGATATCTGCTGACTCGCCAGGTGCATATGGGTATCGAGCCTTGGCAACTTCTCAATTCTTGTTTCCAGTCAGACGGATTGAGAGAGAGGTTGCTGTTCTAGCAAGAAGAGATTTTTGCTTCGCAATTCTGCCACTTTTGGCTAATCATGAAGATGAGGATAATTGATGATTAGACATTATATTTTAGGTTTTTAACGTATGTAATTAGAAATAAACTCACTTGAGTTTGTATTCTTTAAATTTGCTTTCACCGAGATCTTGTAGTAATGATTATTCATTTCATGTTACAGATATGGCTCTTGAAATATCCAATACGATCATAGATGAGTTGCACGAAAATGGAAGTTGCCACCATGATGACCTCTTACCAAGATACCTTGGAAGTGATAATGCCCCAGGTGTAAGTGTTCATGATTTTGCATCAGTCTTCCTCGCTCACCTAGAAGAAGGTTTGACTTTAGGAACGCTTGGCATTCAAGACGGAACATTGAGACTCAATACGGAACCAGCATCTCCACTCACCTATTTCTGCGTAAACCCTGGTCCTAATTTTGAATATTTGGAAAGTGACCTACCTAGGAGAAATTTGAATGAGAGAATCTTGAGTAAAGTAAAACTCCACCCAGATGGAATACTACCTGCTACGTTGGCACAGGAAATTAGAGTATGAGGATGTGATACCTGCAGCTATCGACGATGTATTTGACGAAATAGTGAAGGACAAGTTAAAATCGGCCAAATTAAAATTCAAATCCCTGCAAATGGCGTCAGCAGATTCACCTTTGGCCTACAGCTATAGGGCTTTGGCAGAAACAGAGTTCCTTTTTACTGTGCAGCGTATTGTAAAGCAGGTAAGGTGAAGTATTTTCTCTCTTAATTTTAAAACTATTTGATAATTTTGTTGTCGGAGATGTGGTGTGAGTTTGTATTCTTTAAATATGCTATCACCGAGATCTTGTAGTAATGATTATTCATTCCATGTTATAGAAATGGACTTGGATCTATCGGACACAATGCGAGATGATCTTCATGAGAAAGGAGATTGTCAACAGGATGAATTTCTTCCTCGATATTTGGAAATATATCATCCCCAGAATGTTGGCAACCAAGATTTTGCAGCTGTGTTTCTGGCTCATGTACTGGAAGCTTTAACCTTAGGAACAGTAATAATTGAAAATGGGATTGTCAGACTCAATATTGAGTAGTCGTCACCCCTGCTATACGTCTGTGTAGGGCCAGGAGCTGATATCCCATACATTGAAGACCAGCTACCAAGGAGAAGTCTCAATGAGACACTCCTACAAAAAATTAAAATGCATATTTTGAATTTCAATTTGATTTTAAAATTGTGGGAGCGTCAGCACTTAGGCTATTTTGCTCCCGTCACATTATACGGGAGACAGACCCTTATCATTACAAAGAACAACTCTAACGTTCCATAATTAAAAAGCTTACAATGTTCTGACTTCTGTTAAAAGCTGGGGCTGGAACGGGCACTCAGCACACATAAGAACAACATGGACAGTAGAAACAAAATTATACTGGCCATGGGGCCAGTCGCCAGAGCCTCGTTAGTCTTCAGTCCAGGGTGTACTAACGTGGAAGTGAGGTTGACATTTGGGTGTACTACGTGGAACGTCACCCCTTACACCCCTTAAAATGCATATAGATGGGGTTCTTCCCACAGCACTGGCTGAGGATATCAGAGAAGAGGATATAATTCCGTCTGGCTTTGAGGATATGTGGGAAGAGATTGTGAAGGATAAGCTAAAGCTAGCAAAGTTGAAGTTGAAGTTTGGGACACTTCAGATGATATCTGCTGACTCGCCAGGTGCATATGTATATCGAGCCTTGGCAACTTCTCAATTCTTGTTTCCAGTCAGACGGATTGAGAGAGGTTGCTGTTCAAGCAAGAAGAGATTTTTGCTTCGCAATTCTGCCGCTTTTGGCTAATCATGAAGATGAGGATAATTGATGATTAGACATTATATTTTAGGTTTTTAACGTATGTAATAAGAAATAAACTCACTTGAGTTTGTATTCTTTAAATTTGATTTCACCGAGATCTTGTAGTAATGATTATTCATTTCATGTTATAAATATGGATTTGGAACTATCCGATACAATTGTAGATGATCTCAATGAAAATGGAGGTTGCCAATAGGACGATTTCCTTCCCCGTTATCTTGAAACTGATGATGACAAGGGTGTTGGCATGCAAGACTTCGCAACTGTGTTCATGGCCCACATAGAGGAAGCATTAGCCTTAGCAACACTTATAGTTCAAAATGGGATCTTGAGACTCAATATAGAGCCAACTTCCCCGCTGATGTACGTTTGCGTAGGCCCTCTGGCTGATTTACCATATGTGGAAAATCAGCTTCCACGAAGAAACTTGAATAAGAGACTATTCAAAAGAATTGTACTGCACACAGATGGAGTCCTTCCAGCAACAATGACGGAGAAAGTTACAGAGGAAGATAATTCCTTCAGCCATTGACGATATCTTTGAAGAGATAGTGAAGGAAAAGCTAAAGTTAGCAGTAGTAGTCAATATGTACCTTTGACAACAACTTTGATTTCTTGACCCCACGACCGCCAAACCCTCAAAAACTCACTTTCTCTCCACGTTCCACGCCTCATTTATTGCGCTGACGATGTTTCACGGCGCAAAAAAAGCCGTGATGAGTGAAAGATGAGCTCTCATCCTCTCATCCTCTCATCCTCTCATCCTTGAAGGATGAATGCATCTTATTGTAATTTTCCAAGTCCCGGTCAAATGTTTGTATATCGTGACCTTTGTAAACCTCTCTCTTTCGGGAACGATGTGCCACACACACGCACACACACGCGCGCGTGTGTATCACTTTCTCCCCACGTTCCGCGCCTTATTTATTGCGCTGACGATGTTTCACGGCGCAGAAAAGCAGTGATGAGTGAAAGATGCACTCTCATCTTCTCATCCCCTCATCTTCTCATCCTCTCATCCTCTCATTCTCTCATCCTCTCATCCTTTGAAGGATGAATGCACCTTATCGTAATTTTCCAACCCCGGGGGACCAAAAATGTTTATATATCGTGACCTTTGTAAACCTCTCTCGGGGAACGATGTGCCACACGCGCGCGCCTGCCTCTTATTATTTCCGTATTGTGACGCAAACAAACAAATAATAATTGTTGTTTTTTAGGATTCCTGGCCCCTATAACCTCGCCAGGGTGCGTGGCGGCGAAAATCGTCACGAGTTTGGATTTGTATTGCAAATGCTGCCAAAAATTCAATCAACGTTGTTTGTTCTCAATGCTGGAATCTTACGTAGATTATTCCATGAAACATAAATCGATAATCCTATACGAAGCCTCAACGGTGTTTATTGCCATCCGCTTCCGCAGTGGACGACTCCACCCTCGGCAACCACAAACGGCAACAAACTCCCCGAACCTAATCATCTCGCATCTGCTTCCGCCCGAAGTGAATCTGGTTGAGGAAAAATGATCGAATACCATGACAAACACGCATAAGGTGGAACTGTCAACGATGTTTATTGCCATCCGCTTCCGCAGTGGACGACTCCACCCTCGGCAAGCACAAACGGCAACAAACTCCCCCGAACCTAATCATCTCGCATCTGCTTCCGCCCGAAGTGAATCTGGTTGAGGAAAAATGATCGAATACCATGACAAACACGCATGAGGTGGAACTGTCAACGTTGTTTATTGCCATCCGCTTCCGCAGTGGACGACTCCACCCTCGGCAAGCACAAACGGCAACAAACTCCCCCGAACCTAATCATCTCGCATCTGCTTCCGCCCGAAGTGAATCTGGTTGAGGAAAAATGATCGAATACCATGACAAACACGCATGAGGTGGAACTGTCAACGATGTTTATTGCCATCCGCTTCCGCAGTGGACGACTCCACCCTCGGCAACCACAAACGGCAACAAACTCCCCGTTCCTATATAACACACCAGTTTCTCTTTTTGTACATCATTATCATAGTGAACGTCAATCGTGGCAGTTCAGTATTCTTAATTACTTGTCTGATAGTATACATATATATCATCGTGGAAGTTTTAGTGAGCTACAAATTTTATTTTGAAGTCTCTCTATTTTTCTTGAAAGGTGAACGTCAATCATGGCAGTTCAGTATTCTTAATTGTTTGTTTGACAGTATACATATATGATCGTGGAAGTTTTAGTGAGCTACAAGTTTTTTGAAGTCTCTCTATCTCTCTTGAAAGGTAAGTTTTTTTTTCAAGTATGTTTTATTTTGTTTTCACGATATATATTTCTTTTGTTTTACGTCTGACACACACACACACATATTGAGAGGAGTCATGAAAATTGACACACACCTCCTACAACAGTACACACACTGTTCACGTCTAATATATATATGCATTTTTGTGTAAGGAAAAAATATCTAACACTTTTCAACTTTTTTAATCCATTTTTTTCCTTCTGTTTCAGTGTGCTTTCCCCTACCACCACCACCACAACCCCCCCCAAAAAAAAATTCTCTGTATATAAATAACAGAGAAAAAAATGGAACCGCAACCAGGTCCCTCTGGTTTTTGCGGGAAAGTGGCATGTCGTAACTGTGGAAAATTAATTTCTAAACCCAATATTGCCAGGCATTTGAAAAAATGTCGTCTACCTGAACATGATGTCGCCCCCCCCGGCAAAGAAATCTCGCATTGATGCGCATGAGGGCGGTGCTTTGAATAAAAGTGCACGCATCATGACGTATAAATCCGGAGGTGACGAAAAATGTGACTCGAGCACCTTCCTCGACAATGTGAAATTTCTGGTAGTTGATCAATTACGTGATTGCCTCGTCAATGTTTCAATTAAAATTCATCTCGTCTTGACCCTCATGTATGAGAAAGTTGTCTCATCCAAGACAAGCACTTTCAGCTTTTACGTAGGGTGCGAAGACTTGCATGAGGGCAATCACAAGGATCTGGACTAGATAGTGACACGGCTATTTGAGCACCTGACACAAAAACAAGAAGAGTTTGAAGGTCGAGGAAGTGGATGGACCCTTTGCGGTCGCAGCCACACGTTACAGCTTCGAGTGTGCAATTTCAAACCCTTACGTAGCGCTCAAAAAAACAAACAAAAAAAAAGCAAAGCAAAATGCAGTGTTAAACATACAAATTAATGATGAGAAGAGTTTCCTGGCCATGGGGCCAGTCGCCAGAGCCTCGTTAGTCTTCAGTCCAGGGTGTACTAACGTGGAAGTGAGGTTGACATTTGGGTGTACTACGTGGAACGTCACCCCTTACACCCCTTAAAATGCATATAGATGGGGTTCTTCCCACAGCACTGGCAGAGGAAATCAGAGAAGAGAATATAATTCCGTCTGGCTTTGAGGATATGTGGGAAGAGATTGTGAAGGATAAGCTAAAGCTAGCAAAGTTGAAGTTGAAGTTTGGGACACTTCAGATGATATCTGCTGACTCGCCAGGTGCATATGGATATCGAGCCTTCACAACTTCTCAATTCTTCTTTCCAGTCAGACGGATTGAGAGAGAGGTTGCTGTTCAAGCAAGAAGAGATTTTTGCTTCGCAATTCTGCCGCTTTTGGCTAATCATGAAGATGAGGATAATTGATGATTAGACATTAGATTTTAGGTTTTTAACGTATGTAATAAGAAATAAACTCACTTGAGTTTGTATTCTTTAAATTTGCTTTCACCGAGATCTTGTAGTAATGATTATTCATTTCATGTTATAGATATGGATTTGGAACTATCCGATACAATTGTAGATGATCTCAATTAAAATGGAGGTTGCCAACAGGACGATTTCCTTCCCCGTTATCTTGAAACTGATGATGCCAAGGGTGTTGGCATGCAAGACTTCGCAACTCTGTTCATGGCCCACATAGAGGAAGCATTAGCCTTAGGAACACTTATAGTTCAAAATGGGATCTTGAGACTCAATATAGAGCCAACTTCTCCGCTGATCTACGTTTGCGTAGGCCCTCTGGCTGATTTACCATATGTGGAAAATCAGCTTCCACGAAGAAACTTGAATAAGAGACTCCCGTCACATTCTACGGGAGCCTGACCCTTAACATTACAAAGAACAACTCTAACGTTCCATAATTAAAAAGCTTACAATGTTCTGACTTCTGTTAAAAGCTGAGGCTGGAACGGGCACTCAGCACACATAAGGAAAACAGGACAATACAAACAAAATTATACTGGCCATGCGGCCAGTCGCCAGAGCCTCGTTAGTCTTCAGTCCAGGGTGTACTAACGTGGAAGTGAGGTTGACATTTGGGTGTACTACGTGGAACGTCACCCCTTACACCCCTTAAAATGCATATAGATGGGGTTCTTCCCACAGCACTGGCAGAGGAAATCAGAGAAGAGGATATAATTCCGTCTGGCTTTGAGGATATGTGGGAAGAGATTGTGAAGGATAAGCTAAAGCTAGCAAAGTTGAAGTTGAAGTTTGGGACACTTCAGATGATATCTGCTGACTCGCCAGGTGCATATGGATATCGAGCCTTGACAACTTCTCAATTCTTCTTTCCAGTCAGACGGATTGAGAGAGAGGTTGCTGTTCAAGCAAGAAGAGATTTTTGCTTCGCAATTCTGCCGCTTTTGGCTAATCATGAAGATGAGGATAATTGATGATTAGACATTAGATTTTAGGTTTTTAACGTATGTAATAAGAAATAAACTCACTTGAGTTTGTATTCTTTAAATTTGCTTTCACCGAGATCTTGTAGTAATGATTATTCATTTCATGTTATAGATATGGATTTGGAACTATCCGATACAATTGTAGATGATCTCAATGAAAATGGAGGTTGCCAACAGGACGATTTCCTTCCCCGTTATCTTGAAACTGATGATGCCAAAGGTGTTGGCATGCAAGACTTCGCAACTCTGTTCATGGCCCACATAGAGGAAGCATTAGCCTTAGGAACATTTATAGTTCAAAATGGGATCTTGAGACTCAATATGGAGCCAACTTCCCCGCTGATCTACGTTTGCGTAGGCCCTCTGGCTGATTTACCATATGTGGAAAATCAGCTTCCACGAAGAAACTTGAATAAGAGACTATTCAAAAGAATTGTACTGCACACAGATGGAGTCCTTCCAGCAACAATGACGGAGAAAGTTACAGAGGAAGATAATTCCTTCAGCCATTGACGTTATCTTTGAAGAGATAGTGAAGGAAAAGCTAAAGTTAGCAAAGCTGAAATTCAAAACTCTTCAGATGATTTCTGCTGATTCCCCTGGGGCATACGGATACAGGGCTCTGGCAAATTCTCAGTTCCTCTTTCCTGTGAGGCGGAATGAAAAGGAGGTTCGTCTTCAAGGAAGAAAAGATGACGAGGTAAAGTATTTACTCTCTTCTTAATTTTAAAACTATTTGATAATTTTGTTGTCGGGGATGTGGTGTGAGTTTGTATTCTTTAAATTTGCTATCATCGAGATCTTGTAGTAATGATTATTCATTCCATGTTATAGAAATGGACTTGGATCTATCGGACACAATGCGAGATGATCTTCATGAGACAGGAGATTGTCAACAGGATGAATTTCTTCCTCGATATTTGGAAACATATCATCCCCAGAATGTCGGCAACCAAGATTTTGCAGCTGTGTTTCTGGCTCATGTACTGGAAGCTTTAACCTTAGGAACAGTAATAATTGAAAATGGGATTGTCAGACTCAATATTGAGCCGTCGTCACCCCTGCTATACGTCTGTGTAGGGCCAGGAGCTGATATCCCATACATTGAAGATCAGCTACCAAGGAGAAGTCTCAATGAGAGACTCCTACAAAAAATTAAAATGCATATTTTGAATTTGAATTTGATTTTAAAATTGTGGGAGCGTCAGCACTTAGACTATTTTGCTCCCGTCACATTCTACGGGAGCCTGACCCTTAACATTACAAAGAACAACTCTAACGTTACATAAATAAAAAGCTTACAATGTTCTGACGTTTGTTAAAAGCTGAGGCTGGAACGGGCACTCAGCACACATAAGGACAACAGGACAATACAAACAAAATTATACTGGCCATGGGGCCAGTCGCCAGAGCCTCGTTAGTCTTCAGTCCAGGGTGTACTAACGTGGAAGTGAGGTTGACATTTGGGTGTACTACGTGGAACGTCACCCCTTACACCCCTTAAAATGCATATAGATGGGGTTCTTCCCACAGCACTGGCAGAGGAAATCAGAGAAGAGAATATAATTCCGTCTGGCTTTGAGGATATGTGGGAAGAGATTGTGAAGGATAAACTAAAGCTAGCAAAGTTGAAGTTGAAGTTTGGGACACTTCAGATGATATCTGCTGACTCGCCAGGTGCATATGGATATCGAGCCTTGGCAACTTCTCAATTCTTGTTTCCAGTCAGACGGATTGAGAGAGAGGTTGCTGTTCAAGCAAGAAGAGATTTTTGCTTCGCAATTCTTCCGCTTTTGGCTAATCATGAAGATGAGGATAATTGATGATTAGACATTAGATTTTAGGTTTTTAACGTATGTAATAAGAAATAAACTCACTTGAGTTTGTATTCTTTAAATTTGCTTTTTGCTTTCACCGAGATCTTGTAGTAATGATTATTCATCTCATGTTATAGATATGGATTTGGAACTATCCGATACAATTGTAGATGATCTCAATGAAAATGGAGGTTGCCAATAGGACGATTTCCTTCCCCGTTATCTTGAAACTGATGATGCCAAGGGTGTTGGCATGCAAGACTTCGCAACTGTGTTCATGGCCCACATAGAGGAAGCATTAGCCTTAGCAACACTTATAGTTCAAAATGGGATCTTGAGACTCAATATAGAGCCAACTTCCCCGCTGATCTACGTTTGCGTAGGCCCTCTGGCTGAATTACCATAAGTGGAAAATCAGCTTCCACGAAGAAACTTGAATAAGAGACTCCCGTCACATTCTACGGGAGCCTGACCCTTAACATTACAAAGAACAACTCTAACGTTCCATAATTAAAAAGCTTACAATGTTCTGACTTTTGTTAAAAGCTGAGGCTGGAACGGGCACTCAGCACACATAAGGACAACACAAACAAAATTATACTGGCCATGGGGACAGTCGCCAGAGCCTCGTTAGTCTTCAGTCCAGGGTGTACTAACGTGGAAGTGAGGTTGACATTTGGGTGTACTACGTGGAAGGTCACCCCTTACACCCCTTAAAATGCATATAGATGGGGTTCTTCCCACAGCACTGGCAGAGGAAATCAGAGAAGAGAATATAATTCCGTCTGGCATTGAGGATATGTGGGAAGAGATTGTGAAGGATAAGCTAAAGCTAGCAAAGTTGAAGTTGAAGTTTGGGACACTTCAGATGATATCTGCTGACTCGCCAGGTGCATATGGATATCGAGCCTTGACAACTTCTCAATTCTTCTTTCCAGTCAGACGGATTGAGAGAGAGGTTGCTGTTCAAGCAAGAAGAGATTTTTGCTTCGCAATTCTGCCGCTTTTGGCTAATCATGAAGATGAGGATAATTGAAGATTAGACATTAGATTTTAGGTTTTTAACGTATGTAATAAGAAATAAACTCACTTGAGTTTGTATTCTTTAAATTTGCTTTCACCGAGATCTTGTAGTAATGATTATTCATTTCATGTTATAGATATGGATTTGGAACTATCCGATACAATTGTAGATGATCTCAATGAGAATGGAGGTTGCCAACAGGACGATTTCCTTCCCCGTTATCTTGAAACTGATGATGCCAAGGGTGTTGGCATGCAAGACTTCGCAACTGTGTTCATGGCCCACATAGAGGAAGCATTAGCCTTAGGAACATTTATAGTTCAAAATGGGATCTTGAGACTCAATATGGAGCCAACTTCCCCGCTGATCTACGTTTGCGTAGGCCCTCTGGCTGATTTACCATATGTGGAAAATCAGCTTCCACGAAGAAACTTGAATAAGAGACTATTCAAAAGATTTGTACTGCACACAGATGGAGTCCTTCCAGCAACAATGACGGAGAAAGTTACAGAGGAAGATAATTCCTTCAGCCATTGACGATATCTTTGAAGAGATAGTGAAGGAAAAGCTAAAGTTAGCAAAGCTGAAATTCAAAACTCTTCAGATGATTTCTGCTGATTCCCCTGGGGCATACGGATACAGGGCTCTGGCAAATTCTCAGTTCCTCTTTCCTGTGAGGCGGAATGAAAAGGAGGTTCGTCTTCAAGGAAGAAAAGATGACGAGGGAAAGTATTTACTCTCTTCTTAATTTTAAAACTATTTGATAATTTTGTTGTCGGGGATGTGGTGTGAGTTTGTATTCTTTAAATTTGCTATCACCGAGATCTTGTAGTAATGATTATTCATTCCATGTTATAGAAATCGACTTGGATCTATCGGACACAATGCGAGATGATCTTCATGAGACAGGAGATTGTCAACAGGATGAATTTCTTCCTCGATATTTTGAAACATATCATCCCCAGAATGTCGGCAACCAAGATTTTGCAGCTGTGTTTCTGGCTCATGTACTGGAAGCTTTAACCTTAGGAACAGTAATAATTGAAAATGGGATTGTCAGACTCAATATTGAGCCGTCGTCACCCTTGCTATACGTCTGTGTAGGGCCAGGAGCTGATATCCCATACATTGAAGACCAGCTACCAAGGAGAAGTCTCAATGAGAGACTCCTACAAAAAATTAAAATGCATATTTTGAATTTGAATTTGATTTTAAAATTGTGGGGGCGTCAGCACTTAGACTATTTTGCTCCCGTCACATTCTACGGGAGCCAGACCCTTAACATTACAAAGAACAACTCTAACGTTCCATAATTAAAAAGCTTACAATGTTCTGACTTTTGTTAAAAGCTGAGGCTGGAACGGGCACTCAGCACACATAAGGACAACAGGACAATACAAACAAAATTATACTGGCCATGGGGCCAGTCGCCAGAGCCTCGTTAGTCTTCAGTCCAGGGTGTACTAACGTGGAAGTGAGGTTGACATTTGGGTGTACTACGTGGAACGTCACCCCTTACACCCCTTAAAATGCATATAGATGGGGTTCTTCCCACAGCACTGGCAGAGGAAATCAGAGAAGAGGATATAATTCCGTCTGGCTTTGAGGATATGTGGGAAGAGATTGTGAAAGATAAGCTAAAGCTAGCAAATTTGAAGTTGAAGTTTGGGACACTTCAGATGATATCTGCTGACTCGCCAGGTGCATATGGATATCGAGACTTGACAACTTCTCAATTCTTCTTTCCAGTCAGACGGATTGAGAGAGAGGTTGCTGTTCAAGCAAGAAGAGATTTTTGCTTCGCAATTCTGCCGCTTTTGGCTAATCATGAAGATGAGGATAAATAATGATTAGACATTAGATTTTAGGTTTTTAACGTAGCAATGGGGCCAGTCGCCAGAGCCTCCTTAGTCTTCAGTCCAGGGTGTACTAACGTGGAAGTGAGGTTGACATTTGGGTGTACTACGTGGAACGTCACCCCTTACACCCCTTAAAATGCATATAGATGGGGTTCTTCCCACAGCACTGGCAGAGGAAATCAGAGAAGAGGATATAATTCCGTCTGGCTTTGAGGATATGTGGGAAGAGATTGTGAAGGATAAGCTAAAGCTAGCAAAGTTGAAGTTGAAGTTTGGGACACTTCAGATGATATCTGCGGACTCGCCAGGTGCATATGGATATCGAGCCTTGGCAACTTCTCAATTCTTGTTTCCGGTCAGACGGATTGAGAGAGAGGTTGCTGTTCAAGCAAGAAGAGATTTTTGCTTCGCAATTCTGCCGCTTTTGGCTAATCATGAAGATGAGGATAATTGATGATTAGACATTAGATTTTAGGTTTTTAACGTATGTAATAAGAGTTTGTATTCTTTAAATTTGCTTTCACCGAGATCTTGTAGCAATGATTATTCATTTCATTATAGATATGGATTTGGAACTATCCGATACGATTGTAGATGATCTCAATGAAAATGGAGGTTGCCAATAGGACGATTTCCTTCCCCGTTATCTTGAAACTGATGATGCCAAGGGTGTTGGCATGCAAGACTTCGCAACTCTGTTCATGGCCCACATAGAGGAAGCATTAGCCTTAGGAACACTTATAGTTCAAAATGGGATGTTGAGTCTCAATATAGAGCCAACTTCCCCGCTGATCTACGTTTGCGTAGGCCCTGGGGCTGATTTACCATATGTGGAAAATCAGCTTCCACGAAGAAACTTGAATAAGAGACTCTTCAAAAGAATTGTACTGCACACAGATGGAGTCCTTCGAGCAACAATGACGGAGAAAGTTAGAGAGGAAGATAATTCCTTCTGCCATTGACGATATCTTTGAAGAGATCGTGAAGAATAAGCTAAAGTTAGCAAAGCTGAAATTCAAAACCCTTCAGATGATTTCTGCTGATTCCCCTGGGGCATACGGATACAGGGCTCTGGCAAATTCTCAGTTCCTCTTTCCTGTGAGGCGGAATGAAAAGGAGATTCGTCTTCAAGGAAGAAAAGATGACGAGGTAAAGTATTTACTCTCTTCTTAATTTTAAAACTATTTGATAATTTTGTTGTCGGGGATGTGGTGTGAGTTTGTATTCTTTAAATTTGCTATCACCGAGATCTTGTAGTAATGATTATTCATTCCATGTTATAGAAATGGACTTGGATCTATCGGACACAATGCGAGATGATCTTTATGAGACAGGAGATTGTCAACAGGATGAATTTCTTCCTCGATATTTGGAAACATATCATCCCCAGAATGTCGGCAACCAAGATTTTGCAGCTGTGTTTCTGGCTCATGTACTGGAAGCTTTAACCTTAGGAACAGTAATAATTGAAAATGGGATTGTCAGACTCAATATTGAGCCGTCGTCACCCCTGCTATACGTCTGTGTAGGGCCAGGAGCTGATATCCCATACATTGAAGACCAGCTACCAAGGAGAAGTCTCAATGAGAGACTCCTACAAAAAATTAAAATGCATATTCTGAATTTGAATTTGATTTTAAAATTGTGGGAGCGTCAGCACTTAGACTATTTTGCTCCCGTCACATTCTACGGGAGCCTGACCCTTAACATTACAAAGAACAACTCTAACGTTCCATAATTAAAAAGCTTACAATGTTCTGACTTTTGTTAAAAGCTGAGGCTGGAACGGGCACTCAGCACACATAAGGACAACAGGACAATACAAACAAAATTATACTGGCCATGGGGCCAGTCGCCAGAGCCTCGTTAGTCTTCAGTCCAGGGTGTACTAACGTGGAAGTGAGGTTGACATTTGGGTGTACTACGTGGAACGTCACCCCTTACACCCCTTAAAATGCATATAGATGGGGTTCTTCCCACAGCACTGGCAGAGGAAATCAGAGAAGAGGATGTGGGAAGAGATTGTGAAGGATAAGCTAAAGCTAGCAAAGTTGAAGTTGAAGTTTGGGACACTTCAGATGATATCTGCTGACTCGCCAGGTGCATATGGATATCGAGCCTTGACAACTTCTCAATTCTTCTTTCCAGTCAGACGGATTGAGAGAGAGGTTGCTGTTCAAGCAAGAAGAGTTTTTTGCTTCGCAATTCTGCCGCTTTTGGCTAATCATGAAGATGAGGATAAATAATGATTAGACATTAGATTTTAGGTTTTTAACGTATGTAATAAGAAATAAACTCACTTGAGTTTGTATTCTATAAATTTGATTTCACCGAGATCTTGTAGTAATGATTATTCATTTCATGTTACACTGGTCTACGTCCATTTTGCTGACTGGAGGCTGATGGTTGTTCTTTAGTACTTCGAGGGTGGTAAATCCAAAACCGAAATCCGTTTTTTTCTATCACGTCAGGTTTCGGAGGAAAATAGAAAGTTATCTAATATTAGGGATGTATATTTAGAGCAATGAAACAACGTAGTCCGTAAAGAGGTCAGAAGATGGCAGCACATGGAATATTATAATGATTATTATTTAAATCAGTTATTCGAACATTGTTAACCTCAAAACAAAGAACAAATATTACTAACTTTGTAAGGAAAGCATATAGTGCATATTTCGGAATTAAATTGGGTGACCAAGATAAATCCTGGGCACCTCATAAAGTATGCAGGACCTGTGTAGAAAAGACGGAAATAAATATGTTAGCGTCTGGAACAACTTTCATGTATCTGGACAGAGATAGGCATCTATTAAGATATTTTCAAAGTGACGAAGAATATGTCTATTGTACAGATGTGAAGGGACTAATTGAAGCTATGGGATGTACGTATAATGCAGAAGAATGGAGGCTTTTTTTGACAGCAAGAGGAGTTTGAAGTGTGTGTTGATGCATAATGGCAATAAGTTAGCATCCATTCCTGTTGGCCACTCCGTACATTTGAAGGAAAGCTACGAAACAATGAAAGAACTGCTTCCAAAGAAAAAAAAAGTATGCAAATGACAGTTGACTTGTGTGCCGAGATCTCAAGGTCATTTCAATGTTACTTGGTCAACAAGCAGGTTTTACGAAATATCCATGCTTTTTGTATTTATGGGACAGTCGAGCAAGGAACGAACATTAGGTACGAAGACTGTGGCCTTCCAGGAAAAGCTTTGAAGTCGGGGCGAAAAACATCCTGAACAAGCCGCTTGTTGATCCTAAGGAAGTGTTACTTCCTCCACTGCACATTAAATTGGAATTAATGAAGCAGTATGTAAAAGCTGTGGATAAGAATGAGGCTTGCTTTAAATACATTTGCTCAAAATTTCCTGCATTGACGCCTGAGAAAGTACAAACAGGTATTTTTGATGGTCCTCAGATAAGGATGCTAATGAAAGATGAAGAATTCTTACAAACAATGAACCGCACAGAGAAAGATGCATGGTGTGCCTTTTCTGATGACAATACAAACTTTCTTGGAAACTTCAGGGCGCACAACTACGAGGTTCTAGTTGAAAATTTGTTGGTGACGTTTCAAAAGGAGTAAATATAAGTGTCAAGCTTCACTTCCTGCACAGCCACTTAGATGTATTTCCGTCGAATCTTGGTGCCGTAAGTGAAGAACAGGGCGAACGCTTCCACCAAGACATAAAAACCATAGAGCGCCTATATCAGGGGCGATGGAATGAAAACATGATGGCCGACTATTGCTGGTGCTTGCAGCGTGACGTTCCTGAGGCCACGTACTCCAGAAAATCAAAGAAACGAAAAATTCTGCCTAAGTAGGTATGCATGTTGTGCTATTCTGTGGTGTATGTTAAGTTTAGCATAAGTACAGGCATCAGGTGTTGACTGTATGTGCTCGTGAAACAAATTGATCAATTTGCCGGAATTACCTAAACTTTTTGTCCATTAAGAACTCCCTATTGAGAAAATAGAAACGTACGTTTGTTGAACAACGTGACGTGATACTCTGCATGGACATCTAACTACGTCGCATTCTCTTTGCAAGTGCTGTTGGAATGTAGCCGGATATAATTTTCTGGAAATTTTGAAATGTGACTTGTCAAACAATGCAACTTAATACCTGTTATCAGCTCCGCCACCTTATGTATAGTCCTATAATTTCATTATGTGCAGATATCTATATGGAAAATTGTTGGAGTTTAGCCCAGTATTATAATATTGTGAAAATTTTCAAATGTGATTTGTGAAAAATTGTGACGTGATACACTTTTTCTGACCACATATTTGGAATCAGCGACCTCAAATTATATAGAATCAGTTAAAATATCTAAGTCAGCAGAAATCTTTTTTTCATATGTAGACCAGTGTTATAGATATGGATTTGGAACTATCCGATACAATTGTAGATGATCTCAATGAAAATGGAGGTTGCCAACAGGACGATTTCCTTCCCCGTTATCTTGAAACTGATGATGCCAAGGGTGTTGGCATGCAAGACTTCGCAACTCTGTTCATGGCCCACATAGAGGAAGCATTAGCCTTAGGAACACTTATAGTTCAAAATGGGATCTTGAGACTCAAGAGCCAACTTCCCCGCTGGTCTACGTTTGCGTAGGCCCTCTGGCTGATTTACCATATGTGGAAAATCAGCTTCCACGAAGAAACTTGAATAAGAGACTCCCGTCACATTCTACGGGAGCCTGACCCTTAACATTACAAAGAACAACTCTAACGTTCCATAATTAAAAAGCTTACAATGTTCTGACTTTTGTTAAAAGCTGAGGCTGGAACGGGCACTCAGCACACATAAGGACAACACAAACAAAATTATACTGGCCATGGGGCCAGTCGCCAGAGCCTCGTTAGTCTTCAGTCCAGGGTGTACTAACGTGGAAGTGAGGTTGACATTTGGGTGAACTACGTGGAACGTCACCCCTTACACCCCTTAAAATGCATATAGATGGGGTTCTTCCCACAGCACTGGCAGAGGAAATCAGAGAAGAGAATATAATTCCGTCTGGCTTTGAGGATATGTGGGAAGAGATTGTGAAGGATAAGCTAAAGCTAGCAAAGTTGAAGTTGAAGTTTGGGACACTTCAGATGATATCTGCTGACTCGCCAGGTGCATATGGATATCGAGCCTTGACAACTTCTCAATTCTTCTTTCCAGTCAGACGGATTGAGAGAGAGGTTGCTGTTCAAGCAAGAAGAGATTTTTGCTTCGCAATTCTGCCGCTTTTGGCTAATCATGAAGATGAGGATAATTGATGATTAGACATTAGATTTTAGGTTTTTAACGTATGTAATAAGAAATAAACTCACTTGAGTTTGTATTCTTTAAATTTGCTTTCACCGAGATCTTGTAGTAATGATTATTCATTTCATGTTATAGATATGGATTTGGAACTATCCGATACACTTGTAGATGATCTCAATGAAAAAGGAGGTTGCCAACAGGACGATTTCCTTCCCCGTTATCTTGAAACTGATGATGCCAAGGGTGTTGGCATGCAAGACTTCGCAACTGTGTTCATGGCCCACATAGAGGAAGCATTAGCCTTAGGAACATTTATAGTTCAAAATGGGATCTTGAGACTCAATATGGAGCCAACTTCCCCGCTGATCTACGTTTGCGTAGGCCCTCTGGCTGATTTACCATATGTGGAAAATCAGCTTCCACGAAGAAACTTGAATAAGAGACTATGCTGTTCAAGCAAGAAGAGATTTTTGCTTCGCAATTCTGCCGCTTTTGGCTAATCATGAAGATGAGGATAATTGATGATTAGACATTAGATTTTAGGTTTTTAACGTATGTAATAAGAGTTTGTATTCTTTAAATTTGCTTTCACCGAGATCTTGTAGCAATAATTATTCATTTCATTATAGATATGGATTTGGAACTATCCGATACAATTGTAGATGATCTCAATGAAAATGGAGGTTGCCAATAGGACGATTTCCTTCCCCGTTATCTTGAAACTGATGATGCCAAGGTTATTGGCATGCAAGACTTCGCAACTCTGTTCATGGCCCACATAGAGGAAGCATTAGCCTTAGGAACACTTATAGTTCAAAATGGGATGTTGAGACTCAATATAGAGCCAACATACCCGCTGATCTACGTTTGCGTAGGCCCTGGGGCTGATTTACCATATGTGGAAAATCAGCTTCCACGAAGAAACTTGAATAAGAGACTCTTCAAAAGAATTGTACTGCACACAGATGGAGTCCTTCCAGCAACAATGACGGAGAAAGTTAGAGAGGAAGATAATTCCTTCTGCCATTGACGATATCTTTGAAGAGATAGTGAAGAATAAGCTAAAGTTAGCAAAGCTGAAATTCAAAACTCTTCAGATGATTTCTGCTGATTCCCCTGGGGCATACGGATACAGGGCTCTGGCAAATTCTCAGTTCCTCTTTCCTGTGAGGCGGAATGAAAAGGAGGTTCGTCTTCAAGGAAGAAAAGATGACGAGGTAAAGTATTTACTCTCTTCTTAATTTTAAAACTATTTGATAATTTTGTTGTCGGGGATGTGGTGTGAGTTTGTATTCTTTATATTTGCTATCACCGAGATCTTGTAGTAATGATTATTCATTCCATGTTATAGAAATGGACTTGGATCTATCGGACACAATGCGAGATGATCTTCATGAGACAGGAGATTGTCAACAGGATGAATTTCTTCCTCGATATTTTGAAACATATCATCCCCAGAATGTCGGCAACCAAGATTTTGCAGCTGTGTTTCTGGCTCATGTACTGGAAGCTTTAACCTTAGGAACAGTAATAATTGAAAATGGGATTGTCAGACTCAATATTGAGCCGTCGTCACCCCTGCTATACGTCTGTGTAGGGCCAGGAGCAGATATCCCATACATTGAAGACCAGCTACCAAGGAGAAGTCTCAATGAGAGACTCTTACAAAAAATTAAAATGCATATTTTGAATTTGAATTTGATTTTAAAATTGTGGGAGCGTCAGCACTTAAGACTATTTTGCTCCCGTCACATTCTACGGGAGCCTGACCCTTAATACTGGCCATGGGGCCAGTCGCCAGAGCCTCGTTAGTCTTCAGTCCAGGGTGTACTAACATGGAAGTGAGGTTGACATTTGGGTGTACTATGTGGAACGTCACCCCTTACACCCCTTAAAATGCATATAGATGGGGTTCTTCCCACAGCACTGGCAGAGGAAATCAGAGAAGAGAATATAATTCCGTCTGGCTTTGAGGATATGTGGGAAGAGATTGTGAAGGATAAGCTAAAGCTAGCAAAGTTGAAGTTGAAGTTTGGGACACTTCAGATGATATCTGCTGACTCGCCAGGTGCATATGGATATCGAGCCTTGACAACTTCTCAATTCTTCTTTCCAGTCAGACGGATTGAGAGAGAGGTTGCTGTTCAAGCAAGAAGAGATTTTTGCTTCGCAATTCTGCCGCTTTTGGCTAATCATGAAGATGAGGATAATTGATGATTAGACATTAGATTTTAGGTTTTTAACGTATGTAATAAGAAATAAACTCACTTGAGTTTGTATTCTTTAAATTTGCTTTCACCGAGATCTTGTAGTAATGATTATTCATTTCATGTTATAGATATGGATTTGGAACTATCCGATACAATTGTAGATGATCTCAATGAAAATGGAGGTTGCCAACAGGACGATTTCCTTCCCCGTTATCTTGAAACTGATGATGCCAAGGGTGTTGGCATGCAAGACTTCGCAACTCTGTTCATGGCCCACATAGAGGAAGCATTAGCCTTAGGAACATTTATAGTTCAAAATGGGATCTTGAGACTCAATATGGAGCCAACTTCCCCGCTGATCTACGTTTGCGTAGGCCCTCTGGCTGATTTACCATATGTGGAAAATCAGCTTCCACGAAGAAACTTGAATAAGAGACTATTCAAAAGAATTGTACTGCACACAGATGGAGTCCTTCCAGCAACAATGACGGAGAAAGTTACAGAGGAAGATAATTCCTTCAGCCATTGACGTTATCTTTGAAGAGATAGTGAAGGAAAAGCTAAAGTTAGCAAAGCTGACATTCAAAACTCTTCAGATGATTTCTGCTGATTCCCCTGGGGCATACGGATACAGGGCTCTGGCAAATTCTCAGTTCCTCTTTCCTGTGAGGCGGAATGAAAAGGAGGTTCGTCTTCAAGGAAGAAAAGATGACGAGGTGAAGTATTTACTCTCTTCTTAATTTTAAAACTATTTAATAATTTTGTTGTCGGGGATGTGGTGTGAGTTTGTATTTTTTAAATTTGCTATCACCGAGATCTTGTAGTATTGATTATTCATTCCATGTTATAGAAATGGACTTGGATCTATCGGACACAATGCGAGATGATCTTCATGAGACAGGAGATTGTCAACAGGATGAATTTCTTCCTCGATATTTTGAAACATATCATCCCCAGAATGTCGGCAACCAAGATTTTGCAGCTGTGTTTCTGGCTCATGTACTGGAAGCTTTAACCTTAGGAACAGTAATAATTGAAAATGGGATTGTCAGACTCAATATTGAGCCGTCGTCACCCCTGCTATACGTCTGTGTAGGGCCAGGAGCTGATATCCCATACATTGAAGATCAGCTACCAAGGAGAAGTCTCAATGAGAGACTCCTACAAAAAATTAAAATGCATATTTTGAATTTGAATTTGATTTTAAAATTGTGGGAGCGTCAGCACTTAGACTATTTTGCTCCCGTCACATTCTACGGGAGCCTGACCCTTAACATTACAAAGAACAACTCTAACGTTACATAATTAAAAAGCTTACAATGTTCTGACGTTTGTTAAAAGCTGAGGCTGGAACGGGCACTCAGCACACATAAGGACAACAGGACAATACAAACAAAATTACACTGGCCATGGGGCCAGTCGCCAGAGCCTCGTTAGTCTTCAGTCCAGGGTGTGCTAACGTGGAAGTGAGGTTGACATTTGGGTGTACTACGTGGAACGTCACCCCTTACACCCCTTAAAATGCATATAGATGGGGTTCTTCCCACAGCACTGGCAGAGGAAATCAGAGAAGAGAATATAATTCCGTCTGGCTTTGAGGATATGTGGGAAGAGATTGTGAAGGATAAGCTAAAGCTAGCAAAGTTGAAGTTGAAGTTTGGGACACTTCAGATGATATCTGCTGACTCGCCAGGTGCATATGGATATCGAGCCTTGACAACTTCTCAATTCTTCTTTCCAGTCATACGGATTGAGAGAGAGGTTGCTGTTCAAGCAAGAAGAGATTTTTGCTTCGCAATTCTGCCGCTTTTGGCTAATCATGAAGATGAGGATAATTGATGATTAGACATTAGATTTTAGGTTTTTAACGTATGTAATAAGAAATAAACTCACTTGAGTTTGTATTCTTTAAATTTGCTTTCACCGAGATCTTGTAGTAATGATTATTCATTTCATGTTATAGATATGGATTTGGAACTATCCGATACAATTTTAGATGATCTCAATGAAAATGGAGGTTGCCAACAGGACGATTTCCTTCCCCGTTATCTTGAAACTGATGATGACAAGGGTGTTGGCATGCAAGACTTCGCAACTGTGTTCATGGCCCACATAGAGGAAGCATTAGCCTCAGGAACACTTATAGTTCAAAATGGGATCTTGAGACTCAATATAGAGCCAACTTCCCCGCTGATCTACGTTTGCGTAGGCCCTGGGGCTGATTTACCATATGTGGAAAATCAGCTTCCACGAAGAAACTTGAATAAGAGACTCTTCAAAAGAATTGTACTGCACACAGATGGAGTCCTTCCAGCAACAATGACGGAGAAAGTTAGAGAGGAAGATAATTCCTTCTGCCATTGACGATATCTTTGAAGAGATAGTGAAGAATAAGCTAAAGTTAGCAAAGCTGAAATTCAAAACTCTTCAGATGATTTCTGCTGATTCCCCTGGGGCATACGGATACAGGGCTCTGGCAAATTCTCAGTTCCTCTTTCCTGTGAGGCGGAATGAAAAGGAGGTTCGTCTTCAAGGAAGAAAAGATGACGAGGTGAAGTATTTATTCTCTTCTTAATTTTAAAACTATTTGATAATTTTTTTGTCGGGAGTGTGGTGTGAGTTTGTATTCTTTAAATTTGCTATCACCGAGATCTTGTAGTAATGATTATTCAATTCATGTTATAGAAATGGACTTGGATCTATGGGACACAATGCGAGATGATCTTCATGAGAAAGGAGATTGTCAACAGGATGAATTTCTTCCTCGATATTTGGAAACATATCATCCCCAGAATGTTGGCAACCAAGATTTTGCAGCTGTGTTTCTGGCTAAGTACTGGAAGCTTTAACCTTACGAACAGTAGTAATTGAAAATGGGATTGTCAGACTCAATATTGAGCCGTCGTCACCCCTGCTATACGTCTGTGTAGGGCCAGGAGCTGATATCCCATACATTGAAGACCAGCTACCAAGGAGAAGTCTCAATGAGACTCCTCCAAACAATTAAAATGCATATTTTGAATTTGAATTTGATATTAAAATTGAGGGAGCGTCAGCACTTAGGCTATTTTGCTCCCGTCACATTATACGGGAGCCAGACCCTTATCATTACAAATAACTCTGACGTTGCATAATTAAAAAGCTTACAATGTTCTGAATTCTGTTAAAAGCTGAGGCTGGAACGGGCACTCAGCACACATAAAGACAACAGGACAATACAAACAAAATTATACTGGCCATGGGGCCAGTCGCCAGAGCCTCGTTAGTCTTCAGTCCAGGGTGTCCTAACGTGGAAGTGAGGTTGACATTTGGGTGTACTACGTGGAAGGTCAACCCTTACACACCTTAAAATGCACATAGATGGGGTTCTTCCCACAGCACTGGCAGAGGAAATCAGAGAAGAGGATATAATTCCGTCTGGCTTTGAAGATATGTGGGAAGAGATTGTGAAGGATAAGCTTAAGCTAGCAAAGTTGAAGTTGAAGTTTGGGACACTTCAGACGATATCTGCTGACTCGCCAGGTGAATATGGATATCGAGCCTTGGCAACTTCTCAATTCTTGTTTCCAGTCAGACGGATTGAGAGAGAGGTTGCTGTTCAAGCAAGAAGAGATTTTTGCTTCGCAATTCTGCCGCTTTTGGCTAATCATGAAGATGAGGATAATTGATGATTAGACATTAGATTTTAGGTTTTTAACGTATGTAATAAGAAATAAACTCACTTGAGTTTGTATTCTTTAAATTTGATCTCACCGAGATCTTGTAGTAATGATTATTCATTTCATGTTATAGATATGGATTTGGAACTATCCGATACAATTGTAGATGATCTCAATGAAAATGGAGGTTGCCAACAGGACGATTTCCTTCCCCGTTATCTTGAAACTGATGATGACAAGGGTGTTGGCATGCAAGACTTCGCAACTGTGTTCAAGGCCCACATAGAGGAAGCATTAGCCTTAGGAGCACTTATAGTTCAAAATGGGATCTTGAGGCTCAATATAGAGCCAACGTCCCCGCTGATCTACGTTTGCGTAGGCCCTGGGGCTGATTTACCATATGTGGAAAATCAGCTTCCACGAAGAAACTTGAATAAGAGACTCTTCAAAAAAATTGTACTGCACACAGATGGGAGTCCTTCCAGCAACAATGACGGAGAAAGTTAGAGAGGAAGATAATTCCTTCTGCCATTGAAGATATCTTTGAAGAGATAGTGAAGGAAAAGCTAAAGTTAGCAAAGCTGAAATTCAAAACCCTTCAAATGGTTTCTGCTGATTCCCCGGGGGCTTACAGATACAGGGCTCTGGCAAATTCTCAGTTCCTCTTTCCTGTGAGGCGGAATGAAAAGGAGGTTCGTCTTCAAGGAAGAAAAGATGACGAGGTGAAGTATTTATTCTCTTCTTAATTTTAAAACTATTTGATAATTTTGTTGTCGGAGATGTGGTGTGAGTTTGTATTCTTTAAATTTGCTATCACCGAGATCTTGTAGTAATGATTATTCATTTCATGTTATAGAAATGGACTTGGATCTATCGGACACAATGCGAGATCATCTTCATGAGAAAGAGATTGTCAACAGGATGAATTTCTTCCTCGATATTTTGAAACATATCATCCCCAGAATGTTGGCAACCAAGATTTTGCAGCTGTGTTTCTGGCTCATGTACTGGAAGATTTAACCTTAGGAACAGTAATAATTGAAAATGGGATTGTCAGACTTAATATTGAGCCGTCGTCACCCCTGCTATACGTCTGCGTAGGGCCAGGAGCTGATATCCCATACATTGAAGACCAGCTACCAAGGAGAAGTCTCAATGAGACACTCCTACAAAAAATTAAAATGCATATTTTGGATTTGAATTTGATTTTAAAATTGTGGGAGCGTCAGCACTTAGACTATTTTGCTCCCGTCACATTATACGTGAGTCAGACGCTTATCATTACAAAGAACAACTGTAACGTTCCATAATTAGAAAGCTTACAATGTTCTGACTTCTGTTAAAAGCTGAGGCTGGAACGGGCACTCAGCACACATAAGGACAACAGGAGATTACAAACAAAATTATACTGGCCATGGGGCCAGTCGCCAGAGCCTCGTTAGTCTTCACTCCGGGGTGTACTAACGTGGAAGTGAGGTTGACATTTGGATGTACTACGTGGAACGTCACCCCTTACACCCCTTAAAATGCATATAGATGAGGCTCTTCCCACAGCACTGGCTGAGGAAATCCGAGAAGAGGATATAATTCCGTCTGGCTTTGATGATATGTGGGAAGAGATTGTGAAGGATAAGCTAAAGCTAGCAAAGTTGAAGTTGAAGTTTGGGACACTTCAGATGATATCTGCTGACTCGCCAGGTGCATATGGATATCGAGCCTTGGCAACTTCTCAATTCTTGTTTCCAGTCAGACGGATTGAGAGAGAGGTTGCTGTTCAAGCAAGAAGAGATTTTTGCTTCGCAATTCTGCCGCTTTTGGCTAATCATGAAGATGAGGATGATTGATGATTAGACATTAGATTTTAGGTTTTTAACGTATGTAATTAGAAATAAACTCACTTGAGTTTGTATTCTTTAAATTTGCTTTCACCGAGATCTTGTAGTAATGATTATTCATTTCATGTTACAGATATGGCTCTTGAAATATCCAATACGATCATAGATGAGTTGCACGAAAATGGAAGTTGCCACCATGATGACCTCTTACCAAGATACCTTGGAAGTGATAATGCCCCAGGTGTAAGTGTTCATGATTTTGCATCAGTCTTCCTCGCTCACCTAGAAGAAGGTTTGACTTTAGGAACGCTTGGCATTCAAGACGGAACATTGAGACTCAATACGGAACCAGCATCTCCACTCACCTATTTCTGCGTAAACCCTGGTCCTAATTTTGAATATTTGGAAAGTGACCTACCTAGGAGAAATTTGAATGAGAGAATCTTGAGTAAAGTAAAACTCCACCCAGATGGAATACTACCTGCTACGTTGGCACAGGAAATTAGAGTATGAGGATGTGATACCTGCAGCTATCGACGATGTATTTGACGAAATAGTGAAGGACAAGTTAAAATCGGCCAAATTAAAATTCAAATCCCTGCAAATGGCGTCAGCAGATTCACCTTTGGCCTACAGCTATAGGGCTTTGGCAGAAACAGAGTTCCTTTTTACTGTGCAGCGTATTGTAAAGCAGGTAAGGTGAAGTATTTTCTCTCTTAATTTTAAAACTATTTGATAATTTTGTTGTCGGAGATGTGGTGTGAGTTTGTATTCTTTAAATATGCTATCACCGAGATCTTGTAGTAATGATTATTCATTCCATGTTATAGAAATGGACTTGGATCTATCGGACACAATGCGAGATGATCTTCATGAGAAAGGAGATTGTCAACAGGATGAATTTCTTCCTCGATATTTGGAAATATATCATCCCCAGAATGTTGGCAACCAAGATTTTGCAGCTGTGTTTCTGGCTCATGTACTGGAAGCTTTAACCTTAGGAACAGTAATAATTGAAAATGGGATTGTCAGACTCAATATTGAGTAGTCGTCACCCCTGCTATACGTCTGTGTAGGGCCAGGAGCTGATATCCCATACATTGAAGATCAGCTACCAAGGAGAAGTCTCAATGAGAGACTCCTACAAAAAATTAAAATGCATATTTTGAATTTGAATTTGATTTTAAAATTGTGGGAGCGTCAGCACTTAGACTATTTTGCTCCCGTCACATTCTACGGGAGCCTGACCCTTAACATTACAAAGAACAACTCTAACGTTACATAATTAAAAAGCTTACAATGTTCTGACGTTTGTTAAAAGCTGAGGCTGGAACGGGCACTCAGCACACATAAGGACAACAGGACAATACAAACAAAATTATACTGGCCATGGGGCCAGTCGCCAGAGCCTCGTTAGTCTTCAGTCCAGGGTGTACTAACGTGGAAGTGAGGTTGACATTTGGGTGTACTACGTGGAACGTCACCCCTTACACCCCTTAAAATGCATATAGATGGGGTTCTTCCCACAGCACTGGCAGAGGAAATCAGAGAAGAGGATATAATTCCGTCTGGCTTTGAGGATATGTGGGAAGAGATTGTGAAGGATAAGCTAAAGCTAGCAAAGTTGAAGTTGAAGTTTGGGACACTTCAGATGATATCTGCTGACTCGCCAGGTGCATATGGATATCGAGCCTTGACAACTTCTCAATTCTTCTTTCCAGTCAGACGGATTGAGAGAGAGGTTGCTGTTCAAGCAAGAAGAGATTTTTGCTTCGCAATTCTGCCGCTTTTGGCTAATCATGAAGATGAGGATAATTGAAGATTAGACATTAGATTTTAGGTTTATAACGTATGTAATAAGAAATAAACTCACTTGAGTTTGTATTCTTTAAATTTGCTTTCACCGAGATCTTGTAGTAATGATTATTCATTTCATGTTATAGATATGGATTTGGAACTATCCGATACAATTGTAGATGATCTCAATGAGAATGGAGGTTGCCAACAGGACGATTTCCTTCCCCGTTATCTTGAAACTGATGATGCCAAGGGTGTTGGCATGCAAGACTTCGCAACTCTGTTCATGGCCCACATAGAGGAAGCATTAGCCTTAGGAACACTTATAGTTCAAAATGGGATGTTGAGTCTCAATATAGAGCCAACTTCCCCGCTGATCTACGTTTGCGTAGGCCCTGGGGCTGATTTACCATATGTGGAAAATCAGCTTCCACGAAGAAACTTGAATAAGAGACTCTTCAAAAGAATTGTACTGCACACAGATGGAGTCCTTCGAGCAACAATGACGGAGAAAGTTAGAGAGGAAGATAATTCCTTCTGCCATTGACGATATCTTTGAAGAGATCGTGAAGAATAAGCTAAAGTTAGCAAAGCTGAAATTCAAAACCCTTCAGATGATTTCTGCTGATTCCCCTGGGGCATACGGATACAGGGCTCTGGCAAATTCTCAGTTCCTCTTTCCTGTGAGGCGGAATGAAAAGGAGATTCGTCTTCAAGGAAGAAAAGATGACGAGGTAAAGTATTTACTCTCTTCTTAATTTTAAAACTATTTGATAATTTTGTTGTCGGGGATGTGGTGTGAGTTTGTATTCTTTAAATTTGCTATCACCGAGATCTTGTAGTAATGATTATTCATTCCATGTTATAGAAATGGACTTGGATCTATCGGACACAATGCGAGATGATCTTCATGAGACAGGAGATTGTCAACAGGATGAATTTCTTCCTCGATATTTGGAAACATATCATCCCCAGAATGTCGGCAACCAAGATTTTGCAGCTGTGTTTCTGGCTCATGTACTGGAAGCTTTAACCTTAGGAACAGTAATAATTGAAAATGGGATTGTCAGACTCAATATTGAGCCGTCGTCACCCCTGCTATACGTCTGTGTAGGGCCAGGAGCTGATATCCCATACATTGAAGACCAGCTACCAAGGAGAAGTCTCAATGAGAGACTCCTACAAAAAATTAAAATGCATATTCTGAATTTGAATTTGATTTTAAAATTGTGGGAGCGTCAGCACTTAGACTATTTTGCTCCCGTCACATTCTACGGGAGCCTGACCCTTAACATTACAAAGAACAACTCTAACGTTCCATAATTAAAAAGCTTACAATGTTCTGACTTTTGTTAAAAGCTGAGGCTGGAACGGGCACTCAGCACACATAAGGACAACAGGACAATACAAACAAAATTATACTGGCCATGGGGCCAGTCGCCAGAGCCTCGTTAGTCTTCAGTCCAGGGTGTACTAACGTGGAAGTGAGGTTGACATTTGGGTGTACTACGTGGAACGTCACCCCTTACACCCCTTAAAATGCATATAGATGGGGTTCTTCCCACAGCACTGGCAGAGGAAATCAGAGAAGAGGATGTGGGAAGAGATTGTGAAGGATAAGCTAAAGCTAGCAAAGTTGAAGTTGAAGTTTGGGACACTTCAGATGATATCTGCTGACTCGCCAGGTGCATATGGATATCGAGCCTTGACAACTTCTCAATTCTTCTTTCCAGTCAGACGGATTGAGAGAGAGGTTGCTGTTCAAGCAAGAAGAGTTTTTTGCTTCGCAATTCTGCCGCTTTTGGCTAATCATGAAGATGAGGATAAATAATGATTAGACATTAGATTTTAGGTTTTTAACGTATGTAATAAGAAATAAACTCACTTGAGTTTGTATTCTATAAATTTGATTTCACCGAGATCTTGTAGTAATGATTATTCATTTCATGTTACACTGGTCTACGTCCATTTTGCTGACTGGAGGCTGATGGTTGTTCTTTAGTACTTCGAGGGTGGTAAATCCAAAACCGAAATCCGTTTTTTTCTATCACGTCAGGTTTCGGAGGAAAATAGAAAGTTATCTAATATTAGGGATGTATATTTAGAGCAATGAAACAACGTAGTCCGTAAAGAGGTCAGAAGATGGCAGCACATGGAATATTATAATGATTATTATTTAAATCAGTTATTCGAACATTGTTAACCTCAAAACAAAGAACAAATATTACTAACTTTGTAAGGAAAGCATATAGTGCATATTTCGGAATTAAATTGGGTGACCAAGATAAATCCTGGGCACCTCATAAAGTATGCAGGACCTGTGTAGAAAAGACGGAAATAAATATGTTAGCGTCTGGAACAACTTTCATGTATCTGGACAGAGATAGGCATCTATTAAGATATTTTCAAAGTGACGAAGAATATGTCTATTGTACAGATGTGAAGGGACTAATTGAAGCTATGGGATGTACGTATAATGCAGAAGAATGGAGGCTTTTTTTGACAGCAAGAGGAGTTTGAAGTGTGTGTTGATGCATAATGGCAATAAGTTAGCATCCATTCCTGTTGGCCACTCCGTACATTTGAAGGAAAGCTACGAAACAATGAAAGAACTGCTTCCAAAGAAAAAAAAAGTATGCAAATGACAGTTGACTTGTGTGCCGAGATCTCAAGGTCATTTCAATGTTACTTGGTCAACAAGCAGGTTTTACGAAATATCCATGCTTTTTGTATTTATGGGACAGTCGAGCAAGGAACGAACATTAGGTACGAAGACTGTGGCCTTCCAGGAAAAGCTTTGAAGTCGGGGCGAAAAACATCCTGAACAAGCCGCTTGTTGATCCTAAGGAAGTGTTACTTCCTCCACTGCACATTAAATTGGAATTAATGAAGCAGTATGTAAAAGCTGTGGATAAGAATGAGGCTTGCTTTAAATACATTTGCTCAAAATTTCCTGCATTGACGCCTGAGAAAGTACAAACAGGTATTTTTGATGGTCCTCAGATAAGGATGCTAATGAAAGATGAAGAATTCTTACAAACAATGAACCGCACAGAGAAAGATGCATGGTGTGCCTTTTCTGATGACAATACAAACTTTCTTGGAAACTTCAGGGCGCACAACTACGAGGTTCTAGTTGAAAATTTGTTGGTGACGTTTCAAAAGGAGTAAATATAAGTGTCAAGCTTCACTTCCTGCACAGCCACTTAGATGTATTTCCGTCGAATCTTGGTGCCGTAAGTGAAGAACAGGGCGAACGCTTCCACCAAGACATAAAAACCATAGAGCGCCTATATCAGGGGCGATGGAATGAAAACATGATGGCCGACTATTGCTGGTGCTTGCAGCGTGACGTTCCTGAGGCCACGTACTCCAGAAAATCAAAGAAACGAAAAATTCTGCCTAAGTAGGTATGCATGTTGTGCTATTCTGTGGTGTATGTTAAGTTTAGCATAAGTACAGGCATCAGGTGTTGACTGTATGTGCTCGTGAAACAAATTGATCAATTTGCCGGAATTACCTAAACTTTTTGTCCATTAAGAACTCCCTATTGAGAAAATAGAAACGTACGTTTGTTGAACAACGTGACGTGATACTCTGCATGGACATCTAACTACGTCGCATTCTCTTTGCAAGTGCTGTTGGAATGTAGCCGGATATAATTTTCTGGAAATTTTGAAATGTGACTTGTCAAACAATGCAACTTAATACCTGTTATCAGCTCCGCCACCTTATGTATAGTCCTATAATTTCATTATGTGCAGATATCTATATGGAAAATTGTTGGAGTTTAGCCCAGTATTATAATATTGTGAAAATTTTCAAATGTGATTTGTGAAAAATTGTGACGTGATACACTTTTTCTGACCACATATTTGGAATCAGCGACCTCAAATTATATAGAATCAGTTAAAATATCTAAGTCAGCAGAAATCTTTTTTTCATATGTAGACCAGTGTTATAGATATGGATTTGGAACTATCCGATACAATTGTAGATGATCTCAATGAAAATGGAGGTTGCCAACAGGACGATTTCCTTCCCCGTTATCTTGAAACTGATGATGCCAAGGGTGTTGGCATGCAAGACTTCGCAACTCTGTTCATGGCCCACATAGAGGAAGCATTAGCCTTAGGAACACTTATAGTTCAAAATGGGATCTTGAGACTCAAGAGCCAACTTCCCCGCTGGTCTACGTTTGCGTAGGCCCTCTGGCTGATTTACCATATGTGGAAAATCAGCTTCCACGAAGAAACTTGAATAAGAGACTCCCGTCACATTCTACGGGAGCCTGACCCTTAACATTACAAAGAACAACTCTAACGTTCCATAATTAAAAAGCTTACAATGTTCTGACTTTTGTTAAAAGCTGAGGCTGGAACGGGCACTCAGCACACATAAGGACAACACAAACAAAATTATACTGGCCATGGGGCCAGTCGCCAGAGCCTCGTTAGTCTTCAGTCCAGGGTGTACTAACGTGGAAGTGAGGTTGACATTTGGGTGAACTACGTGGAACGTCACCCCTTACACCCCTTAAAATGCATATAGATGGGGTTCTTCCCACAGCACTGGCAGAGGAAATCAGAGAAGAGAATATAATTCCGTCTGGCTTTGAGGATATGTGGGAAGAGATTGTGAAGGATAAGCTAAAGCTAGCAAAGTTGAAGTTGAAGTTTGGGACACTTCAGATGATATCTGCTGACTCGCCAGGTGCATATGGATATCGAGCCTTGACAACTTCTCAATTCTTCTTTCCAGTCAGACGGATTGAGAGAGAGGTTGCTGTTCAAGCAAGAAGAGATTTTTGCTTCGCAATTCTGCCGCTTTTGGCTAATCATGAAGATGAGGATAATTGATGATTAGACATTAGATTTTAGGTTTTTAACGTATGTAATAAGAAATAAACTCACTTGAGTTTGTATTCTTTAAATTTGCTTTCACCGAGATCTTGTAGTAATGATTATTCATTTCATGTTATAGATATGGATTTGGAACTATCCGATACACTTGTAGATGATCTCAATGAAAAAGGAGGTTGCCAACAGGACGATTTCCTTCCCCGTTATCTTGAAACTGATGATGCCAAGGGTGTTGGCATGCAAGACTTCGCAACTGTGTTCATGGCCCACATAGAGGAAGCATTAGCCTTAGGAACATTTATAGTTCAAAATGGGATCTTGAGACTCAATATGGAGCCAACTTCCCCGCTGATCTACGTTTGCGTAGGCCCTCTGGCTGATTTACCATATGTGGAAAATCAGCTTCCACGAAGAAACTTGAATAAGAGACTATGCTGTTCAAGCAAGAAGAGATTTTTGCTTCGCAATTCTGCCGCTTTTGGCTAATCATGAAGATGAGGATAATTGATGATTAGACATTAGATTTTAGGTTTTTAACGTATGTAATAAGAGTTTGTATTCTTTAAATTTGCTTTCACCGAGATCTTGTAGCAATAATTATTCATTTCATTATAGATATGGATTTGGAACTATCCGATACAATTGTAGATGATCTCAATGAAAATGGAGGTTGCCAATAGGACGATTTCCTTCCCCGTTATCTTGAAACTGATGATGCCAAGGTTATTGGCATGCAAGACTTCGCAACTCTGTTCATGGCCCACATAGAGGAAGCATTAGCCTTAGGAACACTTATAGTTCAAAATGGGATGTTGAGACTCAATATAGAGCCAACATACCCGCTGATCTACGTTTGCGTAGGCCCTGGGGCTGATTTACCATATGTGGAAAATCAGCTTCCACGAAGAAACTTGAATAAGAGACTCTTCAAAAGAATTGTACTGCACACAGATGGAGTCCTTCCAGCAACAATGACGGAGAAAGTTAGAGAGGAAGATAATTCCTTCTGCCATTGACGATATCTTTGAAGAGATAGTGAAGAATAAGCTAAAGTTAGCAAAGCTGAAATTCAAAACTCTTCAGATGATTTCTGCTGATTCCCCTGGGGCATACGGATACAGGGCTCTGGCAAATTCTCAGTTCCTCTTTCCTGTGAGGCGGAATGAAAAGGAGGTTCGTCTTCAAGGAAGAAAAGATGACGAGGTAAAGTATTTACTCTCTTCTTAATTTTAAAACTATTTGATAATTTTGTTGTCGGGGATGTGGTGTGAGTTTGTATTCTTTATATTTGCTATCACCGAGATCTTGTAGTAATGATTATTCATTCCATGTTATAGAAATGGACTTGGATCTATCGGACACAATGCGAGATGATCTTCATGAGACAGGAGATTGTCAACAGGATGAATTTCTTCCTCGATATTTTGAAACATATCATCCCCAGAATGTCGGCAACCAAGATTTTGCAGCTGTGTTTCTGGCTCATGTACTGGAAGCTTTAACCTTAGGAACAGTAATAATTGAAAATGGGATTGTCAGACTCAATATTGAGCCGTCGTCACCCCTGCTATACGTCTGTGTAGGGCCAGGAGCAGATATCCCATACATTGAAGACCAGCTACCAAGGAGAAGTCTCAATGAGAGACTCTTACAAAAAATTAAAATGCATATTTTGAATTTGAATTTGATTTTAAAATTGTGGGAGCGTCAGCACTTAAGACTATTTTGCTCCCGTCACATTCTACGGGAGCCTGACCCTTAATACTGGCCATGGGGCCAGTCGCCAGAGCCTCGTTAGTCTTCAGTCCAGGGTGTACTAACATGGAAGTGAGGTTGACATTTGGGTGTACTATGTGGAACGTCACCCCTTACACCCCTTAAAATGCATATAGATGGGGTTCTTCCCACAGCACTGGCAGAGGAAATCAGAGAAGAGAATATAATTCCGTCTGGCTTTGAGGATATGTGGGAAGAGATTGTGAAGGATAAGCTAAAGCTAGCAAAGTTGAAGTTGAAGTTTGGGACACTTCAGATGATATCTGCTGACTCGCCAGGTGCATATGGATATCGAGCCTTGACAACTTCTCAATTCTTCTTTCCAGTCAGACGGATTGAGAGAGAGGTTGCTGTTCAAGCAAGAAGAGATTTTTGCTTCGCAATTCTGCCGCTTTTGGCTAATCATGAAGATGAGGATAATTGATGATTAGACATTAGATTTTAAGTTTTTAACGTATGTAATAAGAAATAAACTCACTTGAGTTTGTATTCTTTAAATTTGCTTTCACCGAGATCTTGTAGTAATGATTATTCATTTCATGTTATAGATATGGATTTGGAACTATCCGATACAATTGTAGATGATCTCAATGAAAATGGAGGTTGCCAACAGGACGATTTCCTTCCCCGTTATCTTGAAACTGATGATGCCAAGGGTGTTGGCATGCAAGACTTCGCAACTCTGTTCATGGCCCACATAGAGGAAGCATTAGCCTTAGGAACATTTATAGTTCAAAATGGGATCTTGAGACTCAATATGGAGCCAACTTCCCCGCTGATCTACGTTTGCGTAGGCCCTCTGGCTGATTTACCATATGTGGAAAATCAGCTTCCACGAAGAAACTTGAATAAGAGACTATTCAAAAGAATTGTACTGCACACAGATGGAGTCCTTCCAGCAACAATGACGGAGAAAGTTACAGAGGAAGATAATTCCTTCAGCCATTGACGTTATCTTTGAAGAGATAGTGAAGGAAAAGCTAAAGTTAGCAAAGCTGACATTCAAAACTCTTCAGATGATTTCTGCTGATTCCCCTGGGGCATACGGATACAGGGCTCTGGCAAATTCTCAGTTCCTCTTTCCTGTGAGGCGGAATGAAAAGGAGGTTCGTCTTCAAGGAAGAAAAGATGACGAGGTGAAGTATTTACTCTCTTCTTAATTTTAAAACTATTTAATAATTTTGTTGTCGGGGATGTGGTGTGAGTTTGTATTTTTTAAATTTGCTATCACCGAGATCTTGTAGTATTGATTATTCATTCCATGTTATAGAAATGGACTTGGATCTATCGGACACAATGCGAGATGATCTTCATGAGACAGGAGATTGTCAACAGGATGAATTTCTTCCTCGATATTTTGAAACATATCATCCCCAGAATGTCGGCAACCAAGATTTTGCAGCTGTGTTTCTGGCTCATGTACTGGAAGCTTTAACCTTAGGAACAGTAATAATTGAAAATGGGATTGTCAGACTCAATATTGAGCCGTCGTCACCCCTGCTATACGTCTGTGTAGGGCCAGGAGCTGATATCCCATACATTGAAGATCAGCTACCAAGGAGAAGTCTCAATGAGAGACTCCTACAAAAAATTAAAATGCATATTTTGAATTTGAATTTGATTTTAAAATTGTGGGAGCGTCAGCACTTAGACTATTTTGCTCCCGTCACATTCTACGGGAGCCTGACCCTTAACATTACAAAGAACAACTCTAACGTTACATAATTAAAAAGCTTACAATGTTCTGACGTTTGTTAAAAGCTGAGGCTGGAACGGGCACTCAGCACACATAAGGACAACAGGACAATACAAACAAAATTACACTGGCCATGGGGCCAGTCGCCAGAGCCTCGTTAGTCTTCAGTCCAGGGTGTGCTAACGTGGAAGTGAGGTTGACATTTGGGTGTACTACGTGGAACGTCACCCCTTACACCCCTTAAAATGCATATAGATGGGGTTCTTCCCACAGCACTGGCAGAGGAAATCAGAGAAGAGAATATAATTCCGTCTGGCTTTGAGGATATGTGGGAAGAGATTGTGAAGGATAAGCTAAAGCTAGCAAAGTTGAAGTTGAAGTTTGGGACACTTCAGATGATATCTGCTGACTCGCCAGGTGCATATGGATATCGAGCCTTGACAACTTCTCAATTCTTCTTTCCAGTCATACGGATTGAGAGAGAGGTTGCTGTTCAAGCAAGAAGAGATTTTTGCTTCGCAATTCTGCCGCTTTTGGCTAATCATGAAGATGAGGATAATTGATGATTAGACATTAGATTTTAGGTTTTTAACGTATGTAATAAGAAATAAACTCACTTGAGTTTGTATTCTTTAAATTTGCTTTCACCGAGATCTTGTAGTAATGATTATTCATTTCATGTTATAGATATGGATTTGGAACTATCCGATACAATTTTAGATGATCTCAATGAAAATGGAGGTTGCCAACAGGACGATTTCCTTCCCCGTTATCTTGAAACTGATGATGACAAGGGTGTTGGCATGCAAGACTTCGCAACTGTGTTCATGGCCCACATAGAGGAAGCATTAGCCTCAGGAACACTTATAGTTCAAAATGGGATCTTGAGACTCAATATAGAGCCAACTTCCCCGCTGATCTACGTTTGCGTAGGCCCTGGGGCTGATTTACCATATGTGGAAAATCAGCTTCCACGAAGAAACTTGAATAAGAGACTCTTCAAAAGAATTGTACTGCACACAGATGGAGTCCTTCCAGCAACAATGACGGAGAAAGTTAGAGAGGAAGATAATTCCTTCTGCCATTGACGATATCTTTGAAGAGATAGTGAAGAATAAGCTAAAGTTAGCAAAGCTGAAATTCAAAACTCTTCAGATGATTTCTGCTGATTCCCCTGGGGCATACGGATACAGGGCTCTGGCAAATTCTCAGTTCCTCTTTCCTGTGAGGCGGAATGAAAAGGAGGTTCGTCTTCAAGGAAGAAAAGATGACGAGGTGAAGTATTTATTCTCTTCTTAATTTTAAAACTATTTGATAATTTTTTTGTCGGGAGTGTGGTGTGAGTTTGTATTCTTTAAATTTGCTATCACCGAGATCTTGTAGTAATGATTATTCAATTCATGTTATAGAAATGGACTTGGATCTATGGGACACAATGCGAGATGATCTTCATGAGAAAGGAGATTGTCAACAGGATGAATTTCTTCCTCGATATTTGGAAACATATCATCCCCAGAATGTTGGCAACCAAGATTTTGCAGCTGTGTTTCTGGCTAAGTACTGGAAGCTTTAACCTTACGAACAGTAGTAATTGAAAATGGGATTGTCAGACTCAATATTGAGCCGTCGTCACCCCTGCTATACGTCTGTGTAGGGCCAGGAGCTGATATCCCATACATTGAAGACCAGCTACCAAGGAGAAGTCTCAATGAGACTCCTCCAAACAATTAAAATGCATATTTTGAATTTGAATTTGATATTAAAATTGAGGGAGCGTCAGCACTTAGGCTATTTTGCTCCCGTCACATTATACGGGAGCCAGACCCTTATAATTACAAATAACTCTGACGTTGCATAATTAAAAAGCTTACAATGTTCTGAATTCTGTTAAAAGCTGAGGCTGGAACGGGCACTCAGCACACATAAAGACAACAGGACAATACAAACAAAATTATACTGGCCATGGGGCCAGTCGCCAGAGCCTCGTTAGTCTTCAGTCCAGGGTGTCCTAACGTGGAAGTGAGGTTGACATTTGGGTGTACTACGTGGAAGGTCAACCCTTACACACCTTAAAATGCACATAGATGGGGTTCTTCCCACAGCACTGGCAGAGGAAATCAGAGAAGAGGATATAATTCCGTCTGGCTTTGAAGATATGTGGGAAGAGATTGTGAAGGATAAGCTTAAGCTAGCAAAGTTGAAGTTGAAGTTTGGGACACTTCAGACGATATCTGCTGACTCGCCAGGTGAATATGGATATCGAGCCTTGGCAACTTCTCAATTCTTGTTTCCAGTCAGACGGATTGAGAGAGAGGTTGCTGTTCAAGCAAGAAGAGATTTTTGCTTCGCAATTCTGCCGCTTTTGGCTAATCATGAAGATGAGGATAATTGATGATTAGACATTAGATTTTAGGTTTTTAACGTATGTAATAAGAAATAAACTCACTTGAGTTTGTATTCTTTAAATTTGATCTCACCGAGATCTTGTAGTAATGATTATTCATTTCATGTTATAGATATGGATTTGGAACTATCCGATACAATTGTAGATGATCTCAATGAAAATGGAGGTTGCCAACAGGACGATTTCCTTCCCCGTTATCTTGAAACTGATGATGACAAGGGTGTTGGCATGCAAGACTTCGCAACTGTGTTCAAGGCCCACATAGAGGAAGCATTAGCCTTAGGAGCACTTATAGTTCAAAATGGGATCTTGAGGCTCAATATAGAGCCAACGTCCCCGCTGATCTACGTTTGCGTAGGCCCTGGGGCTGATTTACCATATGTGGAAAATCAGCTTCCACGAAGAAACTTGAATAAGAGACTCTTCAAAAAAATTGTACTGCACACAGATGGGAGTCCTTCCAGCAACAATGACGGAGAAAGTTAGAGAGGAAGATAATTCCTTCTGCCATTGAAGATATCTTTGAAGAGATAGTGAAGGAAAAGCTAAAGTTAGCAAAGCTGAAATTCAAAACCCTTCAAATGGTTTCTGCTGATTCCCCGGGGGCTTACAGATACAGGGCTCTGGCAAATTCTCAGTTCCTCTTTCCTGTGAGGCGGAATGAAAAGGAGGTTCGTCTTCAAGGAAGAAAAGATGACGAGGTGAAGTATTTATTCTCTTCTTAATTTTAAAACTATTTGATAATTTTGTTGTCGGAGATGTGGTGTGAGTTTGTATTCTTTAAATTTGCTATCACCGAGATCTTGTAGTAATGATTATTCATTTCATGTTATAGAAATGGACTTGGATCTATCGGACACAATGCGAGATCATCTTCATGAGAAAGAGATTGTCAACAGGATGAATTTCTTCCTCGATATTTTGAAACATATCATCCCCAGAATGTTGGCAACCAAGATTTTGCAGCTGTGTTTCTGGCTCATGTACTGGAAGATTTAACCTTAGGAACAGTAATAATTGAAAATGGGATTGTCAGACTTAATATTGAGCCGTCGTCACCCCTGCTATACGTCTGCGTAGGGCCAGGAGCTGATATCCCATACATTGAAGACCAGCTACCAAGGAGAAGTCTCAATGAGACACTCCTACAAAAAATTAAAATGCATATTTTGGATTTGAATTTGATTTTAAAATTGTGGGAGCGTCAGCACTTAGACTATTTTGCTCCCGTCACATTATACGTGAGTCAGACGCTTATCATTACAAAGAACAACTGTAACGTTCCATAATTAGAAAGCTTACAATGTTCTGACTTCTGTTAAAAGCTGAGGCTGGAACGGGCACTCAGCACACATAAGGACAACAGGAGATTACAAACAAAATTATACTGGCCATGGGGCCAGTCGCCAGAGCCTCGTTAGTCTTCACTCCGGGGTGTACTAACGTGGAAGTGAGGTTGACATTTGGATGTACTACGTGGAACGTCACCCCTTACACCCCTTAAAATGCATATAGATGAGGCTCTTCCCACAGCACTGGCTGAGGAAATCCGAGAAGAGGATATAATTCCGTCTGGCTTTGATGATATGTGGGAAGAGATTGTGAAGGATAAGCTAAAGCTAGCAAAGTTGAAGTTGAAGTTTGGGACACTTCAGATGATATCTGCTGACTCGCCAGGTGCATATGGATATCGAGCCTTGGCAACTTCTCAATTCTTGTTTCCAGTCAGACGGATTGAGAGAGAGGTTGCTGTTCAAGCAAGAAGAGATTTTTGCTTCGCAATTCTGCCGCTTTTGGCTAATCATGAAGATGAGGATGATTGATGATTAGACATTAGATTTTAGGTTTTTAACGTATGTAATTAGAAATAAACTCACTTGAGTTTGTATTCTTTAAATTTGCTTTCACCGAGATCTTGTAGTAATGATTATTCATTTCATGTTACAGATATGGCTCTTGAAATATCCAATACGATCATAGATGAGTTGCACGAAAATGGAAGTTGCCACCATGATGACCTCTTACCAAGATACCTTGGAAGTGATAATGCCCCAGGTGTAAGTGTTCATGATTTTGCATCAGTCTTCCTCGCTCACCTAGAAGAAGGTTTGACTTTAGGAACGCTTGGCATTCAAGACGGAACATTGAGACTCAATACGGAACCAGCATCTCCACTCACCTATTTCTGCGTAAACCCTGGTCCTAATTTTGAATATTTGGAAAGTGACCTACCTAGGAGAAATTTGAATGAGAGAATCTTGAGTAAAGTAAAACTCCACCCAGATGGAATACTACCTGCTACGTTGGCACAGGAAATTAGAGTATGAGGATGTGATACCTGCAGCTATCGACGATGTATTTGACGAAATAGTGAAGGACAAGTTAAAATCGGCCAAATTAAAATTCAAATCCCTGCAAATGGCGTCAGCAGATTCACCTTTGGCCTACAGCTATAGGGCTTTGGCAGAAACAGAGTTCCTTTTTACTGTGCAGCGTATTGTAAAGCAGGTAAGGTGAAGTATTTTCTCTCTTAATTTTAAAACTATTTGATAATTTTGTTGTCGGAGATGTGGTGTGAGTTTGTATTCTTTAAATATGCTATCACCGAGATCTTGTAGTAATGATTATTCATTCCATGTTATAGAAATGGACTTGGATCTATCGGACACAATGCGAGATGATCTTCATGAGAAAGGAGATTGTCAACAGGATGAATTTCTTCCTCGATATTTGGAAATATATCATCCCCAGAATGTTGGCAACCAAGATTTTGCAGCTGTGTTTCTGGCTCATGTACTGGAAGCTTTAACCTTAGGAACAGTAATAATTGAAAATGGGATTGTCAGACTCAATATTGAGTAGTCGTCACCCCTGCTATACGTCTGTGTAGGGCCAGGAGCTGATATCCCATACATTGAAGATCAGCTACCAAGGAGAAGTCTCAATGAGAGACTCCTACAAAAAATTAAAATGCATATTTTGAATTTGAATTTGATTTTAAAATTGTGGGAGCGTCAGCACTTAGACTATTTTGCTCCCGTCACATTCTACGGGAGCCTGACCCTTAACATTACAAAGAACAACTCTAACGTTACATAATTAAAAAGCTTACAATGTTCTGACGTTTGTTAAAAGCTGAGGCTGGAACGGGCACTCAGCACACATAAGGACAACAGGACAATACAAACAAAATTATACTGGCCATGGGGCCAGTCGCCAGAGCCTCGTTAGTCTTCAGTCCAGGGTGTACTAACGTGGAAGTGAGGTTGACATTTGGGTGTACTACGTGGAACGTCACCCCTTACACCCCTTAAAATGCATATAGATGGGGTTCTTCCCACAGCACTGGCAGAGGAAATCAGAGAAGAGGATATAATTCCGTCTGGCTTTGAGGATATGTGGGAAGAGATTGTGAAGGATAAGCTAAAGCTAGCAAAGTTGAAGTTGAAGTTTGGGACACTTCAGATGATATCTGCTGACTCGCCAGGTGCATATGGATATCGAGCCTTGACAACTTCTCAATTCTTCTTTCCAGTCAGACGGATTGAGAGAGAGGTTGCTGTTCAAGCAAGAAGAGATTTTTGCTTCGCAATTCTGCCGCTTTTGGCTAATCATGAAGATGAGGATAATTGAAGATTAGACATTAGATTTTAGGTTTATAACGTATGTAATAAGAAATAAACTCACTTGAGTTTGTATTCTTTAAATTTGCTTTCACCGAGATCTTGTAGTAATGATTATTCATTTCATGTTATAGATATGGATTTGGAACTATCCGATACAATTGTAGATGATCTCAATGAGAATGGAGGTTGCCAACAGGACGATTTCCTTCCCCGTTATCTTGAAACTGATGATGCCAAGGGTGTTGGCATGCAAGACTTCGCAACTCTGTTCATGGCCCACATAGAGGAAGCATTAGCCTTAGGAACACTTATAGTTCAAAATGGGATGTTGAGTCTCAATATAGAGCCAACTTCCCCGCTGATCTACGTTTGCGTAGGCCCTGGGGCTGATTTACCATATGTGGAAAATCAGCTTCCACGAAGAAACTTGAATAAGAGACTCTTCAAAAGAATTGTACTGCACACAGATGGAGTCCTTCGAGCAACAATGACGGAGAAAGTTAGAGAGGAAGATAATTCCTTCTGCCATTGACGATATCTTTGAAGAGATCGTGAAGAATAAGCTAAAGTTAGCAAAGCTGAAATTCAAAACCCTTCAGATGATTTCTGCTGATTCCCCTGGGGCATACGGATACAGGGCTCTGGCAAATTCTCAGTTCCTCTTTCCTGTGAGGCGGAATGAAAAGGAGATTCGTCTTCAAGGAAGAAAAGATGACGAGGTAAAGTATTTACTCTCTTCTTAATTTTAAAACTATTTGATAATTTTGTTGTCGGGGATGTGGTGTGAGTTTGTATTCTTTAAATTTGCTATCACCGAGATCTTGTAGTAATGATTATTCATTCCATGTTATAGAAATGGACTTGGATCTATCGGACACAATGCGAGATGATCTTCATGAGACAGGAGATTGTCAACAGGATGAATTTCTTCCTCGATATTTGGAAACATATCATCCCCAGAATGTCGGCAACCAAGATTTTGCAGCTGTGTTTCTGGCTCATGTACTGGAAGCTTTAACCTTAGGAACAGTAATAATTGAAAATGGGATTGTCAGACTCAATATTGAGCCGTCGTCACCCCTGCTATACGTCTGTGTAGGGCCAGGAGCTGATATCCCATACATTGAAGACCAGCTACCAAGGAGAAGTCTCAATGAGAGACTCCTACAAAAAATTAAAATGCATATTCTGAATTTGAATTTGATTTTAAAATTGTGGGAGCGTCAGCACTTAGACTATTTTGCTCCCGTCACATTCTACGGGAGCCTGACCCTTAACATTACAAAGAACAACTCTAACGTTCCATAATTAAAAAGCTTACAATGTTCTGACTTTTGTTAAAAGCTGAGGCTGGAACGGGCACTCAGCACACATAAGGACAACAGGACAATACAAACAAAATTATACTGGCCATGGGGCCAGTCGCCAGAGCCTCGTTAGTCTTCAGTCCAGGGTGTACTAACGTGGAAGTGAGGTTGACATTTGGGTGTACTACGTGGAACGTCACCCCTTACACCCCTTAAAATGCATATAGATGGGGTTCTTCCCACAGCACTGGCAGAGGAAATCAGAGAAGAGGATGTGGGAAGAGATTGTGAAGGATAAGCTAAAGCTAGCAAAGTTGAAGTTGAAGTTTGGGACACTTCAGATGATATCTGCTGACTCGCCAGGTGCATATGGATATCGAGCCTTGACAACTTCTCAATTCTTCTTTCCAGTCAGACGGATTGAGAGAGAGGTTGCTGTTCAAGCAAGAAGAGTTTTTTGCTTCGCAATTCTGCCGCTTTTGGCTAATCATGAAGATGAGGATAAATAATGATTAGACATTAGATTTTAGGTTTTTAACGTATGTAATAAGAAATAAACTCACTTGAGTTTGTATTCTATAAATTTGATTTCACCGAGATCTTGTAGTAATGATTATTCATTTCATGTTACACTGGTCTACGTCCATTTTGCTGACTGGAGGCTGATGGTTGTTCTTTAGTACTTCGAGGGTGGTAAATCCAAAACCGAAATCCGTTTTTTTCTATCACGTCAGGTTTCGGAGGAAAATAGAAAGTTATCTAATATTAGGGATGTATATTTAGAGCAATGAAACAACGTAGTCCGTAAAGAGGTCAGAAGATGGCAGCACATGGAATATTATAATGATTATTATTTAAATCAGTTATTCGAACATTGTTAACCTCAAAACAAAGAACAAATATTACTAACTTTGTAAGGAAAGCATATAGTGCATATTTCGGAATTAAATTGGGTGACCAAGATAAATCCTGGGCACCTCATAAAGTATGCAGGACCTGTGTAGAAAAGACGGAAATAAATATGTTAGCGTCTGGAACAACTTTCATGTATCTGGACAGAGATAGGCATCTATTAAGATATTTTCAAAGTGACGAAGAATATGTCTATTGTACAGATGTGAAGGGACTAATTGAAGCTATGGGATGTACGTATAATGCAGAAGAATGGAGGCTTTTTTTGACAGCAAGAGGAGTTTGAAGTGTGTGTTGATGCATAATGGCAATAAGTTAGCATCCATTCCTGTTGGCCACTCCGTACATTTGAAGGAAAGCTACGAAACAATGAAAGAACTGCTTCCAAAGAAAAAAAAAGTATGCAAATGACAGTTGACTTGTGTGCCGAGATCTCAAGGTCATTTCAATGTTACTTGGTCAACAAGCAGGTTTTACGAAATATCCATGCTTTTTGTATTTATGGGACAGTCGAGCAAGGAACGAACATTAGGTACGAAGACTGTGGCCTTCCAGGAAAAGCTTTGAAGTCGGGGCGAAAAACATCCTGAACAAGCCGCTTGTTGATCCTAAGGAAGTGTTACTTCCTCCACTGCACATTAAATTGGAATTAATGAAGCAGTATGTAAAAGCTGTGGATAAGAATGAGGCTTGCTTTAAATACATTTGCTCAAAATTTCCTGCATTGACGCCTGAGAAAGTACAAACAGGTATTTTTGATGGTCCTCAGATAAGGATGCTAATGAAAGATGAAGAATTCTTACAAACAATGAACCGCACAGAGAAAGATGCATGGTGTGCCTTTTCTGATGACAATACAAACTTTCTTGGAAACTTCAGGGCGCACAACTACGAGGTTCTAGTTGAAAATTTGTTGGTGACGTTTCAAAAGGAGTAAATATAAGTGTCAAGCTTCACTTCCTGCACAGCCACTTAGATGTATTTCCGTCGAATCTTGGTGCCGTAAGTGAAGAACAGGGCGAACGCTTCCACCAAGACATAAAAACCATAGAGCGCCTATATCAGGGGCGATGGAATGAAAACATGATGGCCGACTATTGCTGGTGCTTGCAGCGTGACGTTCCTGAGGCCACGTACTCCAGAAAATCAAAGAAACGAAAAATTCTGCCTAAGTAGGTATGCATGTTGTGCTATTCTGTGGTGTATGTTAAGTTTAGCATAAGTACAGGCATCAGGTGTTGACTGTATGTGCTCGTGAAACAAATTGATCAATTTGCCGGAATTACCTAAACTTTTTGTCCATTAAGAACTCCCTATTGAGAAAATAGAAACGTACGTTTGTTGAACAACGTGACGTGATACTCTGCATGGACATCTAACTACGTCGCATTCTCTTTGCAAGTGCTGTTGGAATGTAGCCGGATATAATTTTCTGGAAATTTTGAAATGTGACTTGTCAAACAATGCAACTTAATACCTGTTATCAGCTCCGCCACCTTATGTATAGTCCTATAATTTCATTATGTGCAGATATCTATATGGAAAATTGTTGGAGTTTAGCCCAGTATTATAATATTGTGAAAATTTTCAAATGTGATTTGTGAAAAATTGTGACGTGATACACTTTTTCTGACCACATATTTGGAATCAGCGACCTCAAATTATATAGAATCAGTTAAAATATCTAAGTCAGCAGAAATCTTTTTTTCATATGTAGACCAGTGTTATAGATATGGATTTGGAACTATCCGATACAATTGTAGATGATCTCAATGAAAATGGAGGTTGCCAACAGGACGATTTCCTTCCCCGTTATCTTGAAACTGATGATGCCAAGGGTGTTGGCATGCAAGACTTCGCAACTCTGTTCATGGCCCACATAGAGGAAGCATTAGCCTTAGGAACACTTATAGTTCAAAATGGGATCTTGAGACTCAAGAGCCAACTTCCCCGCTGGTCTACGTTTGCGTAGGCCCTCTGGCTGATTTACCATATGTGAAAAATCAGCTTCCACGAAGAAACTTGAATAAGAGACTCCCGTCACATTCTACGGGAGCCTGACCCTTAACATTACAAAGAACAACTCTAACGTTCCATAATTAAAAAGCTTACAATGTTCTGACTTTTGTTAAAAGCTGAGGCTGGAACGGGCACTCAGCACACATAAGGACAACACAAACAAAATTATACTGGCCATGGGGCCAGTCGCCAGAGCCTCGTTAGTCTTCAGTCCAGGGTGTACTAACGTGGAAGTGAGGTTGACATTTGGGTGAACTACGTGGAACGTCACCCCTTACACCCCTTTAAATGCATATAGATGGGGTTCTTCCCACAGCACTGGCAGAGGAAATCAGAGAAGAGAATATAATTCCGTCTGGCTTTGAGGATATGTGGGAAGAGATTGTGAAGGATAAGCTAAAGCTAGCAAAGTTGAAGTTGAAGTTTGGGACACTTCAGATGATATCTGCTGACTCGCCAGGTGCATATGGATATCGAGCCTTGACAACTTCTCAATTCTTCTTTCCAGTCAGACGGATTGAGAGAGAGGTTGCTGTTCAAGCAAGAAGAGATTTTTGCTTCGCAATTCTGCCGCTTTTGGCTAATCATGAAGATGAGGATAATTGATGATTAGACATTAGATTTTAGGTTTTTAACGTATGTAATAAGAAATAAACTCACTTGAGTTTGTATTCTTTAAATTTGCTTTCACCGAGATCTTGTAGTAATGATTATTCATTTCATGTTATAGATATGGATTTGGAACTATCCGATACACTTGTAGATGATCTCAATGAAAATGGAGGTTGCCAACAGGACGATTTCCTTCCCCGTTATCTTGAAACTGATGATGCCAAGGGTGTTGGCATGCAAGACTTCGCAACTGTGTTCATGGCCCACATAGAGGAAGCATTAGCCTTAGGAACATTTATAGTTCAAAATGGGATCTTGAGACTCAATATGGAGCCAACTTCCCCGCTGATCTACGTTTGCGTAGGCCCTCTGGCTGATTTACCATATGTGGAAAATCAGCTTCCACGAAGAAACTTGAATAAGAGACTATGCTGTTCAAGCAAGAAGAGATTTTTGCTTCGCAATTCTGCCGCTTTTGGCTAATCATGAAGATGAGGATAATTGATGATTAGACATTAGATTTTAGGTTTTTAACGTATGTAATAAGAGTTTGTATTCTTTAAATTTGCTTTCACCGAGATCTTGTAGCAATAATTATTCATTTCATTATAGATATGGATTTGGAACTATCCGATACAATTGTAGATGATCTCAATGAAAATGGAGGTTGCCAATAGGACGATTTCCTTCCCCGTTATCTTGAAACTGATGATGCCAAGGTTGTTGGCATGCAAGACTTCGCAACTCTGTTCATGGCCCACATAGAGGAAGCATTAGCCTTAGGAACACTTATAGTTCAAAATGGGATGTTGAGACTCAATATAGAGCCAACATACCCGCTGATCTACGTTTGCGTAGGCCCTGGGGCTGATTTACCATATGTGGAAAATCAGCTTCCACGAAGAAACTTGAATAAGAGACTCTTCAAAAGAATTGTACTGCACACAGATGGAGTCCTTCCAGCAACAATGACGGAGAAAGTTAGAGAGGAAGATAATTCCTTCTGCCATTGACGATATCTTTGAAGAGATAGTGAAGAATAAGCTAAAGTTAGCAAAGCTGAAATTCAAAACTCTTCAGATGATTTCTGCTGATTCCCCTGGGGCATACGGATACAGGGCTCTGGCAAATTCTCAGTTCCTCTTTCCTGTGAGGCGGAATGAAAAGGAGGTTCGTCTTCAAGGAAGAAAAGATGACGAGGGAAAGTATTTACTCTCTTCTTAATTTTAAAACTATTTGATAATTTTGTTGTCGGGGATGTGGTGTGAGTTTGTATTCTTTATATTTGCTATCACCGAGATCTTGTAGTAATGATTATTCATTCCATGTTATAGAAATGGACTTGGATCTATCGGACACAATGCGAGATGATCTTCATGAGACAGGAGATTGTCAACAGGATGAATTTCTTCCTCGATATTTTGAAACATATCATCCCCAGAATGTCGGCAACCAAGATTTTGCAGCTGTGTTTCTGGCTCATGTACTGGAAGCTTTAACCTTAGGAACAGTAATAATTGAAAATGGGATTGTCAGACTCAATATTGAGCCGTCGTCACCCCTGCTATACGTCTGTGTAGGGCCAGGAGCAGATATCCCATACATTGAAGACCAGCTACCAAGGAGAAGTCTCAATGAGAGACTCTTACAAAAAATTAAAATGCATATTTTGAATTTGAATTTGATTTTAAAATTGTGGGAGCGTCAGCACTTAAGAGTATTTTGCTCCCGTCACATTCTACGGGAGCCTGACCCTTAATACTGGCCATGGGGCCAGTCGCCAGAGCCTCGTTAGTCTTCAGTCCAGGGTGTACTAACATGGAAGTGAGGTTGACATTTGGGTGTACTACGTGGAACGTCACCCCTTACACCCCTTAAAATGCATATAGATGGGGTTCTTCCCACAGCACTGGCAGAGGAAATCAGAGAAGAGAATATAATTCCGTCTGGCTTTGAGGATATGTGGGAAGAGATTGTGAAGGATAAGCTAAAGCTAGCAAAGTTGAAGTTGAAGTTTGGGACACTTCAGATGATATCTGCTGACTCGCCAGGTGCATATGGATATCGAGCCTTGACAACTTCTCAATTCTTCTTTCCAGTCAGACGGATTGAGAGAGAGGTTGCTGTTCAAGCAAGAAGAGATTTTTGCTTCGCAATTCTGCCGCTTTTGGCTAATCATGAAGATGAGGATAATTGATGATTAGACATTAGATTTTAGGTTTTTAACGTATGTAATAAGAAATAAACTCACTTGAGTTTGTATTCTTTAAATTTGCTTTCACCGAGATCTTGTAGAAATGATTATTCATTTCATGTTATAGATATGGATTTGGAACTATCCGATACAATTGTAGATGATCTCAATGAAAATGGAGGTTGCCAACAGGACGATTTATATGCTTTAACGCTTTAACCTTAGGAACAGTAATAATTGAAAATGGGATTGTCAGACTCAATATTGAGCCGTCGTCACCCTTGCTATACGTCTGTGTAGGGCCAGGAGCTGATATCCCATACATTGAAGACCAGCTACCAAGGAGAAGTCTCAATGAGAGACTCCTACAAAAAATTAAAATGCATATTTTGAATTTGAATTTGATTTTAAAATTGTGGGAGCGTCAGCATTTAGACTATTTTGCTCCCGTCACATTCTACGGGAGCCTGACCCTTAACATTACAAAGAACAACTCTAACGTTCCATAATTAAAAAGCTTACAATGTTCTGACTTTTGTTAAAAGCTGAGGCTGGAACGGGCACTCAGCACACATAAGGACAACAGGACAATACAAACAAAATTATACTGGCCATGGGGCCAGTCGCCAGAGCCTCGTTAGTCTTCAGTCCAGGGTGTACTAACGTGGAAGTGAGGTTGACATTTGGGTGTACTACGTGGAACGTCACCACGTCATTCTGAGGATAATTGATGATTAGACATTAGATTTTATGTTTTTAACGTATGTAATAAGAGTTTGTATTCTTTAAATTTTATTTCACCGAGATCTTGTAGTAATGATTATTCATTTCATGTTATAGATATGGATTTCGAACTATCCGATACAATTGTAGATGATCTCAATGAAAATGGAGGTTGCCAACAGGACGATTTCCTTCCCCGTTATCTTGAAACTGATGATGCCAAGGGTGTTGGCATGCAAGACTTCGCAACTCTGTTCATGGCCCACATAGAGGAAGCATTAGCCTTAGGAACACTTATAGTTCAAAATGGGATCTTGAGACTCAATATCGAGCCAACTTCCCCGCTGATCTACGTTTGCGTAGGCCCTCTGGCTGATTTACCATATGTGGAAAACCAGCTTTCAAGAATAAACTTGAATAAGAGACTATTCAAAAGAATTGTACTGCACACAGATGGAGTCCTTCCAGCAACAATGACGGAGAAAGTTACAGAGGAAGATAATTCCTTCAGCCATTGACGATATCTTTGAAGAGATAGTGAAGGAAAAGCTAAAGTTAGCAAACCTGAAATTCAAAACCCTTCAGATGATTTCTGCTGATTCCCCTGGGGCTTACGGATACAGGGCTCTGGCAAATTCTCAGTTCCTCTTTCCTGTGAGGCGGAATGAAAAGGAGGTTCGTCTTCAAGGAAGAAAAGATGACGAGGTGAAGTATTTACTCTCTTCTTAATTTTAAAACCATTTGATAATTTTGTTTTCGGGGATGTGGTGTGAGTTTGTATTCTTTAAATTTGCTATCACCGAGATCTTGTAGTAATGATTATACATTTCATGTTATAGAAATGGACTTGGATCTATCGGACACAATGCGAGATGATCTTCATGAGAAAGTAGATTGTCAACAGGATGAATTTCTTCCTCGATATTTGGAAACATATCATCCCCAGAATGTTGGCAACCAAGATTTTGCAGCTGTGTTTCTGGCTCATGTACAGGAAGCTTTAAACTTAGGAACAGTAATAATTGAAAATGGGATTGTCAGACTCAATATTGAGCCGTCGTCACCCCTGCTATACGTCTGTGTAGGGCCAGGAGCTGATCTCCCATACATTGAAGACCAGCTACCAAGGAGAAGTCTCAATGAGAGACTCCTACAAAAAATTAAAATGCATATTTTGAATTTGAATTTGATTTTAAAATTGTGGGAGCGTCAGCACTTAGGCTATTTTGCTCCCGTCACATTATACGGCAGCCAGACCCTTATCATTACAAATAACTCTGACGTTGCATAATTACAAAGCTTACAATGTTCTGACTTCTGTTAAAAGCTGAGGCTGGAACGGGCACTCAGCACACATAAAGACAACAGGACAATACAAACAAAATTATACTGGGCATGGGGCCAGTCGCCAGAGCCTCGTTAGTCTTCAGTCCAGGGTGTACTAACGTGGAAGTGAGGTTGACATTTGGGTGTACTACGTGGAACGTCACCCCTTACACCCCTTAAAATGCATATAGATTTTAAAACTATTTGATAATTTTGTTGTCGGGGATGTGGTGTGAGTTTGTATTCTTTAAATTTGCTATCACCGAGATATTGTAGTAATGATTATTCATTCCATGTTATAGAAATGGACTTGGATCTATCGGACACAATGCGAGATGATCTTCATGAGAAAGGAGATTGTCAACAGGATGAATTTCTTCCTCGATATTTGGAAACATATCATCCCCAGAATGGTGGCAACCAAGATTTTGCAGCTGTGTTTCTGGCTCATGTACTGGAAGCTTTAACCTTAGGAACAGTAATAATTGAAAATGGGATTGTCAGACTCAATATTGAGCCGTCGTCACCCCTGCTATACGTCTGTGTAGGACCAGGAGCTGATATCCCATACATTGAAGACCAGCTACCAAGGAGAAGTCTCAATGAGAGACTCCTACAAAAAATTAAAATGCATATTTTGAATTTGAATTTGATTTTAAAATTGTGGGAGCGTCAGCACTTAGACTATTTTGCACCCGTCACATTATACGGGAGCCAGACCCTTATCATTACAAAGAACAACTCTAAAGGTCCATAATTAAAAAGCTTACAATGTTCTGAATTCTGTTAAAAGCTGAGGCTGGAACGGGCACTCAGCACACATAAAGACAACAGGACAATACAAACAAAATTATACTGGCCATGGGGCCAGTCGCCAGAGCCTCGTTAGTCTTCAGTCCAGGGTGTACTAACGTGTAGGTGAGGTTGACATTTGGGTGTACTACGTGGAACGTCACCTGTTAAACCTTAAAATGCATATAGATGGGGTTCTTCCCACAGCACTGGCTGAGGAAATCAGAGAAGAGGATATAATTCCGTCTGTCTTTGAGGATATGTGGGAAGAGATTGTGAAGGATAAGCTAAAGTTAGCAAAGTTGAAGTTGAAGTTTGGGACACTTCAGATGATAACTGCTGACTCGCCAGGTGCATATGGATATCGAGCCTTGGCAACTTCTCAATTCTTGTTTCCAGTCAGACGGATTGAGAGAGAGGTTGCTGTTCAAGCAAGAAGAGATTTTTGCTTCGCAATTCTGCCGCTTTTGGCTAATCATGAAGATGAGGATAATTGATGATTAGACATTAGATTTTAGGTTTTTAACGTATGTAATAAGAAATAAACTCACTTGAGTTTGTATTCTTTAAATTTGCTTTCATCGAGATCTTGTAGTAATGATTATTCATTTCATGTTATAGATATGGATTTGGAACTATCCGATACAATTGTAGATGATCTCAATGAAAATGGAGGTTGCCAACAGGACGATTTCCTTCCCCGTTATCTTGAAACTGATGATGACAAGGGTGTTGGCATGCAAGACTTCGCAACTGTGTTCATGGCCCACATAGAGGAAGCATTAGCCTCAGGAACACTTATAGTTCAAAATGGGATCTTGAGACTCAATATAGAGCCAACTTCCCCGCTGATCTACGTTTGCGTAGGCCCTGGGGCTGATTTACCATATGTGGAAAATCAGCTTCCACGAAGAAACTTGAATAAGAGACTCTTCAAAAGAATTGTACTGCACACAGATGGAGTCCTTCCAGCAACAATGACGGAGAAAGTTAGAGAGGAAGATAATTCCTTCTGCCATTGACGATATCTTTGAAGAGATAGTGAAGAATAAGCTAAAGTTAGCAAAGCTGAAATTCAAAACTCTTCAGATGATTTCTGCTGATTCCCCTGGGGCATACGGATACAGGGCTCTGGCAAATTCTCAGTTCCTCTTTCCTGTGAGGCGGAATGAAAAGGAGGTTCGTCTTCAAGGAAGAAAAAATGACGAGGTGAAGTATTTATTCTCTTCTTAATTTTAAAACTATTTGATAATTTTTTTGTCGGGAGTGTGGTGTGAGTTTGTATTCTTTAAATTTGCTATCACCGAGATCTTGTAGTAATGATTATTCAATTCATGTTATAGAAATGGACTTGGATCTATGGGACACAATGCGAGATGATCTTCATGAGAAAGGATATTGTCAACAGGATGAATTTCTTCCTCGATATTTGGAAACATATCATCCCCAGAATGTTGGCAACCAAGATTTTGCAGCTGTGTTTCTGGCTAAGTACTGGAAGCTTTAACCTTACGAACAGTAGTAATTGAAAATGGGATTGTCAGACTCAATATTGAGCCGTCGTCACCCCTGCTATACGTCTGTGTAGGGCCAGGAGCTGATATCCCATACATTGAAGACCAGCTACCAAGGAGAAGTCTCAATGAGACTCCTCCAAACAATTAAAATGCATATTTTGAATTTGAATTTGATATTAAAATTGAGGGAGCGTCAGCACTTAGGCTATTTTGCTCCCGTCACATTATACGGGAGCCAGACCCTTATCATTACAAATAACTCTGACGTTGCATAATTAAAAAGCTTACAATGTTCTGAATTCTGTTAAAAGCTGAGGCTGGAACGGGCACTCAGCACACATAAAGACAACAGGACAATACAAACAAAATTATACTGGCCATGGGGCCAGTCGCCAGAGCCTCGTTAGTCTTCAGTCCAGGGTGTACTAACGTGGAAGTGAGGTTGACATTTGGGTGTACTACGTGGAAGGTCAACCCTTACACCCCTTAAAATGCACATAGATGGGGTTCTTCCCACAGCACTGGCAGAGGAAATCAGAGAAGAGGATATAATTCCGTCTGGCTTTGAAGATATGTGGGAAGAGATTGTGAAGGATAAGCTTAAGCTAGCAAAGTTGAAGTTGAAGTTTGGGACACTTCAGACGATATCTGCTGACTCGCCAGGTGCATATGGATATCGAGCCTTGGCAACTTCTCAATTCTTGTTTCCACTCAGACGGATTGAGAGAGAGGTTGCTGTTCAAGCAAGAAGAGATTTTTGCTTCGCAATTCTGCCGCTTTTGGCTAATCATGAAGATGAGGATAATTGATGATTAGACATTAGATTTTAGGTTTTTAACGTATGTAATAAGAAATAAACTCACTTGAGTTTGTATTCTTTAAATTTGCTTTTTGCTTTCACCGAGATCTTGTAGTAATGATTATTCATTTCATGTTATAGATATGGATTTGGAACTATCCGATACAATTGTAGATGATCTCAATGAAAATGGAGGTTGCCAACAGGACGATTTCCTTCCCCGTTATCTTGAAACTGAGGGATGCCAAGGGTGTTGGCATGCAAGACTTCACAACTGTGTTCATGGCCCACATAGAGGAAGCATTAGCCTCAGGAACACTTATAGTTCAAAATGGGATCTTGAGACTCAATATAGAGCCAACTTCCCCGCTGATCTACGTTTGCGTAGGCCCTGGGGCTGATTTACCATATGTGGAAAATCAGCTTCCACGAAGAAACTTGAATAAGAGACTCTTCAAAAGAATTGTACTGCACACAGATGGAGTCCTTCCAGCAACAATGACGGAGAAAGTTAGAGAGGAAGATAATTCCTTCTGCCATTGACGATATCTTTGAAGAGATAGTGAAGAATAAGCTAAAGTTAGCAAAGCTGAAATTCAAAACTCTTCAGATGATTTCTGCTGATTCCCCTGGGGCATACGGATACAGGGCTCTGGCAAATTCTCAGTTCCTCTTTCCTGTGAGGCGGAATGAAAAGGAGGTTCGTCTTCAAGGAAGAAAAGATGACGAGGTGAAGTATTTATTCTCTTCTTAATTTTAAAACTATTTGATAATTTTTTTGTCGGGAGTGTGGTGTGAGTTTGCATTCTTTAAATTTGCTATCACCGAGATCTTGTAGTAATGATTATTCAATTCATGTTAGAGAAATGGACTTGGATCTATGGGACACAATGCGAGATGATCTTCATGAGAAAGGAGATTGTCAACAGGATGAATTTCTTCCTCGATATTTGGAAACATATCATCCCCAGAATGTTGGCAACCAAGATTTTGCAGCTGTGTTTCTGGCTAAGTACTGGAAGCTTTAACCTTACGAACAGTAGTAATTGAAAATGGGATTGTCAGACTCAATATTGAGCCGTCGTCACCCCTGCTATACGTCTGTGTAGGGCCAGGAGCTGATATCCCATACATTGAAGACCAGCTACCAAGGAGAAGTCTCAATGAGACTCCTCCAAACAATTAAAAGGCATATTTTGAATTTGAATTTGATATTAAAATTGAGGAGCGTCAGCACTTAGGCTATTTTGCTCCCGTCACATTATACGGGAGCCAGACCCTTATTAGAAAAAACAACTCTAAAGTTCCATAATTAAAAAGCTTACAATGTTCTGACTTCTGTTAAAAGCTGAGGCTGGAACGGGCACTCAGCACACATAAGGACAACAGGACAATACAAACAAAATTATACTGGCCATGGGGCCAGTCGCCAGAGCCTCGTTAGTCTTCAGTCCAGGGTGTACTAACGTGTAGGTGAGGTTGACATTTGGGTGTACTACGTGGAACGTCACCCCTTAAACCTTAAAATGCATATAGATGGGGTTCTTCCCACAGCACTGGCTGAGGAAATCAGAGAAGAGGATATAATTCCGTCTGTCTTTGAGGATATGTGGGAAGAGATTGTGAAGGATAAGCTAAAGTTAGCAAAGTTGAAGTTGAAGTTTGGGACACTTCAGATGATAACTGCTGACTCGCCAGGTGCATATGGATATCGAGCCTTGGCAACTTCTCAATTCTTCTTTCCAGTCAGACGGATTGAGAGAGAGGTTGCTGTTCAAGCAAGAAGAGATTTTTGCTTCGCAATTCTGCCGCTTTTGGCTAATCATGAAGATGAGGATAATTGATGATTAGACATTAGATTTTAGGTTTTTAACGTATGTAATAAGAAATAAACTCACTTGAGTTTGTATTCTTTAAATTTGCTTTCACCGAGATCTTGTAGTAATGATTATTCATTTCATGTTATAGATATGGATTTGGAACTATCCGATACAATTGTAGATGATCTCAATGAAAATGGAGGTTGCCAATAGGACGATTTCCTTCCCCGTTATCTTGAAACTGATGATGCCAAGGGTGTTGGCATGCAAGACTTCGCAACTCTGTTCATGGCCCACATAGAGGAAGCATTAGCCTTAGGAACACTTATAGTTCAAAATGGGATTTTGAGACTCAATATAGAGCCAACTTCCCCGCTGATCTAAGTTTGCGTAGGCCCTGGGGCTGATTTACCATATGTGGAAAATCAACTAACACGAAGAAACTTGAATAAGAGACTCTTCAAAAGAATTGTACTGCACACAGATGGAGTCCTTCCAGCAACAATGACGGAGAAAGTTAGAGAGGAAGATAATTCCTTCTGCCATTGACGATATCTTTGAAGAGATAGTGAAGAATAAGCTAAAGTTAGCAAAGCTGAAATTCAAAACCCTTCAGATGATTTCTGCTGATTCCCCTGGGGCATACGGATACAGGGCTCTGGCAAATTCTCAGTTCCTCTTTCCTGTGAGGCGGAATGAAAAGGAGGTTCGTCTTCAAGGAAGAAAAGATGACGAGGTGAAGTATTTACTCTCTTCTTAATTTTAAAACTATTTGATAATTTTGTTGTCGGGGATGTGGTGTGAGTTTGTATTCTTTAAATTTGCTATCACCGAGATATTGTAGTAATGATTATTCATTCCATGTTATAGAAATGGACTTGGATCTATCGGACACAATGCGAGATGATCATCATGAGAAAGGAAATTGTCAACAGGATGAATTTCTTCCTCGATATTTGGAAACATATCATCCCCAGAATGGTGGCAACCAAGATTTTGCAGCTGTGTTTCTGGCTCATGTACTGGAAGCTTTAACCTTAGGAACAGTAATAATTGAAAATGGGATTGTCAGACTCAATATTGAGCCGTCGTCACCCCTGCTATACGTCTGTGTAGGGCCAGGAGCTGATATCCCATACATTGAAGACCAGCTACCAAGGAGAAGTCTCAATGAGAGACTCCTACAAAAAATTAAAATGCATATTTTGAATTTGAATTTGATTTTAAAATTGTGGGAGCGTCAGCACTTAGACTATGTTGCTCCCGTCACATTCTACGGGAGCCTGACCCTTAACATTACAAAGAACAACTCTAACGTTCCATAATTAAAAAGCTTACAATGTTCTGACTTTTGTTAAAAGCTGAGGCTGGAACGGGCACTCAGCACACATAAGGACAACAGGACAATACAAACAAAATTATACTGGCCATGGGGCCAGTCGCCAGAGCCTCGTTAGTCTTCAGTCCAGGGTGTACTAACGTGGAAGTGAGGTTGACATTTGGGTGTACTACGTGGAACGTCACCCCTTACACCTCTTAAAATGCATATAGATGGGGTTCTTCCCACAGCACTGCCTGAGGAAATCAGAGAAGAGGATATAATTCCGTCTGGCTTTGAGGATATGTGGGAAGAGATTGTGAAGGATAAGCTAAAGTTAGCAAATTTGTAGTTGAAGTTTGGGACACTTCAGATGATATCTGCTGACTCGCCAGGTGCATATGGATATCGAGCCTTGGCAACTTCTCAATTCTTGTTTCCAGTCAGACGGATTGAGAGAGAGGTTGCTGTTCAAGCAAGAAGAGATATTTGCTTCGCAATTCTGCCGCTTTTGGCTAATCATGAAGATGAGGATAATTGATGATTAGACATTAGATTTTAGGTTTTTAACGTATGTAATAAGAAATAAACTCACTTGAGTTTGTATTCTTTAAATTTGATTTCACCGAGATCTTGTAGTAATTATTATTTATTTCATGTTATAGATATGGATTTGGAACTATCCGATACAATTGTAGATGATCTCAATGAAAATGGAGGTTGCCAATAGGACGATTTCCTTCCCCGTTATCTTGAAACTGATGATGCCAAGGGTGTTGGCATGCAAGACTTCGCAACTGTGTTCATGGCCCACATAGAGGAAGCATTAGCCTTAGGAACACTTATAGTTCAAAATGGGATCTTGAGACTCAATATAGAGCCAACTTCCCCGCTGATCTACGTTTGCGTAGGCCCTCTGGCTGATACCATATGTGGAAAATCAGCTTCCACGATGAAACTTGAATAAGAGACTATTCAAAAGAATTGTACTGCACACAGATGGAGTCCTTCCAGCAACAATGACGGAGAAAGTTAGAGGAAGATAATTCGTTCAGCCATTGACGATATCTTTGAAGAGATAGTGAAGGAAAAGCTAAAGTTAGCAAAGATGAAATTCAAAACACTTCAGATGGTTTCTGCTGATTCCCCTGGGGCTTACGGATACAGGGCTCTGGCAAATTCTCAGTTCCTCTTTCCTGTGAGGCGGAATGAAAAGGAGGTTCGTCTTCAAGGAAGAAAAGATGACGAGGTGAAGTATTTACTCTCTTCTTAATTTTAAAACTATTTGATAATTTTGTTGTCGAGGATGTGGTGTGAGTTTGTATTCTTTAAATTTGCTATCACCGAGATCTTGTAGTAATGATTATTAATTTCATGTTATAGAAATGGACTTGGATCTATCGGACACAATGCGAGATGATCTTCATGAGAAAGGAGATTGTCAACAGGATGAATTTCTTCCTCGAAATTTGAAAACATATCATCCCTAGAATGTTGGCAACCAAGATTTTGCAGCTGTGTTTCTGGCTCATGTACTGGAAGCTTTAACCTTACGAACAGTAATAATTGAAAATGGGATTGTCAGACTCAATATTGAGCCGTCGTCACCCCTGCTATACGTCTGTGTAGGGCCAGGAGCTGATATCCCATACATTGAAGACCACCTACCAAGGAGAAGTCTCAATGAGAGACTCCTCCAAACAATTGAAATGCATATTTTCAATTTGAATTTGATATTAAAATTGAGGGAGCGTCAGCACTTAGGCTATTTTGCTCCCGTCACATTATACGGGAGCCAGACCCTTATCATTACAAAGAACAACTCTAAAGTTCCATAATTAAAAAGCTTACAATGTTCTGAATTCTGTTAAAAGCTGAGGCTGGAACGGGCACTCAGCACACATAAAGACAACAGGACAATACAAACAAAATTATACTGGCCATGGGGCCAGTCGCCAGAGCCTCGTTAGTCTTCAGTCCAGGGTGTACTAACGTGGAAGTGAGGTTGACATTTGGGTGTACTACCCCTTACACCCCTTAAAATGCATATAGATGGGGTTCTTCCCACAGCACTGGCTGAGGAAATCAGAGAAGAGGATATAATTCCGTCTGGCTTTGAGGATATGTGGGAAGAGATTGTGAAGGATAAGCTAAAGTTAGCAAATTTGTAGTTGAAGTTTGGGACACTTCAGATGATATCTGCTGACTCGCCAGGTGCATATGGATATCGAGCCTTGGCAACTTCTCAATTCTTGTTTCCAGTCAGACGGATTGAGAGAGAGGTTGCTGTTCAAGCAAGAAGAGATTTTTGCTTCGCAATTCTGCCGCTTTTGGCTAATCATGAAGATGAGGATAATTGATGATTAGACATTAGATTTTAGGTTTTTAACGTATGTAATAAGAAATAAACTCACTTGAGTTTGTATTCTTTAAATTTGATCTCACCGAGATCTTGTAGTAATGATTATTCATTTCATGTTATAGATATGGATTTGGAACTATCCGATACAATTGTAGATCTCAATGAAAATGGAGGTTGCCAACAGGACGATTTCCTTCCCCGTTATCTTGAAACTGATGATGCCAAGGGTGTTGGCATGCAAGACTTCGCAACTGTGTTCATGGCCCACATAGAGGAAGCATTAGCCTTAGGAACACTTGTAGTTCAAAATGGGATCTTGAGACTCAATATAGAGCCAACTTCCCCGCTGATCTACGTTTGCGTAGGCCCTCTGGCTGATTTACCATATGTGGAAAATCAGCTTCCACGAAGAAACTTGAATAAGAGACTCTTCAAAAAAATTGTACTGCACACAGATGGGAGTCCATCCAGCAACAATGACGGAGAAAGTTAGAGAAGAAGATAATTCCTTCTGCCATTGACGATATCTTTGAAGAGTTAGTGAAGGAAAAGCTAAAGTTAGCAAAGCTGAAATTCAAAACCCTTCAAATGGTTTCTGCTGATTCCCCAGGAGCTTACAGATACAGGGCTCTGGCAAATTCTCAGTTCCTCTTTCCTGTGAGGCGGAATGAAAAGGAGGTTCGTCTTCAAGGAAGAAAAGATGACGAGGTGAAGTATTTATTCTCTTCTTAATTTTAAAACTATTTGATAATTTTTTTGTCGGGGGTGTGGTGAGTTTGTATTCTTTAAATTTGCTATCACCGAGATCTTGTAGTAATGATTATTCAATTCATGTTATAGAAATGGACTTGGATCTATCTGACACAATGCGAGATGATCTTCATGAGAAAGGAGATTGTCAACAGGATGAATTTCTTCCTCGATATTTTGAAACATATCATCCCCAGAATGTTGGCAACCAAGATTTTGCAGCTGTGTTTCTGGCTCAAGTACTGGAAGCTTTAACCTTACGAACAGTAATAATTGAAAATGGGATTGTCAGACTCAATATTGAGCCGTCGTCACCCCTGCTATACGTCTGTGTAGGGCCAGGAGCTGATATCCCATACATTGAAGACCAACTACCAAGGAGAAGTCTCAATGAGACTCCTCCAAACAATTAAAATGCATATTTTGAATTTGAATTTGATATTAAAATTGAGGGAGCGTCAGCACTTAGGCTATTTTGCTCCCGTCACATTATACGGGAGCCAGACCCTTATCATTACAAAGAACAACTCTAAAGTTCCATAATTAAAAAGCTTACAATGTTCTGAATTCTGTTAAAAGCTGAGGCTGGAACGGGCACTCAGCACACATAAAGACAACAGGACAATACAAACAAAATTATACTGGCCATGGGGCCAGTCGCCAGAGCCTCGTTAGTCTTCAGTCCAGGGTGTACTAACGTGGAAGTGAGGTTGACATTTGGGTGTACTACCCCTTACACCCCTTAAAATGCATATAGATGGGGTTCTTCCCACAGCACTGGCTGACGAAATCAGAGAAGAGGATATAATTCCGTCTGGCTTTGAGGATATGTGGGAAGAGATTGTGAAGGATAAGCTTAAGCTAGCAAAGTTGAAGTTGAAGTTTGGGACACTTCAGACGATATCTGCTGACTCGCCAGGTGCATATGGATATCGAGCCTTGGCAACTTCTCAATTCTTGTTTCCAGTCAGACGGATTGAGAGAGAGGTTGCTGTTCAAGCAAGAAGAGATATTTGCTTCGCAATTCTGCCGCTTTTGGCTAATCATGAAGATGAGGATAATTGATGATTAGACATTAGATTTTAGGTTTTTAACGTATGTAATAAGAAATAAACTCACTTGAGTTTGTATTCTTTAAATTTGCTTTCACCGAGATCTTGTAGTAATGATTATTCATTTCATGTTATAGATATAAATTTGGAACTATCCGATACAATTGTAGATGATCTCAATGAAAATGGAGGTTGCCAACAGGACGATTTTTTCCCCGTTATCTTGAAACTGATGATGCCAAGGGTGTTCGCATGCAAGACTTCGCAGCTGTGTTCATGGCCCACATAGAGGAAGCATTAGCCTCAGGAACACTTATAGTTCAAAATGGGATCTTGAGACTCAATATAGAGCCAACTTCCCCGCTGATCTACGTTTGCCTAGGCCCTGGGGCTGATTTACCATATGTGGAAAATCAGCTTCCACGAAGAAACTTGAATAAGAGACTCTTCAAAAGAATTGTACTGCACACAGATGGAGTCCTTCCAGCAACAATGACGGAGAAAGTTAGAGAGGAAGATAATTCCTTCTGCCATTGACGATATCTTTGAAGAGATAGTGAAGAATAAGCTAAAGTTAGCAAAGCTGAAATTCAAAACTCTTCAGATGATTTCTGCTGATTCCCCTGGGGCATACGGATACAGGGCTCTGGCAAATTCTCAGTTCCTCTTTCCTGTGAGGCGGAATGAAAAGGAGGTTCGTCTTCAAGGAAGAAAAGAAGGGGAGGTAAAGTATTTACTCTCTTCTTAATTTTAAAACTATTTGATAATTTTGTTGTCGGGGATGTGGTGTGAGTTTGTATTCTTTAAATTTGCTATCACCGAGATCTTGTAGTAATGATTATTCATTCCATGTTATAGAAATCGACTTGGATCTATCGGACACAATGCGAGATGATCTTCATGAGAAAGGAGATTGTCAACAGGATGAATTTCTTCCTCGATATTTGGAAACATATCATCCCCAGAATGTCGGCAACCAAGATTTTGCAGCTGTGTTTCTGGCTCATGTACTGGAAGCTTTAACCTTAGGAACAGTAATAATTGAAAATGGGATTGTCAGACTCAATATTGAGCCGTCGTCACCCCTGCTATACGTCTGTGTAGGGCCAGGAGCTGATATCCCATACATTGAAGACCAGCTACCAAGGAAAAGTCTCAATGAGAGACTCCTCCAAACAATTAAAATGCATATTTTGAATTTGAATTTGATATTAAAATTCAGGGAGCGTCAGCACTTAGGCTATTTTGCTCCCGTCACATTATACGGGAGCCAGACCCTTATCATTACAAATAACTCTGACGTTGCATAATTAAAAACCTTACAATGTTCTGACTTCTGTTAAAAGCTGAGGCTGGAACGGGCACTCAGCACACATAAGGACAACACAAACAAAATTATACTGGCCATGGGGCCAGTCGTCAGAGCCTCGTTAGTCTTCAGTCCAGGGTGTACTAACGTGGAAGTGAGGTTGACATTTGGGTGTACTACGTGGAACGTCACCCCTTACACCTCTTAAAATGCATATAGATGGGGTTCTTCCTACAGCACTGGCTGAGGAAATCAGAGAAGAGGATATAATTCCGTCTGGCTTTGAGGATATGTGGGAAGAGATTGTGAAGGATAAGCTAAAGTTAGCAAATTTGTAGTTGAAGTTTGGGACAGTTCAGATGATATCTGCTGACTCGCCAGGTGCATATGGATATCGAGCCTTGGCAACTTCTCAATTCTTGTTTCCAGTCAGACGGATTGAGAGAGAGGTTGCTGTTCAAGCAAGAAGAGATATTTGCTTCGCAATTCTGCCGCTTTTGGCTAATCATGAAGATGAGGATAATTGATGATTAGACATTAGATTTTAGGTTTTTAACGTATGTAATAAGAAATAAACTCACTTGAGTTTGTATTCTTTAAATTTGATTTCACCGAGATCTTGTAGTAATGATTATTTATTTCATGTTATAGATATGGATTTGGAACTATCCGATACAATTGTAGATGATCTCAATGAAAATGGAGGTTGCCAACAGGACGATTTCCTTCCCCGTTATCTTGAAACTGATGATGCCAAGGGTGTTGGCATGCAAGACTTCGCAACTGTGTTCATGGCCCACATAGAGGAAGCATTAGCCTTAGGAACACTTATAGTTCAAAATGGGATCTTGAGACTCAATATAGAGCCAACTTCCCCGCTGATCTACGTTTGCGTAGGCCCTCTGGCTGATACCATATGTGGAAAATCAGCTTCCACGAAGAAACTTGAATAAGAGACTATTCAAAAGAATTGTACTGCACACAGATGGAGTCCTTCCAGCAACAATGACGGAGAAAGTTAGAGGAAGATAATTCGTTCAGCCATTGACGATATCTTTGAAGAGACAGTGAAGGAAAAGCTAAAGTTAGCAAAGATGAAATTCAAAACACTTCAGATGGTTTCTGCTGATTCCCCTGGGGCTTACGGATACAGGGCTCTGGCAAATTCTCAGTTCCTCTTTCCTGTGAGGCGGAATGAAAAGGAGGTTCGTCTTCAAGGAAGAAAAGATGACGAGGTGAAGTATTTACTCTCTTCTTAATTTTAAAACTATTTGATAATTTTGTTGTCGAGGATGTGGTGTGAGTTTGTATTCTTTAAATTTGCTATCACCGAGATCTTGTAGTAATGATTATTAATTTCATGTTATAGAAATGGACTTGGATCTATCGGACACAATGCGAGATGATCTTCATGAGAAAGGAGATTGTCAACAGGATGAATTTCTTCCTCGATATTTGGAAACATATCATCCCTAGAATGTTGGCAACCAAGATTTTGCAGCTGTGTTTCTGGCTCATGTACTGGAAGCTTTAACCTTACGAACAGTAATAATTGAAAATGGGATTGTCAGACTCAATATTGAGCCGTCGTCACCCCTGCTATACGTCTGTGTAGGGCCAGGAGCTGATATCCCATACATTGAAGACCACCTACCAAGGAGAAGTCTCAATGAGAGACTCCTCCAAACAATTGAAATGCATATTTTCAATTTGAATTTGATATTAAAATTGAGGGAGCGTCAGCACTTAGGCTATTTTGCTCCCGTCACATTATACGGGAGCCAGACCCTTATCATTACAAATAACTCTGACGTTGCATAATTAAAAAGCTTACAATGTTCTGACTTCTGTTAAAAGCTGAGGCTGGAACGGGCACTCAGCACACATAAAGACAACAGGACAATACAAACAAAATTATACTGGCCATGGAGCCAGTCGCCAGAGCCTCGTTAGTTTTCAGTCCAGGGTGTACTAACGTGGAAGTGAGGTTGACATTTGGGTGTACTACGTGGAAGGTCACCCCTTACACCCCTTAAAATGCATATAGATGGGGTTCTTCCCACAGCACTGGCAGAGGAAATCAGAGAAGAGGATATAATTCCGTCTGGCTTTGAAGATATGTGGGAAGAGATTGTGAAGGATAAGCTTAAGCTAGCAAATTTGAAGTTGAAGTTTTGGACACTTCAGACGATATCTGCTGACTCGCCAGGTGCATATGGATATCGAGCCTTGGCAACTTCTCAATTCTTGTTTCCAGTCAGACGGATTGAGAGGTTGCTGTTCAAGCAAGAAGAGATTTTTGCTTCGCAATTCTGCCGCTTTTGGCTAATCATGAAGATGAGGATAATTGATGATTAGACATTAGATTTTAGGTTTTTAACGTATGTAATAAGAAATAAACTCACTTGAGTTTGTATTCTTTAAATTTGATCTCACCGAGATCTTGTAGTAATGATTATTCATTTCATGTTATAGATATGGATTTGGAACTATCCGATACAATTGTAGATGATCTCAATGAAAATGGAGGTTGCCAACAGGACGATTTCCTTCCCCGTTATCTTGAAACTGATGATGCCAAGGGTGTTGGCATGCAAGACTTCGCAACTGTGTTCATGGCCCACATAGAGGAAGCATTAGCCTCAGGAACACTTATAGTTCAAAATGGGATCTTGAGACTCAATATAGAGCCAACTTCCCCGCTGATCTACGTTTGCGTAGGCCCTGGGGCTGATTTACCATATGTGGAAAATCAGCTTCCACGAAGAAACTTGAATAAGAGACTCTTCAAAAGAATTGTACTGCACACAGATGGAGTCCTTCCAGCAACAATGACGGAGAAAGTTACAGAGGAAGATAATTCCTTCTGCCATTGACGATATCTTTGAAGAGATAGTGAAGAATAAGCTAAAGTTAGCAAAGCTGAAATTCAAAACTCTTCAGATGATTTCTGCTGATTCCCCTGGGGCATACGGATACAGGGCTCTGGCAAATTCTCAGTTCCTCTTTCCTGTGAGGCGGAATGAAAAGGAGGTTCGTCTTCAAGGAAGAAAAGATGACGAGGTAAAGTATTTACTCTCTTCTTAATTTTAAAACTATTTGATAATTTTGTTGTCGGGGATATGGTGTGAGTTTGTATTCTTTAAATTTGCTATCACCGAGTAATGATTATTCATTCCATGTTATAGAAATCGACTTGGATCTATCGGACACAATGCGAGATGATCTTCATGAGACAGGAGATTGTCAACAGGATGAATTTCTTCCTCGATATTTTGAAACATATCATCCCCAGAATGTCGGCAACCAAGATTTTGCAGCTGTGTTTCTGGCTCATGTACTGGAAGCTTTAACCTTAGGAACAGTAATAATTGAAAATGGGATTGTCAGACTCAATATTGAGCCGTCGTCACCCCTGCTATACGTATGTGTAGGGCCAGGAGCTGATATCCCATACATTGAAGACCAGCTACCAAGGAAAAGTCTCAATGAGAGACTCCTCCAAACAATTAAAATGCATATTTTGAATTTGAATTTGATATTAAAATTCAGGGAGCGTCAGCACTTAGGCTATTTTGCTCCCGTCACATTATACGGGAGCCAGACCCTTATCATTACAAATAACTCTGACGTTGCATAATTAAAAAGCTTACAATGTTCTGACTTCTGTTAAAAGCTGAGGCTGGAACGGGCACTCAGCACACATAAAGACAACAGGACAATACAAACAAAATTATACTGGCCATGGGGCCAGTCGCCAGAGCCTCGTTAGTCTTCAGTCCAGGGTGTACTAACGTGGAAGTGAGGTTGACATTTGGGTGTACTACGTGGAAGGTCACCCCTTACACCCCTTAAAATGCATATAGATGGGGTTCTTCCCACAGCATTGGCAGAGGAAATCAGAGAAGAGGATATAATTCCGTCTGGCTTTGAAGATATGTGGGAAGAGATTGTGAAGGATAAGCTTAAGCTAGCAAATTTGAAGTTGAAGTTTGGGACACTTCAGACGATATCTGCTGACTCGCCAGGTGCATATGGATATCGAGCCTTGGCAACTTCTCAATTCTTGTTTCCAGTCAGACTGATTGAGAGAGAGGTTGCTGTTCAAGCAAGAAGAGATATTTGCTTCGCAATTCTGCCGCTTTTGGCTAATCATGAAGATGAGGATAATTGATGATTAGACATTAGATTTTAGGTTTTTAACGTATGTAATAAGAAATAAACTCACTTGAGTTTGTATTCTTTAAATTTGCTTTCACCGAGATCTTGTAGTAATGATTATTCATTTCGTGTTATAGATATAAATTTGGAACTATCCGATACAATTGTAGATGATCTCAATGAAAATGGAGGTTGCCAACAGGACGATTTTTTCCCCCGTTATCTTGAAACTGATGATGCCAAGGGTGTTGGCATGCAAGACTTCGCAACTGTGTTCATGGCCCACATAGAGGAAGCATTAGCCTTAGGAACACTTATAGTTCAAAATGGGATCTTGAGACTCAATATAGAGCCAACTTCCCCGCTGATCTACGTTTGCGTAGGCCCTCTGGCTGATTTACCATATGTGGAAAATCAGCTTCCACGAAGAAACTTGAATAAGAGACTATTCAAAAGAATTGTACTGCACACAGATGGAGTCCTTCCTGCAACAATGACGGAGAAAGTTACAGAGGAAGATAATTCCTTCAGCCATTGACGATATCTTTGAAGAGATAGTGAAGGAAAAGCTAAAGTTAGCAAAGCTGAAATTCAAAACACTTCAGATGGTTTCTACTGATTCCCCTGGGGCTTACGGATACAGGGCTCTGGCAAATTCTCAGTTCCTCTTTCCTGTGAGGCGGAATGAAAGGAGGTTCGTCTCCAAGGAAGAAAAGATGACGAGGTAAAGTATTTACTCTCTTCTTAATTTTAAAACCATTTGATAATTTTGTTGTCGGGGATGTGGTGTGAGTTTGTATTCTTTAAATTTGCTATCACCGAGATCTTGAAGTAATGATTATTCATTCCATGTTATAGAAATCGACTTGGATCTATCGGACACAATACGAGATGATCTTCATGAGACAGGAGATTGTCAACAGGATGAATTTCTTCCTCGATATTTTGAAACATATCATCCCCAGAATGTCGGCAACCAAGATTTTGCAGCTGTGTTTCTGGCTCATGTACTGGAAGCTTTAACCTTAGGAACAGTAATAATTGAAAATGGGATTGTCAGACTCAATATTAAGCCGTCGTCACCCCTGCTATACGTATGTGTAGGGCCAGGAGCTGATATCCCATACATTGAAGACCAGCTACCAAGGAGAAGTCTCAATGAGAGACTCCTACAAAAAATTAAAATGCATATTTTGAATTTGAATTTGATTTTAAAATTGTGGGAGCGTCAGCACTTAGACTATTTTGCTCCCGTCACATTCTACGGGAGCCTGACCCTTAACATTACAAAGAACAACTCTAAAGTTCCATAATTAAAAAGCTTACAATGTTCTGAATTCTGTTAAAAGCTGAGGCTGGAACGGGCACTCAGCACACATAAAGACAACAGGACAATACAAACAAAATTATACTGGCCATGGAGCCAGTCGCCAGAGCCTCGTTAGTCTTCAGTCCAGGGTGTACTAACGTGGAAGTGAGGTTGACATTTGGGTGTACTACGTGGAAGGTCACCCCTTACACCCCTTAAAATGCATATAGATGGGGTTCTTCCCACAGCACTGGCAGAGGAAATCAGAGAAGAGGATATAATTCCGTCTGGCTTTGAAGATATGTGGGAAGAGATTGTGAAGGATAAGCTTAAGCTAGCAAATTTGAAGTTGAAGTTTGGGACACTTCAGACGATATCTGCTGACTCGCCAGGTGCATATGGATATCGAGCCTTGGCAACTTCTCAATTCTTGTTTCCAGTCAGACGGATTGAGAGATTGCTGTTCAAGCAAGAAGAGATTTTTGCTTCGCAATTCTGCCGCTTTTGGCTAATCATGAAGATGAGGATAATTGATTAGACATTAGATTTTAGGTTTTTAACGTATGTAATAAGAAATAAACTCACTTGAGTTTGTATTCTTTAAATTTGCTTTTTGCTTTCACCGAGATCTTGTAGTAATGATTATTCATTTCATGTTATAGATATGGATTTGGAACTATCCGATACAATTGTAGATGATCTCAATGAAAATGGAGGTTGCCAACAGGACGATTTCCTTCCCCGTTATCTTGAAACTGATGATGCCAAGGGTGTTGGCATGCAAGACTTCGCAACTGTGTTCATGGCCCACATAGAGGAAGCATTAGCCTCAGGAACACTTATAGTTCAAAATGGGATCTTGAGACTCAATATAGAGCCAACTTCCCCGCTGATCTACGTTTGCGTAGGCCCTGGGGCTGATTTACCATATGTGGAAAATCAGCTTCCACGAAGAAACTTGAATAAGAGACTCTTCAAAAGAATTGTACTGCACACAGATGGAGTCCTTCCAGCAACAATGACGGAGAAAGTTACAGAGGAAGATAATTCCTTCTGCCATTGACGATATCTTTGAAGAGATAGTGAAGAATAAGCTAAAGTTAGCAAAGCTGAAATTCAAAACTCTTCAGATGATTTCTGCTGATTCCCCTGGGGCATACGGATACAGGGCTCTGGCAAATTCTCAGTTCCTCTTTCCTGTGAGGCGGAATGAAAAGGAGGTTCGTCTTCAAGGAAGAAAAGATGACGAGGTAAAGTATTTACTCTCTTCTTAATTTTAAAACTATTTGATAATTTTGTTGTCGGGGATGTGGTGTGAGTTTGTATTCTTTAAATTTGCTATCACCGAGATCTTGTAGTAATGATTATTCATTCCATGTTATAGAAATCGACTTGGATCTATCGGACACAATGCGAGATGATCTTCATGAGAAAGGAGATTGTCAACAGGATGAATTTCTTCCTCGATATTTTGAAACATATCATCCCCAGAATGTCGGCAACCAAGATTTTGCAGCTGTGTTTCTGGCTCATGTACTGGAAGCTTTAACCTTAGGAACAGTAATAATTGAAAATGGGATTGTCAGACTCAATATTGAGCCGTCGTCACCCCTGCTATACGTCTGTGTAGGGCCAGGAGCTGATATCCCATACATTGAAGACCAACTACCAAGGAGAAGTCTCAATGAGACTCCTCCAAACAATTAAAATGCATATTTTGAATTTGAATTTGATATTAAAATTGAGGGAGCGTCAGCACTTAGGCTATTTTGCTCCCGTCACATTATACGGGAGCCAGACCCTTATCATTACAAAGAACAACTCTAAAGTTCCATAATTAAAAAGCTTATAATGTTCTGAATTCTGTTAAAAGCTGAGGCTGGAACGGGCACTCAGCACACATAAAGACAACAGGACAATACAAACAAAATTATACTGGCCATGGGGCCAGTCGCCAGAGCCTCGTTAGTCTTCAGTCCAGGGTGTACTAACGTGGAAGTGAGGTTGACATTTGGGTGTACTACGTGGAAGGTCACCCCTTACACCCCTTAAAATGCATATAGATGGCGTTCTTCCCACAGCACTGGCTGAGGAAATCAGAGAAGAGGATATAATTCCGTCTGGCTTTGAGGATATGTGGGAAGAGATTGTGAAGGATAAGCTAAAGTTAGCAAATTTGTAGTTGAAGTTTGGGACACTTCAGATGATATCTGCTGACTCGCCAGGTGCATATGGATATCGAGCCTTGGCAACTTCTCAATTCTTGTTTCCAGTCAGACGGATTGAGAGAGAGGTTGCTGTTCAAGCAAGAAGAGATATTTGCTTCGCAATTCTGCCGCTTTTGGCTAATCATGAAGATGAGGATAATTGATGATTAGACATTAGATTTTAGGTTTTAACGTATGTAATAAGAAATAAACTCACTTGAGTTTGTATTCTTTAAATTTGATTTCACCGAGATCTTGTAGTAATGATTATTTATTTCATGTTATAGATATGGATTTGGAACTATCCGATACAATTGTAGATGATCTCAATGAAAAATGTAGGTTGCCAACAGGACGATTTCCTTCCCCGTTATCTTGAAACTGATGATGCCAAGGGTGTTGGCATGCAAGACTTCGCAACTGTGTTCATGGCCCACATAGAGGAAGCATTAGCCTTAGGAACACTTATCGTTCAAAATGGGATCTTGAGACTCAATATAGAGCCAACTTCCCCGCTGATCTACGTTTGCGTAGGCCCTCTGGCTGATACCATATGTGGAAAATCAGCTTCCACGAAGAAACTTGAATAAGAGACTATTCAAAAGAATTGTACTGCACACAGATGGAGTCCTTCCAGCAACAATGACGGAGAAAGTTAGAGGAAGATAATTCGTTCAGCCATTGACGATATCTTTGAAGAGATAGTGAAGGAAAAGCTAAAGTTAGCAAAGATGAAATTCAAAACACTTCAGATGGTTTCTGCTGATTCCCCTGGGGCTTACGGATACAGGGCTCTGGCAAATTCTCAGTTCCTCTTTCCTGTGAGGCGGAATGAAAAGGAGGTTCGTCTTCAAGGAAGAAAAGATGACGAGGTGAAGTATTTACTCTCTTCTTAATTTTAAAACTATTTGATAATTTTGTTGTCGAAGATGTGGTGTGAGTTTGTATTCTTTAAATTTGCTATCACCGAGATCTTGTAGTAATGATTATTAATTTCATGTTATAGAAATGGACTTGAATCTATCGGACACAATGCGAGATGATCTTCATGAGAAAGGAGATTGTCAACAGGATGAATTTCTTCCTCGATATTTGGAAACATATCATACCTAGAATGTTGGCAACCAAGATTTTGCAGCTGTGTTTCTGGCTCATGTACTGGAAGCTTTAACCTTAGGAACAGTAATAATTGAAAATGGGATTGTCAGACTCAATATTGAGCCGTCGTCACCCCTGCTATACGTCTGTGTAGGGCCAGGAGCTGATATCCCATACATTGAAGACCACCTACCAAGGAGAAGTCTCAATGAGAGACTCCTCCAAACAATTGAAATGCATATTTTCAATTTGAATTTGATATTAAAATTGAGGGAGCGTCAGCACTTAGGCTATTTTGCTCCCGTCACATTATACGGGAGCCAGACCCTTATCATTACAAATAACTCTGACGTTGCATAATTAAAAAGCTTACAATGTTCTGACTTCTGTTAAAAGCTGAGGCTGGAACGGGCACTCAGCACACATAAAGACAACAGGACAATACAAACAAAATTATACTGGCCATGGAGCCAGTCGCCAGAGCCTCGTTAGTCTTCAGTCCAGGGTGTACTAACGTGGAAGTGAGGTTGACATTTGGGTGTACTACGTGGAAGGTCACCCCTTACACCCCTTAAAATGCATATAGATGGGGTTCTTCCCACAGCACTGGCTGAGGAAATCAGAGAAGAGGATATAATTCCGTCTGTCTTTGAGGATATGTGGGAAGAGATTGTGAAGGATAAGCTAAAGCTAGCAAAGTTGAAGTTGAAGTTTGGGACACTTCAGATTATATCTGCTGACTCGCCAGGTGCATATGGATATCGAGCCTTGGCAACTTCTCAATTCTTGTTTCCAGTCAGACGGATTGAGAGAGAGGTTGCTGTTCAAGCAAGAAGAGATTTTTGCTTCGCAATTCTGCCGCTTTTGGCTAATCATGAAGATGAGGATAATTGATGATTAGACATTAGATTTTAGGTTTTTAACGTATGTAATAAGAAATAAACTCACTTGAGTTTGTATTCTTTAAATTTGATCTCACCGAGATCTTGTAGTAATGATTATTCATTTCATGTTATAGATATGGATTTGGAACTATCCGATACAATTGTAGATGATCTCAATGAAAATGGAGGTTGCCAACAGGACGATTTCCTTCCCCGTTATCTTGAAACTGATGATGCCAAGGGTGTTGGCATGCAAGACTTCGCAACTGTGTTCATGGCCCACATAGAGGAAGCATTAGCCTTAGGAACACTTGTAGTTCAAAATGGGATATTGAGACTCAATATAGAGCCAACTTCCCCGCTGATCTACGTTTGCGTAGGCCCTCTGGCTGATTTACCATATGTGGAAAATCAGCTTCCACGAAGAAACTTGAATAAGAGACTCTTCAAAAAAATTGTACTGCACACAGATGGGAGTCCATCCAGCAACAATGACGGAGAAAGTTAGAGAGGAAGATAATTCCTTCTGCCATTGACGATATCTTTGAAGAGATAGTGAAGGAAAAGCTAAAGTTAGCAAAGCTGAAATTCAAAACCCTTCAAATGGTTTCTGCTGATTCCCCAGGAGCTTACAGATACAGGGCTCTGGCAAATTCTCAGTTCCTCTTTCCTGTGAGGCGGAATGAAAAGGAGGTTCGTCTTCAAGGAAGAAAAGATGACGAGGTGAAGTATTTATTCTCTTCTTAATTTTAAAACTATTTGATAATTTTTTTGTCGATGGTGTGGTGAGTTTGTATTCTTTAAATTTGCTATCACCGAGATCTTGTAGTAATGATTATTCAATTCATGTTATAGAAATGGACTTGGATCTATCTGACACAATGCGAGATGATCTTCATGAGAAAGGAGATTGTCAACAGGATGAATTTCTTCCTCGATATTTTGAAACATATCATCCCCAGAATGTTGGCAACCAAGATTTTGCAGCTGTGTTTCTGGCTCATGTACTGGAAGCTTTAACCTTACGAACAGTAATAATTGAAAATGGGATTGTCAGACTCAATATTGAGCCGTCGTCACCCCTGCTATACGTCTGTGTAGGGCCAGGAGCTGATATCTCATACATTGAAGACCAACTACCAAGGAGAAGTCTCAATGAGACTCCTCCAAACAATTAAAATGCATATTTTGAATTTGAATTTGATATTAAAATTGACGGAGCGTCAGCACTTAGGCTATTTTGTTCCCGTCACATTATACGGGAGCCAGACCCTTATCATTACAAAGAACAACTCTAAAGTTCCATAATTAAAAAGCTTACAATGTTCTCAATTCTGTTAAAAGCTGAGGCTGGAACGGGCACTCAGCACACATAAAGACAACAGGACAATACAAACAAAATTATACTGGCCATGGGGCCAGTCGCCAGAGCCTCGTTAGTCTTCAGTCCAGGGTGTACTAACGTGGAAGTGAGGTTGACATTTGGGTGTACTACCCCTTAAAATGCATATAGATGGGGTTCTTCCCACAGCACTGGCTGAGGAAATCAGAGAAGAGGATATAATTCCGTCTGGCTTTGAGGATATGTGGGAAGAGATTGCGAAGGATAAGCTTAAGCTAGCAAAGTTGAAGTTGAAGTTTGGGACACTTCAGACGATATCTGCTGACTCGCCAGGTGCATATGGATATCGAGCCTTGGCAACTTCTCAATTCTTGTTTCCAGTCAGACGGATTGAGAGAGAGGTTGCTGTTCAACAAGAAGAGATATTTGCTTCGCAATTCTGCCGCTTTTGGCTAATCATGAAGATGAGGATAATTGATGATTAGACATTAGATTTTAGGTTTTTAACGTATGTAATAAGAAATAAACTCACTTGAGTTTGTATTCTTTAAATTTGCTTTCACCGAGATCTTGTAGTAATGATTATTCATTTCATGTTATAGATATAAATTTGGAACTATCCGATACAATTGTAGATGATCTCAATGAAAATGGAGGTTGCCAACAGGACGATTTTTTCCCCCGTTATCTTGAAACTGATGATGCCAAGGGTGTTGGCATGCAAGACTTCGCAACTGTGTTCATGGCCCACATAGAGGAAGCATTAGCCTTAGGAACACTTATAGTTCAAAATGGGATCTTGAGACTCAATATAGAGCCAACTTCCCCGCTGATCTACGTTTGCGTAGGCCCTCTGGCTGATTTACCATATGTGGAAAATCAGCTTCCACGAAGAAACTTGAATAAGAGACTATTCAAAAGAATTGTACTGCACACAGATGGAGTCCTTCCAGCAACAATGACGGAGAAAGTTACAGAGGAAGATAATTCCTTCTGCCATTGACGATATCTTTGAAGAGATAGTGAAGGAAAAGCTAAAGTTAGCAAAGCTGAAATTCAAAACACTTCAGATGGTTTCTACTGATTCCCCTGGGGCTTACGGATACAGGGCTCTGGCAAATTCTCAGTTCCTCTTTCCTGTGAGGCGGAATGAAAGGAGGTTCGTCTTCAAGGAAGAAAAGATGACGAGGTAAAGTATTTACTCTCTTCTTAATTTTAAAACTATTTGATAATTTTGTTGTCGGGGTGTGGTGTGAGTTTGTATTCTTTAAATTTGCTATCACCGAGATCTTGTAGTAATGATTATTCATTCCATGTTATAGAAAACGACTTGGATCTATCGGACACAATGCGAGATGATCTTCATGAGACAGGAGATTGTCAACAGGATGAATTTCTTCCTCGATATTTTGAAACATATCATCCCCAGAATGTCGGCAACCAAGATTTTGCAGCTGTGTTTCTGGCTCATGTACTGGAAGCTTTAACCTTAGGAACAGTAATAATTGAAAATGGGATTGTCAGACTCAATATTAAGCCGTCGTCACCCCTGCTATACGTATGTGTAGGGCCAGGAGCTGATATCCCATACATTGAAGACCAGCTACCAAGGAGAAGTCTCAATGAGAGACTCCTACAAAAAATTAAAATGCATATTTTGAATTTGAATTTGATTTTAAAATTGTGGGAGCGTCAGCACTTAGACTATTTTGCTCCCGTCACATTCTACGGGAGCCTGACCCTTAACATTACAAAGAACAACTCTAAAGTTCCATAATTAAAAAGCTTACAATGTTCTGAATTCTGTTAAAAGCTGAGGCTGGAACGGGCACTCAGCACACATAAAGACAACAGGACAATACAAACAAAATTATACTGGCCATGGGGCCAGTCGCCAGAGCCTCGTTAGTCTTCAGTCCAGGGTGTACTAACGTGGAAGTGAGGTTGACATTTGGGTGTACTACGTGGAAGGTCACCCCTTACACCTTTTAAAATGCATATAGATGGGGTTCTTCCCACAGCACTGGCAGAGGAAATCAGAGAAGAGGATATAATTCCGTCTGGCTTTGAAGATATGTGGGAAGAGATTGTGAAGGATAAGCTTAAGCTAGCAAAGTTGAAGTTGAAGTTTGGGACACTTCAGACGATATCTGCTGACTCGCCAGGTGCATATGGATATCGCGCCTTGGCAACTTCTGAATTCTTGTTTCCAGTCAGACGGATTGAGAGAGAGGTTGCTGTTCAAGCAAGAAGAGATTTTTGCTTCGCAAATTCTGCCGCTTTTGGCTAATCATGAAGATGAGGATAATTGATGATTAGACATTAGATTTTAGGTTTTTAACGTATGTAATAAGAAATAAACTCACTTGAGTTTGTATTCTTTAAATTTGATTTCACCGAGATCTTGTAGTAATGATTATTCATTTCATGTTATAGATTTGGATTTGGAACTATCCGATACAATTGTAGATGATCTCAATGAAAATGGAGGTTGCCAACAGAACGATTTCCTTCCCCGTTATCTTGAAACTGATGATGCCAAGGGTGTTGGAATGCAAGACTTCGCATGCATATTTTGAATTTGAATTTGATATTAAAATTGAGGGAGCGTCAGCACTTAGGCTATTTTGCTCCCGTCACATTATACGGGAGCCAGACCCTTATCATTACAAATAACTCTGACGTTGCATAATTAAAAAGCTTACAATGTTCTGACTTCTGTTAAAAGCTGAGGCTGGAACGGGCACTCAGCACACATAAAGACAACAGGACAATACAAACAAAATTATACTGGCCATGGAGCCAGTCGCCAGAGCCTCGTTAGTCTTCAGTCCAGGGTGTACTAACGTGGAAGTGAGGTTGACATTTGGGTGTACTACGTGGAAGGTCACCCCTTACACCCCTTAAAATGCATATAGATGGGGTTCTTCCCACAGCACTGGCTGAGGAAATCAGAGAAGAGGATATAATTCCGTCTGTCTTTGAGGATATGTGGGAAGAGATTGTGAAGGATAAGCTTAAGCTAGCAAAGTTGAAGTTGAAGTTTGGGACACTTCAGATGATATCTGCTGACTCGCCAGGTGCATATGGATATCGAGCCTTGGCAACTTCTCAATTCTTGTTTCCAGTCAGACGGATTGAGAGAGAGGTTGCTGTTCAAGCAAGAAGAGATTTTTGCTTCGCAATTCTGCCGCTTTTGGCTAATCATGAAGATGAGGATAATTGATGATTAGACATTATATTTTAGGTTTTTAACGTATGTAATAAGAAATAAACTCACTTGAGTTTGTATTCTTTAAATTTGATCTCACCGAGATCTTGTAGTAATGATTATTCATTTCATGTTATAGATATGGATTTGGAACTATCCGATACAATTGTAGATGATCTCAATGAAAATGGAGGTTGCCAACAGGACGATTTCCTTCCGCGTTATCTTGAAACTGATGATGCCAAGGGTGTTGGCATGCAAGACTTCGCAACTGTGTTCATGGCCCACATAGAGGAAGCATTAGCCTTAGGAACACTTGTAGTTCAAAATGGGATCTTGAGACTCAATATAGAGCCAACTTCCCCGCTGATCTACGTTTGCGTAGGCCCTCTGGCTGATTTACCATATGTGGAAAATCAGCTTCCACGAAGAAACTTGAATAAGAGACTCTTCAAAAAAATTGTACTGCACACAGATGGGAGTCCATCCAGCAACAATGACGGAGAAAGTTAGAGAGGAAGATAATTCCTTCTGCCATTGACGATATCTTTGAAGAGATAGTGAAGGAAAAGCTAAAGTTAGCAAAGCTGAAATTCAAAACCCTTCAAATGGTTTCTGCTGATTCCCCAGGAGCTTACAGATACAGGGCTCTGGCAAATTCTCAGTTCCTCTTTCCTGTGAGGCGGAATGAAAAGGAGGTTCGTCTTCAAGGAAGAAAAGATGACGAGGTGAAGTATTTATTCTCTTCTTAATTTTAAAACTATTTGATAATTTTTTTGTCGATGGTGTGGTGAGTTTGTATTCTTTAAATTTGCTATCACCGAGATCTTGTAGTAATGATTATTCAATTCATGTTATAGAAATGGACTTGGATCTATCTGACACAATGCGAGATGATCTTCATGAGAAAGGAGATTGTCAACAGGATGAATTTCTTCCTCGATATTTTGAAACATATCATCCCCAGAATGTTGGCAACCAAGATTTTGCAGCTGTGTTTCTGGCTCAAGTACTGGAAGCTTTAACCTTACGAACAGTAATAATTGAAAATGGGATTGTCAGACTCAATATTGAGCCGTCGTCACCCCTGCTATACGTCTGTGTAGGGCCAGGAGCTGATATCCCATACATTGAAGACCAACTACCAAGGAGAAGTCTCAATGAGACTCCTCCAAACAATTAAAATGCATATTTTGAATTTGAATTTGATATTAAAATTGAGGGAGCGTCAGCACTTAGGCTATTTTGCTCCCGTCACATTATACGGGAGCCAGACCCTTATCATTACAAAGAACAACTCTAAAGTTCCATAATTAAAAAGCTTACAATGTTCTGAATTCTGTTAAAAGCTGAGGCTGGAACGGGCACTCAGCACATATAAAGACAACAGGACAATACAAACAAAATTATACTGGCCATGGGGCCAGTCGCCAGAGCCTCGTTAGTCTTCAGTCCAGGGTGTACTAACGTGGAAGTGAGGTTGACATTTGGGTGTACTACCCCTTACACCCCTTAAAATGCATATAGATGGGGTTCTTCCCACAGCACTGGCTGAGGAAATCAGAGAAGAGGATATAATTCCGTCTGGCTTTGAGGATATGTGGGAAGAGATTGTGAAGGATAAGCTTAAGCTAGCAAAGTTGAAGTTGAAGTTTGGGACACTTCAGACGATATCTGCTGACTCGCCAGGTGCATATGGATATCGAGCCTTGGCAACTTCTCAATTCTTGTTTCCAGTCAGACGGATTGAGAGAGAGGTTGCTGTTCAAGCAAGAAGAGATATTTGCTTCGCAATTCTGCCGCTTTTGGCTAATCATGAAGATGAGGATAATTGATGATTAGACATTAGATTTTAGGTTTTTAACGTATGTAATAAGAAATAAACTCACTTGAGTTTGTATTCTTTAAATTTGCTTTTTGCTTTCACCGAGATCTTGTAGTAATGATTATTCATTTCATGTTATAGATATGGATTTGGAACTATCCGATACAATTGTAGATGATCTCAATGAAAATGGAGGTTGCCAACAGGACGATTTTTTCCCCCGTTATCTTGAAACTGATGATGCCAAGGGTGTTGGCATGCAAGACTTCGCAACTGTGTTCATGGCCCACATAGAGGAAGCATTAGCCTTAGGAACACTTATAGTTCAAAATGGGATCTTGAGACTCAATAAAGAGCCAACTTCCCCGCTGATCTACGTTTGCGTAGGCCCTCTGGCTGATTTACCATATGTGGAAAATCAGCTTCCACGAAGAAACTTGAATAAGAGACTATTCAAAAGAATTGTACTGCACACAGATGGAGTCCTTCCAGCAACAATGACGGAGAAAGTTACAGAGGAAGATAATTCCTTCAGCCATTGACGATATCTTTGAAGAGATAGTGAAGGAAAAGCTAAAGTTAGCAAAGCTGAAATTCAAAACACTTCAGATGGTTTCTACTGATTCCCCTGGGGCTTACGGATATAGGGCTCTGGCAAATTCTCAGTTCCTCTTTCCTGTGAGGCGGAATGAAAGGAGGTTCGTCTTCAAGGAAGAAAAGATGACGAGGTAAAGTATTTACTCTCTTCTTAATTTTAAAACTATTTGATAATTTTGTTGTCGGGGATGTGGTGTGAGTTTGTATTCTTTAAATTTGCTATCACCGAGATCTTGTAGTAATGATTATTCATTCAATGTTATAGAAAACGACTTGGATCCATCGGACACAATGCGAGATGATCTTCATGAGACAGGAGATTGTCAACAGGATGAATTTCTTCCTCGATATTTTGAAACATATCATCCCCAGAATGTCGGCAACCAAGATTTTGCAGCTGTGTTTCTGGCTCATGTACTGGAAGCTTTAACCTTAGGAACAGTAATAATTGAAAATGGGATTGTCAGACTCAATATTAAGCCGTCGTCACCCCTGCTATACGTATGTGTAGGGCCAGGAGCTGATATCCCATACATTGAAGACCAGCTACCAAGGAGAAGTCTCAATGAGAGACTCCTACAAAAAATTAAAATGCATATTTTGAATTTGAATTTGATTTTAAAATTGTGGGAGCGTCAGCACTTAGACTATTTTGCTCCCGTCACATTCTACGGGAGCCTGACCCTTAACATTACAAAGAACAACTCTAAAGTTCCATAATTAAAAAGCTTACAATGTTCTGAATTCTGTTAAAAGCTGAGGCTGGAACGGGCACTCAGCACACATAAAGACAACAGGACAATACAAACAAAATTATACTGGCCATGGGGCCAGTCGCCAGAGCCTCGTTAGTCTTCAGTCCAGGGTGTACTAACGTGGAAGTGAGGTTGACATTTGGGTGTACTACGTGGAAGGTCACCCCTTACACCCCTTAAAATGCATATAGATGGGGTTCTTCCCACAGCACTGGCTGAGGAAATCAGAGAAGAGGATATAATTCCGTCTGGCTTTGAGGATATGTGGGAAGAGATTGTGAAGGATAAGCTTAAGCTAGCAAAGTTGAAGTTGAAGTTTGGGACACTTCAGACGATATCTGCTGACTCGCCAGGTGCATATGGATATCGAGCCTTGGCAACTTCTCAATTCTTGTTTCCAGTCAGACGGATTGAGAGAGAGGTTGCTGTTCAAGCAAGAAGAGATATTTGCTTCGCAATTCTGCCGCTTTTGGCTAATCATGAAGATGAGGATAATTGATGATTAGACATTAGATTTTAGGTTTTTAACGTATGTAATAAGAAATAAACTCACTTGAGTTTGTATTCTTTAAATTTGCTATCACCGAGATCTTGTAGTAATGATTATTCATTTCATGTTATAGATATAAATTTGGAACTATCCGATACAATTGTAGATGATCTCAATGAAAATGGAGGTTGCCAACAGGACGATTTTTTCCCCCGTTATCTTGAAACTGATGATGCCAAGGGTGTTGGCATGCAAGACTTCGCAACTTTGTTCATGGCCCACATAGAGGAAGCATTAGCCTTAGGAACACTTATAGTTCAAAATGGGATCTTGAGACTCAATATAGAGCCAACTTCCCCGCTGATCTACGTTTGCGTAGGCCCTCTGGCTGATTTACCATATGTGGAAAATCAGCTTCCACGAAGAAACTTGAATAAGAGACTATTCAAAAGAATTGTACTGCACACAGATGGAGTCCTTCCAGCAACAATGACGGAGAAAGTTACAGAGGAAGATAATTCCTTCTGCCATTGACGATATCTTTGAAGAGATAGTGAAGGAAAAGCTAAAGTTAGCAAAGCTGAAATTCAAAACACTTCAGATGGTTTCTACTGATTCCCCTGGGGCTTACGGATACAGGGCTCTGGCAAATTCTCAGTTCCTCTTTCCTGTGAGGCGGAATGAAAGGAGGTTCGTCTTCAAGGAAGAAAAGATGACGAGGTAAAGTATTTACTCTCTTCTTAATTTTAAAACTATTTGATAATTTTGTTGTCGGGGTGTGGTGTGAGTTTGTATTCTTTAAATTTGCTATCACCGAGATCTTGTAGTAATGATTATTCATTCCATGTTATAGAAAACGACTTGGATCTATCGGACACAATGCGAGATGATCTTCATGAGACAGGAGATTGTCAACAGGATGAATTTCTTCCTCGATATTTTGAAACATATCATCCCCAGAATGTCGGCAACCAAGATTTTGCAGCTGTGTTTCTGGCTCATGTACTGGAAGCTTTAACCTTAGGAACAGTAATAATTGAAAATGGGATTGTCAGACTCAATATTAAGCCGTCGTCACCCCTGCTATACGTATGTGTAGGGCCAGGAGCTGATATCCCATACATGGAAGACCAGCTACCAAGGAGAAGTCTCAATGAGAGACTCCTACAAAAAATTAAAATGCATATTTTGAATTTGAATTGGATTTTAAAATTGTGGGAGCGTCAGCACTTAGACTATTTTGCTCCCGTCACATTCTACGGGAGCCTGACCCTTAACATTACAAAGAACAACTCTAAAGTTCCATAATTAAAAAGCTTACAATGTTCTGAATTCTGTTAAAAGCTGAGGCTGGAACGGGCACTCAGCACACATAAAGACAACAGGACAATACAAACAAAATTATACTGGCCATGGGGCCAGTCGCCAGAGCCTCGTTAGTCTTCAGTCCAGGGTGTACTAACGTGGAAGTGAGGTTGACATTTGGGTGTACTACGTGGAAGGTCACCCCTTACACCTTTTAAAATGCATATAGATGGGGTTCTTCCCACAGCACTGGCAGAGGAAATCAGAGAAGAGGATATAATTCCGTCTGGCTTTGAAGATATGTGGGAAGAGATTGTGAAGGATAAGCTTAAGCTAGCAAAGTTGAAGTTGAAGTTTGGGACACTTCAGACGATATCTGCTGACTCGCCAGGTGCATATGGATATCGAGCCTTGGCAACTTCTCAATTCTTGTTTCCAGTCAGACGGATTGAGAGAGAGGTTGCTGTTCAAGCAAGAAGAGATTTTTGCTTCGCAAATTCTGCCGCTTTTGGCTAATCATGAAGATGAGGATAATTGATGATTAGACATTAGATTTTAGGTTTTTAACGTATGTAATAAGAAATAAACTCACTTGAGTTTGTATTCTTTAAATTTGATTTCACCGAGATCTTGTAGTAATGATTATTCATTTCATGTTATAGATTTGGATTTGGAACTATCCGATACAATTGTAGATGATCTCAATGAAAATGGAGGTTGCCAACAGAACGATTTCCTTCCCAGTTATCTTGAAACTGATGATGCCAAGGGTGTTGGAATGCAAGACTTCGCATGCATATTTTGAATTTGAATTTGATATTAAAATTGAGGGAGCGTCAGCACTTAGGCTATTTTGCTCCCGTCACATTATACGGGAGCCAGACCCTTATCATTACAAATAACTCTGACGTTGCATAATTAAAAAGCTTACAATGTTCTGACTTCTGTTAAAAGCTGAGGCTGGAACGGGCACTCAGCACACATAAAGACAACAGGACAATACAAACAAAATTATACTGGCCATGGAGCCAGTCGCCAGAGCCTCGTTAGTCTTCAGTCCAGGGTGTACTAACGTGGAAGTGAGGTTGACATTTGGGTGTACTACGTGGAAGGTCACCCCTTACACCCCTTAAAATGCATATAGATGGGGTTCTTCCCACAGCACTGGCTGAGGAAATCAGAGAAGAGGATATAATTCCGTCTGTCTTTGAGGATATGTGGGAAGAGATTGTGAAGGATAAGCTAAAGCTAGCAAAGTTGAAGTTGAAGTTTGGGACACTTCAGATGATATCTGCTGACTCGCCAGGTGCATATGGATATCGAGCCTTGGCAACTTCTCAATTCTTGTTTCCAGTCAGACGGATTGAGAGAGAGGTTGCTGTTCAAGCAAGAAGAGATTTTTGCTTCGCAATTCTGCCGCTTTTGGCTAATCATGAAGATGAGGATAATCGATGATTAGACATTATATTTTAGGTTTTTAACGTATGTAATAAGAAATAAACTCACTTGAGTTTGTATTCTTTAAATTTGATCTCACCGAGATCTTGTAGTAATGATTATTCATTTCATGTTATAGATATGGATTTGGAACTATCCGATACAATTGTAGATGATCTCAATGAAAATGGAGATTGCCAACAGGACGATTTCCTTCCGCGTTATCTTGAAACTGATGATGACAAGGGTGTTGGCATGCAAGACTTCGCAACTGTGTTCATGGCCCACATAGAGGAAGCATTAGCCTTAGGAACACTTGTAGTTCAAAATGGGATCTTGAGACTCAATATAGAGCCAACTTCCCCGCTGATCTACGTTTGCGTAGGCCCTCTGGCTGATTTACCATATGTGGAAAATCAGCTTCCACGAAGAAACTTGAATAAGAGACTCTTCAAAAAAATTGTACTGCACACAGATGGGAGTCCATCCAGCAACAATAACGGAGAAAGTTAGAGAGGAAGATAATTCCTTCTGCCATTGACGATATCTTTGAAGAGATAGTGAAGGAAAAGCTAAAGTTAGCAAAGCTGAAATTCAAAACCCTTCAAATGGTTTCTGCTGATTCCCCAGGAGCTTACAGATACAGGGGTCTGGCAAATTCTCAGTTCCTCTTTCCTGTGAGGCGGAATGAAAAGGAGGTTCGTCTTCAAGGAAGAAAAGATGACGAGGTGAAATATTTATTCTCTTCTTAATTTTAAAACTATTTGATAATTTTTTTGTCGGGGGTGTGGTGAGTTTGTATTCTTTAAATTTGCTATCACCGAGATCTTGTAGTAATGATTATTCAATTCATGTTATAGAAATGGACTTGGATCTATCTGACACAATGCGAGATGATCTTCATGAGAAAGGAGATTGTCAACAGGATGAATTTCTTCCTCGATATTTTGAAACATATCATCCCCAGAATGTTGGCAACCAAGATTTTGCAGCTGTGTTTCTGGCTCAAGTACTATAAGCTTTAACCTTACGAACAGTAATAATTGAAAATGGGATTGTCAGACTCAATATTGAGCCGTCGTCACCCCTGCTATACGTCTGTGTAGGGCCAGGAGCTGATATCCCATACATTGAAGACCAACTACCAAGGAGAAGTCTCAATGAGACTCCTCCAAACAATTAAAATGCATATTTTGAATTTGAATTTGATATTAAAATTGAGGGAGCGTCAGCACTTAGGCTATTTTGCTCCCGTCACATTATACGGGAGCCAGACCCTTATCATTACAAAGAACAACTCTAAAGTTCCATAATTAAAAAGCTTACAATGTTCTGAATTCTGTTAAAAGCTGAGGCTGGAACGGGCACTCAGCACACATAAAGACAACAGGACAATACAAACAAAATTATACTGGCCATGGGGCCAGTCGCCAGAGCCTCGTTAGTCTTCAGTCCAGGGTGTACTAACGTGGAAGTGAGGTTGACATTTGGGTGTACTACCCCTAACACCCCTTAAAATGCATATAGATGGGGTTCTTCCCACAGCACTGGCTGAGGAAATCAGAGAAGAGGATATAATTCCGTCTGGCTTTGAGGATATGTGGGAAGAGATTGTGAAGGATAAGCTTAAGCTAGCAAAGTTGAAGTTGAAGTTTGGGACACTTCAGACGATATCTGCTGACTCGCCAGGTGCATATGGATATCGAGCCTTGGCAACTTCTCAATTCTTGTTTCCAGTCAGACGGATTGAGAGAGAGGTTGCTGTTCAAGCAAGAAGAGATATTTGCTTCGCAATTCTGCCGCTTTTGGCTAATCATGAAGATGAGGATAATTGATGATTAGACATTAGATTTTAGGTTTTTAACGTATGTAATAAGAAATAAACTCACTTGAGTTTGTATTCTTTAAATTTGCTTTCACCGAGATCTTGTAGTAATGATTATTCATTTCATGTTATAGATATAAATTTGGAACTATCCGATACAATTGTAGATGATCTCAATGAAAATGGAGGTTGCCAACAGGACGATTTTTTCCCCCGTTATCTTGAAACTGATGATGCCAAGGGTGTTGGCATGCAAGACTTCGCAACTGTGTTCATGGCCCACATAGAGGAAGCATTAGCCTTAGGAACACTTATAGTTCAAAATGGGATCTTGAGACTCAATATAGAGCCAACTTCCCCGCTGATCTACGTTTGCGTAGGCCCTCTGGCTGATTTACCATATGTGGAAAATCAGCTTCCACGAAGAAACTTGAATAAGAGACTATTCAAAAGAATTGTACTGCACACAGATGGAGTCCTTCCAGCAACAATGACGGAGAAAGTTACAGAGGAAGATAATTCCTTCAGCCATTGACGATATCTTTGAAGAGATAGTGAAGGAAAAGCTAAAGTTAGCAAAGCTGAAATTCAAAACACTTCAGATGGTTTCTACTGATTCCCCTGGGGCTTACGGATACAGGGCTCTGGCAAATTCTCAGTTCCTCTTTCCTGTGAGGCGGAATGAAAGGAGGTTCGTCTTCAAGGAAGAAAAGATGACGAGGTAAAGTATTTACTCTCTTCTTAATTTTAAAACTATTTGATAATTTTGTTGTCGGGGATGTGGTGTGAGTTTGTATTCTTTAAATTTGCTATCACCGAGATCTTGTAGTAATGATTATTCATTCCATGTTATAGAAATCGACTTGGATCTATCGGACACAATGCGAGATGATCTTCATGAGACAGGAGATTGTCAACAGGATGAATTTCTTCCTCGATATTTTGAAACATATCATCCCCAGAATGTCGGCAACCAAGATTTTGCAGCTGTGTTTCTGGCTCATGTACTGGAAGCTTTAACCTTAGGAACAGTAATAATTGAAAATGGGATTGTCAGACTCAATATTAAGCCGTCGTCACCCCTGCTATACGTATGTGTAGGGCCAGGAGCTGATATCCCATACATTGAAGACCAGCTACCAAGGAGAAGTCTCAATGAGAGACTCCTACAAAAAATTAAAATGCATATTTTGAATTTGAATTTGATTTTAAAATTGTGGGAGCGTCAGCACTTAGACTATTTTGCTCCCGTCACATTCTACGGGAGCCTGACCCTTAACATTACAAAGAACAACTCTAAAGTTCCATAATTAAAAAGCTTACAATGTTCTGAATTCTGTTAAAAGCTGAGGCTGGAACGGGCACTCAGCACACATAAAGACAACAGGACAATACAAACAAAATTATACTGGCCATGGGGCCAGTCGCCAGAGCCTCGTTAGTCTTCAGTCCAGGGTGTACTAACGTGGAAGTGAGGTTGACATTTGGGTGTACTACGTGGAAGGTCACCCCTTACACCTTTTAAAATGCATATAGATGGGGTTCTTCCCACAGCACTGGCAGAGGAAATCAGAGAAGAGGATATAATTCCGTCTGGCTTTGAAGATATGTGGGAAGAGATTGTGAAGGATAAGCTTAAGCTAGCAAAGTTGAAGTTGAAGTTTGGGACACTTCAGACGATATCTGCTGACTCGCCAGGTGCATATGGATATCGAGCCTTGGCAACTTCTCAATTCTTGTTTCCAGTCAGACGGATTGAGAGAGAGGTTGCTGTTCAAGCAAGAAGAGATTTTTGTTCGCAAATTCTGCCGCTTTTGGCTAATCATGAAGATGAGGATAATTGATGATTAGACATTAGATTTTAGGTTTTTAACGTATGTAATAAGAAATAAACTCACTTGAGTTTGTATTCTTTAAATTTGATTTCACCGAGATCTTGTAGTAATGATTATTCATTTCATGTTATAGATTTGGATTTGGAACTATCCGATACAATTGTAGATGATCTCAATGAAAATGGAGGTTGCCAACAGAACGATTTCCTTCCCCGTTATCTTGAAACTGATGATGCCAAGGGTGTTGGAATGCAAGACTTCGCATGCATATTTTGAATTTGAATTTGATATTAAAATTGAGGGAGCGTCAGCACTTAGGCTATTTTGCTCCCGTCACATTATACGGGAGCCAGACCCTTATCATTACAAATAACTCTGACGTTGCATAATTAAAAAGCTTACAATGTTCTGACTTCTGTTAAAAGCTGAGGCTGGAACGGGCACTCAGCACACATAAAGACAACAGGACAATACAAACAAAATTATACTGGCCATGGAGCCAGTCGCCAGAGCCTCGTTAGTCTTCAGTCCAGGGTGTACTAACGTGGAAGTGAGGTTGACATTTGGGTGTACTACGTGGAAGGTCACCCCTTACACCTCTTAAAATGCATATAGATGGGGTTCTTCCCACAGCACTGGCTGAGGAAATCAGAGAAGAGGATATAATTCCGTCTGTCTTTGAGGATATGTGGGAAGAGATTGTGAAGGATAAGCTTAAGCTAGCAAAGTTGAAGTTGAAGTTTGGGACACTTCAGATGATATCTGCTGACTCGCCAGGTGCATATGGATATCGAGCCTTGGCAACTTCTCAATTCTTGTTTCCAGTCAGACGGATTGAGAGAGAGGTTGCTGTTCAAGCAAGAAGAGATTTTTGCTTCGCAATTCTGCCGCTTTTGGCTAATCATGAAGATGAGGATAATTGATGATTAGACATTAGATTTTAGGTTTTTAACGTATGTAATAAGAAATAAACTCACTTGAGTTTGTATTCTTTAAATTTGATCTCACCGAGATCTTGTAGTAATGATTATTCATTTCATGTTATAGATATGGATTTGGAACTATCCGATACAATTGTAGATGATCTCAATGAAAATGGAGGTTGCCAACAGGACGATTTCCTTCCCCGTTATCTTGAAACTGATGATGCCAAGGGTGTTGGCATGCAAGACTTCGCAACTGTGTTCGTGGCCCACATAGAGGAAGCATTAGCCTTAGGAACACTTGTAGTTCAAAATGGGATATTGAGACTCAATATAGAGCCAACTTCCCCGCTGATCTACGTTTGCGTAGGCCCTCTGGCTGATTTACCATATGTGGAAAATCAGCTTCCACGAAGAAACTTGAATAAGAGACTCTTCAAAAAAATTGTACTGCACACAGATGGGAGTCCATCCAGCAACAATGACGGAGAAAGTTAGAGAGGAAGATAATTCCTTCTGCCATTGACGATATCTTTGAAGAGATAGTGAAGGAAAAGCTAAAGTTAGCAAAGCTGAAATTCAAAACCCTTCAAATGGTTTCTGCTGATTCCCCAGGAGCTTACAGATACAGGGCTCTGGCAAATTCTCAGTTCCTCTTTCCTGTGAGGCGGAATGAAAAGGAGGTTCGTCTTCAAGGAAGAAAAGATGACGAGGTGAAGTATTTATTCTCTTCTTAATTTTAAAACTATTTGATAATTTTTTTGTCGATGGTGTGGTGAGTTTGTATTCTTTAAATTTGCTATCACCGAGATCTTGTAGTAATGATTATTCAATTCATGTTATAGAAATGGACTTGGATCTATCTGACACAATGCGAGATGATCTTCATGAGAAAGGAGATTGTCAACAGGATGAATTTCTTCCTCGATATTTTGAAACATATCATCCCCAGAATGTTGGCAACCAAGATTTTGCAGCTGTGTTTCTGGCTCAAGTACTGGAAGCTTTAACCTTACGAACAGTAATAATTGAAAATGGGATTGTCAGACTCAATATTGAGCCGTCGTCACCCCTGCTATACGTCTGTGTAGGGCCAGGAGCTGATATCCCATACATTGAAGACCAACTACCAAGGAGAAGCCTCAATGAGACTCCTCCAAACAATTAAAATGCATATTTTGAATTTGAATTTGATATTAAAATTGCGGGAGCGTCAGCACTTAGGCTATTTTGCTCCCGTCACATTATACGGGAGCCAGACCCTTATCATTACAAAGAACAACTCTAAAGTTCCATAATTAAAAAGCTTACAATGTTCTGAATTCTGTTAAAAGCTGAGGCTGGAACGGGCACTCAGCACACATAAAGACAACAGGACAATACAAACAAAATTATACTGGCCATGGGGCCAGTCGTCAGAGCCTCGTTAGTCTTCAGTCCAGGGTGTACTAACGTGGAAGTGAGGTTGACATTTGGGTGTACTACCCCTTACACCCCTTAAAATGCATATAGATGGGGTTCTTCCCACAGCACTGGCTGAGGAAATCAGAGAAGAGGATATAATTCCGTCTGGCTTTGAGGATATGTGGGAAGAGATTGTGAAGGATAAGCTTAAGCTAGCAAAGTTGAAGTTGAAGTTTGGGACACTTCAGACGATATCTGCTGACTCGCCAGGTGCATATGGATATCGAGCCTTGGCAACTTCTCAATTCTTGTTTCCAGTCAGACGGATTGAGAGAGAGGTTGCTGTTCAAGCAAGAAGAGATATTTGCTTCGCAATTCTGCCGCTTTTGGCTAATCATGAAGATGAGGATAATTGATGATTAGACATTAGATTTTAGGTTTTTAACGTATGTAATAAGAAATAAACTCACTTGAGTTTGTATTCTTTAAATTTGCTATCACCGAGATCTTGTAGTAATGATTATTCATTTCATGTTATAGATATAAATTTGGAACTATCCGATACAATTGTAGATGATCTCAATGAAAATGGAGGTTGCCAACAGGACGATTTTTTCCCCCGTTATCTTGAAACTGATGATGCCAAGGGTGTTGGCATGCAAGACTTCGCAACTGTGTTCATGGCCCACATAGAGGAAGCATTAGCCTTAGGAACACTTATAGTTCAAAATGGGATCTTGAGACTCAATATAGAGCCAACTTCCCCGCTGATCTACGTTTGCGTAGGCCCTCTGGCTGATTTACCATATGTGGAAAATCAGCTTCCACGAAGAAACTTGAATAAGAGACTATTCAAAAGAATTGTACTGCACACAGATGGAGTCCTTCCAGCAACAATGACGGAGAAAGTTACAGAGGAAGATAATTCCTTCAGCCATTGACGATATCTTTGAAGAGATAGTGAAGGAAAAGCTAAAGTTAGCAAAGCTGAAATTCAAAACACTTCAGATGGTTTCTACTGATTCCCCTGGGGCTTACGGATACAGGGCTCTGGCAAATTCTCAGTTCCTCTTTCCTGTGAGGCGGAATGAAAGGAGGTTCGTCTTCAAGGAAGAAAAGATGACGAGGTAAAGTATTTACTCTCTTCTTAATTTTAAAACTATTTGATAATTTTGTTGTCGGGGATGTGGTGTGAGTTTGTATTCTTTAAATTTGCTATCACCGAGATCTTGTAGTAATGATTATTCATTCCATGTTATAGAAAACGACTTGGATCTATCGGACACAATGCGAGATGATCTTCATGAGACAGGAGATTGTCAACAGGATGAATTTCTTCCTCGATATTTTGAAACATATCATCCCCAGAATGTCGGCAACCAAGATTTTGCAGCTGTGTTTCTGGCTCATGTACTGGAAGCTTTAACCTTAGGAACAGTAATAATTGAAAATGGGATTGTCAGACTCAATATTAAGCCGTCGTCACCCCTGCTATACGTATGTGTAGGGCCAGGAGCTGATATCCCATACATTGAAGACCAGCTACCAAGGAGAAGTCTCAATGAGAGACTCCTACAAAAAATTAAAATGCATATTTTGAATTTGAATTTGATTTTAAAATTGTGGGAGCGTCAGCACTTAGACTATTTTGCTCCCGTCACATTCTACGGGAGCCTGACCCTTAACATTACAAAGAACAACTCTAAAGTTCCATAATTAAAAAGCTTACAATGTTCTGACTTCTGTTAAAAGCTGAGGCTGGAACGGGCACTCAGCACACATAAAGACAACAGGACAATACAAACAAAATTATACTGGCCATGGGGCCAGTCGCCAGAGCCTCGTTAGTCTTCAGTCCAGGGTGTACTAACGTGGAAGTGAGGTTGACATTTGGGTGTACTACGTGGAAGGTCACCCCTTACACCTTTTAAAATGCATATAGATGGGGTTCTTCCCACAGCACGGGCAGAGGAAATCAGAGAAGAGGATATAATTCCGTCTGGCTTTGAAGATATGTGGGAAGAGATTGTGAAGGATAAGCTTAAGCTAGCAAAGTTGAAGTTGAAGTTTGGGACACTTCAGACGATATCTGCTGACTCGCCAGGTGCATATGGATATCGAGCCTTGGCAACTTCTCAATTCTTGTTTCCAGTCAGACGGATTGAGAGAGAGGTTGCTGTTCAAGCAAGAAGAGATTTTTGCTTCGCAAATTCTGCCGCTTTTGGCAAATCATGAAGATGAGGATAATTGATGATTAGACATTAGATTTTAGGTTTTTAACGTATGTAATAAGAAATAAACTCACTTGAGTTTGTATTCTTTAAATTTGATTTCACCGAGATCTTGTAGTAATGATTATTCATTTCATGTTATAGATTTGGATTTGGAACTATCCGATACAATTGTAGATGATCTCAATGAAAATGGAGGTTGCCAACAGAACGATTTCCTTCCCCGTTATCTTGAAACTGATGATGCCAAGGGTGTTGGAATGCAAGACTTCGCATGCATATTTTGAATTTGAATTTGATATTAAAATTGAGGGAGCGTCAGCACTTAGGCTATTTTGCTCCCGTCACATTATACGGGAGCCAGACCCTTATCATTACAAATAACTCTGACGTTGCATAATTAAAAAGCTTACAATGTTCTGACTTCTGTTAAAAGCTGAGGCTGGAACGGGCACTCAGCACACATAAAGACAACAGGACAATACAAACAAAATTATACTGGCCATGGAGCCAGTCGCCAGAGCCTCGTTAGTCTTCAGTCCAGGGTGTACTAACGTGGAAGTGAGGTTGACATTTGGGTGTACTACGTGGAAGGTCACCCCTTACACCCCTTAAAATGCATATAGATGGGGTTCTTCCCACAGCACTGGAAGAGGAAATCAGAGAAGAGGATATAATTCCGTCTGGCTTTGAAGATATGTGGGAAGAGATTGTGAAGGATAAGCTTAAGCTAGCAAATTTGAAGTTGAAGTTTGGGACACTTCAGACGATATCTGCTGACTCGCCAGGTGCATATGGATATCGAGCCTTGGCAACTTCTCAATTCTTGTTTCCAGTCAGACGGATTGAGAGAGAGGTTGCTGTTCAAGCAAGAAGAGATTTTTGCTTCGCAATTCTGCCGCTTTTGGCTAATCATGAAGATGAGGATAATTGATGATTAGACATTAGATTTTAGGTTTTTAACGTATGTAATAAGAAATAAACTCACTTGAGTTTGTATTCTTTAAATTTGCTTTTTGCTTTCACCGAGATCTTGTAGTAATGATTATTCATTTCATGTTATAGATATGGATTTGGAACTATCCGATACAATTGTAGATGATCTCAATGAAAATGGAGGTTGCCAACAGGACGATTTCCTTCCCCGTTATCTTGAAACTGATGATGCCAAGGGTGTTGGCATGCAAGACTTCGCAACTGTGTTCATGGCCCACATAGAGGAAGCATTAGCCTCAGGAACACTTATAGTTCAAAATGGGATCTTGAGACTCAATATAGAGCCAACTTCCCCGCTGATCTACGTTTGCGTAGGCCCTGGGGCTGATTTACCATATGTGGAAAATCAGCTTCCACGAAGAAACTTGAATAAGAGACTCTTCAAAAGAATTGTACTGCACACAGATGGAGTCCTTCCAGCAACAATGACGGAGAAAGTTAGAGAGGAAGATAATTCCTTCTGCCATTGACGATATCTTTGAAGAGATAGTGAAGAATAAGCTAAAGTTAGCAAAGCTGAAATTCAAAACTCTTCAGATGATTTCTACTGATTCCCCTGGGGCATACGGATACAGGGCTCTGGCAAATTCTCAGTTCCTCTTTCCTGTGAGGCGGAATGAAAAGGAGGTTCGTCTTCAAGGAAGAAAAGATGACGAGGTAAAGTATTTACTCTCTTCTTAATTTTAAAACTATTTGATAATTTTGTTGTCGGGGATGTGGTGTGAGTTTGTATTCTTTAAATTTGCTATCACCGAGATCTTGTAGTAATGATTATTCATTCCATGTTATAGAAATCGACTTGGATCTATCGGACACAATGCGAGATGATCTTCATGAGAAAGGAGATTGTCAACAGGATGAATTTCTTCCTCGATATTTTGAAACATATCATCCCCAGAATGTCGGCAACCAAGATTTTGCAGCTGTGTTTCTGGCTCATGTACTGGAAGCTTTAACCTTAGGAACAGTAATAATTGAAAATGGGATTGTCAGACTCAATATTGAGCCGTCGTCACCCCTGCTATACGTATGTGTAGGGCCAGGAGCTGATATCCCATACATTGAAGACCAGCTACCAAGGAAAAGTCTCAATGAGAGACTCCTCCAAACAATTAAAATGCATATTTTGAATTTGAATTTGATATTAAAATTCAGGGAGCGTCAGCACTTAGGCTATTTTGCTCCCGTCACATTATACGGGAGCCAGACCCTTATCATTACAAATAACTCTGACGTTGCATAATTAAAAAGCTTACAATGTTCTGACTTCTGTTAAAAGCTGAGGCTGGAACGGGCACTCAGCACACATAAAGACAACAGGACAATACAAACAAAATTATACTGGCCATGGGGCCAGTCGCCAGAGCCTCGTTAGTCTTCAGTCCAGGGTGTACTAACGTGGAAGTGAGGTTGACATTTGGGTGTACTACGTGGAACGTCACCCCTTACACCTCTTAAAATGCATATAGATGGGGTTCTTCCCACAGCACTGGCTGAGGAAATCAGAGAAGAGGATATAATTCCGTCTGGCTTTGAGGATATGTGGGAAGAGATTGTGAAGGATAAGCTAAAGTTAGCAAATTTGTAGTTGAAGTTTGGGACACTTCAGATGATATCTGCTGACTCGCCAGGTGCATATGGATATCGAGCCTTGGCAACTTCTCAATTCTTGTTTCCAGTCAGACGGATTGAGAGAGAGGTTGCTGTTCAAGCAAGAAGAGATTTTTGCTTCGAAATTCTGCCGCTTTTGGCTAATCATGAAGATGAGGATAATTGATGATTAGACATTAGATTTTAGGTTTTTAACGTATGTAATAAGAAATAAACTCACTTGAGTTTGTATTCTTTAAATTTGATCTCACCGAGATCTTGTAGTAATGATTATTTATTTCATGTTATAGATATGGATTTGGAACTATCCGATACAATTGTAGATGATCTCAATGAAAATGGAGGTTGCCAACAGGACGATTTCCTTCCCCGTTATCTTGAAACTGATGATGCCAAGGGTGTTGGCATGCAAGACTTCGCAACTGTGTTCATGGCCCACATAGAGGAAACATTAGCCTTAGGAACACTTATAGTTCAAAATGGGATCTTGAGACTCAATATAAGGCCAACTTCCCCGCTGATCTACGTTTGCGTAGGCCCTCTGGCTGATACCATATGTGGAAAATCAGCTTCCACGAAGAAACTTGAATAAGAGACTATTCAAAAGAATTGTACTGCACACAGATGGAGTCCTTCCAGCAACAATGACGGAGAAAGTTAGAGGAAGATAATTCGTTCAGCCATTGACGATATCTTTGAAGAGATAGTGAAGGAAAAGCTAAAGTTAGCAAAGATGAAATTCAAAACACTTCAGATGGTTTCTGCTGATTCCCCTGGGGCTTACGGATACAGGGCTCTGGCAAATTCTCAGTTCCTCTTTCCTGTGAGGCGGAATGAAAAGGAGGTTCGTCTTCAAGGAAGAAAAGATGACGAGGTGAAGTATTTACTCTCTTCTTAATTTTAAAACTATTTGATAATTTTGTTGTCGAGGATGTGGTGTGAGTTTGTATTCTTTAAATTTGCTATCACCGAGATCTTGTAGTAATGATTATTAATTTCATGTTATAGAAATGGACTTGAATCTATCGGACACAATGCGAGATGATCTTCATGAGAAAGGAGATTGTCAACAGGATGAATTTCTTCCTCGATATTTGGAAACATATCATCCCTAGAATGTTGGCAACCAAGATTTTGCAGCTGTGTTTCTGGCTCATGTACTGGAAGCTTTAACCTTACGAACAGTAATAATTGAAAATGGGATTGTCAGACTCAATATTGAGCCGTCGTCACCCCTGCTATACGTCTGTGTAGGGCCAGGAGCTGATATCCCATACATTGAAGACCACCTACCAAGGAGAAGTCTCAATGAGAGACTCCTCCAAACAATTGAAATGCATATTTTCAATTTGAATTTGATATTAAAATTGAGGGAGCGTCAGCACTTAGGCTATTTTGCTCCCGTCACATTATACGGGAGCCAGACCCTTATCATTACAAATAACTCTGACGTTGCATAATTAAAAAGCTTACAATGTTCTGACTTCTGTTAAAAGCTGAGGCTGGAACGGGCACTCAGCACACATAAAGACAACAGGACAATACAAACAAAATTATACTGGCCATGGAGCCAGTCGCCAGAGCCTCGTTAGTCTTCAGTCCAGGGTGTACTAACGTGGAAGTGAGGTTGACATTTGGGTGTACTACGTGGAAGGTCACCCCTTACACCCCTTAAAATGCATATAGATGGGGTTCTTCCCACAGCACTGGCTGAGGAAATCAGAGAAGAGGATATAATTCCGTCTGTCTTTGAGGATATGTGGGAAGAGATTGTGAAGGATAAGCTAAAGCTAGCAAAGTTGAAGTTGAAGTTTGGGACACTTCAGATGATATCTGCTGACTCGCCAGGTGCATATGGATATCGAGCCTTGGCAACTTCTCAATTCTTGTTTCCAGTCAGACGGATTGAGAGAGAGGTTGCTGTTCAAGCAAGAAGAGATTTTTGCTTCGCAATTCTGCCGCTTTTGGCTAATCATGAAGATGAGGATAATTGATGATTAGACATTATATTTTAGGTTTTTAACGTATGTAATAAGAAATAAACTCACTTGAGTTTGTATTCTTTAAATTTGATCTCACCGAGATCTTGTAGTAATGATTATTCATTTCATGTTATAGATATGGATTTGGAACTATCCGATACAATTGTAGATGATCTCAATGAAAATGGAGGTTGCCAACAGGACGATTTCCTTCCGCGTTATCTTGAAACTGATGATGCCAAGGGTGTTGGCATGCAAGACTTCGCAACTGTGTTCATGGCCCACATAGAGGAAGCATTAGCCTTAGGAACACTTGTAGTTCAAAATGGGATCTTGAGACTCAATATAGAGCCAACTTCCCCGCTGATCTACGTTTGCGTAGGCCCTCTGGCTGATTTACCATATGTGGAAAATCAGCTTCCACGAAGAAACTTGAATAAGAGACTCTTCAAAAAAATTGTACTGCACACAGATGGGAGTCCATCCAGCAACAATGACGGAGAAAGTTAGAGAGGAAGATAATTCCTTCTGCCATTGACGATATCTTTGAAGAGATAGTGAAGGAAAAGCTAAAGTTAGCAAAGCTGAAATTCAAAACCCTTCAAATGGTTTCTGCTGATTCCCCAGGAGCTTACAGATACAGGGCTCTGGCAAATTCTCAGTTCCTCTTTCCTGTGAGGCGGAATGAAAAGGAGGTTCGTCTTCAAGGAAGAAAAGATGACGAGGTGAAGTATTTATTCTCTTCTTAATTTTAAAACTATTTGATAATTTTTTTGTCGATGGTGTGGTGAGTTTGTATTCTTTAAATTTGCTATCACCGAGATCTTGTAGTAATGATTATTCAATTCATGTTATAGAAATGGACTTGGTACTATCTGACACAATGCGAGATGATCTTCATGAGAAAGGAGATTGTCAACAGGATGAATTTCTTCCTCGATATTTTGAAACATATCATCCCCAGAATGTTGGCAACCAAGATTTTGCAGCTGTGTTTCTGGCTCAAGTACTGGAAGCTTTAACCTTAGGAACAGTAATAATTGAAAATGGGATTGTCAGACTCAATATTGAGCCGTCGTCACCCCTGCTATACGTCTGTGTAGGGCCAGGAGCTGATATCCCATACATTGAAGACCAACTACCAAGGAGAAGTCTCAATGAGACTCCTCCAAACAATTAAAATGCATATTTTGAATTTGAATTTGATATTAAAATTGAGGGAGCGTCAGCACTTAGGCTATTTTGCTCCCGTCACATTATACGGGAGCCAGACCCTTATCATTACAAAGAACAACTCTAAAGTTCCATAATTAAAAAGCTTACAATGTTCTGAATTCTGTTAAAAGCTGAGGCTGGAACGGGCACTCAGCACACATAAAGACAACAGGACAATACAAACAAAATTATACTGGTCATGGGGCCAGTCGCCAGAGCCTCGTTAGTCTTCAGTCCAGGGTGTACTAACGTGGAAGTGAGGTTGACATTTGGGTGTACTACCCCTTACACCCCTTAAAATGCATATAGATGGGGTTCTTCCCACAGCACTGGCTGAGGAAATCAGAGAAGAGGATATAATTCCGTCTGGCTTTGAGGATATGTGGGAAGAGATTGTGAAGGATAAGCTTAAGCTAGCAAAGTTGAAGTTGAAGTTTGGGACACTTCAGACGATATCTGCTGACTCGCCAGGTGCATATGGATATCGAGCCTTGGCAACTTCTCAATTCTTGTTTCCAGTCAGACGGATTGAGAGAGAGGTTGCTGTTCAAGCAAGAAGAGATATTTGCTTCGCAATTCTGCCGCTTTTGGCTAATCATGAAGATGAGGATAATTGATGATTAGACATTAGATTTTAGGTTTTTAACGTATGTAATAAGAAATAAACTCACTTGAGTTTGTATTCTTTAAATTTGATCTCACCGAGATCTTGTAGTAATGATTATTCATTTCATGTTATAGATATGGATTTGGAACTATCCGATACAATTGTAGATGATCTCAATGAAAATGGAGGTTGCCAACAGGACGATTTTTACCCCCGTTATCTTGAAACTGATGATGCCAAGGATGTTGGCATGCAAGACTTCGCAACTGTGTTCATGGCCCACATAGAGGAAGCATTAGCCTCAGGAACACTTATAGTTCAAAATGGGATCTTGAGACTCAATATAGAGCCAACTTCCCCGCTGATCTACGTTTGCGTAGGCCCTCTGGCTGATTTACCATATGTGGAAAATCAGCTTCCACGAAGAAACTTGAATAAGAGACTCTTCAAAAAAAATTGTACTGCACACAGATGGGAGTCCATCCAGCAACAATGACGGAGAAAGTTAGAGAGGAAGATAATTCCTTCTGCCATTGACGATATCTTTGAAGAGATAGTGAAGGAAAAGCTAAAGTTAGCAAAGCTGAAATTCAAAACCCTTCAAATGGTTTCTGCTGATTCCCCAGGAGCTTACAGATACAGGGCTCTGGCAAATTCTCAGTTCCTCTTTCCTGTGAGGCGGAATGAAAAGGAGGTTCGTCTTCAAGGAAGAAAAGATGACGAGGTGAAGTATTTATTCTCTTCTTAATTTTAAAACTATTTGATAATTTTTTTGTCGGGGGTGTGGTGAGTTTGTATTCTTTAAATTTGCTATCACCGAGATCTTGTAGTAATGATTATTCAATTCATGTTATAGAAATGGACTTGGATCTATCTGACACAATGCGAGATGATCTTCATGAGAAAGGAGATTGTCAACAGGATGAATTTCTTCCTCGATATTTTGAAACATATCATCCCCAGAATGTTGGCAACCAAGATTTTGCAGCTGTGTTTCTGGCTCAAGTACTGGAAGCTTTAACCTTACGAACAGTAATAATTGAAAATGGGATTGTCAGACTCAATATTGAGCCGTCGTCACCCCTGCTATACGTCTGTGTAGGGCCAGGAGCTGATATCCCATACATTGAAGACCAACTACCAAGGAGAAGTCTCAATGAGACTCCTCCAAACAATTAAAATGCATATTTTGAATTTGAATTTGATATTAAAATTGAGGGAGCGTCAGCACTTACGCTATTTTGCTCCCGTCACATTATACGGGAGCCAGACCCTTATCATTACAAAGAACAACTCTAAAGTTCCATAATTAAAAATCTTACAATGTTCTGAATTCTGTTAAAAGCTGAGGCTGGAACGGGCACTCAGCACACATAAAGACAACAGGACAATACAAACAAAATTATACTGGCCATGGGGCCAGTCGCCAGAGCCTCGTTAGTCTTCAGTCCAGGGTGTCCTAACGTGGAAGTGAGGTAGACATTTGGGTGTACTACCCCTTACACCCCTTAAAATGCATATAGATGGGGTTCTTCCCACAGCACTGGCTGAGGAAATCAGAGAAGAGGATATAATTCCGTCTGGCTTTGAGGATATGTGGGAAGAGATTGTGAAGGATAAGCTTAAGCTAGCAAAGTTGAAGTTGAAGTTTGGGACACTTCAGACGATATCTGCTGACTCGCCAGGTGCATATGGATATCGAGCCTTGGCAACTTCTCAATTCTTGTTTCCAGTCAGACGGATTGAGAGAGAGGTTGCTGTTCAAGCAAGAAGAGATATTTGCTTCGCAATTCTGCCGCTTTTGGCTAATCATGAAGATGAGGATAATTGATGATTAGACATTAGATTTTAGGTTTTTAACGTATGTAATAAGAAATAAACTCACTTGAGTTTGTATTCTTTAAATTTGCTTTCACCGAGATCTTGTAGTAATGATTATTCATTTCCTGTTATAGATATAAATTTGGAACTATCCGATACAATTGTAGATGATCTCAATGAAAATGGAGGTTGCCAACAGGACGATTTTTTCCCCCGTTATCTTGAAACTGATGATGCCAAGGGTGTTGGCATGCAAGACTTCGCAACTGTGTTCATGGCCCACATAGAGGAAGCATTAGCCTTAGGAACACTTATAGTTCAAAATGGGATCTTGAGACTCAATATAGAGCCAACTTCCCCGCTGATCTACGTTTGCGTAGGCCCTCTGGCTGATTTACCATATGTGGAAAATCAGCTTCCACGAAGAAACTTGAATAAGAGACTATTCAAATGAATTGTACTGCACACAGATGGAGTCCTTCCAGCAACAATGACGGAGAAAGTTACAGAGGAAGATAATTTCTTCAGCTATTGACGATATCTTTGAAGAGATAGTGAAGGAAAAGCTAAAGTTAGCAAAGCTGAAATTCAAAACACTTCAGATGGTTTCTACTGATTCCCCTGGGGCTTACGGATACAGGGCTCTGGCAAATTCTCAGTTCCTCTTTCCTGTGAGGCGGAATGAAAGGAGGTTCGTCTTCAAGGAAGAAAAGATGACGAGGTAAAGTATTTACTCTCTTCTTAATTTTAAAACTATTTGATATTTTTGTTGTCGGGGATGTGGTGTGAGTTTGTATTCTTTAAATTTGCTATCACCGAGATCTTGTAGTAATGATTATTCATTCCATGTTATAGAAATCGACTTGGATCTATCGGACACAATGCGAGATGATCTTCATGAGACAGGAGATTGTCAACAGGATGAATTTCTTCCTCGATATTTTGAAACATATCATCCCCAGAATGTCGGAAAACCAAGATTTTGCAGCTGTGTTTCTGGCTCATGTACTGGAAGCTTTAACCTTAGGAACAGTAATAATTGAAAATGGGATTGTCAGACTCAATATTAAGCCGTCGTCACCCCTGCTATACGTATGTGTAGGGCCAGGAGCTGATATCCCATACATTGAAGACCACCTACCAAGGAGAAGTCTCAATGAGAGACTCCTACAAAAAATTAAAATGCATATTTTGAATTTGAATTGGATTTTAAAATTGTGGGAGCGTCAGCACTTAGACTATTTTGCTCCCGTCACATTCTACGGGAGCCTGACCCTTAACATTACAAAGAACAACTCTAAAGTTCCATAATCAAAAAGCTTACAATGTTCTGAATTCTGTTAAAAGCTGAGGCTGGAACGGGCACTCAGCACACATAAAGACAACAGGACAATACAAACAAAATTATACTGGCCATGGGGCCAGTCGCCAGAGCCTCGTTAGTCTTCAGTCCAGGGTGTACTAACGTGGAAGTGAGGTTGACATTTGGGTGTACTACGTGGAAGGTCACCCCTTACACCCCTTAAAATGCATATAGATGGCGTTCTTCCCACAGCACTGGCTGAGGAAATCAGAGAAGAGGATATAATTCCGTCTGGCTTTGAGGATATGTGGGAAGAGATTGTGAAGGATAAGCTAAAGTTAGCAAATTTGTAGTTGAAGTTTGGGACACTTCAGATGATATCTGCTGACTCGCCAGGTGCATATGGATATCGAGACTTGGCAACTTCTCAATTCTTGTTTCCAGTCAGACGGATTGAGAGAGAGGTTGCTGTTCAAGCAAGAAGAGATATTTGCTTCGCAATTCTGCCGCTTTTGGCTAATCATGAAGATGAGGATAATTGATGATTAGACATTAGATTTTAGGTTTTTAACGTATGTAATAAGAAATAAACTCACTTGAGTTTGTATTCTTTAAATTTGATCTCACCGAGATCTTGTAGTAATGATTATTTATTTCATGTTATAGATATGGATTTGGAACTATCCGATACAATTGTAGATGATCTCAATGAAAATGGAGGTTGCCAACAGGACGATTTCCTTCCCCGTTATCTTGAAACTGATGATGCCAAGGGTGTTGGCATGCAAGACTTCGCAACTGTGTTCATGGCCCACATAGAGGAAGCATTAGCCTTAGGAACACTTATAGTTCAAAATGGGATCTTGAGACTCAATATAGAGCCAACTTCCCCGCTGATCTACGTTTGCGTAGGCCCTCTGGCTGATTTACCATATGTGGAAAATCAGCTTCCACGAAGGAACTTGAATAAGAGACTATTCAAAAGAATTGTACTGCACACAGATGGAGTCCTTCCAGCAACAATGACGGAGAAAGTTAGAGGAAGATAATTCGTTCAGCCATTGACGATATCTTTGAAGAGATAGTGAAGGAAAAGCTAAAGTTAGCAAAGATGAAATTCAAAACACTTCAGATGGTTTCTGCTGATTCCCCTGGGGCTTACGGATACAGGGCTCTGGCAAATTCTCAGTTCCTCTTTCCTGTGAGGCGGAATGAAAAGGAGGTTCGTCTTCAAGGAAGAAAAGATGACGAGGTGAAGTATTTCCTCTCTTCTTAATTTTAAAACTATTTGATAATTTTGTTGTCGAGGATGTGGTGTGAGTTTGTATTCTTTAAATTTGCTATCACCGAGATCTTGTAGTAATGATTATTAATTTCATGTTATAGAAATGGACTTGGATCTATCGGACACAATGCGAGATGATCTTCATGAGAAAGGAGATTGTCAACAGGATGAATTTCTTCCTCGATATTTGGAAACATATCATCCCTAGAATGTTGGCAACCAAGATTTTGCAGCTGTGTTTCTGGCTCATGTACTGGAAGCTTTAACCTTACGAACAGTAATAATTGAAAATGGGATTGTCAGACTCAATATTGAGCCGTCGTCACCCCTGCTATACGTCTGTGTAGGGCCAGGAGCTGATATCCCATACATTGAAGACCACCTACCAAGGAGAAGTCTCAATGAGAGACTCCTCCAAACAATTGAAATGCATATTTTGAATTTGAATTTGATATTAAAATTGAGGGAGCGTCAGCACTTAGGCTATTTTGCTCCCGTCACATTATACGGGAGCCAGACCCTTATCATTACAAATAACTCTGACGTTGCATAATTAAAAAGCTTACAATGTTCTGACTTCTGTTAAAAGCTGAGGCTGGAACGGGCACTCAGCACACATAAAGACAACAGGACAATACAAACAAAATTATACTGGCCATGGAGCCAGTCGCCAGAGCCTCGTTAGTCTTCAGTCCAGGGTGTACTAACGTGGAAGTGAGGTTGACATTTGGGTGTACTACGTGGAACGTCACCCCTTACACCTTTTAAAATGCATATAGATGGGGTTCTTCCCACAGCACTGGCAGAGGAAATCAGAGAAGAGGATATAATTCCGTCTGGCTTTGAAGATATGTGGGAAGAGATTGTGAAGGATAAGCTTAAGCTAGCAAAGTTGAAGTTGAAGTTTGGGACACTTCAGACGATATCTGCTGACTCGCCAGTTGCATATGGATATCGAGCCTTGGCAACTTCTCAATTCTTGTTTCCAGTCAGACGGATTGAGAGAGAGGTTGCTGTTCAAGCAAGAAGAGATTTTTGCTTCGCAATTCTGCCGCTTTTGGCTAATCATGAAGATGAGGATAATTGATGATTAGACATTAGATTTTAGGTTTTTAACGTATGTAATAAGAAATAAACTCACTTGAGTTTGTATTCTTTAAATTTGATTTCACCGAGATCTTGTAGTAATGATTATTCATTTCATGTTATAGATATGGATTTGGAACTATCCGATACAATTGTAGATGATCTCAATGAAAATGGAGGTTGCCAACAGAACGATTTCCTTCCCCGTTATCTTGAAACTGATGATGCCAAGGGTGTTGGCATGCAAGACTTCGCATGCATATTTTGAATTTGAATTTGATATTAAAATTGAGGGAGCGTCAGCACTTAGGCTATTTTGCTCCCGTCACATTATAAGGGAGCCAGACCCTTATCATTACAAATAACTCTGACGTTGCATAATTAAAAAGCTTACAATGTTCTGACTTCTGTTAAAAGCTGAGGCTGGAACGGGCACTCAGCACACATAAAGACAACAGGACAATACAAACAAAATTATACTGGCCATGGAGCCAGTCGCCAGAGCCTCGTTAGTCTTCAGTCCAGGGTGTACTAACGTGGAAGTGAGGTTGACATTTGGGTGTACTACGTGGAAGGTCACCCCTTACACCCCTTAAAATGCATATAGATGGGGTTCTTCCCACAGCACTGGCAGAGGAAATCAGAGAAGAGGATATAATTCCGTCTGGCTTTGAAGATATGTGGGAAGAGATTGTGAAGGATAAGCTTAAGCTAGCAAATTTGAAGTTGAAGTTTGGGACACTTCAGACGATATCTGCTGACTCGCCAGGTGCATATGGATATCGAGCCTTGGCAACTTCTCAATTCTTGTTTCCAGTCAGACGGATTGAGAGGTTGCTGTTCAAGCAAGAAGAGATTTTTGCTTCGCAATTCTGCCGCTTTTGGCTAATCATGAAGATGAGGATAATTGATGATTAGACATTAGATTTTAGGTTTTTAACGTATGTAATAAGAAATAAACTCACTTGAGTTTGTATTCTTTAAATTTGCTTTTTGCTTTCACCGAGATCTTGTAGTAATGATTATTCATTTCATGTTATAGATATGGATTTGGAACTATCCGATACAATTGTAGATGATCTCAATGAAAATGGAGGTTGCCAACAGGACGATTTCCTTCCCCGTTATCTTGAAACTGATGATGCCAAGGGTGTTGGCATGCAAGACTTCACAACTGTGTTCATGGCCCACATAGAGGAAGCATTAGCCTCAGGAACACTTATAGTTCAAAATGGGATCTTGAGACTCAATATAGAGCCAACTTCCCCGCTGATCTACGTTTGCGTAGGCCCTGGGGCTGATTTACCATATGTGGAAAATCAGCTTCCACGAAGAAACTTGAATAAGAGACTCTTCAAAAGAATTGTACTGCACACAGATGGAGTCCTTCCAGCAACAATGACGGAGAAAGTTAGAGAGGAAGATAATTCCTTCTGCCATTGACGATATCTTTGAAGAGATAGTGAAGAATAAGCTAAAGTTAGCAAAGCTGAAATTCAAAACTCTTCAGATGATTTCTGCTGATTCCCCTGGGGCATACGGATACAGGGCTCTGGCAAATTCTCAGTTCCTCTTTCCTGTGAGGCGGAATGAAAAGGAGGTTCGTCTTCAAGGAAGAAAAGATGACGAGGTAAAGTATTTACTCTCTTCTTAATTTTAAAACTATTTGATAATTTTGTTGTCGGGGATGTGGTGTGAGTTTGTATTCTTTAAATTTGCTATCACCGAGATCTTGTAGTAATGATTATTCATTCCATGTTATAGAAATCGACTTGGATCTATCGGACACAATGCGAGATGATCTTCATGAGAAAGGAGATTGTCAACAGGATGAATTTCTTCCTCGATATTTTGAAACATATCATCCCCAGAATGTCGGCAACCAAGATTTTGCAGCTGTGTTTCTGGCTCATGTACTGGAAGCTTTAACCTTAGGAACAGTAATAATTGAAAATGGGATTGTCAGACTCAATATTGAGCCGTCGTCACCCCTGCTATACGTATGTGTAGGGCCAGGAGCTGATATCCCATACATTGAAGACCAGCTACCAAGGAAAAGTCTCAATGAGAGACTCCTCCAAACAATTAAAATGCATATTTTGAATTTGAATTTGATATTAAAATTCAGGGAGCGTCAGCACTTAGGCTATTTTGCTCCCGTCACATTATACGGGAGCCAGACCCTTATCATTACAAATAACTCTGACGTTGCATAATTAAAAAGCTTACAATGTTCTGACTTCTGTTAAAAGCTGAGGCTGGAACGGGCACTCAGCACACATAAAGACAACAGGACAATACAAACAAAATTATACTTGCCATGGGGCCAGTCGCCAGAGCCTCGTTAGTCTTCAGTCCAGGGTGTACTAACGTGGAAGTGAGGTTGACATTTGGGTGTACTACGTGGAACGTCACCCCTTACACCTCTTAAAATGCATATAGATGGGGTTCTTCCCACAGCACTGGCTGAGGAAATCAGAGAAGAGGATATAATTCCGTCTGGCTTTGAGGATATGTGGGAAGAGATTGTGAAGGATAAGCTAAAGTTAGCAAATTTGTAGTTGAAGTTTGGGACACTTCAGATGATATCTGCTGACTCGCCAGGTGCATATGGATATCGAGCCTTGGCAACTTCTCAATTCTTGTTTCCAGTCAGACGGATTGAGAGAGAGGTTGCTGTTCAAGCAAGAAGAGATTTTTGCTTCGCAATTCTGCCGCTTTTGGCTAATCATGAAGATGAGGATAATTGATGATTAGACATTAGATTTTAGGTTTTTAACGTATGTAATAAGAAATAAACTCACTTGAGTTTGTATTCTTTAAATTTGATCTCACCGAGATCTTGTAGTAATGATTATTCATTTCATGTTATAGATATGGATTTGGAACTATCCGATACAATTGTAGATGATCTCAATGAAAATGGAGGTTGCCAACAGGACGATTTCCTTCCCCGTTATCTTGAAACTGATGATCCAAGGGTGTTGGCATGCAAGACTTCGCAACTGTGTTCATGGCCCACATAGAGGAAGCATTAGCCTTAGGAACACTTGTAGTTCAAAATGGGATCTTGAGACTCAATATAGAGCCAACTTCCCCGCTGATCTACGTTTGCGTAGGCCCATCTGGCTGATTTACCATATGTGGAAAATCAGCTTCCACGAAGAAACTTGAATAAGAGACTCTTCAAAAAAATTGTACTGCACACAGATGGGAGTCCATCCAGCAACAATAACAGAGAAAGTTAGAGAGGAAGATAATTCCTTCTGCCATTGACGATATCTTTGAAGAGATAGTGAAGGAAAAGCTAAAGTTAGCAAAGCTGAAATTCAAAACCCTTCAAATGGTTTCTGCTGATTCCCCAGGAGCTTACAGATACAGGGGTCTGGCAAATTCTCAGTTCCTCTTTCCTGTGAGGCGGAATGAAAAGGAGGTTCGTCTTCAAGGAAGAAAAGATGACGAGGTGAAATATTTATTCTCTTCTTAATTTTAACTATTTGATAATTTTTTTGTCGGGGGTGTGGTGAGTTTGTATTCTTTAAATTTGCTATCACCGAGATCTTGTAGTAATGATTATTCAATTCATGTTATAGAAATGGACTTGGATCTATCTGACACAATGCGAGATGATCTTCATGAGAAAGGAGATTGTCAACAGGATGAATTTCTTCCTCGATATTTTGAAACATATCATCCCCAGAATGTTGGCAACCAAGATTTTGCAGCTGTGTTTCTGGCTCAAGTACTAGAAGCTTTAACCTTACGAACAGTAATAATTGAAAATGGGATTGTCAGACTCAATATTGAGCCGTCGTCACCCCTGCTATACGTCTGTGTAGGGCCAGGAGCTGATATCCCATACATTGAAGACCAACTACCAAGGAGAAGTCTCAATGAGACTCCTCCAAACAATTAAAATGCATATTTTGAATTTGAATTTGATATTAAAATTGAGGGAGCGTCAGCACTTAGGCTATTTTGCTCCCGTCACATTATACGGGAGCCAGACCCTTATCATTACAAAGAACAACTCTAAAGTTCCATAATTAAAAAGCTTACAATGTTCTGAATTCTGTTAAAAGCTGAGGCTGGAACGGGCACTCAGCACACATAAAGACAACAGGACAATACAAACAAAATTATACTGGCCATGGGGCCAGTCGCCAGAGCCTCGTTAGTCTTCAGTCCAGGGTGTACTAACGTGGAAGTGAGGTTGACATTTGGGTGTACTACCCCTTACACCCCTTAAAATGCATATAGATGGGGTTCTTCCCACAGCACTGGCTGAGGAAATCAGAGAAGAGGATATAATTCCGTCTGTCTTTGAGGATATGTGGGAAGAGATTGTGAAGGATAAGCTTAAGCTAGCAAAGTTGAAGTTGAAGTTTGGGACACTTCAGACGATATCTGCTGACTCGCCAGGTGCATATGGATATCGAGCCTTGGCAACTTCTCAATTCTTGTTTCCAGTCAGACGGATTGAGAGAGAGGTTGCTGTTCAAGCAAGAAGAGATATTTGCTTCGCAATTCTGCCGCTTTTGGCTAATCATGAAGATGAGGATAATTGATGATTAGACATTAGATTTTAGGTTTTTAACGTATGTAATAAGAAATAAACTCACTTGAGTTTGTATTCTTTAAATTTGCTTTCACCGGGATCTTGTAGTAATGATTATTCATTTCATGTTATAGATATAAATTTGGAACTATCCGATACAATTGTAGATGATCTCAATGAAAATGGAGGTTGCCAACAGGACGATTTTTTCCCCCGTTATCTTGAAACTGATGATGCCAAGGGTGTTGGCATGCAAGACTTCGCAACTGTGTTCATGGCCCACATAGAGGAAGCATTAGCCTTAGGAACACTTATAGTTCAAAATGGGATCTTGAGACTCAATATAGAGCCAACTTCCCCGCTGATCTACGTTTGCGTAGGCCCTCTGGCTGATTTACCATATGTGGAAAATCAGCTTCCACGAAGAAACTTGAATAAGAGACTATTCAAAAGAATTGTACTGCACACAGATGGAGTCCTTCCAGCAACAATGACGGCGAAAGTTACAGAGGAAGATAATTCCTTCAGCCATTGACGATATCTTTGAAGAGATAGTGAAGGAAAAGCTAAAGTTAGCAAAGCTGAAATTCAAAACACTTCAGATGGTTTCTACTGATTCCCCTGGGGCTTACGGATACAGGGCTCTGGCAAATTCTCAGTTCCTCTTTCCTGTGAGGCGGAATGAAAGGAGGTTCGTCTTCAAGGAAGAAAAGAGGACGAGGTAAAGTATTTACTCTCTTCTTAATTTTAAAACTATTTGATAATTTTGTTGTCGGGGATGTGGTGTGAGTTTGTATTCTTTAAATTTGCTATCACCGAGATCTTGTAGTAATGATTATTCATTCCATGTTATAGAAATCGACTTGGATCTATCGGACACAATGCGAGATGATCTTCATGAGACAGGAGATTGTCAACAGGATGAATTTCTTCCTCGATATTTTGAAACATATCATCCCCAGAATGTCGGCAACCAAGATTTTGCAACTGTGTTTCTGGTTCATGTACTAGAAGCTTTAACCTTAGGAACAGTAATAATTGAAAATGGGATTGTCAGACTCAATATTAAGCCGTCGTCACCCCTGCTATACGTATGTGTAGGGCCAGGAGCTGATATCCCATACATTGAAGACCAGCTACCAAGGAGAAGTCTCAATGAGAGACTCCTACAAAAAATTAAAATGCATATTTTGAATTTGAATTGGATTTTAAAATTGTGGGAGCGTCAGCACTTAGACTATTTTGCTCCCGTCACATTCTACGGGAGCCTGACCCTTAACATTACAAAGAACAACTCTAAAGTTCCATAATTAAAAAGCTTACAATGTTCTGAATTCTGTTAAAAGCTGAGGCTGGAACGGGCACTCAGCACACATAAAGACAACAGGACAATACAAACAAAATTATACTGGCCATGGGGCCAGTCGCCAGAGCCTCGTTAGTCTTCAGTCCAGGGTGTACTAACGTGGAAGTGAGGTTGACATTTGGGTGTACTACGTGGAAGGTCACCCCTTACACCTTTTAAAATGCATATAGATGGGGTTCTTCCCACAGCACTGGCAGAGGAAATCAGAGAAGAGGATATAATTCCGTCTGGCTTTGAAGATATGTGGGAAGAGATTGTGAAGGATAAGCTTAAGCTAGCAAAGTTGAAGTTGAAGTTTGGGACACTTCAGACGATATCTGCTGACTCGCCAGGTGCATATGGATATCGAGCCTTGGCAACTTCTCAATTCTTGTTTCCAGTCAGACGGATTGAGAGAGAGGTTGCTGTTCAAGCAAGAAGAGATTTTTGCTTTGCAATTCTGCCGCTTTTGGCTAATCATGAAGATGAGGATAATTGATGATTAGACATTAGATTTTAGGTTTTTAACGTATGTAATAAGAAATAAACTCACTTGAGTTTGTATTCTTTAAATTTGATTTCACCGAGATCTTGTAGTAATGATTATTCATTTCATGTTATAGATATGGATTTGGAACTATCCGATACAATTGTAGATGATCTCAATGAAAATGGAGGTTGCCAACAGAACGATTTCCTTCCCCGTTATCTTGAAACTGATGATGCCAAGGGTGTTGGCATGCAAGACTTCGCATGCATATTTTGAATTTGAATTTGATATTAAAATTGAGGGAGCGTCAGCACTTAGGCTATTTTGCTCCCGTCACATTATACGGGAGCCAGACCCTTATCATTACAAATAACTCTGACGTTGCATAATTAAAAAGCTTACAATGTTCTGAATTCTGTTAAAAGCTGAGGCTGGAACGGGCACTCAGCACACATAAAGACAACAGGACAATACAAACAAAATTATACTGGCCATGGGGCCAGTCGCCAGAGCCTCGTTAGTCTTCAGTCCAGGGTGTACTAACGTGGAAGTGAGGTTGACATTTGGGTGTACTACCCCTTACACCCCTTAAAATGCATATAGATGGGGTTCTTCCCACAGCACTGGCTGAGGAAATCAGAGAAGAGGATATAATTCCGTCTGGCTTTGAGGATATGTGGGAAGAGATTGTGAAGGATAAGCTAAAGTTAGCAAATTTGTAGTTGAAGTTTGGGACACTTCAGATGATATCTGCTGACTCGCCAGGTGCATATGGATATCGAGCCTTGGCAACTTCTCAATTCTTGTTTCCAGTCAGACGGATTGAGAGAGAGGTTGCTGTTCAAGCAAGAAGAGATTTTTGCTTCGCAATTCTGCCGCTTTTGGCTAATCATGAAGATGAGGATAATTGATGATTAGACATTAGATTTTAGGTTTTTAACGTATGTAATAAGAAATAAACTCACTTGAGTTTGTATTCTTTAAATTTGATCTCACCGAGATCTTGTAGTAATGATTATTCATTTCATGTTATAGATATGGATTTGGAACTATCCGATACAATTGTAGATGATCTCAATGAAAATGGAGGTTGCCAACAGGACGATTTCCTTCCCCGTTATCTTGAAACTGATGATGCCAAGGGTGTTGGCATGCAAGACTTCGCAACTGTGTTCATGGCCCACATAGAGGAAGCATTAGCCTTAGGAACACTTGTAGTTCAAAATGGGATCTTGAGACTCAATATAGAGCCAACTTCCCCGCTGATCTACGTTTGCGTAGGCCCATCTGGCTGATTTACCATATGTGGAAAATCAGCTTCCACGAAGAAACTTGAATAAGAGACTCTTCAAAAAAATTGTACTGCACACAGATGGGAGTCCATCCAGCAACAATAACGGAGAAAGTTAGAGAGGAAGATAATTCCTTCTGCCATTGACGATATCTTTGAAGAGATAGTGAAGGAAAAGCTAAAGTTAGCAAAGCTGAAATTCAAAACCCTTCAAATGGTTTCTGCTGATTCCCCAGGAGCTTACAGATACAGGGGTCTGGCAAATTCTCAGTTCCTCTTTCCTGTGAGGCGGAATGAAAAGGAGGTTCGTCTTCAAGGAAGAAAAGATGACGAGGTGAAATATTTATTCTCTTCTTAATTTTAAAACTATTTGATAATTTTTTTGTCGGGGGTGTGGTGAGTTTGTATTCTTTAAATTTGCTATCACCGAGATCTTGTAGTAATGATTATTCAATTCATGTTATAGAAATGGACTTGGATCTATCTGACACAATGCGAGATGATCTTCATGAGAAAGGAGATTGTCAACAGGATGAATTTCTTCCTCGATATTTTGAAACATATCATCCCCAGAATGTTGGCAACCAAGATTTTGCAGCTGTGTTTCTGGCTCAAGTACTAGAAGCTTTAACCTTACGAACAGTAATAATTGAAAATGGGATTGTCAGACTCAATATTGAGCCGTCGTCACCCCTGCTATACGTCTGTGTAGGGCCAGGAGCTGATATCCCATACATTGAAGACCAACTACCAAGGAGAAGTCTCAATGAGACTCCTCCAAACAATTAAAATGCATATTTTGAATTTGAATTTGATATTAAAATTGAGGGAGCGTCAGCACTTAGGCTATTTTGCTCCCGTCACATTATACGGGAGCCAGACCCTTATCATTACAAAGAACAACTCTAAAGTTCCATAATTAAAAAGCTTACAATGTTCTGAATTCTGTTAAAAGCTGAGGCTGGAACGGGCACTCAGCACACATAAAGACAACAGGACAATACAAACAAAATTATACTGGCCATGGGGCCAGTCGCCAGAGCCTCGTTAGTCTTCAGTCCAGGGTGTACTAACGTGGAAGTGAGGTTGACATTTGGGTGTACTACCCCTTACACCCCTTAAAATGCATATAGATGGGGTTCTTCCCACAGCACTGGCTGAGGAAATCAGAGAAGAGGATATAATTCCGTCTGTCTTTGAGGATATGTGGGAAGAGATTGTGAAGGATAAGCTTAAGCTAGCAAAGTTGAAGTTGAAGTTTGGGACACTTCAGACGATATCTGCTGACTCGCCAGGTGCATATGGATATCGAGCCTTGGCAACTTCTCAATTCTTGTTTCCAGTCAGACGGATTGAGAGAGAGGTTGCTGTTCAAGCAAGAAGAGATATTTGCTTCGCAATTCTGCCGCTTTTGGCTAATCATGAAGATGAGGATAATTGATGATTAGACATTAGATTTTAGGTTTTTAACGTATGTAATAAGAAATAAACTCACTTGAGTTTGTATTCTTTAAATTTGCTTTCACCGGGATCTTGTAGTAATGATTATTCATTTCATGTTATAGATATAAATTTGGAACTATCCGATACAATTGTAGATGATCTCAATGAAAATGGAGGTTGCCAACAGGACGATTTTTTCCCCCGTTATCTTGAAACTGATGATGCCAAGGGTGTTGGCATGCAAGACTTCGCAACTGTGTTCATGGCCCACATAGAGGAAGCATTAGCCTTAGGAACACTTATAGTTCAAAATGGGATCTTGAGACTCAATATAGAGCCAACTTCCCCGCTGATCTACGTTTGCGTAGGCCCTCTGGCTGATTTACCATATGTGGAAAATCAGCTTCCACGAAGAAACTTGAATAAGAGACTATTCAAAAGAATTGTACTGCACACAGATGGAGTCCTTCCAGCAACAATGACGGAGAAAGTTACAGAGGAAGATAATTCCTTCAGCCATTGACGATATCTTTGAAGAGATAGTGAAGGAAAAGCTAAAGTTAGCAAAGCTGAAATTCAAAACACTTCAGATGGTTTCTACTGATTCCCCTGGGGCTTACGGATACAGGGCTCTGGCAAATTCTCAGTTCCTCTTTCCTGTGAGGCGGAATGAAAGGAGGTTCGTCTTCAAGGAAGAAAAGATGACGAGGTAAAGTATTTACTCTCTTCTTAATTTTAAAACTATTTGATAATTTTGTTGTCGGGGATGTGGTGTGAGTTTGTATTCTTTAAATTTGCTATCACCGAGATCTTGTAGTAATGATTATTCATTCCATGTTATAGAAATCGACTTGGATCTATCGGACACAATGCGAGATGATCTTCATGAGACAGGAGATTGTCAACAGGATGAATTTCTTCCTCGATATTTTGAAACATATCATCCCCAGAATGTCGGCAACCAAGATTTTGCAACTGTGTTTCTGGTTCATGTACTAGAAGCTTTAACCTTAGGAACAGTAATAATTGAAAATGGGATTGTCAGACTCAATATTAAGCCGTCGTCACCCCTGCTATACGTATGTGTAGGGCCAGGAGCTGATATCCCATACATTGAAGACCAGCTACCAAGGAGAAGTCTCAATGAGAGACTCCTACAAAAAATTAAAATGCATATTTTGAATTTGAATTGGATTTTAAAATTGTGGGAGCGTCAGCACTTAGACTATTTTGCTCCCGTCACATTCTACGGGAGCCTGACCCTTAACATTACAAAGAACAACTCTAAAGTTCCATAATTAAAAAGCTTACAATGTTCTGAATTCTGTTAAAAGCTGAGGCTGGAACGGGCACTCAGCACACATAAAGACAACAGGACAATACAAACAAAATTATACTGGCCATGGGGCCAGTCGCCAGAGCCTCGTTAGTCTTCAGTCCAGGGTGTACTAACGTGGAAGTGAGGTTGACATTTGGGTGTACTACGTGGAAGGTCACCCCTTACACCTTTTAAAATGCATATAGATGGGGTTCTTCCCACAGCACTGGCAGAGGAAATCAGAGAAGAGGATATAATTCCGTCTGGCTTTGAAGATATGTGGGAAGAGATTGTGAAGGATAAGCTTAAGCTAGCAAAGTTGAAGTTGAAGTTTGGGACACTTCAGACGATATCTGCTGACTCGCCAGGTGCATATGGATATCGAGCCTTGGCAACTTCTCAATTCTTGTTTCCAGTCAGACGGATTGAGAGAGAGGTTGCTGTTCAAGCAAGAAGAGATTTTTGCTTCGCAATTCTGCCGCTTTTGGCTAATCATGAAGATGAGGATAATTGATGATTAGACATTAGATTTTAGGTTTTTAACGTATGTAATAAGAAATAAACTCACTTGAGTTTGTATTCTTTAAATTTGATTTCAACGAGATCTTGTAGTAATGATTATTCATTTCATGTTATAGATATGGATTTGGAACTATCCGATACAATTGTAGATGATCTCAATGAAAATGGAGGTTGCCAACAGAACGATTTCCTTCCCCGTTATCTTGAAACTGATGATGCCAAGGGTGTTGGCATGCAAGACTTCGCATGCATATTTTGAATTTGAATTTGATATTAAAATTGAGGGAGCGTCAGCACTTAGGCTATTTTGCTCCCGTCGCATTATACGGGAGCCAGACCCTTATCATTACAAATAACTCTGACGTTGCATAATTAAAAAGCTTACAATGTTCTGAATTCTGTTAAAAGCTGAGGCTGGAACGGGCACTCAGCACACATAAAGACAACAGGACAATACAAACAAAATTATACTGGCCATGGAGCCAGTCGCCAGAGCCTCGTTAGTCTTCAGTCCAGGGTGTACTAACGTGGAAGTGAGGTTGACATTTGGGTGTACTACGTGGAAGGTCACCCCTTACACCCCTTAAAATGCATATAGATGGGGTTTTTCCCACAGCACTGGCAGAGGAAATCAGAGAAGAGGATATAATTCCGTCTGGCTTTGAAGATATGTGGGAAGAGATTGTGAAGGATAAGCTTAAGCTAGCAAATTTGAAGTTGAAGTTTGGGACACTTCAGACGATATCTGCTGACTCGCCAGGTGCATATGGATATCGAGCCTTGGCAACTTCTCAATTCTTGTTTCCAGTCAGACGGATTGAGAGGTTGCTGTTCAAGCAAGAAGAGATTTTTGCTTCGCAATTCTGCCGCTTTTGGCTAATCATGAAGATGAGGATAATTGATGATTAGACATTAGATTTTAGGTTTTTAACGTATGTAATAAGAAATAAACTCACTTGAGTTTGTATTCTTTAAATTTGATCTCACCGAGATCTTGTAGTAATGATTATTCATTTCATGTTATAGATATGGATTTGGAACTATCCGATACAATTGTAGATGATCTCAATGAAAATGGAGGTTGCCAACAGGACGATTTCCTTCCCCGTTATCTTGAAACTGATGATGCGAAGGGTGTTGGCATGCAAGACTTCGCAACTGTGTTCATGGCCCACATAGAGGAAGCATTAGCCTCAGGAACACTTATAGTTCAAAATGGGATCTTGAGACTCAATATAGAGCCAACTTCCCCGCTGATCTACGTTTGCGTAGGCCCTGGGGCTGATTTACCATATGTGGAAAATCAGCTTCCACGAAGAAACTTGAATAAGAGACTCTTCAAAAGAATTGTACTGCACACAGATGGAGTCCTTCCAGCAACAATGACGGAGAAAGTTAGAGAGGAAGATAATTCCTTCTGCCATTGACGATATCTTTGAAGAGATAGTGAAGAATAAGCTAAAGTTAGCAAAGCTGAAATTCAAAACTCTTCAGATGATTTCTGCTGATTCCCCTGGGGCATACGGATACAGGGCTCTGGCAAATTCTCAGTTCCTCTTTCCTGTGAGGCGGAATGAAAAGGAGGTTCGTCTTCAAGGAAGAAAAGATGACGAGGTAAAGTATTTACTCTCTTCTTAATTTTAAAACTATTTGATAATTTTGTTGTCGGGGATGTGGTGTGAGTTTGTATTCTTTAAATTTGCTATCACCGAGATCTTGTAGTAATGATTATTCATTCCATGTTATAGAAATCGACTTGGATCTATCGGACACAATGCGAGATGATCTTCATGAGAAAGGAGATTGTCAACAGGATGAATTTCTTCCTCGATATTTTGAAACATATCATCCCCAGAATGTCGGCAACCAAGATTTTGCAGCTGTGTTTCTGGCTCATGTACTGGAAGCTTTAACCTTAGGAACAGTAATAATTGAAAATGGGATTGTCAGACTCAATATTGAGCCGTCGTCACCCCTGCTATACGTATGTGTAGGGCCAGGAGCTGATATCCCATACATTGAAGACCAGCTACCAAGGAAAAGTCTCAATGAGAGACTCCTCCAAACAATTAAAATGCATATTTTGAATTTGAATTTGATATTAAAATTCAGGGAGCGTCAGCACTTAGGCTATTTTGCTCCCGTCACATTATACGGGAGCCAGACCCTTATCATTACAAATAACTCTGACGTTGCATAATTAAAAAGCTTACAATGTTCTGACTTCTGTTAAAAGCTGAGGCTGGAACGGGCACTCAGCACACATAAAGACAACAGGACAATACAAACAAAATTATACTTGCCATGGGGCCAGTCGCCAGAGCCTCGTTAGTCTTCAGTCCAGGGTGTACTAACGTGGAAGTGAGGTTGACATTTGGGTGTACTACGTGGAACGTCACCCCTTACACCTCTTAAAATGCATATAGATGGGGTTCTTCCCACAGCACTGGCTGAGGAAATCAGAGAAGAGGATATAATTCCGTCTGGCTTTGAGGATATGTGGGAAGAGATTGTGAAGGATAAGCTAAAGTTAGCAAATTTGTAGTTGAAGTTTGGGACACTTCAGATGATATCTGCTGACTCGCCAGGTGCATATGGATATCGAGCCTTGGCAACTTCTCAATTCTTGTTTCCAGTCAGACGGATTGAGAGAGAGGTTGCTGTTCAAGCAAGAAGAGATTTTTGCTTCGCAATTCTGCCGCTTTTGGCTAATCATGAAGATGAGGATAATTGATGATTAGACATTAGATTTTAGGTTTTTAACGTATGTAATAAGAAATAAACTCACTTGAGTTTGTATTCTTTAAATTTGATCTCACCGAGATCTTGTAGTAATGATTATTCATTTCATGTTATAGATATGGATTTGGAACTATCCGATACAATTGTAGATGATCTCAATGAAAATGGAGGTTGCCAACAGGACGATTTCCTTCCCCGTTATCTTGAAACTGATGATGCCAAGGGTGTTGGCATGCAAGACTTCGCAACTGTGTTCATGGCCCACATAGAGGAAGCATTAGCCTTAGGAACACTTGTAGTTCAAAATGGGATCTTGAGACTCAATATAGAGCCAACTTCCCCGCTGATCTACGTTTGCGTAGGCCCATCTGGCTGATTTACCATATGTGGAAAATCAGCTTCCACGAAGAAACTTGAATAAGAGACTCTTCAAAAAAATTGTACTGCACACAGATGGGAGTCCATCCAGCAACAATAACGGAGAAAGTTAGAGAGGAAGATAATTCCTTCTGCCATTGACGATATCTTTGAAGAGATAGTGAAGGAAAAGCTAAAGTTAGCAAAGCTGAAATTCAAAACCCTTCAAATGGTTTCTGCTGATTCCCCAGGAGCTTACAGATACAGGGGTCTGGCAAATTCTCAGTTCCTCTTTCCTGTGAGGCGGAATGAAAAGGAGGTTCGTCTTCAAGGAAGAAAAGATGACGAGGTGAAATATTTATTCTCTTCTTAATTTTAAAACTATTTGATAATTTTTTTGTCGGGGGTGTGGTGAGTTTGTATTCTTTAAATTTGCTATCACCGAGATCTTGTAGTAATGATTATTCAATTCATGTTATAGAAACGGACTTGGATCTATCGGACACAATGCGAGATGATCTTCATGAGAAAGTAGATTGTCAACAGGATGAATTTCTTCCTCGATATTTGGAAACATATCATCCCTAGAATGTTGGCAACCAAGATTTTGCAGCTGTGTTTCTGGCTCATGTACTGGAAGCTTTAACCTTACGAACAGTAATAATTGAAAATGGGATTGTCAGACTCAATATTGAGCCGTCGTCACCCCTGCTATACGTCTGTGTAGGGCCAGGAGCTGATATCCCATACATTGAAGACCACCTACCAAGGAGAAGTCTCAATGAGAGACTCCTCCAAACAATTGAAATGCATATTTTCAATTTGAATTTGATATTAAAATTGAGGGAGCGTCAGCACTTAGGCTATTTTGCTCCCGTCACATTATACGGAAGCCAGACCCTTATCATTACAAATAACTCTGACGTTGCATAATTAAAAAGCTTACAATGTTCTGACTTCTGTTAAAAGCTGAGGCTGGAACGGGCACTCAGCACACATAAAGACAACAGGACAATACAAACAAAATTATACTGGCCATGGAGCCAGTCGCCAGAGCCTCGTTAGTCTTCAGTCCAGGGTGTACTAACGTGGAAGTGAGGTTGACATTTGGGTGTACTACGTGGAACGTCACCCCTTACACCTTTTAAAATGCATATAGATGGGGTTCTTCCCACAGCACTGGCAGAGGAAATCAGAGAAGAGGATATAATTCCGTCTGGCTTTGAAGATATGTGGGAAGAGATTGTGAAGGATAAGCTTAAGCTAGCAAACTTGAAGTTGAAGTTTGGGACACTTCAGACGATATCTGCTGACTCGCCAGGTGCATATGGATATCGAGCCTTGGCAACTTCTCAATTCTTGTTTCCAGTCAGACGGATTGAGAGAGAGGTTGCTGTTCAAGCAAGAAGAGATATTTGCTTCGCAATTCTGCCGCTTTTGGCTAATCATGAAGATGAGGATAATTGATGATTAGACATTAGATTTTAGGTTTTTAACGTATGTAATAAGAAATAAACTCACTTGAGTTTGTATTCTTTAAATTTGCTTTTTGCTTTCACCGAGACCTTGTAGTAATGATTATTCATTTCATGTTATAGATATGGATTTGGAACTATCCGATACAATTGTAGATGATCTCAATGAAAATGGAGGTTGCCAACAGGACGATTTCCTTCCCCGTTATCTTGAAACTGATGATGCCAAGGGTGTTGGCATGCAAGACTTCGCAACTGTGTTCATGGCCCACATAGAGGAAGCATTAGCCTCAGGAACACTTATAGTTCAAAATGGGATCTTGAGACTCAATATAGAGCCAACTTCCCCGCTGATCTACGTTTGCGTAGGCCCTGGGGCTGATTTACCATATGTGGAAAATCAGCTTCCACGAAGAAACTTGAATAAGAGACTCTTCAAAAGAATTGTACTGCACACAGATGGAGTCCTTCCAGCAACAATGACGGAGAAAGTTAGAGAGGAAGATAATTCCTTCTGCCATTGACGATATCTTTGAAGAGATAGTGAAGAATAAGCTAAAGTTAGCAAAGCTGAAATTCAAAACTCTTCAGATGATTTCTGCTGATTCCCCTGGGGCATACGGATACAGGGCTCTGGCAAATTCTCAGTTCCTCTTTCCTGTGAGGCGGAATGAAAAGGAGGTTCGTCTTCAAGGAAGAAAAGATGACGAGGTAAAGTATTTACTCTCTTCTTAATTTTAAAACTATTTGATAATTTTGTTGTCGGGGATGTGGTGTGAGTTTGTATTCTTTAAATTTGCTATCACCGAGATCTTGTAGTAATGATTATTCATTCCATGTTATAGAAATCGACTTGGATCTATCGGACACAATGCGAGATGATCTTCATGAGAAAGGAGATTGTCAACAGGATGAATTTCTTCCTCGATATTTTGAAACATATCATCCCCAGAATGTCGGCAACCAAGATTTTGCAGCTGTGTTTCTGGCTCATGTACTGGAAGCTTTAACCTTAGGAACAGTAATAATTGAAAATGGGATTGTCAGACTCAATATTGAGCCGTCGTCACCCCTGCTATACGTATGTGTAGGGCCAGGAGCTGATATCCCATACATTGAAGACCAGCTACCAAGGAAAAGTCTCAATGAGAGACTCCTCCAAACAATTAAAATGCATATTTTGAATTTGAATTTGATATTAAAATTCAGGGAGCGTCAGCACTTAGGCTATTTTGCTCCCGTCACATTATACGGGAGCCAGACCCTTATCATTACAAATAACTCTGACGTTGCATAATTAAAAAGCTTACAATGTTCTGACTTCTGTTAAAAGCTGAGGCTGGAACGGGCACTCAGCACACATAAAGACAACAGGACAATACAAACAAAATTATACTGGCCATGGGGCCAGTCGCCAGAGCCTCGTTAGTCTTCAGTCCAGGGTGTACTAACGTGGAAGTGAGGTTGACATTTGGGTGTACTACGTGGAACGTCACCCCTTACACCTCTTAAAATGCATATAGATGGGGTTCTTCCCACAGCACTGGCTGAGGAAATCAGAGAAGAGGATATAATTCCGTCTGGCTTTGAGGATATGTGGGAAGAGATTGTGAAGGATAAGCTAAAGTTAGCAATTTTGTAGTTGAAGTTTGGGACACTTCAGATGATATCTGCTGACTCGCCAGGTGCATATGGATATCGAGTCTTGGCAACTTCTCAATTCTTGTTTCCAGTCAGACGGATTGAGAGAGAGGTTGCTGTTCAAGCAAGAAGAGATATTTGCTTCGCAATTCTGCCGCTTTTGGCTAATCATGAAGATGAGGATAATTGATGATTAGACATTAGATTTTAGGTTTTTAACGTATGTAATAAGAAATAAACTCACTTGAGTTTGTATTCTTTAAATTTGCTTTCACCGAGATCTTGTAGTAATGATTATTCATTTCATGTTATAGATATGGATTTGGAACTATCCGATACAATTGTAGATGATCTCAATGAAAATGGAGGTTGCCAACAGGACGATTTTTTCCCCCGTTATCTTGAAACTGATGATGCCAAGGATGTTGGCATGCAAGACTTCGCAACTGTGTTCATGGCCCACATAGAGGAAGCATTAGCCTTAGGAACACTTATAGTTCAAAATGGGATCTTGAGACTCAATATAGAGCCAACTTCCCCGCTGATCTACGTTTGCGTAGGCCCTCTGGCTGATTTACCATATGTGGAAAATCAGCTTCCACGAAGAAACTTGAATAAGAGACTATTCAAAAGAATTGTACTGCACACAGATGGAGTCCTTCCAGCAACAATGACGGAGAAAGTTACAGAGGAAGATAATTCCTTCAGCCATTGACGATATCTTTGAAGAGATAGTGAAGGAAAAGCTAAAGTTAGCAAAGATGAAATTCAAAACACTTCAGATGGTTTCTACTGATTCCCCTGGGGCTTACGGATACAGGGCTCTGGCAAATTCTCAGTTCCTCTTTCCTGTGAGGCGGAATGAAAGGAGGTTCGTCTTCAAGGAAGAAAAGATGACGAGGTAAAGTATTTACTCTCTTCTTAATTTTAAAACTATTTGATATTTTTGTTGTCGGGGATGTGGTGTGAGTTTGTATTCTTTAAATTTGCTATCACCGAGATCTTGTAGTAATGATTATTCATTCCATGTTATAGAAATCGACTTGGATCTATCGGACACAATGCGAGATGATCTTCATGAGACAGGAGATTGTCAACAGGATGAATTTCTTCCTCGATATTTTGAAACATATCATCCCCAGAATGTCGGCAACCAAGATTTTGCAGCTGTGTTTCTGGCTCATGTACTGGAAGCTTTAACCTTAGGAACAGTAATAATTGAAAATGGGATTGTCAGACTCAATATTAAGCCGTCGTCACCCCTGCTATACGTATGTGTAGGGCCAGGAGCTGATATCCCATACATTGAAGACCAGCTACCAAGGAGAAGTCTCAATGAGAGACTCCTACAAAAAATTAAAATGCATATTTTGAATTTGAATTGGATTTTAAAATTGTGGGAGCGTCAGCACTTAGACTATTTTGCTCCCGTCACATTCTACGGGAGCCTGACCCTTAACATTACAAAGAACAACTCTAAAGTTCCATAATCAAAAAGCTTACAATGTTCTGAATTCTGTTAAAAGCTGAGGCTGGAACGGGCACTCAGCACACATAAAGACAACAGGACAATACAAACAAAATTATACTGGCCATGGGGCCAGTCGCCAGAGCCTCGTTAGTCTTCAGTCCAGGGTGTACTAACGTGGAAGTGAGGCTGACATTTGGGTGTACTACGTGGAAGGTCACCCCTTACACCCCTTAAAATGCATATAGATGGCGTTCTTCCCACAGCACTGGCTGAGGAAATCAGAGAAGAGGATATAATTCCGTCTGGCTTTGAGGATATGTGGGAAGAGATTGTGAAGGATAAGCTAAAGTTAGCAAATTTGTAGTTGAAGTTTGGGACACTTCAGATGATATCTGCTGACTCGCCAGGTGCATATGGATATCGAGCCTTGGCAACTTCTCAATTCTTGTTTCCAGTCAGACGGATTGAGAGAGAGGTTGCTGTTCAAGCAAGAAGAGATATTTGCTTCGCAATTCTGCCGCTTTTGGCTAATCATGAAGATGAGGATAATTGATGATTAGACATTAGATTTTAGGTTTTTAACGTATGTAATAAGAAATAAACTCACTTGAGTTTGTATTCTTTAAATTTGATTTCACCGAGATCTTGTAGTAATGATTATTTATTTCATGTTATAGATATGGATTTGGAACTATCCGATACAATTGTAGATGATCTCAATGAAAATGGAGGTTGCCAACAGGACGATTTCCTTCCCCGTTATCTTGAAACTGATGATGCCAAGGGTGTTGGCATGCAAGACTTCGCAACTGTGTTCATGGCCCACATAGAGGAAGCATTAGCCTTAGGAACACTTATAGTTCAAAATGGGATCTTGAGACTCAATATAGAGCCAACTTCCCCGCTGATCTACGTTTGCGTAGGCCCTCTGGCTGATACCATATGTGGAAAATCAGCTTCCACGAAGGAACTTGAATAAGAGACTATTCAAAAGAATTGTACTGCACACAGATGGAGTCCTTCCAGCAACAATGACGGAGAAAGTTAGAGGAAGATAATTCGTTCAGCCATTGACGATATCTTTGAAGAGATAGTGAAGGAAAAGCTAAAGTTAGCAAAGATGAAATTCAAAACACTTCAGATGGTTTCTGCTGATTCCCCTGGGGCTTACGGATACAGGGCTCTGGCAAATTCTCAGTTCCTCTTTCCTGTGAGGCGGAATGAAAAGGAGGTTCGTCTTCAAGGAAGAAAAGATGACGAGGTGAAGTATTTACTCTCTTCTTAATTTTAAAACTATTTGATAATTTTGTTGTCGAGGATGTGGTGTGAGTTTGTATTCTTTAAATTTGCTATCACCGAGATCTTGTAGTAATGATTATTAATTTCATGTTATAGAAATGGACTTGAATCTATCGGACACAAAGCGAGATGATCTTCATGAGAAAGGAGATTGTCAACAGGATGAATTTCTTCCTCGATATTTGGAAACATATCATCCCTAGAATGTTGGCAACCAAGATTTTGCAGCTGTGTTTCTGGCTCATGTACTGGAAGCTTTAACCTTACGAACAGTAATAATTGAAAATGGGATTGTCAGACTCAATATTGAGCCGTCGTCACCCCTGCTATACGTCTGTGTAGGGCCAGGAGCTGATATCCCATACATTGAAGACCACCTACCAAGGAGAAGTCTCAATGAGAGACTCCTCCAAACAATTGAAATGCATATTTTCAATTTGAATTTGATATTAAAATTGAGGGAGCGTCAGCACTTAGGCTATTTTGCTCCCGTCACATTATACGGGAGCCAGACCCTTATCATTACAAATAACTCTGACGTTGCATAATTAAAAAGCTTACAATGTTCTGACTTCTGTTAAAAGCTGAGGCTGGAACGGGCACTCAGCACACATAAAGACAACAGGACAATACAAACAAAATTATACTTGCCATGGAGCCAGTCGCCAGAGCCTCGTTAGTCTTCAGTCCAGGGTGTACTAACGTGGAAGTGAGGTTGACATTTGGGTGTACTACGTGGAACGTCACCCCTTACACCTTTTAAAATGCATATAGATGGGGTTCTTCCCACAGCACTGGCAGAGGAAATCAGAGAAGAGGATATAATTCCGTCTGGCTTTGAAGATATGTGGGAAGAGATTGTGAAGGATAAGCTTAAGCTAGCAAAGTTGAAGTTGAAGTTTGGGACACTTCAGACGATATCTGCTGACTCGCCAGGTGCATATGGATATCGAGCCTTGGCAACTTCTCAATTCTTGTTTCCAGTCAGACGGATTGAGAGAGAGGTTGCTGTTCAAGCAAGAAGAGATTTTTGCTTCGCAATTCTGCCGCTTTTGGCTAATCATGAAGATGAGGATAATTGATGATTAGACATTAGATTTTAGGTTTTTAACGTATGTAATAAGAAATAAACTCACTTGAGTTTGTATTCTTTAAATTTGATTTCACCGAGATCTTGTAGTAATGATTATTCATTTCATGTTATAGATATGGATTTGGAACTATCCGATACAATTGTAGATGATCTCAATGAAAATGGAGGTTGCCAACAGAACGATTTCCTTCCCCGTTATCTTGAAACTGATGATGCCAAGGGTGTTGGCATGCAAGACTTCGCATGCATATTTTGAATTTGAATTTGATATTAAAATTGAGGGAGCGTCAGCACTTAGGCTATTTTGCTCCCGTCACATTATACGGGAGCCAGACCCTTATCATTACAAATAACTCTGACGTTGCATAATTAAAAAGCTTACAATGTTCTGAATTCTGTTAAAAGCTGAGGCTGGAACGGGCACTCAGCACACATAAAGACAACAGGACAATACAAACAAAATTATACTGGCCATGGAGCCAGTCGCCAGAGCCTCGTTAGTCTTCAGTCCAGGGTGTACTAACGTGGAAGTGAGGTTGACATTTGGGTGTACTACGTGGAAGGTCACCCCTTACACCCCTTAAAATGCATATAGATGGGGTTCTTCCCACAGCACTGGCAGAGGAAATCAGAGAAGAGGATATAATTCCGTCTGGCTTTGAAGATATGTGGGAAGAGATTGTGAAGGATAAGCTTAAGCTAGCAAATTTGAAGTTGAAGTTTGGGACACTTCAGACGATATCTGCTGACTCGCCAGGTGCATATGGATATCGAGCCTTGGCAACTTCTCAATTCTTGTTTCCAGTCAGACGGATTGAGAGAGAGGTTGCTGTTCAAGCAAGAAGAGATTTTTGCTTCGCAATTCTGCCGCTTTTGGCTAATCATGAAGATGAGGATAATTGATGATTAGACATTAGATTTTAGGTTTTTAACGTATGTAATAAGAAATAAACTCACTTGAGTTTGTATTCTTTAAATTTGCTTTTTGCTTTCACCGAGATCTTGTAGTAATGATTATTCATTTCATGTTATAGATATGGATTTGGAACTATCCGATACAATTGTAGATGATCTCAATGAAAATGGAGGTTGCCAACAGGACGATTTCCTTCCCCGTTATCTTGAAACTGATGATGCCAAGGGTGTTGGCATGCAAGACTTCGCAACTGTGTTCATGGCCCACATAGAGGAAGCATTAGCCTTAGGAACACTTGTAGTTCAAAATGGGATCTTGAGACTCAATATAGAGCCAACTTCCCCGCTGATCTACGTTTGCGTAGGCCCATCTGGCTGATTTACCATATGTGGAAAATCAGCTTCCACGAAGAAACTTGAATAAGAGACTCTTCAAAAAAATTGTACTGCACACAGATGGGAGTCCATCCAGCAACAATAACGGAGAAAGTTAGAGAGGAAGATAATTCCTTCTGCCATTGACGATATCTTTGAAGAGATAGTGAAGGAAAAGCTAAAGTTAGCAAAGCTGAAATTCAAAACCCTTCAAATGGTTTCTGCTGATTCCCCAGGAGCTTACAGATACAGGGGTCTGGCAAATTCTCAGTTCCTCTTTCCTGTGAGGCGGAATGAAGAGGAGGTTCGTCTTCAAGGAAGAAAAGATGACGAGGTGAAATATTTATTCTCTTCTTAATTTTAAAACTATTTGATAATTTTTTTGTCGGGGGTGTGGTGAGTTTGTATTCTTTAAATTTGCTATCACCGAGATCTTGTAGTAATGATTATTCAATTCATGTTATAGAAACGGACTTGGATCTATCGGACACAATGCGAGATGATCTTCATGAGAAAGTAGATTGTCAACAGGATGAATTTCTTCCTCGATATTTGGAAACATATCATCCCTAGAATGTTGGCAACCAAGATTTTGCAGCTGTGTTTCTGGCTCATGTACTGGAAGCTTTAACCTTACGAACAGTAATAATTGAAAATGGGATTGTCAGACTCAATATTGAGCCGTCGTCACCCCTGCTATACGTCTGTGTAGGGCCAGGAGCTGATATCCCATACATTGAAGACCACCTACCAAGGAGAAGTCTCAATGAGAGACTCCTCCAAACAATTGAAATGCATATTTTCAATTTGAATTTGATATTAAAATTGAGGGAGCGTCAGCACTTAGGCTATTTTGCTCCCGTCACATTATACGGGAGCCAGACCCTTATCATTACAAATAACTCTGACGTTGCATAATTAAAAAGCTTACAATGTTCTGACTTCTGTTAAAAGCTGAGGCTGGAACGGGCACTCAGCACACATAAAGACAACAGGACAATACAAACAAAATTATACTTGCCATGGGGCCAGTCGCCAGAGCCTCGTTAGTCTTCAGTCCAGGGTGTACTAACGTGGAAGTGAGGTTGACATTTGGGTGTACTACGTGGAACGTCACCCCTTACACCTCTTAAAATGCATATAGATGGGGTTCTTCCCACAGCACTGGCTGAGGAAATCAGAGAAGAGGATATAATTCCGTCTGGCTTTGAGGATATGTGGGAAGAGATTGTGAAGGATAAGCTAAAGTTAGCAAATTTGTAGTTGAAGTTTGGGACACTTCAGATGATATCTGCTGACTCGCCAGGTGCATATGGATATCGAGCCTTGGCAACTTCTCAATTCTTGTTTCCAGTCAGACGGATTGAGAGAGAGGTTGCTGTTCAAGCAAGAAGAGATTTTTGCTTCGCAATTCTGCCGCTTTTGGCTAATCATGAAGATGAGGATAATTGATGATTAGACATTAGATTTTAGGTTTTTAACGTATGTAATAAGAAATAAACTCACTTGAGTTTGTATTCTTTAAATTTGATCTCACCGAGATCTTGTAGTAATGATTATTCATTTCATGTTATAGATATGGATTTGGAACTATCCGATACAATTGTAGATGATCTCAATGAAAATGGAGGTTGCCAACAGGACGATTTCCTTCCCCGTTATCTTGAAACTGATGATCCAAGGGTGTTGGCATGCAAGACTTCGCAACTGTGTTCATGGCCCACATAGAGGAAGCATTAGCCTTAGGAACACTTGTAGTTCAAAATGGGATCTTGAGACTCAATATAGAGCCAACTTCCCCGCTGATCTACGTTTGCGTAGGCCCATCTGGCTGATTTACCATATGTGGAAAATCAGCTTCCACGAAGAAACTTGAATAAGAGACTCTTCAAAAAAATTGTACTGCACACAGATGGGAGTCCATCCAGCAACAATAACAGAGAAAGCTAGAGAGGAAGATAATTCCTTCTGCCATTGACGATATCTTTGAAGAGATAGTGAAGGAAAAGCTAAAGTTAGCAAAGCTGAAATTCAAAACCCTTCAAATGGTTTCTGCTGATTCCCCAGGAGCTTACAGATACAGGGGTCTGGCAAATTCTCAGTTCCTCTTTCCTGTGAGGCGGAATGAAAAGGAGGTTCGTCTTCAAGGAAGAAAAGATGACGAGGTGAAATATTTATTCTCTTCTTAATTTTAAAACTATTTGATAATTTTTTTGTCGGGGGTGTGGTGAGTTTGTATTCTTTAAATTTGCTATCACCGAGATCTTGTAGTAATGATTATTCAATTCATGTTATAGAAATGGACTTGGATCTATCTGACACAATGCGAGATGATCTTCATGAGAAAGGAGATTGTCAACAGGATGAATTTCTTCCTCGATATTTTGAAACATATCATCCCCAGAATGTTGGCAACCAAGATTTTGCAGCTGTGTTTCTGGCTCAAGTACTAGAAGCTTTAACCTTACGAACAGTAATAATTGAAAATGGGATTGTCAGACTCAATATTGAGCCGTCGTCACCCCTGCTATACGTCTGTGTAGGGCCAGGAGCTGATATCCCATACATTGAAGACCAACTACCAAGGAGAAGTCTCAATGAGACTCCTCCAAACAATTAAAATGCATATTTTGAATTTGAATTTGATATTAAAATTGAGGGAGCGTCAGCACTTAGGCTATTTTGCTCCCGTCACATTATACGGGAGCCAGACCCTTATCATTACAAAGAACAACTCTAAAGTTCCATAATTAAAAAGCTTACAATGTTCTGAATTCTGTTAAAAGCTGAGGCTGGAACGGGCACTCAGCACACATAAAGACAACAGGACAATACAAACAAAATTATACTGGCCATGGGGCCAGTCGCCAGAGCCTCGTTAGTCTTCAGTCCAGGGTGTACTAACGTGGAAGTGAGGTTGACATTTGGGTGTACTACCCCTTACACCCCTTAAAATGCATATAGATGGGGTTCTTCCCACAGCACTGGCTGAGGAAATCAGAGAAGAGGATATAATTCCGTCTGGCTTTGAGGATATGTGGGAAGAGATTGTGAAGGATAAGCTTAAGCTAGCAAAGTTGAAGTTGAAGTTTGGGACACTTCAGACGATATCTGCTGACTCGCCAGGTGCATATGGATATCGAGCCTTGGCAACTTCTCAATTCTTGTTTCCAGTCAGACGGATTGAGAGAGAGGTTGCTGTTCAAGCAAGAAGAGATATTTGCTTCGCAATTCTGCCGCTTTTGGCTAATCATGAAGATGAGGATAATTGATGATTAGACATTAGATTTTAGGTTTTTAACGTATGTAATAAGAAATAAACTCACTTGAGTTTGTATTCTTTAAATTTGCTTTCACCGAGATCTTGTAGTAATGATTATTCATTTCATGTTATAGATATAAATTTGGAACTATCCGATACAATTGTAGATGATCTCAATGAAAATGGAGGTTGCCAACAGGACGATTTTTTCCCCCGTTATCTTGAAACTGATGATGCCAAGGGTGTTGGCATGCAAGACTTCGCAACTGTGTTCATGGCCCACATAGAGGAAGCATTAGCCTTAGGAACACTTATAGTTCAAAATGGGATCTTGAGACTCAATATAGAGCCAACTTCCCCGCTGATCTACGTTTGCGTAGGCCCTCTGGCTGATTTACCATATGTGGAAAATCAGCTTCCACGAAGAAACTTGAATAAGAGACTATTCAAAAGAATTGTACTGCACACAGATGGAGTCCTTCCAGCAACAATGACGGAGAAAGTTAGAGAGGAAGATAATTCCTTCAGCCATTGACGATATCTTTGAAGAGATAGTGAAGGAAAAGCTAAAGTTAGCAAAGCTGAAATTCAAAACACTTCAGATGGTTTCTACTGATTCCCCTGGGGCTTACGGATACAGGGCTCTGGCAAATTCTCAGTTCCTCTTTCCTGTGAGGCGGAATGAAAGGAGGTTCGTCTTCAAGGAAGAAAAGATGACGAGGTAAAGTATTTACTCTCTTCTTAATTTTAAAACTATTTGATATTTTTGTTGTCGGGGATGTGGTGTGAGTTTGTATTCTTTAAATTTGCTATCACCGAGATCTTGTAGTAATGATTATTCATTCCATGTTATAGAAATCGACTTGGATCTATCGGACACAATGCGAGATGATCTTCATGAGACAGGAGATTGTCAACAGGATGAATTTCTTCCTCGATATTTTGAAACATATCATCCCCAGAATGTCGGCAACCAAGATTTTGCAACTGTGTTTCTGGCTCATGTACTAGAAGCTTTAACCTTAGGAACAGTAATAATTGAAAATGGGATTGTCAGACTCAATATTAAGCCGTCGTCACCCCTGCTATACGTATGTGTAGGGCCAGGAGCTGATATCCCATACATTGAAGACCAGCTACCAAGGAGAAGTCTCAATGAGAGACTCCTACAAAAAATTAAAATGCATATTTTGAATTTGAATTTGATTTTAAAATTGTGGGAGCGTCAGCACTTAGACTATTTTGCTCCCGTCACATTCTACGGGAGCCTGACCCTTAACATTACAAAGAACAACTCTAAAGTTCCATAATTAAAAAGCTTACAATGTTCTGAATTCTGTTAAAAGCTGAGGCTGGAACGGGCACTCAGCACACATAAAGACAACAGGACAATACAAACAAAATTATACTGGCCATGGGGCCAGTCGCCAGAGCCTCGTTAGTCTTCAGTCCAGGGTGTACTAACGTGGAAGTGAGGTTGACATTTGGGTGTACTACGTGGAAGGTCACCCCTTACACCTTTTAAAATGCATATAGATGGGGTTCTTCCCACAGCACTGGTGAGGAAATCAGAGAAGAGGATATAATTCCGTCTGGCTTTGAAGATATGTGGGAAGAGATTGTGAAGGATAAGCTTAAGCTAGCAAAGTTGAAGTTGAAGTTAGGGACACTTCAGACGATATCTGCTGACTCGCCAGGTGCATATGGATATCGAGCCTTGGCAACTTCTCAATTCTTGTTTCCAGTCAGACGGATTGAGAGAGAGGTTGCTGTTCAAGCAAGAAGAGATATTTGCTTCGCAATTCTGCCGCTTTTGGCTAATCATGAAGATGAGGATAATTGATGATTAGACATTAGATTTTAGGTTTTTAACGTATGTAATAAGAAATAAACTCACTTGAGTTTGTATTCTTTAAATTTGCTTTTTGCTTTCACCGAGATCTTGTAGTAATGATTATTCATTTCATGTTATAGATATGGATTTGGAACTATCCGATACAATTGTAGATGATCTCAATGAAAATGGAGGTTGCCAACAGGACGATTTCCTTCCCCGTTATCTTGAAACTGAGGGATGCCAAGGGTGTTGGCATGCAAGACTTCACGACTGTGTTCATGGCCCACATAGAGGAAGCATTAGCCTCAGGAACACTTATAGTTCAAAATGGGATCTTGAGACTCAATATAGAGCCAACTTCCCCGCTGATCTACGTTTGCGTAGGCCCTGGGGCTGATTTACCATATGTGGAAAATCAGCTTCCACGAAGAAACTTGAATAAGAGACTCTTCAAAAGAATTGTACTGCACACAGATGGAGTCCTTCCAGCAACAATGACGGAGAAAGTTAGAGAGGAAGATAATTCCTTCTGCCATTGACGATATCTTTGAAGAGATAGTGAAGAATAAGCTAAAGTTAGCAAAGCTGAAATTCAAAACTCTTCAGATGATTTCTGCTGATTCCCCTGGGGCATACGGATACAGGGCTCTGGCAAATTCTCAGTTCCTCTTTCCTGTGAGGCGGAATGAAAAGGAGGTTCGTCTTCAAGGAAGAAAAGATGACGAGGTAAAGTATTTACTCTCTTCTTAATTTTAAAACTATTTGATAATTTTGTTGTCGGGGATGTGGTGTGAGTTTGTATTCTTTAAATTTGCTATCACCGAGATCTTGTAGTAATGATTATTCATTCCATGTTATAGAAATCGACTTGGATCTATCGGACACAATGCGAGATGATCTTCATGAGAAAGGAGATTGTCAACAGGATGAATTTCTTCCTCGATATTTTGAAACATATCATCCCCAGAATGTGGGCAACCAAGATTTTGCAGCTGTGTTTCTGGCTCATGTACTGGAAGCTTTAACCTTAGGAACAGTAATAATTGAAAATGGGAATGTCAGACTCAATATTGAGCCGTCGTCACCCCTGCTATACGTATGTGTAGGGCCAGGAGCTGATATCCCATACATTGAAGACCAGCTACCAAGGAAAAGTCTCAATGAGAGACTCCTCCAAACAATTAAAATGCATATTTTGAATTTGAATTTGATATTAAAATTCAGGGAGCGTCAGCACTTAGGCTATTTTGCTCCCGTCACATTATACGGGAGCCAGACCCTTATCATTACAAATAACTCTGACGTTGCATAATTAAAAAGCTTACAATGTTCTGACTTCTGTTAAAAGCTGAGGCTGGAACGGGCACTCAGCACACATAAAGACAACAGGACAATACAAACAAAATTATACTGGCCATGGGGCCAGTCGCCAGAGCCTCGTTAGTCTTCAGTCCAGGGTGTACTAACGTGGAAGTGAGGTTGACATTTGGGTGTACTACGTGGAACGTCACCCCTTACACCTCTTAAAATGCATATAGATGGGGTTCTTCCCACAGCACTGGCTGAGGAAATCAGAGAAGAGGATATAATTCCGTCTGGCTTTGAGGATATGTGGGAAGAGATTGTGAAGGATAAGCTAAAGTTAGCAAATTTGTAGTTGAAGTTTGGGACACTTCAGATGATATCTGCTGACTCGCCAGGTGCATATGGATATCGAGCCTTGGCAACTTCTCAATTCTTGTTTCCAGTCAGACGGATTGAGAGAGAGGTTGCTGTTCAAGCAAGAAGAGATTTTTGCTTCGCAATTCTGCCGCTTTTGGCTAATCATGAAGATGAGGATAATTGATGATTAGACATTAGATTTTAGGTTTTTAACGTATGTAATAAGAAATAAACTCACTTGAGTTTGTATTCTTTAAATTTGATCTCACCGAGATCTTGTAGTAATGATTATTCATTTCATGTTATAGATATGGATTTGGAACTATCCGATACAATTGTAGATGATCTCAATGAAAATGGAGGTTGCCAACAGGACGATTTCCTTCCCCGTTATCTTGAAACTGATGATGCCAAGGGTGTTGGCATGCAAGACTTCGCAACTGTGTTCATGGCCCACATAGAGGAAGCATTAGCCTTAGGAACACTTATAGTTCAAAATGGGATCTTGAGACTCAATATAGAGCCAACTTCCCCGCTGATCTACGTTTGCGTAGGCCCTCTGGCTGATTTACCATATGTGGAAAATCAGCTTCCACGAAGAAACTTGAATAAGAGACTATTCAAAAGAATTGTACTGCACACAGATGGAGTCCTTCCAGCAACAATGACGGAGAAAGTTACAGAGGAAGATAATTCCTTCAGCCATTGACGATATCTTTGAAGAGATAGTGAAGGAAAAGCTAAAGTTAGCAAAGCTGAAATTCAAAACACTTCAGATGGTTTCTACTGATTCCCCTGGGGCTTACGGATACAGGGCTCTGGCAAATTCTCAGTTCCTCTTTCCTGTGAGGCGGAATGAAAGGAGGTTCGTCTTCAAGGAAGAAAAGATGACGAGGTAAAGTATTTACTCTCTTCTTAATTTTAAAACTATTTGATAATTTTGTTGTCGGGGATGTGGTGTGAGTTTGTATTCTTTAAATTTGCTATCACCGAGATCTTGTAGTAATGATTATTCATTCCATGTTATAGAAATCGACTTGGATCTATCGGACACAATGCGAGATGATCTTCATGAGACAGGAGATTGTCAACAGGATGAATTTCTTCCTCGATATTTTGAAACATATCATCCCCAGAATGTCGGCAACCAAGATTTTGCAACTGTGTTTCTGGCTCATGTACTAGAAGCTTTAACCTTAGGAACAGTAATAATTGAAAATGGGATTGTCAGACTCAATATTAAGCCGTCGTCACCCCTGCTATACGTATGTGTAGGGCCAGGAGCTGATATCCCATACATTGAAGACCAGCTACCAAGGAGAAGTCTCAATGAGAGACTCCTACAAAAAATTAAAATGCATATTTTGAATTTGAATTTGATTTTAAAATTGTGGGAGCGTCAGCACTTAGACTATTTTGCTCCCGTCACATTCTACGGGAGCCTGACCCTTAACATTACAAAGAACAACTCTAAAGTTCCATAATTAAAAAGCTTACAATGTTCTGAATTCTGTTAAAAGCTGAGGCTGGAACGGGCACTCAGCACACATAAAGACAACAGGACAATACAAACAAAATTATACTGGCCATGGGGCCAGTCGCCAGAGCCTCGTTAGTCTTCAGTCCAGGGTGTACTAACGTGGAAGTGAGGTTGACATTTGGGTGTACTACGTGGAAGGTCACCCCTTACACCTTTTAAAATGCATATAGATGGGGTTCTTCCCACAGCACTGGCAGAGGAAATCAGAGAAGAGGATATAATTCCGTCTGGCTTTGAAGATATGTGGGAAGAGATTGTGAAGGATAAGCTTAAGCTAGCAAAGTTGAAGTTGAAGTTAGGGACACTTCAGACGATATCTGCTGACTCGCCAGGTGCATATGGATATCGAGCCTTGGCAACTTCTCAATTCTTGTTTCCAGTCAGACGGATTGAGAGAGAGGTTGCTGTTCAAGCAAGAAGAGATATTTGCTTCGCAATTCTGCCGCTTTTGGCTAATCATGAAGATGAGGATAATTGATGATTAGACATTAGATTTTAGGTTTTTAACGTATGTAATAAGAAATAAACTCACTTGAGTTTGTATTCTTTAAATTTGCTTTTTGCTTTCACCGAGATCTTGTAGTAATGATTATTCATTTCATGTTATAGATATGGATTTGGAACTATCCGATACAATTGTAGATGATCTCAATGAAAATGGAGGTTGCCAACAGGACGATTTCCTTCCCCGTTATCTTGAAACTGAGGGATGCCAAGGGTGTTGGCATGCAAGACTTCACAACTGTGTTCATGGCCCACATAGAGGAAGCATTAGCCTCAGGAACACTTATAGTTCAAAATGGGATCTTGAGACTCAATATAGAGCCAACTTCCCCGCTGATCTACGTTTGCGTAGGCCCTGGGGCTGATTTACCATATGTGGAAAATCAGCTTCCACGAAGAAACTTGAATAAGAGACTCTTCAAAAGAATTGTACTGCACACAGATGGAGTCCTTCCAGCAACAATGACGGAGAAAGTTAGAGAGGAAGATAATTCCTTCTGCCATTGACGATATCTTTGAAGAGATAGTGAAGAATAAGCTAAAGTTAGCAAAGCTGAAATTCAAAACTCTTCAGATGATTTCTGCTGATTCCCCTGGGGCATACGGATACAGGGCTCTGGCAAATTCTCAGTTCCTCTTTCCTGTGAGGCGGAATGAAAAGGAGGTTCGTCTTCAAGGAAGAAAAGATGACGAGGTAAAGTATTTACTCTCTTCTTAATTTTAAAACTATTTGATAATTTTGTTGTCGGGGATGTGGTGTGAGTTTGTATTCTTTAAATTTGCTATCACCGAGATCTTGTAGTAATGATTATTCATTCCATGTTATAGAAATCGACTTGGATCTATCTGACACAATGCGAGATGATCTTCATGAGAAAGGAAATTGTCAACAGGATGAATTTCTTCCTCGATATTTTGAAACATATCATCCCCAGAATGTGGCAACCAAGATTTTGCAGCTGTGTTTCTGGCTCATGTACTGGAAGCTTTAACCTTAGGAACAGTAATAATTGAAAATGGGAATGTCAGACTCAATATTGAGCCGTCGTCACCCCTGCTATACGTATGTGTAGGGCCAGGAGCTGATATCCCATACATTGAAGACCAGCTACCAAGGAAAAGTCTCAATGAGAGACTCCTCCAAACAATTAAAATGCATATTTTGAATTTGAATTTGATATTAAAATTCAGGGAGCGTCAGCACTTAGGCTATTTTGCTCCCGTCACATTATACGGGAGCCAGACCCTTATCATTACAAATAACTCTGACGTTGCATAATTAAAAAGCTTACAATGTTCTGACTTCTGTTAAAAGCTGAGGCTGGAACGGGCACTCAGCACACATAAAGACAACAGGACAATACAAACAAAATTATACTGGCCATGGGGCCAGTCGCCAGAGCCTCGTTAGTCTTCAGTCCAGGGTGTACTAACGTGGAAGTGAGGTTGACATTTGGGTGTACTACGTGGAACGTCACCCCTTACACCTCTTAAAATGCATATAGATGGGGTTCTTCCCACAGCACTGGCTGAGGAAATCAGAGAAGAGGATATAATTCCGTCTGGCTTTGAGGATATGTGGGAAGAGATTGTGAAGGATAAGCTAAAGTTAGCAAATTTGTAGTTGAAGTTTGGGACACTTCAGATGATATCTGCTGACTCGCCAGGTGCATATGGATATCGAGCCTTGGCAACTTCTCAATTCTTGTTTCCAGTCAGACGGATTGAGAGAGAGGTTGCTGTTCAAGCAAGAAGAGATTTTTGCTTCGCAATTCTGCCGCTTTTGGGTAATCATGAAGATGAGGATAATTGATGATTAGACATTAGATTTTAGGTTTTTAACGTATGTAATAAGAAATAAACTCACTTGAGTTTGTATTCTTTAAATTTGATCTCACCGAGATCTTGTAGTAATGATTATTCATTTCATGTTATAGATATGGATTTGGAACTATCCGATACAATTGTAGATGATCTCAATGAAAATGGAGGTTGCCAACAGGACGATTTCCTTCCCCGTTATCTTGAAACTGATGATGCCAAGGGTGTTGGCATGCAAGACTTCGCAACTGTGTTCATGGCCCACATAGAGGAAGCATTAGCCTTAGGAACACTTGTAGTTCAAAATGGGATCTTGAGACTCAATATAGAGCCAACTTCCCCGCTGATCTACGTTTGCGTAGGCCCTCTGGCTGATTTACCATATGTGGAAAATCAGCTTCCACGAAGAAACTTGAATAAGAGACTCTTCAAAAAAATTGTACTGCACACAGATGGGAGTCCATTAAGCAACAATAACGGAGAAAGTTAGAGAGGAAGATAATTCCTTCTGCCATTGACGATATCTTTGAAGAGATAGTGAAGGAAAAGCTAAAGTTAGCAAAGCTGAAATTCAAAACCCTTCAAATGGTTTCTGCTGATTCCCCAGGAGCGTACAGATACAGGGGTCTGGCAAATTCTCAGTTCCTCTTTCCTGTGAGGCGGAATGAAAAGGAGGTTCGTCTTCAAGGAAGAAAAGATGACGAGGTGAAATATTTATTCTCTTCTTAATTTTAAAACTATTTGATATTTTTTTTGTCGGGGGTGTGGTGAGTTTGTATTCTTTAAATTTGCTATCACCGAGATCTTCTAGTATTGATTATTCAATTCATGTTATAGAAATGGACTTGGATCTATCTGACACAATGCGAGATGATCTTCATGAGAAAGGAGATTGTCAACAGGATGAATTTCTTCCTCGATATTTTGAAACATATCATCCCCAGAATGTTGGCAACCAAGATTTTGAAGCTGTGTTTCTGGCTCAAGTACTAGAAGCTTTAACCTTACGAACAGTAATAATTGAAAATGGGATTGTCAGACTCAATATTGAGCCGTCGTCACCCCTGCTATACGTCTGTGTAGGGCCAGGAGCTGATATCCCATACATTGAAGACCAACTACCAAGGAGAAGTCTCAATGAGACTCCTCCAAACAATTAAAATGCATATTTTGAATTTGAATTTGATATTAAAATTGAGGGAGCGTCAGCACTTAGGCTATTTTGCTCCCGTCACATTATACGGGAGCCAGACCCTTATCATTACAAAGAACAACTCTAAAGTTCCATAATTAAAAAGCTTACAATGTTCTGAATTCTGTTAAAAGCTGAGGCTGGAACGGGCACTCAGCACACATAAAGACAACAGGACAATACAAACAAAATTATACTGGCCATGGGGCCAGTCGCCAGAGCCTCGTTAGTCTTCAGTCCAGGGTGTACTAACGTGGAAGTGAGGTTGACATTTGGGTGTACTACGTGGAACGTCACCCCTTACACACCTTAAAATGCATATAGATGGGGTTCTTCCCACAGCACTGGCTGAGGAAATCAGAGAAGAGGATATAATTCCGTCTGGCTTTGAGGATATGTGGGAAGAGATTGTGAAGGATAAGCTTAAGCTAGCAAAGTTGAAGTTGAAGTTTGGGACACTTCAGACGATATCTGCTGACTCGCCAGGTGCATATGGATATCGAGCCTTGGCAACTTCTCAATCCTTGTTTCCAGTCAGACGGATTGAGAGAGAGGTTGCTGTTCAAGCAAGAAGAGATATTTGCTTCGCAATTCTGCCGCTTTTGGCTAATCATGAAGATGAGGATAATTGATGATTAGACATTAGATTTTAGGTTTTTAACGTATGTAATAAGAAATAAACTCACTTGAGTTTGTATTCTTTAAATTTGCTTTCACCGAGATCTTGTAGTAATGATTATTCATTTCATGTTATAGATATGGATTTGGAACTATCCGATACAATTGTAGATGATCTCAATGAAAATGGAGGTTGCCAACAGGACGATTTTTTCCCCCGTTATCTTGAAACTGATGATGCCAAGGGTGTTGGCATGCAAGACTTCGCAACTGTGTTCATGGCCCACATAGAGGAAGCATTAGCCTTAGGAACACTTATAGTTCAAAATGGGATCTTGAGACTCAATATAGAGCCAACTTCCCCGCTGATCTACGTTTGCGTAGGCCCTCTGGCTGATTTACCATATGTGGAAAATCAGCTTCCACGAAGAAACATGAATAAGAGACTATTCAAAAGAATTGTACTGCACACAGATGGAGTCCTTCCAGCAACAATGACGGAGAAAGTTACAGAGGAAGATAATTCCTTCAGCCATTGACGATATCTTTGAAGAGATAGTGAAGGAAAAGCTAAAGTTAGCAAAGCTGAAATTCAAAACACTTCAGATGGTTTCTACTGATTCCCCTGGGGCTTACGGATACAGGGCTCTGGCAAATTCTCAGTTCCTCTTTCCTGTGAGGCGGAATGAAAGGAGGTTCGTCTTCAAGGAAGAAAAGATGACGAGGTAAAGTATTTACTCTCTTCTTAATTTTAAAACTATTTGATAATTTTGTTGTCGGGGATGTGGTGTGAGTTTGTATTCTTTAAATTTGCTATCACCGAGATCTTGTAGTAATGATTATTCATTCCACGTTATAGAAATCGACTTGGATCTATCGGACACAATGCGAGATGATCTTCATGAGACAGGAGATTGTCAACAGGATGAATTTCTTCCTCGATATTTTGAAACATATCATCCCCAGAATGTCGGCAACCAAGATTTTGCAGCTGTGTTTCTGGCTCATGTACTGGAAGCTTTAACCTTAGGAACAGTAATAATTGAAAATGGGATTGTCAGACTCAATAGTAAGCCGTCGTCACCCCTGCTATACGTATGTGTAGGGCCAGGAGCTGATATCCCATACATTGAAGACCAACTACCAAGGAGAAGTCTCAATGAGAGACTCCTACAAAAAATTAAAATGCATATTTTGAATTTGAATTGGATTTTAAAATTGTGGGAGCGTCAGCACTTAGACTATTTTGCTCCCGTCACATTCTACGGGAGCCAGACCCTTAACATTACAAAGAACAACTCTAAAGTTCCATAATTAAAAAGCTTACAATGTTCTGAATTCTGTTAAAAGCTGAGGCTGGAACGGGCACTCAGCACACATAAAGACAACAGGACAATACAAACAAAATTATACTGGCCATGGGGCCAGTCGCCAGAGCCTCGTTAGTCTTCAGTCCAGGGTGTACTAACGTGGAAGTGAGGTTGACATTTGGGTGTACTACGTGGAAGGTCACCCCTTACACCCCTTAAAATGCATATAGATGGCGTTCTTCCCACAGCACTGGCTGAGGAAATCAGAGAAGAGGATATAATTCCGTCTGGCTTTGAGGATATGTGGGAAGAGATTGTGAAGGATAAGCTAAAGTTAGCAAATTTGTAGTTGAAGTTTGGGACACTTCAGATGATATCTGCTGACTCGCCAGGTGCATATGGATATCGAGCCTTGGCAACTTCTCAATTCTTGTTTCCAGTCAGACGGATTGAGAGAGAGGTTGCTGTTCAAGCAAGAAGAGATATTTGCTTCGCAATTCTGCCGCTTTTGGCTAATCATGAAGATGAGGATAATTGATGATTAGACATTAGATTTTAGGTTTTTAACGTATGTAATAAGAAATAAACTCACTTGAGTTTGTATTCTTTAAATTTGATTTCACCGAGATCTTGTAGTAATGATTATTTATTTCATGTTATAGATATGGATTTGGAACTATCCGATACAATTGTAGATGATCTCAATGAAAATGGAGGTTGCCAACAGGACGATTTCCTTCCCCGTTATCTTGAAACTGATGATGCCAAGGGCGTTGGCATGCAAGACTTCGCAACTGTGTTCATGGCCCACATAGAGGAAGCATTAGCCTTAGGAACACTTATAGTTCAAAATGGGATCTTGAGACTCAATATAGAGCCAACTTCCCCGCTGATCTACGTTTGCGTAGGCCCTCTGGCTGATACCATATGTGGAAAATCAGCTTCCACGAAGAAACTTGAATAAGAGACTATTCAAAAGAATTGTACTGCACACAGATGGAGTCCTTCCAGCAACAATGACGGAGAAAGTTAGAGGAAGATAATTCGTTCAGCCATTGACGATATCTTTGAAGAGATAGTGAAGGAAAAGCTAAAGTTAGCAAAGATGAAATTCAAAACACTTCAGATGGTTTCTGCTGATTCCCCTGGGGCTTACGGATACAGGGCTCTGGCAAATTCTCAGTTCCTCTTTCCTGTGAGGCGGAATGAAAAGGAGGTTCGTCTTCAAGGAAGAAAAGATGACGAGGTGAAGTATTTACTCTCTTCTTAATTTTAAAACTATTTGATAATTTTGTTGTCGAGGATGTGGTGTGAGTTTGTATTCTTTAAATTTGCTATCACCGAGATCTTGTAGTAATGATTATTAATTTCATGTTATAGAAATGGACTTGGATCTATCGGACACAATGCGAGATGATCTTCATGAGAAAGGAGATTGTCAACAGGATGAATTTCTTCCTCGATATTTGGAAACATATCATCCCTAGAATGTTGGCAACCAAGATTTTGCAACTGTGTTTCTGGCTCATGTACTGGAAGCTTTAACCTTACGAACAGTAATAATTGAAAATGGGATTGTCAGACTCAATATTGAGCCGTCGTCACCCCTGCTATATGTCTGTGTAGGGCCAGGAGCTGATATCCCATACATTGAAGACCACCTACCAAGGAGAAGTCTCAATGAGAGACTCCTCCAAACAATTGAAATGCATATTTTCAATTTGAATTTGATATTAAAATTGAGGGAGCGTCAGCACTTAGGCTATTTTGCTCCCGTCACATTATACGGGAGCCAGACCCTTATCATTACAAATAACTCTGACGTTGCATAATTAAAAAGCTTACAATGTTCTGACTTCTGTTAAAAGCTGAGGCTGGAACGGGCACTCAGCACACATAAAGACAACAGGACAATACAAACAAAATTATACTGGCCATGGAGCCAGTCGCCAGAGCCTCGTTAGTCTTCAGTCCAGGGTGTACTAACGTGGAAGTGAGGTTGACATTTGGGTGTACTACGTGGAAGGTCACCCCTTACACCCCTTAAAATGCATATAGATGGGGTTCTTCCCACAGCACTGGCTGAGGAAATCAGAGAAGAGGATATAATTCCGTCTGGCTTTGAGGATATGTGGGAAGAGATTGTGAAGGATAAGCTAAAGTTAGCAAATTTGTAGTTGAAGTTTGGGACACTTCAGATGATATCTGCTGACTCGCCAGGTGCATATGGATATCGAGCCTTGGCAACTTCTCAATTCTTGTTTCCAGTCAGACGGATTGAGAGAGAGGTTGCTGTTCAAGCAAGAAGAGATTTTTGCTTCGCAATTCTGCCGCTTTTGGCTAATCATGAAGATGAGGATAATTGATGATTAGACATTAGATTTTAGGTTTTTAACGTATGTAATAAGAAATAAACTCACTTGAGTTTGTATTCTTTAAATTTGATCTCACCGAGATCTTGTAGTAATGATTATTCATTTCATGTTATAGATATGGATTTGGAACTATCCGATACAATTGTAGATGATCTCAATGAAAATGGAGGTTGCCAACAGGACGATTTCCTTCCCCGTTATCTTGAAACTGATGATGCCAAGGGTGTTGGCATGCAAGACTTCGCAACTGTGTTCATGGCCCACATAGAGGAAGCATTAGCCTTAGGAACACTTGTAGTTCAAAATGGGATATTGAGACTCAATATAGAGCCAACTTCCCCGCTGATCTACGTTTGCGTAGGCCCTCTGGCTGATTTACCATATGTGGAAAATCAGCTTCCACGAAGAAACTTGAATAAGAGACTATGCTGTTCAAGCAAGAAGAGATTTTTGCTTCGCAATTCTGCCGCTTTTGGCTAATCATGAAGATGAGGATAATTGATGATTAGACATTAGATTTTAGGTTTTTAACGTATGTAATAAGAGTTTGTATTCTTTAAATTTGCTTTCACCGAGATCTTGTAGCAATAATTATTCATTTCATTATAGATATGGATTTGGAACTATCCGATACAATTGTAGATGATCTCAATGAAAATGGAGGTTGCCAATAGGACGATTTCCTTCCCCGTTATCTTGAAACTGATGATGCCAAGGTTGTTGGCATGCAAGACTTCGCAACTCTGTTCATGGCCCACATAGAGGAAGCATTAGCCTTAGGAACACTTATAGTTCAAAATGGGATGTTGAGACTCAATATAGAGCCAACATACCCGCTGATCTACGTTTGCGTAGGCCCTGGGGCTGATTTACCATATGTGGAAAATCAGCTTCCACGAAGAAACTTGAATAAGAGACTCTTCAAAAGAATTGTACTGCACACAGATGGAGTCCTTCCAGCAACAATGACGGAGAAAGTTAGAGAGGAAGATAATTCCTTCTGCCATTGACGATATCTTTGAAGAGATAGTGAAGAATAAGCTAAAGTTAGCAAAGCTGAAATTCAAAACTCTTCAGATGATTTCTGCTGATTCCCCTGGGGCATACGGATACAGGGCTCTGGCAAATTCTCAGTTCCTCTTTCCTGTGAGGCGGAATGAAAAGGAGGTTCGTCTTCAAGGAAGAAAAGATGACGAGGTAAAGTATTTACTCTCTTCTTAATTTTAAAACTATTTGATAATTTTGTTGTCGGGGATGTGGTGTGAGTTTGTATTCTTTATATTTGCTATCACCGAGATCTTGTAGTAATGATTATTCATTCCATGTTATAGAAATGGACTTGGATCTATCGGACACAATGCGAGATGATCTTCATGAGACAGGAGATTGTCAACAGGATGAATTTCTTCCTCGATATTTTGAAACATATCATCCCCAGAATGTCGGCAACCAAGATTTTGCAGCTGTGTTTCTGGCTCATGTACTGGAAGCTTTAACCTTAGGAACAGTAATAATTGAAAATGGGATTGTCAGACTCAATATTGAGCCGTCGTCACCCCTGCTATACGTCTGTGTAGGGCCAGGAGCAGATATCCCATACATTGAAGACCAGCTACGAAGGAGAAGTCTCAATGAGAGACTCTTACAAAAAATTAAAATGCATATTTTGAATTTGAATTTGATTTTAAAATTGTGGGAGCGTCAGCACTTAAGACTATTTTGCTCCCGTCACATTCTACGGGAGCCTGACCCTTAATACTGGCCATGGGGCCAGTCGCCAGAGCCTCGTTAGTCTTCAGTCCAGGGTGTACTAACATGGAAGTGAGGTTGACATTTGGGTGTACTACGTGGAACGTCACCCCTTACACCCCTTAAAATGCATATAGATGGGGTTCTTCCCACAGCACTGGCAGAGGAAATCAGAGAAGAGAATATAATTCCGTCTGGCTTTGAGGATATGTGGGAAGAGATTGTGAAGGATAAGCTAAAGCTAGCAAAGTTGAAGTTGAAGTTTGGTACACTTCAGATGATATCTGCTGACTCGCCAGGTGCATATGGATATCGAGCCTTGACAACTTTTCAATTCTTCTTTCCAGTCAGACGGATTGAGAGAGAGGTTGCTGTTCAAGCAAGAAGAGATTTTTGCTTCGCAATTCTGCCGCTTTTGGCTAATCATGAAGATGAGGATAATTGATGATTAGACATTAGATTTTAGGTTTTTAACGTATGTAATAAGAAATAAACTCACTTGAGTTTGTATTCTTTAAATTTGCTTTCACCGAGATCTTGTAGTAATGATTATTCATTTCATGTTATAGATATGGATTTGGAACTATCCGATACAATTGTAGATGATCTCAATGAAAATGGAGGTTGCCAACAGGACGATTTCCTTCCCCGTTATCTTGAAACTGATGATGCCAAAGGTGTTGGCATGCAAGACTTTGCAACTCTGTTCATGGCCCACATAGAGGAAGCATTAGCCTTAGGAACATTTATAGTTCAAAATGGGATCTTGAGACTCAATATGGAGCCAACTTCCCCGCTGATCTACGTTTGCGTAGGCCCTCTGGCTGATTTACCATATGTGGAAAATCAGCTTCCACGAAGAAACTTGAATAAGAGACTATTCAAAAGAATTGTACTGCACACAGATGGAGTCCTTCCAGCAACAATGACGGAGAAAGTTACAGAGGAAGATAATTCCTTCAGCCATTGACGTTATCTTTGAAGAGATAGTGAAGGAAAAGCTAAAGTTAGCAAAGCTGAAATTCAAAACTCTTCAGATGATTTCTGCTGATTCCCCTGGGGCATACGGATACAGGGCTCTGGCAAATTCTCAGTTCCTCTTTCCTGTGAGGCGGAATGAAAAGGAGGTTCGTCTTCAAGGAAGAAAAGATGACGAGGTGAAGTATTTACTCTCTTCTTAATTTTAAAACTATTTATTAATTTTGTTGTCGGGGATGTGGTGTGAGTTTGTATTCTTTAAATTTGCTATCACCGAGATCTTGTAGTATTGATTATTCATTCCATGTTATAGAAATGGACTTGGATCTATCGGACACAATGCGAGATGATCTTCATGAGACAGGAGATTGTCAACAGGATGAATTTCTTCCTCGATATTTTGAAACATATCATCCCCAGAATGTCGGCAACCAAGATTTTGCAGCTGTGTTTCTGGCTCATGTACTGGAAGCTTTAACCTTAGGAACAGTAATAATTGAAAATGGGATTGTCAGACTCAATATTGAGCCGTCGTCACCCCTGCTATACGTCTGTGTAGGGCCAGGAGCTGATATCCCATACATTGAAGATCAGCTACCAAGGAGAAGTCTCAATGAGAGACTCCTACAAAAAATTAAAATGCATATTTTGAATTTGAATTTGATTTTAAAATTGTGGGAGCGTCAGCACTTAGACTATTTTGCTCCCGTCACATTCTACGGGAGCCTGACCCTTAACATTACAAAGAACAACTCTAACGTTACATAATTAAAAAGCTTACAATGTTCTGACGTTTGTTAAAAGCTGAGGCTGGAACGGGCACTCAGCACACATAAGGACAACAGGACAATACAAACAAAATTACACTGGCCATGGGGCCAGTCGCCAGAGCCTCGTTAGTCTTCAGTCCAGGGTGTACTAACGTGGAAGTGAGGTTGACATTTGGGTGTACTACGTGGAACGTCACCCCTTACACCCCTTAAAATGCATATAGATGGGGTTCTTCCCACAGCACTGGCAGAGGAAATCAGAGAAGAGAATATAATTCCGTCTGGCTTTGAGGATATGTGGGAAGAGATTGTGAAGGATAAGCTAAAGCTAGCAAAGTTGAAGTTGAAGTTTGGGACACTTCAGATGATATCTGCTGACTCGCCAGGTGCATATGGATATCGAGCCTTGACAACTTCTCAATTCTTCTTTCCAGTCATACGGATTGAGAGAGAGGTTGCTGTTCAAGCAAGAAGAGATTTTTGCTTCGCAATTCTGCCGCTTTTGGCTAATCATGAAGATGAGGATAATTGATGATTAGACATTAGATTTTAGGTTTTTAACGTATGTAATAAGAAATAAACTCACTTGAGTTTGTATTCTTTAAATTTGCTTTCACCGAGATCTTGTAGTAATGATTATTCATTTCATGTTATAGATATGGATTTGGAACTATCCGATAAAATTGTAGATGATCTCAATGAAAATGGAGGTTGCCAACAGGACGATTTATATGCTTTAACGCTTTAACCTTAGGAACAGTAATAATTGAAAATGGGATTGTCAGACTCAATATTGAGCCGTCGTCACCCTTGCTATACGTCTGTGTAGGGCCAGGAGCTGATATCCCATACATTGAAGACCAGCTACCAAGGAGAAGTCTCAATGAGAGACTCCTACAAAAAATTAAAATGCATATTTTGAATTTGAATTTGATTTTAAAATTGTGGGAGCGTCAGCACTTAGACTATTTTGCTCCCGTCACATTCTACGGGAGCCTGACCCTTAACATTACAAAGAACAACTCTAACGTTCCATAATTAAAAAGCTTACAATGTTCTGACTTTTGTTAAAAGCTGAGGCTGGAACGGGCACTCAGCACACATAAGGACAACAGGACAATACAAACAAAATTATATTGGCCATGGGGCCAGTCGGCAGAGCCTCGTTAGTCTTCAGTCCAGGGTGTACTAACGTGGAAGTGAGGTTGACATTTGGGTGTACTACGTGGAACGTCACCACGTCATTCTGAGGATAATTGATGATTAGACATTAGATTTTATGTTTTTAACGTATGTAATAAGAGTTTGTATTCTTTAAATTTTATTTCACCGAGATCTTGTAGTAATGATTATTCATTTCATGTTATAGATATGGATTTCGAACTATCCGATACAATTGTAGATGATCTCAATGAAAATGGAGGTTGCCAACAGGACGATTTCCTTCCACGTTATCTTGAAACTGATGATGCCAAGGGTGTTGGCATGCAAGACTTCGCAACTCTGTTCATGGCCCACATAGAGGAAGCATTAGCCTTAGGAACACTTATAGTTCAAAATGGGATCTTGAGACTCAATATCGAGCCAACTTCCCCGCTGATCTACGTTTGCGTAGGCCCTCTGGCTGATTTACCATATGTGGAAAACCAGCTTTCAAGAATAAACTTGAATAAGAGACTATTCAAAAGTATTGTACTGCACACAGATGGAGTCCTTCCAGCAACAATGACGGAGAAAGTTACAGAGGAAGATAATTCCTTCAGCCATTGACGATATCTTTGAAGAGATAGTGAAGGAAAAGCTAAAGTTAGCAAACCTGAAATTTAAAACACTTCAGATGGTTTCTGCTGATTCCCCTGGGGCTTACGGATACAGGGCTCTGGCAAATTCTCAGTTCCTCTTTCCTGTGAGGCGGAATGAAAAGGAGGTTCGTCTTCAAGGAAGAAAAGATGACGAGGTGAAGTATTTACTCTCTTTTTAATTTTAAAACCATTTGATAATTTTGTTTTCGGGGATGTGGTGTGAGTTTGTATTCTTTAAATTTGCTATCACCGAGATCTTGTAGTAATGATTATACATTTCATGTTATAGAAATGGACTTGGATCTATCGGACACAATGCGAGATGATCTTCATGAGAAAGGAGATTGTCAACAGGATGAATTTCTTCCTCGATATTTGGAAACATATCATCCCCAGAATGTTGGCAACCAAGATTTTGCAGCTGTGTTTCTGGCTCATGTACTGGAAGCTTTAAACTTAGGAACAGTAATAATTGAAAATGGGATTGTCAGACTCAATATTGAGCCGTCGCCACCCCTGCTATACGTCTGTGTAGGGCCAGGAGCTGATCTCCCATACATTGAAGACCAGCTACCAAGGAGAAGTCTCAATGAGAGACTCCTACAAAAAATTAAAATGCATATTTTGAATTTGAATTTGATTTTAAAATTGTGGGAGCGTCAGCACTTAGGCTATTTTGCTCCCGTCACATTATACGGCAGCCAGACCCTTATCATTACTCTGACGTTGCATAATTACAAAGCTTACAATGTTCTGACTTCTGTTAAAAGCTGAGGCTGGAACGGGCACTCAGCACACATAAAGACAACAGGACAATACAAACAAAATTATACTGGGCATGGGGCCAGTCGCCAGAGCCTCGTTAGTCTTCAGTCCAGGGTATACTAACGTGGAAGTGAGGTTGACATTTGGGTGTACTACGTGGAACGTCACCCCTTACACCCCTTAAAATGCATATAGATTTTAAAACTATTTGATAATTTTGTTGTCGGGGATGTGGTGTGAGTTTGTATTCTTTAAATTTGCTATCACCGAGATATTGTAGTAATGATTATTCATTCCATGTTATAGAAATGGACTTGGATCTATCGGACACAATGCGAGATGATCTTCATGAGAAAGGAGATTGTCAACAGGATGAATTTCTTCCTCGATATTTGGAAACATATCATCCCCAGAATGGTGGCAACCAAGATTTTGCAGCTGTGTTTCTGGCTCATGTACTGGAAGCTTTAACCTTAGGAACAGTAATAATTGAAAATGGGATTGTCAGACTCAATATTGAGCCGTCGTCACCCCTGCTATACGTCTGTGTAGGACCAGGAGCTGATATCCCATACATTGAAGACCAGCTACCAAGGAGAAGTCTCAATGAGAGACTCCTACAAAAAATTAAAATGCATATTTTGAATTTGAATTTGATTTTAAAATTGTGGGAGCGTCAGCACTTAGGCTATTTTGCACCCGTCATATTATACGGGAGCCAGACCCTTATCATTACAAAGAACAACTCTAAAGGTCCATAATTAAAAAGCTTACAATGTTCTGACTTTTGTTAAAAGCTGAGGCTGGAACGGGCACTCAGCACACATAAGGACAACAGGACAATACAAACAAAATTATACTGGCCATGGGGCCAGTCGCCAGACCCTCGTTAGTCTTCAGTCCAGGGTGTACTAACGTGGAAGTGAGGTTGACATTTGGGTGTACTACGTGGAACGTCACCCCTTATACCCTTTAAAATGCATATAGATTGGGTTCTTCCCACAGCACTGGCTGAGGAAATCAGAGAAGAGGATATAATTCCGTCTGTCTTTGAGGATATGTGGGAAGAGATTGTGAAGGATAAGCTAAAGCTAGCAAAGTTGAAGTTGAAGTTTGGGACACTTCAGATGATATCTGCTGACTCGCCAGGTGCATATGGATATCGAGCCTTGGCAACTTCTCAATTCTTGTTTCCAGTCAGACGGATTGAGAGAGAGGTTGCTGTTCAAGCAAGAAGAGATTTTTGCTTCGCAATTCTGCCGCTTTTGGCTAATCATGAAGATGAGGATAATTGATGATTAGACATTAGATTTTAGGTTTTTAACGTATGTAATAAGAAATAAACTCACTTGAGTTTGTATTCTTTAAATTTGCTTTCACCGAGATCTTGTAGTAATGATTATTCATTTCATGTTATAGATATGGATTTGGAACTATCCGATACAATTGTAGATGATCTCAATGAAAATGGAGGTTGCCAACAGGACGATTTCCTTCCCCGTTATCTTGAAACTGATGATGACAAGGGTGTTGGCATGCAAGACTTCGCAACTGTGTTCATGGCCCACATAGAGGAAGCATTAGCCTTAGGAGCACTTATAGTTCAAAATGGGATCTTGAGACTCAATATAGAGCCAACGTCCCCGCTGATCTACGTTTGCGTAGGCCCTGGGGCTGATTTACCATATGTGGAAAATCAGCTTCCACGAAGAAACTTGAAGAAGAGACTCTTCAAAAAAAATGTACTGCACACAGATGGGAGTCCTTCCAGCAACAATGACGGAGAAAGTTAGAGAGGAAGATAATTCCTTCTGCCATTGAAGATATCTTTGAAGAGATAGTGAAGGAAAAGCTAAAGTTAGCAAAGCTGAAATTCAAAACCCTTCAAATAGTTTCTGCTGATTCCCCGGGGGCTTACAGATACAGGGCTCTGGCAAATTCTCAGTTCCTCTTTCCTGTGAGGCGGAATGAAAAGGAGGTTCGTCTTCAAGGAAGAAAAGATGACGAGGTGAAGTATTTATTCTCTTCTTAATTTTAAAACTATTTGATAATTTTTTTGTCGGGAGTGTGGTGTGAGTTTGTATTCTTTAAATTTGCTATCACCGAGATCTTGTAGTAATGATTATTCAATTCATGTTATAGAAATGGACTTGGATCTATGGGACACAATGCGAGATGATCTTCATGAGAAAGGAGATTGTCAACAGGATGAATTTCTTCCTCGATATTTGGAAACATATCATCCCCAGAATGTTGGCAACCAAGATTTTGCAGCTGTGTTTCTGGCTAAGTACTGGAAGCTTTAACCTTACGAACAGTAGTAATTGAAAATGGGATTGTCAGACTCAATATTGAGCCGTCGTCACCCCTGCTATACGTCTGTGTAGGGCCAGGAGCTGATATCCCATACATTGAAGACCAGCTACCAAGAAGTCTCAATGAGACTCCTCCAAACAATTAAAATGCATATTTTGAATTTGAATTTGATATTAAAATTGAGGGAGCGTCAGCACTTAGGCTATTTTGCTCCCGTCACATTATACGGGAGCCAGACCCTTATCATTACAAATAACTCTGACGTTGCATAATTAAAAAGCTTACAATGTTCTGAATTCTGTTAAAAGCTGAGGCTGGAACGGGCACTCAGCACACATAAAGACAACAGGACAATACAAACAAAATTATACTGGCCATGGGGCCAGTCGCCAGAGCCTCGTTAGTCTTCAGTCCAGGGTGTACTAACGTGGAAGTGAGGTTGACATTTGGGTGTACTACGTGGAAGGTCAACCCTTACACCCCTTAAAATGCACATAGATGGGGTTCTTCCCACAGCACTGGCTGAGGAAATCAGAGAAGAGAATATAATTCCGTCTGGCTTTGAGGATATGTGGGAAGAGATTGTGAAGGATAAGCTAAAGCTAGCAAAGTTGAAGTTGAAGTTTGGGACACTTCAGATGATATCTGCTGACTCGCCAGGTGCATATGGATATCGAGCCTTGACAACTTCTCAATTCTTCTTTCCAGTCATACGGATTGAGAGAGAGGTTGCTGTTCAAGCAAGAAGAGATTTTTGCTTCGCAATTCTGCCGCTTTTGGCTAATCATGAAGATGAGGATAATTGATGATTAGACATTAGATTTTAGGTTTTTAACGTATGTAATAAGAAATAAACTCACTTGAGTTTGTATTCTTTAAATTTGCTTTCACCGAGATCTTGTAGTAATGATTATTCATTTCATGTTATAGATATGGATTTGGAACTATCCGATACAATTGTAGATGATCTCAATGAAAATGGAGGTTGCCAACAGGACGATTTATATGCTTTAACGCTTTAACCTTAGGAACAGTAATAATTGAAAATGGGATTGTCAGACTCAATATTGAGCCGTCGTCACCCTTGCTATACGTCTGTGTAGGGCCAGGAGCTGATATCCCATACATTGAAGACCAGCTACCAAGGAGAAGTCTCAATGAGAGACTCCTACAAAAAATTAAAATGCATATTTTGAATTTGAATTTGATTTTAAATTTGTGGGAGCGTCAGCACTTAGACTATTTTGCTCCCGTCACATTCTACGGGAGCCTGACCCTTAACATTACAAAGAACAACTCTAACGTTCCATAATTAAAAAGCTTACAATGTTCTGACTTTTGTTAAAAGCTGAGGCTGGAACGGGCACTCAGCACACATAAGGACAACAGGACAATACAAACAAAATTATACTGGCCATGGGGCCAGTCGCCAGAGCCTCGTTAGTCTTCAGTCCAAAGTGTACTAACGTGGAAGTGAGGTTGACATTTGGGTGTACTACGTGGAACGTCACCACGTCATTCTGAGGATAATTGATGATTAGACATTAGATTTTATGTTTTTAACGTATGTAATAAGAGTTTGTATTCTTTAAATTTTATTTCACCGAGATCTTGTAGTAATGATTATTCATTTCATGTTATAGATATGGATTTCGAACTATCCGATACAATTGTAGATGATCTCAATGAAAATGGAGGTTGCCAACAGGACGATTTCCTTCCACGTTATCTTGAAACTGATGATGCCAAGGGTGTTGGCATGCAAGACTTCGCAACTCTGTTCATGGCCCACATAGAGGAAGAATTAGCCTTAGGAACACTTATAGTTCAAAATGGGATCTTGAGACTCAATATCGAGCCAACTTCCCCGCTGATCTACGTTTGCGTAGGCCCTCTGGCTGATTTACCATATGTGGAAAACCAGCTTTCAAGAATAAACTTGAATAAGAGACTATTCAAAAGAATTGTACTGCACACAGATGGAGTCCTTCCAGCAACAATGACGGAGAAAGTTACAGAGGAAGATAATTCCTTCAGCCATTGACGATATCTTTGAAGAGATAGTGAAGGAAAAGCTAAAGTTAGCAAACCTGAAATTTAAAACACTTCAGATGGTTTCTGCTGATTCCCCTGGGGCTTACGGATACAGGGCTCTGGCAAATTCTCAGTTCCTCTTTCCTGTGAGGCGGAATGAAAAGGAGGTTCGTCTTCAAGGAAGAAAAGATGACGAGGTGAAGTATTTACTCTCTTTTTAATTTTAAAACCATTTGATAATTTTGTTTTCGGGGATGTGGTGTGAGTTTGTATTCTTTAAATTTGCTATCACCGAGATCTTGTAGTAATGATTATACATTTCATGTTATAGAAATGGACTTGGATCTATCGGACACAATGCGAGATGATCTTCATGAGAAAGGAGATTGTCAACAGGATGAATTTCTTCCTCGATATTTGGAAACATATCATCCCCAGAATGTTGGCAACCAAGATTTTGCAGCTGTGTTTCTGGCTCATGTACTGGAAGCTTTAAACTTAGGAACAGTAATAATTGAAAATGGGATTGTCAGACTCAATATTGAGCCGTCGTCACCCCTGCTATACGTCTGTGTAGGGCCAGGAGCTGATCTCCCATACATTGAAGACCAGCTACCAAGGAGAAGTCTCAATGAGAGACTCCTACAAAAAATTAAAATGCATATTTTGAATTTGAATTTGATTTTAAAATTGTGGGAGCGTCAGCACTTAGGCTATTTTGCTCCCGTCACATTATACGGCAGCCAGACCCTTATCATTACAAATAACTCTGACGTTGCATAATTACAAAGCTTACAATGTTCTGACTTCTGTTAAAAGCTGAGGCTGGAACGGGCACTCAGCACACATAAAGACAACAGGACAATACAAACAAAATTATACTGGGCATGGGGCCAGTCGCCAGAGCCTCGTTAGTCTTCAGTCAAGGGTATACTAACGTGGAAGTGAGGTTGACATTTGGGTGTACTACGTGGAACGTCACCCCTTACACCCCTTAAAATGCATATAGATTTTAAAACTATTTGATAATTTTGTTGTCGGGGATGTGGTGTGAGTTTGTATTCTTTAAATTTGCTATCACCGAGATATTGTAGTAATGATTATTCATTCCATGTTATAGAAATGGACTTGGATCTATCGGACACAATGCGAGATGATCTTCATGAGAAAGGAGATTGTCAACAGGATGAATTTCTTCCTCGATATTTGGAAACATATCATCCCCAGAATGGTGGCAACCAAGATTTTGCAGCTGTGTTTCTGCCTCATGTACTGGAAGCTTTAACCTTAGGAACAGTAATAATTGAAAATGGGATTGTCAGACTCAATATTGAGCCGTCGTCACCCCTGCTATACGTCTGTGTAGGACCAGGAGCTGATATCCCATACATTGAAGACCAGCTACCAAGGAGAAGTCTCAATGAGAGACTCCTACAAAAAATTAAAATGCATATTTTGAATTTGAATTTGATTTTAAAATTGTGGGAGCGTCAGCACTTAGGCTATTTTGCACCCGTCATATTATACGGGAGCCAGACCCTTATCATTACAAAGAACAACTCTAAAGGTCCATAATTAAAAAGCTTACAATGTTCTGACTTTTGTTAAAAGCTGAGGCTGGAACGGGCACTCAGCACACATAAGGACAACAGGACAATACAAACAAAATTATACTGGCCATGGGGCCAGTCGCCAGACCCTCGTTAGTCTTCAGTCCAGGGTGTACTAACGTGGAAGTGAGGTTGACATTTGGGTGTACTACGTGGAACGTCACCCCTTATACCCTTTAAAATGCATATAGATTGGGTTCTTCCCACAGCACTGGCTGAGGAAATCAGAGAAGAGGATATAATTCCGTCTGTCTTTGAGGATATGTGGGAAGAGATTGTGAAGGATAAGCTAAAGCTAGCAAAGTTGAAGTTGAAGTTTGGGACACTTCAGATGATATCTGCTGACTCGCCAGGTGCATATGGATATCGAGCCTTGGCAACTTCTCAATTCTTGTTTCCAGTCAGACGGATTGAGAGAGAGGTTGCTGTTCAAGCAAGAAGAGATTTTTGCTTCGCAATTCTGCCGCTTTTGGCTAATCATGAAGATGAGGATAATTGATGATTAGACATTAGATTTTAGGTTTTTAACGTATGTAATAAGAAATAAACTCACTTGAGTTTGTATTCTTTAAATTTGCTTTCACCGAGATCTTGTAGTAATGATTATTCATTTCATGTTATAGATATGGATTTGGAACTATCCGATACAATTGTAGATGATCTCAATGAAAATGGAGGTTGCCAACAGGACGATTTCCTTCCCCGTTATCTTGAAACTGATGATGACAAGGGTGTTGGCATGCAAGACTTCGCAACTGTGTTCATGGCCCACATAGAGGAAGCATTAGCCTTAGGAGCACTTATAGTTCAAAATGGGATCTTGAGACTCAATATAGAGCCAACGTCCCCGCTGATCTACGTTTGCGTAGGCCCTGGGGCTGATTTACCATATGTGGAAAATCAGCTTCCACGAAGAAACTTGAAGAAGAGACTCTTCAAAAAAATTGTACTGCACACAGATGGGAGTCCTTCCAGCAACAATGACGGAGAAAGTTAGAGAGGAAGATAATTCCTTCTGCCATTGAAGATATCTTTGAAGAGATAGTGAAGGAAAAGCTAAAGTTAGCAAAGCTGAAATTCAAAACCCTTCAAATAGTTTCTGCTGATTCCCCGGGGGCTTACAGATACAGGGCTCTGGCAAATTCTCAGTTCCTCTTTCCTGTGAGGCGGAATGAAAAGGAGGTTCGTCTTCAAGGAAGAAAAGATGACGAGGTGAAGTATTTATTCTCTTCTTAATTTTAAAACTATTTGATAATTTTTTTGTCGGGAGTGTGGTGTGAGTTTGTATTCTTTAAATTTGCTATCACCGAGATCTTGTAGTAATGATTATTCAATTCATGTTATAGAAATGGACTTGGATCTATGGGACACAATGCGAGATGATCTTCATGAGAAAGGAGATTGTCAACAGGATGAATTTCTTCCTCGATATTTGGAAACATATCATCCCCAGAATGTTGGCAACCAAGATTTTGCAGCTGTGTTTCTGGCTAAGTACTGGAAGCTTTAACCTTACGAACAGTAGTAATTGAAAATGGGATTGTCAGACTCAATATTGAGCCGTCGTCACCCCTGCTATACGTCTGTGTAGGGCCAGGAGCTGATATCCCATACATTGAAGACCAGCTACCAAGGAGAAGTCTCAATGAGACTCCTCCAAACAATTAAAATGCATATTTTGAATTTGAATTTGATATTAAAATTGAGGGAGCGTCAGCACTTAGGCTATTTTGCTCCCGTCACATTATACGGGAGCCAGACCCTTATAATTACAAATAACTCTGACGTTGCATAATTAAAAAGCTTACAATGTTCTGAATTCTGTTAAAAGCTGAGGCTGGAACGGGCACTCAGCACACATAAAGACAACAGGACAATACAAACAAAATTATACTGGCCATGGGGCCAGTCGCCAGAGCCTCGTTAGTCTTCAGTCCAGGGTGTACTAACGTGGAAGTGAGGTTGACATTTGGGTGTACTACGTGGAAGGTCAACCCTTACACCCCTTAAAATGCACATAGATGGGGTTCTTCCCACAGCACTGGCAGAGGAAATCAGAGAAGAGGATATAATTCCGTCTGGCTTTGAAGATATGTGGGAAGAGATTGTGAAGGATAAGCTTAAGCTAGCAAAGTTGAAGTTGAAGTTTGGGACACTTCAGACGATATCTGCTGACTCGCCAGGTGCATATGGATATCGAGCCTTGGCAACTTCTCAATTCTTGTTTCCAGTCAGACGGATTGAGAGAGAGGTTGCTGTTCAAGCAAGAAGAGATTTTTGCTTCGCAATTCTGCCGCTTTTGGCTAATCATGAAGATGAGGATAATTGATGATTAGACATTAGATTTTAGGTTTTTAACGTATGTAATAAGAAATAAACTCACTTGAGTTTGTATTCTTTAAATTTGCTTTCACCGAGATCTTGTAGTAATGATTATTCATTTCATGTTATAGATATGGATTTGGAACTATCCGATACAATTGTAGATGATCTCAATGAAAATGGAGGTTGCCAACAGGACGATTTCCTTCCCCGTTATCTTGAAACTGATGATGACAAGGGTGTTGGCATGCAAGACTTCGCAACTGTGTTCAAGGCCCACATAGAGGAAGCATTAGCCTTAGGAGCACTTATAGTTCAAAATGGGATCTTGAGGCTCAATATAGAGCCAACGTCCCCGCTGATCTACGTTTGCGTAGGCCCTGGGGCTGATTTACCATATGTGGAAAATCAGCTTCCACGAAGAAACTTGAATAAGAGACTCTTCAAAAAAATTGTACTGCACACAGATGGGAGTCCTTCCAGCAACAATGACGGAGAAAGTTAGAGAGGAAGATAATTCCTTCTGCCATTGAAGATATCTTTGAAGAGATAGTGAAGGAAAAGCTAAAGTTAGCAAAGCTGAAATTCAAAACCCTTCAAATGGTTTCTGCTGATTCCCCGGGGGCTTACAGATACAGGGCTCTGGCAAATTCTCAGTTCCTCTTTCCTGTGAGGCGGAATGAAAAGGAGGTTCGTCTTCAAGGAAGAAAAGATGACGAGGTGAAGTATTTATTCTCTTCTTAATTTTAAAACTATTTGATAATTTTTTTGTCGGGAGTGTGGTGTGAGTTTGTATTCTTTAAATTTGCTATCACCGAGATCTTGTAGTAATGATTATTCAATTCATGTTATAGAAATGGACTTGGATCTATGGGACACAATGCGAGATGATCTTCATGAGAAAGGAGATTGTCAACAGGATGAATTTCTTCCTCGATATTTGGAAACATATCATCCCCAGAATGTTGGCAACCAAGATTTTGCAGCTGTGTTTCTGGCTAAGTACTGGAAGCTTTAACCTTACGAACAGTAGTAATTGAAAATGGGATTGTCAGACTCAATATTGAGCCGTCGTCACCCCTGCTATACGTCTGTGTAGGGCCAGGAGCTGATATCCCATACATTGAAGACCAGCTACCAAGGAGAAGTCTCAATGAGACTCCTCCAAACAATTAAAAGGCATATTTTGAATTTGAATTTGATATTAAAATTGAGGGAGCGTCAGCACTTAGGCTATTTTGCTCCCGTCACATTATACGGGAGCCAGACCCTTATTAGAAAAAACAACTCTAAAGTTCCATAATTAAAAAGCTTACAATGTTCTGACTTCTGTTAAAAGCTGAGGCTGGAACGGGCACTCAGCACACATAAGGACAACAGGACAATACAAACAAAATTATACTGGCCATGGGGCCAGTCGCCAGAGCCTCGTTAGTCTTCAGTCCAGGGTGTACTAACGTGTAGGTGAGGTTGACATTTGGGTGTACTACGTGGAACGTCACCCCTTAAACCTTAAAATGCATATAGATGGGGTTCTTCCCACAGCACTGGCTGAGGAAATCAGAGAAGAGGATATAATTCCGTCTGTCATTGAGGATATGTGGGAAGAGATTGTGAAGGATAAGCTAAAGTTAGCAAAGTTGAAGTTGAAGTTTGGGACACTTCAGATGATAACTGCTGACTCGCCAGGTGCATATGGATATCGAGCCTTGGCAACTTCTCAATTCTTGTTTCCAGTCAGACGGATTGAGAGAGAGGTTGCTGTTCAAGCAAGAAGAGATTTTTGCTTCGCAATTCTGCCGCTTTTGGCTAATCATGAAGATGAGGATAATTGATGATTAGACATTAGATTTTAGGTTTTTAACGTATGTAATAAGAAATAAACTCACTTGAGTTTGTATTCTTTAAATTTGCTTTCACCGAGATCTTGTAGTAATGATTATTCATTTCATGTTATAGATATGGATTTGGAACTATCCGATACAATTGTAGATGATCTCAATGAAAATGGAGGTTGCCAATAGGACGATTTCCTTCCCCGTTATCTTGAAACTGATGATGCCAAGGGTGTTGGCATGCAAGACTTCGCAACTGTGTTCATGGCCCACATAGAGGAAGCATTAGCCTTAGGAACACTTATAGTTCAATATGGGATTTTGAGACTCAATATAGAGCCAACTTCCCCGCTGATCTAAGTTTGCGTAGCCCCTGGGGCTGATTTACCATATGTGGAAAATCAACTAACACGAAGAAACTTGAATAAGAGACTCTTCAAAAGAATTGTACTGCACACAGATGGAGTCCTTCCAGCAACAATGACGGAGAAAGTTAGAGAGGAAGATAATTCCTTCTGCCATTGACGATATCTTTGAAGAGATAGTGAAGAATATGCTAAAGTTAGCAAAGCTGAAATTCAAAACCCTTCAGATGATTTCTGCTGATTCCCCTGGGGCATACGGATACAGGGCTCTGGCAAATTCTCAGTTCCTCTTTCCTGTGAGGCGGAATGAAAAGGAGGTTCGTCTTCAAGGAAGAAAAGATGACGAGGTGAAGTATTTACTCTCTTCTTAATTTTAAAACTATTTGATAATTTTGTTGTCGGGGATGTGGTGTGAGTTTGTATTCTTTAAATTTGCTATCACCGAGATATTGTAGTAATGATTATTCATTCCATGTTATAGAAATGGACTTGGATCTATCGGACACAATGCGAGATGATCTTCATGAGAAAGGAGATTGTCAACAGGATGAATTTCTTCCTCGATATTTGGAAACATATCATCCCCAGAATGGTGGCAACCAAGATTTTGCAGCTGTGTTTCTGGCTCATGTACTGGAAGCTTTAACCTTAGGAACAGTAATAATTGAAAATGGGATTGTCAGACTCAATATTGAGCCGTCGTCACCCCTGCTATACGTCTGTGTAGGGCCAGGAGCTGATATCCCATACATTGAAGACCAGCTACCAAGGAGAAGTCTCAATGAGAGACTCCTACAAAAAATTAAAATGCATATTTTGAATTTGAATTTGATTTTAAAATTGTGGGAGCGTCAGCACTTAGACTATGTTGCTCCCGTCACATTCTACGGGAGCCTGACCCTTAACATTACAAAGAACAACTCTAACGTTCCATAATTAAAAAGCTTACAATGTTCTGACTTTTGTTAAAAGCTGAGGCTGGAACGGGCACTCAGCACACATAAGGACAACAGGACAATACAAACAAAATTATACTGGCCATGGGGCCAGTCGCCAGAGCCTCGTTAGTCTTCAGTCCAGGGTGTACTAACGTGGAAGTGAGGTTGACATTTGGGTGTACTACGTGGAACGTCACCCCTTATACCCCTTAAAATGCATATAGATTGGGTTCTTCCCACAGCACTGGCTGAGGAAATCAGAGAAGAGGATATAATTCCGTCTGTCTTTGAGGATATGTGGGAAGAGATTGTGAAGGATAAGCTAAAGCTAGCAAAGTTGAAGTTGAAGTTTGGGACACTTCAGATGATATCTGCTGACTCGCCAGGTGCATATGGATATCGAGCCTTGGCAACTTCTCAATTCTTCTTTCCAGTCAGACGGATTGAGAGAGAGGTTGCTGTTCAAGCAAGAAGAGATTTTTGCTTCGCAATTCTGCCGCTTTTGGCTAATCATGAAGATGAGGATAATTGATGATTAGACATTAGATTTTAGGTTTTTAACGTATGTAATAAGAAATAAACTCACTTGAGTTTGTATTCTTTAAATTTGATTTCACCGAGATCTTGTAGTAATGATTATTTATTTCATGTTATAGATATGGATTTGGAACTATCCGATACAATTGTAGATGATCTCAATGAAAATGGAGGTTGCCAACAGGACGATTTCCTTCCCCGTTATCTTGAAACTGATGATGCCAAGGGTGTTGGCATGCAAGACTTCGCAACTGTGTTCATGGCCCACATAGAGGAAGCATTAGCCTCAGGAACACTTATAGTTCAAAATGGGATCTTGAGACTCAATATAGAGCCAACTTCCCCGCTGATCTACGTTTGCGTAGGCCCTGGGGCTGATTTACCATATGTGGAAAATCAGCTTCCACGAAGAAACTTGAATAAGAGACTCTTCAAAAGAATTGTACTGCACACAGATGGAGTCCTTCCAGCAACAATGACGGAGAAAGTTAGAGAGGAAGATAATTCCTTCTGCCATTGACGATATCTTTGAAGAGATAGTGAAGAATAAGCTAAAGTTAGCAAAGCTGAAATTCAAAACTCTTCAGATGATTTCTGCTGATTCCCCTGGGGCATACGGATACAGGGCTCTGGCAAATTCTCAGTTCCTCTTTCCTGTGAGGCGGAATGAAAAGGAGGTTCGTCTTCAAGGAAGAAAAGATGACGAGGTAAAGTATTTACTCTCTTCTTAATTTTAAAACTATTTGATAATTTTGTTGTCGGGGATGTGGAGTGAGTTTGTATTCTTTAAATTTGCTATCACCGAGATCTTGTAGTAATGATTATTCATTCCATGTTATAGAAATGGACTTGGATCTATGGGACACAATGCGAGATGATCTTCATGAGAAAGGAGATTGTCAACAGGATGAATTTCTTCCTCGATATTTGGAAAAATATCATCCCCAGAATGTCGGCAACCAAGATTTTGCAGCTGTGTTTCTGGCTCATGTACTGGAAGCTTTAACCTTAGGAACAGTAATAATTGAAAATGGGATTGTCAGACTCAATATTGAGCCGTCGTCACCCCTGCTATACGTATGTGTAGGGCCAGGAGCTGATATCCCATACATTGTAGACCAGCTACCAAGGAAAAGTCTCAATGAGAGACTCCTCCAAACAATTAAAATGCATATTTTGAATTTGAATTTGATATTAAAATTCAGGGAGCGTCAGCACTTATGCTATTTTGCTCCCGTCACATTATACGGGAACCAGACCCTTATCATTACAAATAACTCTGACGTTGCATAATTAAAAAGCTTACAATGTTCTGACTTCTGTTAAAAGCTGAGGATGGAACGGGCACTCAGCACACATAAAGACAACAGGACAATACAAACAAAATTATACTGGCCATGGGGCCAGTCGCCAGAGCTTCGTTAGTCTTCAGTCCAGGGTGTACTAACGTGGAAGTGAGGTTGACATTTGGGTGTACTACGTGGAACGTCACCCCTTACACCTCTTAAAATGCATATAGATGGGGTTCTTCCCACAGCACTGGCAGAGAAAATCAGAGAAGAGGATATAATTCCGTCTGGCTTTGAGGATATGTGGGAAGAGATTGTGAAGGATAAGCTAAAGTTAGCAAAGTTGAAGTTGAAGTTTGGGACACTTCAGATGATATCTGCTGACTCGCCAGGTGCATATGGATATCGAGACTTGGCAACTTCTCAATTCTTGTTTCCAGTCAGACGGATTGAGAGAGAGGTTGCTGTTCAAGCAAGAAGAGATTTTTGCTTCGCAATTCTGCCGCTTTTGGCTAATCATGAAGATGAGGATAATTGATGATTAGACATTAGATTTTAGGTTTTTAACGTATGTAATAAGAAATAAACTCACTTGAGTTTGTATTCTTTAAATTTGCTTTCACCGAGATCTTGTAGTAATGATTATTCATTTCATGTTATAGATATGGATTTGGAACTATCCGATACAATTGTAGATGATCTCAATGAAAATGGAGGTTGCCAACAGGACGATTTCCTTCCCCGTTATCTTGAAACTGATGATGGCAAGGGTGTTGGCATGCAAGACTTCGCAACTGTGTTCATGGCCCACATAGAGGAAGCATTAGCCTTAGGAACACTTGTAGTTCAAAATGGGATCTTGAGACTCAACATAGAGCCAACTTCCCCGCTGATCTACGTTTGCGTAGGCCCTCTGGCTGATTTACCATATGTGGAAAATCAGCTTCCACGAAGAAACTTGAATAAGAGACTCTTCAAAAAAATTGTACTGCACACAGATGGGAGTTCATCCAGCAAGAATGACGGAGAAAGTTAGAGAGGAAGATAATTCCTTCTGCCATTGAAGATATCTTTGAAGAGATAGTGAAGGAAAAGCTAAAGTTAGCAAAGCTGAAATTCAAAACCCTTCAAATGGTTTCCGCTGATTCCCCGGGGGCTTACAGATACAGGGCTCTGGCAAATTCTCAGTTCCTCTTTCCTGTGAGGCGGAATGAAAAGGAGGTTCGTCTTCAAGGAAGAAAAGATGACGAGGTGAAGTATTTATTCTCTTCTTAATTTTAAAACTATTTGATAATTTTTTTGTCGGGGGTGTGGTGTGAGTTTGTATTCTTTAAATTTGCTATCACCGAGATCTTGTAGTAATGATTATTCAATTCATGTTATAGAAATGGACTTGGAACTATCCGATACAATTGTAGATGATCTCAATGAAAATGGAGGTTGCCAACAGGACGATTTCCTTCCCCGTTATCTTGAAACTGATGATGACAAGGGTGTTGGCATGCAAGACTTCGCAACTGTGTTCATGGCCCACATAGAGGAAGCATTAGCCTTAGGAGCACTTATAGTTCAAAAAGGGATCTTGAGACTCAATATAGAGCCAACGTCCCCGCTGATCTACGTTTGCGTAGGCCCTGGGGCTGATTTACCATATGTGGAAAATCAGCTTCCACGAAGAAACTTGAATAAGAGACTATTCAAAAAAATTGTACTGCACAGAGATGGGAGTCCTTCCAGCAACAATGACGGAGAAAGTTAGAGAGGAAGATAATTCCTTCTGCCATTGAAGATATCTTTGAAGAGATAGTGAAGGAAAAGCTAAAGTTAGCAAAGCTGAAATTCAAAACCCTTCAAATGGTTTCTGCTGATTCCCCGGGGTCTTACAGATACAGGGCTCTGGCAAATTCTCAGTTCCTCTTTCCTGTGAGGCGGAATGAAAAGGAGGTTCGTCTTCAAGGAAGAAAAGATGACGAGGTGAAGTATTTATTCTCTTCTTAATTTTAAAACTATTTGATAATTTTTTTGTCGGGGGTGTGGTGTGAGTTCGTATTCTTTAAATTTGCTATCACCGAGATCTTGTAGTAATGATTATTCAATTCATGTTATAGAAATGGACTTGGATCTATCTGACACAATGCGAGATGATCTTCATGAGAAAGGAGATTGTCAACAGGATGAATTTCTTCCTCGATATTTTGAAACATATCATCCCCAGAATGTTGGCAACCAAAATTTTGCAGCTGTGTTTCTGGCTCAAGTACTGGAAGCTTTAACCTTACGAACAGTAATAATTGAAAATGGGATTGTCAGACTCAATATTGAGCCGTCGTCACCCCTGCTATACGTCTGTGTAGGGCCAGGAGCTGATATCCCATATATTGAAGACCAGCTACCAAGGAGAAGTCTCAATGAGACTCCTCCAAACAATTAAAATGCATATTTTGAATTTGAATTTGATATTAAAGTTGAGGGAGCGTCAGCACTTAGGCTATTTTGCTCCCGTCACATTATACGGGAGCCAGACCCTTATCATTACAAATAACTCTGACGTTGCATAATTAAAAAGCTTACAATGTTCTGAATTCTGTTAAAAGCTGAGGCTGGAGTAATGATTATTCATTTCATGTTATACATAGGCCCTCTGGCTGATTTACCATATGTGGAAAATCAGCTTCCACGAAGAAACTTGAATAAGAGACTTCAAAAAAATTGTACTGCCCACAGATGGGAGTCCATCCAGCAACAATGACGGAGAAAGTTAGGGAGGAAGATAATTCCTTCTGCCATTGACGATATCTTTGAAGAGATAGTGAAGGAAAAGCTAAAGTTAGCAAAGCTGAAATTCAAAACCCTTCAAATGGTTTCTGCTGATTCCCCGGGGGCTTACAGATACAGGGCTCTGGCAAGTTCTCAGTTCCTCTTTCCTGTGAGGCGGAATGAAAAGAAGGTTCGTCTTCAAGGAAGAAAAGATGACGAGGTGAAGTATTTATTCTCTTCTTAATTTTAAAACTATTTGATAATTTTGTTGTCGGGGGTGTGGTGAGTTTGTATTCTTTAAATTTGCTATCACTGAGATCTTGTAGTAATGATTATTCAATTCATGTTATAGAAATGGACTTGGATCTATCGGACACAATGCGAGATGATCTTCATGAGAAAGGAGATTGTCAACAGGATGAATTTCTTCCTCGATATTTGGAAACATATCATCCCCAGAATGTTGGCAACCAAGATTTTGCAGCTGTGTTTCTGGCTCAAGTACTGGAAGCTTTAACCTTACGAACAGTAATAATTGAAAATGGGATTGTCAGACTCAATATTGAGCCGTCGTCACCCCTGCTATACGTCTGTGTAGGGCCAGGAGCTGATATCCCATACATTGAAGACCACCTACCAAGGAGAAGTCTCAATGAGAGACTCCTCCAAACAATTGAAATGCATATTTTCAATTTGAATTTGATACTAAAATTGAGGGAGCGTCAGCACTTAGGCTATTTTGCTCCCGTCACATTATACGGGAGCCAGACCCTTATCATTACAAATAACTCTGACGTTGCATAATTAAAAAGCTTACAATGTTCTGAATTCTGTTAAAAGCTGAGGCTGGAACGGGCACTCAGCACACATAAAGACAACAGGACAATACAAACAAAATTATACTGGCCATGGGGCCAGTCGCCAGAGCCTCGTTAGTCTTCAGTCCAGGGTGTACTAACGTGGAAGTGAGGTTGACATTTGGGTGTACTACGTGGAAGGTCACCCCTTACACCCCTTAAAATGCATATAGATGGGGTTCTTCCCACAGCACTGGCAGAGGAAATCAGAGAAGAGGATATAATTCCGTCTGGCTTTGAAGATATGTGGGAAGAGATTGTGAAGGATAAGCTTAAGCTAGCAAAGTTGAAGTTGAAGTTTGGGACACTTCAGACGATATCTGCTGACTCGCCAGGTGCATATGGATATCGAGCCTTGGCAACTTCTCAATTCTTGTTTCCAGTCAGACGGATTGAGAGAGAGGTTGCTGTTCAAGCAAGAAGAGATTTTTGCTTCGCAATTCTGCCGCTTTTGGCTAATCATGAAGATGAGGATAATTGATGATTAGACATTAGATTTTAGGTTTTTAACGTATGTAATAAGAAATAAACTCACTTGAGTTTGCATTCTTTAAATTTGATTTCACCGAGATCTTGTAGTAATGATTATTCATTTCATGTTATAGATATGGATTTGGAACTATCCGATACAATTGTAGATGATCTCAATGAAAATGGAGGTTGCCAACAGGACGATTTCCTACCCCGTTATCTTGAAACTGATGATGCCAAGGGTGTTCGCATGCAAGACTTCGCAGCTGTGTTCATGGCCCACATAGAGGAAGCATTAGCCTCAGGAACACTTATAGTTCAAAATGGGATCTTGAGACTCAATATAGAGCTAACTTCCCCGCTGATCTACGTTTGCGTAGGCCCTGGGGCTGATTTACCATATGTGGAAAATTAGCTTCCACGAAGAAACTTGAATAAGAGACTCTTCAAAAGAATTGTTCTGCACACAGGTGGAGTCCTTCCAGCAACAATGACGGAGAAAGTTAGAGAGGAAGATAATTCCTTCAGCCATTGACGATATCTTTGAAGAGATAGTGAAGGAAAAGCTAAAGTTAGCAAAGCTGAAATTCAAAACACTTCAGATGGTTTCTGCTGATTCCCCTGGGGCTTACGGATACAGTGCTCTGGCAAATTCTCAGTTCCTCTTTCCTGTGAGGCGGAATGAAAAGGAGGTTCGTCTTCAAGGAAGAAAAGATGACGAGGTGAAGTATTTACTCTCTTCTTAATTTTAAAACTATTTGATAATTTTGTTGTCGGGGATGTGGTGTGAGTTTGTATTCTTTAAATTTGCTATCACCGAGATCTTGTAGTAATGATTATTCATTTCATATTATAGAAATGGACTTGGATCTATCTGACACAATGCGAGATGATCTTCATGAGAAAGGAGATTGTCAACAGGATGAATTTCTTCCTCGATATTTGGAAACATATCATCCCTAGAATGTTGGCAACCAAGATTTTGCAGCTGTGTTTCTGGCTCATGTACTGGAAGCTTTAACCTTACGAGCAGTAATAATTGAAAATGGGATTGTCAGACTCAATATTGAGCCGTCGTCACCCCTGCTATACGTCTGTGTAGGGCCAGGAGCTGATATCCCATACATTGAAGACCACCTACCAAGGAGAAGTCTCAATGAGAGACTCCTCCAAACAATTGAAATGCATATTTTCAATTTGAATTTGATACTAAAATTGAGGGAGCGTCAGCACTTAGGCTATTTTGCTCCCGTCACATTATACGGGAGCCAGACCCTTATCATTACAAATAACTCTGACGTTGCATAATTAAAAAGCTTACAATGTTCTGAATTCTGTTAAAAGCTGAGGATGGAACGGGCACTCAGCACACATAAAGACAACAGGACAATACAAACAAAATTATACTGGCCATGGGGCCAGTCGCCAGAGCCTCGTTAGTCTTCAGTCCAGGGTGTACTAACGTGGAAGTGAGGTTGACATTTGGGTGTACTACGTAGAAGGTCACCCCTTACACCCCTTAAAATGCATATAGATGGGGTTCTTCCCACAGCACTGGCAGAGGAAATCAGAGAAGAGGATATAATTCCGTCTGGCTTTGAAGATATGTGGGAAGAGATTGTGAAGGATAAGCTTAAGCTAGCAAAGTTGAAGTTGAAGTTTGGGACACTTCAGACGATATCTGCTGACTCGCCAGGTGCATATGGATATCGAGCCTTGGCAACTTCTCAATTCTTGTTTCCAGTCAGACGGATTGAGAGAGAGGTTGCTGTTCAAGCAAGAAGAGATTTTTGCTTCGCAATTCTGCCGCTTTTGGCTAATCATGAAGATGAGGATAATTGATGATTAGACATTAGATTTTAGGTTTTTAACGTATGTAATAAGAAATAAACTCACTTGAGTTTGCATTCTTTAAATTTGCTTTCACCGAGATTTTGTAAGTAGAATCAAAAATACTTACCGTCGTTTTTCATCGATTTTCTGTCATTTTTAATTATGATTAATGTCTTTTTAATTCATTTCGAGGGTGACGCTATTGTTATTTAATCAAGCGCCACGTGTCGTGGGTGGAGGAGGAGATGAGTCATCGATGACTCATGCACACGTGAGAGTTTGAAATTAATGGTTTTCCATTAGTGCACAAAAGATACTATTATGTATTCCGTTTTCGACCTAAGCTAACACTATTGTTGTATTTTATTAATGCGTTTCTGCCGGATATGAGTCACAGATGATTTATACTGACGTTGGAGTTTGGAATTAATGGTTTCTCCATTAAGGTACAAAAGACACTATTATGGAGTTCGTTTTTGACCTAAGCTAACACTATTGTTGTATTTTATTAATGCGTTTCTGCCGGATATGAGTCATGGGTGCTTTAGGCACACGTGGGAACTTGGAATTAATGGTTTTTCCATTAATGTACAAAAGACATTTTCGGCCTATTCCGGCCATTTTGGCGTCGGTGGTGAGTCATATTTGGTATAATTAAGGATCCGGATTTACCCGTATTCAACCGGTGCCGACGCGTTCGATCGGAGGTAGAAGATATTATAACACATGTTCGCTTTAAAGGCGAAGAAATTGAACGATGTATCCTATATGAAAACGAAGTATGCGAGCAGAATCCATGTTATTAATATTAACCTGTTACGGAAGAACCTGTTATGTGGTTGCATTCATCGGCACCCCCAAACCGCGCGCGTTCATGGACACGTGAGGGGAAAAAAAGGTTCTCTATTCTTACGGCCCCCATCGCTTGGTCTTCTTCCGAAGTTGAATGGAAGTCAAGTGTCGCCAAATTTTTACACACGAGTATTGATTTTCTTTGAGGTTCCAATTTTATTTGGTGGAAGTAATCTACGCGGTATTTCTGCCGCCTTTCGTAACATTGCAAAGACTATTTAACCAAATCCGTAAGGAATTTGGCTGAACTAGGAACATTCAGTTCCAGTATCTACAAGTTAAAGTGGATGCGATCCACTATTTGCCCTTATTTCGGGGTTGCGAACCACAGTCCATTTGATTATTGCCTTATAAACATCAGGATTCACGTAAAATTGACCAGATGTTTTTACTGTTAGAGACAATATTTCGCATTTTTTGTGTATTTTTACTCAGAAAACGCTATTTGAACGATTCAAGCAAGAGTTCGCATGGGAATTTAGACACACAAACTGTGTTTCTTCAACTTTAGCTGAAATTTAGGTTTATTTTTTTACTCTAATATCACAATTTCTTCTATTCAGGCAACATTTTTTATTAAATTTTGGACTAACAAAGACATTTTTCAACTTTTAACTTGTTATTTTAAAAGTTTATTTCCATTTTTTACTCTAATATCACAATTTCATCTATTTTTGCAGAAGTGTTTATTGCCATTTTGACTTGCAAGATAATTTTTTCAACTTCTTTTATTATTTTTTCTATTTATTGCCTTTTGTATCTTATATTTTTAATTCTTAACTTTGAGTTTTGTTCTTTATTTAAAAAAATTCTCTAATCACTAAGGAAGAAGTACTTTTAAGTAAAACTGTACCCACAAAGTTTATTATTACTATTATTATTAGTATTATTATTATTATTGTTGTTGTTTTTGTTTTGATGTAGTTGTTGAATCTTGTTGTTGTTGTTAGGCTTTATTGACTTCCACTACGCTATTTTTGGTTTGCTTCGTAGGAAAGTTTGTTTATTTTAGAGTTTCCTCGGTATTTTCTCACTGTTAGGGTAGGTCAAGTTTCCTAAATATATGAGTAGGGTTCCATATATTCTTGTTCTTGCATGTTTTTCATATGATGTGATCACCACAACTCTCCAAGTGCTTTTACTGCATGTTTCCATTTTTATTGAGGCTTAGTGATTCCTAGAGCCACTTTATGCATGAGAGAAAGCTTGAAAATTTTGATCTCAGATAGACGTCAACCTTATGTCAGAGTATTTTCGAGTATATTTTAGTCTTATTATGGCCCACTAGAATATCATGGCTTGCTTATTTTTTAAGTATGTTGCACAGTTATTGTATTTTTGCTTTTGCTTTCTAGATAAACTGTATGAAATGTTTAATATTTGTACTTTTTTGCACTTATAAGAGGCCAAACTTTTACTGTAACTAAAATTATTATGTCTCTAAGCACTGAAACCCCTTTACCAAGAGTACTATAACTGAATGTTTATTAATATTGTTTCTTTCATCCCTTAAATATAACAATTTAACAATATAATGACAAATCACAGGACAAGTCGATGTTAGCAGATGACTACGTGGCTCTTAAGTCCACCTGCCAAACTTTTCTTACCATGCTATTTACCTTTATAGTCTTTTATTCGGGTACGTTTCAAGTACTATTGACTTTTTGAGTGTTTAATTAATACCAGGGGTTATTTGTATCTGTTATGCTGTATTATTCGAGGCTTCTATTTTTTATTCTACATTCACTATATGTCCCTGAGAACTAAATTCCACTGACTGAAGCTTAAAGCTTAGGCTCTACAGCATGTTGAATGGTTAAGCACTGGTCAATATGAATTTTACAGAGGCTAGTAGGAGGCATAGGAACACACGCCAGAGCCTTATTAGCGTGCAAGAAGCACTTTCAGGGAGTACTACGAGGAAACGAAGTTGATTTTTTGAGGGCTTTACCAGTTACACAGCCAATATTTGCTATTTCAAGTAACTACATGTACCAGAACATTTTACAGCCCAACACTAACTAGACTTCAATTTATACTTTATTAGGTGCTAAATGTAGCAAGAACACTGATTGTACATACTTTTGAGAATCCAACTATTTCAGGATTTTTTCTATGTAAGCATATTTTTATTGATTACTAACTTTAACAGACCAATCAGGAAGACGCCAAAATTCACTAAACTTAGTACTATAGTGTATGTGATTGCATGAAAAGTAGAAATTATAACATCCACAAGATTTCGCTTTTTTTGCTTTTGTGACTAATCGTGACGCTGAGGATGAATGGATGGCCAAAAATCTTAAGGACTGGATGTATTTTACCACTACAGACGCCTATGTAGAAACACTAGAGTACTGTTAGCTTTCAAAATTGAGGTTATACTGTACTGTTTTTTAAATATTTCGTATTTGGCACGTTACAGTTATATCCATTTCAGGACAAATATTGCTAAAACTCTCAAATTTACTGGTACAAGTTGATATTTCTGCTATCAGAGGAATTAACAACCCTATTTTACAAACAAATGGTATTGTTTACACTTTATTTACTTCAATCTGAGACTAATATTTTACAGTAATTGAATCATTCAGCCCAGTCAATACTTTACTGCATCAGAAAGTTTGTTATTAATCTAATAAGTATGCTATTTTGTGATATTCTAATGCAAACGTTGTTTAATTCACTGGTTATAATGCAAACTTTTGCACAAATTCGATATATTCACTACCTTCAAACCAAACAATTGTACTTATTTAGAGCATTTCATTTATATTTCTTGTAATTAACTTATGTTTCTTATAATTAACAAACTAAACTAATTACTTTGGCATGTTAAAAACCTTATTTTTTACTATTTCCTATTCTATCAGGTTCTATATTGCTGTTTTTATCAATTATGTAAGACCACACTCTGGTATATGCACATATATTCTCTTTTATACACACGCACGCCACACACACACACACACACACACACACACATTTACACACTTATACGAACATACATCTGACGTTTTTCAATATTTTGCTATGAAGTTTGCATCCATGCTATTCAAACAAGGGCAGGCAATGTAGTATTTATGAGTATTAGTAATCCCAAAGTCGTGTTTTTGGTGTCCAAGATCAGATGAGAGGCTGCTATGTGCCTTTTGCAGGGGATTGCATGTGAAGTGTATGCATATTGAGCATTATTGAGTGTGTAGACTTCCAAGTTTTGCTGTTATTTTCCTATAATTCTGTGAGACTGTAGAGAGTTCTCCCTTTTCAACCAGTTTTCTTTCATTGATTGGATACTTTTTGGGAACTTAGCAGTTTTTTATGTTATGAAGCAGATTGTTGTAGAATATTTTGCATGGTCTTTTGTGATATTGAGTGCCTGCTGTAACGGAAGTAAGTATCTTTCCTTCTTGTGTTGATGTTCTCGTGTAGGTTTCCTATTTTCGGTCAAGTTGCAGTAGGGAACTTAGCAGTTTTTATGTTATGAAGCAGATTGTTGTAGAATATTTTGCATGGTCTTTTGTGATATTGAGTGGGTGCTGTAATGGTAGTAAGTATCTTTCCTTTTTGTGTTGATGTTCTTGTGTAGGTTTCCTATTTTCTGTCAAGTTGCAGTACTTAGAATAATCGCTACTGTCTTATTGAGCTACGAAGCTCCTTTGAATAATCATTTGCATGTGACCCTATACTCCACGCTGTACTTTGTTCTGGGAGCTATCTTTTGAAGCCTTGGCATTCTGCTAGTACAGTATTATTATCGTAGAGGTAAATTAGTTCGTGAAAATATGTATTTTTCTGATTAACTATAGTCGCTTAGTTGTTCTAGCAGGTATAAGTAGTTACTGCTGATGTTGTTAATTTTCTATTCGCAGGGGCTATGTATGATGTAGCGTATTTGTGTTGGCTGTCCCTTTTATTCCTATGTTGTTGAGTTTCTCCATAAGCATGTCCTGTTTTACTCTATTCTATGCCTTGTTGCTGCTAGATATCTGAGGTATGTTGCTGGTTCATATCTGAGGTAGCTTGTTTGACTATCTATTATTTTTGCTATGGCTGTGGCTATTGATGTCCCTTTCTGAATTCCATGTTGGTTTCTGTTTATCCTTGTTGCTCCTTGTTATCTGTGTTAGGTTGTTTGACTTCAGGACTATCCTTTTTTAACTTTATTGTTGATTGCTGTTTTGTTTATTTCCTTATTTGTTTTTATTTGTTTACTGAATCTATTTGTTTTGTGTCTTGTAATATTATTTACTATAGTAACAAAATTATTTTCCTTCCATCCCACATTTATTATTCTGAGCAACAGAACTTCTCCTTCTTTCCCATATATTTGATTATTTCTGGTGTAAAGTACATTTTTTTCAAAGTGAATGTTTTAAAAGTACATTTTTTTCAAAGTGAATGTTTTAAAAGTACAATTTTTACAAAGTTAATGTTTTAAAAGTACAATTTTTACAAAGTTAATGTTTTAAAAGTACAATTTTTACAAAGTTAATGTTTTAAAAGTACAATTTTTACAAAGTTAATGTTTTAAAAGTACAATTTTTACAAAGTTAATGTTTTAAAAGTACAATTTTTACAAAGTTAATGTTTTAAAAGTACAATTTTTACAAAGTTAATGTTTTAAAAGTACAATTTTTACAAAGTTAATGTTTTAAAAGTACAATTTTTACAAAGTTAATGTTTTAAAAGTACAATTTTTACAAAGTTAATGTTTTAAAAATACTATTCTTTCAAAGTTAATAATTTAAGAGTACAATTCTTCTGCTATTTGAACTTTTGTACAATTTTGTTATTTTTGTTAAAATAAATATGTTAGTTGATATAAAATTACAGTAAATTTTCATGAATTTATATATTAAATTTCAAAATAGTGTTATTTGCTAAAGATAGCGGACAAAATAAATTAAACTTTGACAAATACTGAACAAGAAATATACAAGTATGGTGATAAATATCAATTTTTAAAAATAATTTTGTTACTATAGTAAATAATATTACAAGACACAAAACAAATAGATTCAGTAAACAAATAAAAACAAATAAGGAAATAAACAAAACAGCAATCAACAATAAAGTTAAAAAAGGATAGTCCTGAAGTCAAACAACCTAACACAGATAACAAGGAGCAACAAGGATAAACAGAAACCAACATGGAATTCAGAAAGGGACATCAATAGCCACAGCCATAGCAAAAATAATAGATAGTCAAACAAGCTACCTCAGATATGAACCAGCAACATACCTCAGATATCTAGCAGCAACAAGGCATAGAATAGAGTAAAACAGGACATGCTTATGGAGAAACTCAACAACATAGGAATAAAAGGGACAGCCAACACAAATACGCTACATCATACATAGCCCCTGCGAATAGAAAATTAACAACATCAGCAGTAACTACTTATACCTGCTAGAACAACTAAGCGACTATAGTTAATCAGAAAAATACATATTTTCACGAACTAATTTACCTCTACGATAATAATACTGTACTAGCAGAATGCCAAGGCTTCAAAAGATAGCTCCCAGAACAAAGTACAGCGTGGAGTATAGGGTCACATGCAAATGATTATTCAAAGGAGCTTCGTAGCTCAATAAGACAGTAGCGATTATTCTAAGTACTGCAACTTGACAGAAAATAGGAAACCTACACAAGAACATCAACACAAAAAGGAAAGATACTTACTACCATTACAGCACCCACTCAATATCACAAAAGACCATGCAAAATATTCTACAACAATCTGCTTCATAACATAAAAACTGCTAAGTTCCCTACTGCAACTTGACCGAAAATAGGAAACCTACACGAGAACATCAACACAAGAAGGAAAGATACTTACTTCCGTTACAGCAGGCACTGAATATCACAAAAGACCATGCAAAATATTCTACAACAATCTGCTTCATAACATAAAAAACTGCTAAGTTCCCAAAAAGTATCCAATCAATGAAAGAAAACTGGTTGAAAAGGGAGAACTCTCTACAGTCTCACAGAATTATAGGAAAATAACAGCAAAACTTGGAAGTCTACACACTCAATAATGCTCAATATGCATACACTTCACATGCAATCCCCTGCAAAAGGCACATAGCAGCCTCTCATCTGATCTTGGACACCAAAAACACGACTTTGGGATTACTAATACTCATAAATACTACATTGCCTGCCCTTGTTTGAATAGCATGGATGCAAACTTCATAGCAAAATATTGAAAAACGTCAGATGTATGTTCGTATAAGTGTGTAAATGTGTGTGTGTGTGTGTGTGTGTGTGTGTGGCGTGCGTGTGTATAAAAGAGAATATATGTGCATTTACCAGAGTGTGGTCTTACATAATTGATAAAAACAGCAATATAGAACCTGATAGAATAGGAAATAGTAAAAAATAAGGTTTTTAACATGCCAAAGTAATTAGTTTAGTTTGTTAATTATAAGAAACATAAGTTAATTACAAGAAATATAAATGAAATGCTCTAAATAAGTACAATTGTTTGGTTTGAATGTAGTGAATATATCGAATTTGTGCAAAAGTTTGCATTATAACCAGTGAATTAAACAACGTTTGCATTAGAATATCACAAAATAGCATACTTATTAGATTAATAACAAACTTTCTGATGCAGTAAAGTATTGACTGGGCTGAATGATTCAATTACTGTAAAATATTAGTCTCAGATTGAAGTAAATAAAGTGTAAACAATACCATTTGTTTGTAAAATAGGGTTGTTAATTCCTCTGATAGCAGAAATATCAACTTGTACCAGTAAATTTGAGAGTTTTAGCAATATTTGTCCTGAAATGGATATAACTGTAACGTGCCAAATACGAAATATTTAAAAAACAGTACAGTATAACCTCAATTTTGAAAGCTAACAGTACTCTAGTGTTTCTACATAGGCGTCTGTAGTGGTAAAATACATCCAGTCCTTAAGATTTTTGGCCATCCATTCATCCTCAGCGTCACGATTAGTCACAAAAGCAAAAAAAGCGAAATCTTGTGGATGTTATAATTTCTACTTTTCATGCAATCACATACACTATAGTACTAAGTTTAGTGAATTTTGGCGTCTTCCTGATTGGTCTGTTAAAGTTAGTAATCAATAAAAATATGCTTACATAGAAAAAATCCTGAAATAGTTGGATTCTCAAAAGTATGTACAATCAGTGTTCTTGCTACATTTAGCACCTAATAAAGTATAAATTCAAGTCTAGTTAGTGTTGGGCTGTAAAATGTTCTGGTACATGTAGTTACTTGAAATAGCAAATATTGGCTGTGTAACTGGTAAAGCCCTCAAAAAATCAACTTCGTTTCCTCGTAGTACTCCCTGAAAGTGCTTCTTGCACGCTAATAAGGCTCTGGCGTGTGTTCCTATGCCTCCTACTAGCCTCTGTAAAATTCATATTGACCAGTGCTTAACCATTCAACATGCTGTAGAGCCTAAGCTTTAAGCTTCAGTCAGTGGAATTTAGTTCTCAGGGACATATAGTGAATGTAGAATAAAAAATAGAAGCCTCGAATAATACAGCATAACAGATACAAATAACCCCTGGTATTAATTAAACACTCAAAAAGTCAATAGTACTTGAAACGTACCCGAATAAAAGACTATAAAGGTAAATAGCATGGTAAGAAAAGTTTGGCAGGTGGACTTAAGAGCCACGTAGTCATCTGCTAACATCGACTTGTCCTGTGATTTGTCATTATATTGTTAAATTGTTATATTTAAGGGATGAAAGAAACAATATTAATAAACATTCAGTTATAGTACTCTTGGTAAAGGGGTTTCAGTGCTTAGAGACATAATAATTTTAGTTACAGTAAAAGTTTGGCCTCTTATAAGTGCAAAAAAGTACAAATATTAAACATTTCATACAGTTTATCTAGAAAGCAAAAGCAAAAATACAATAACTGTGCAACATACTTAAAAAATAAGCAAGCCATGATATTCTAGTGGGCCATAATAAGACTAAAATATACTCGAAAATACTCTGACATAAGGTTGACGTCTATCTGAGATCAAAATTTTCAAGCTTTCTCTCATGCATAAAGTGGCTCTAGGAATCACTAAGCCTCAATAAAAATGGAAACATGCAGTAAAAGCACTTGGAGAGTTGTGGTGATCACATCATATGAAAAACATGCAAGAACAAGAATATATGGAACCCTACTCATATATTTAGGAAACTTGACCTACCCTAACAGTGAGAAAATACCGAGGAAACTCTAAAATAAACAAACTTTCCTACGAAGCAAACCAAAAATAGCGTAGTGGAAGTCAATAAACCCTAACAACAACAACAAGATTCAACAACTACATCAAAACAAAAACAACAACAATAATAATACTAATAATAATAGTAATAATAAACTTTGTGGGTACAGTTTTACTTAAAAGTACTTCTTCCTTAGTGATTAGAGAATTTTTTTAAATAAAGAACAAAACTCAAAGTTAAGAATTAAAAATATAAGATACAAAAGGCAATAAATAGAAAAAATAATAAAAGAAGTTGAAAAAATTATCTTTGCAAGTCAAAATGGCAATAAACACTTCTGCAAAAATAGATGAAATTGTGATATTAGAGTAAAAAATGGAAATAAACTTTTAAAATAACAAGTTAAAAGTTGAAAAATGTCTTTGTTAGTCCAAAATTTAATAAAAAATGTTGCCTGAATAGAAGAAATTGTGATATTAGAGTAAAAAAATAAACCTAAATTTCAGCTAAAGTTGAAGAAACACAGTTTGTGTGTCTAAATTCCCATGCGAACTCTTGCTTGAATCGTTCAAATAGCGTTTTCTGAGTAAAAATACACAAAAAATGCGAAATATTGTCTCTAACAGTAAAAACATCTGGTCAATTTTACGTGAATCCTGATGTTTATAAGGCAATAATCAAATGAACTGTGGTTCGCAACCCCGAAATAAGGGCAAATAGTGGATCGCATCCACTTTAACTTGTAGATACTGGAACTGAATGTTCCTAGTTCAGCCAAATTCCTTACGGATTTGGTTAAATAGTCTTTGCAATGTTACGAAAGGCGGCAGAAATACCGCGTAGATTACTTCCACCAAATAAAATTGGAACCTCAAAGAAAATCAATACTCGTGTGTAAAAATTTGGCGACACTTGACTTCCATTCAACTTCGGAAGAAGACCAAGCGATGGGGGCCGTAAGAATAGAGAACCTTTTTTTCCCCTCACGTGTCCATGAACGCGCGCGGTTTGGGGGTGCCGATGAATGCAACCACATAACAGGTTCTTCCGTAACAGGTTAATATTAATAACATGGATTCTGCTCGCATACTTCGTTTTCATATAGGATACATCGTTCAATTTCTTCGCCTTTAAAGCGAACATGTGTTATAATATCTTCTACCTCCGATCGAACGCGTCGGCACCGGTTGAATACGGGTAAATCCGGATCCTTAATTATACCAAATATGACTCACCACCGACGCCAAAATGGCCGGAATAGGCCGAAAATGTCTTTTGTACATTAATGGAAAAACCATTAATTCCAAGTTCCCACGTGTGCCTAAAGCACCCATGACTCATATCCGGCAGAAACGCATTAATAAAATACAACAATAGTGTTAGCTTAGGTCAAAAACGAACTCCATAATAGTGTCTTTTGTACCTTAATGGAGAAACCATTAATTCCAAACTCCAACGTCAGTATAAATCATCTGTGACTCATATCCGGCAGAAACGCATTAATAAAATACAACAATAGTGTTAGCTTAGGTCGAAAACGGAATACATAATAGTATCTTTTGTGCACTAATGGAAAACCATTAATTTCAAACTCTCACGTGTGCATGAGTCATCGATGACTCATCTCCTCCTCCACCCACGACACGTGGCGCTTGATTAAATAACAATAGCGTCACCCTCGAAATGAATTAAAAAGACATTAATCATAATTAAAAATAACAGAAAATCGATGAAAAACGACGGTAAGTATTTTTGACTCTACTTTTGTAGTAATGATTATTCATTTCATGTTATAGATATGGATTTGGAACTATCCGATACAATTGTAGATGATCTCAATGAAAATGGAGGTTGCCAACAGGACGATTTTTTTCCCGTTATCTTGAAACTGATGATGCCAAGGGTGTTCGCATGCAAGACTTCGCAGCTGTGTTCATGGCCCACATAGAGGAAGCATTAGCCTCAGGAACACTTATAGTTCAAAATGGGATCTTGAGACTCAATATAGAGCTAACTTCCCCGCTGATCTACGTTTGCGTAGGCCCTGGGGCTGATTTACCATATGTGGAAAATCAGCTTCCACGAAGAAACTTGAATAAGAGACTCTTCAAAAGAATTGTACTGCACACAGATGGAGTCCTTCCAGCAACAATGACGGAGAAAGTTAGAGAGGAAGATAATTCCTTCTGCCATTGACGATATCTTTGAAGAGATAGTGAAGAATAAGCTAAAGTTAGCAAAGCTGAAATTCAAAACTCTTCAGATGATTTCTGCTGATTCCCCTGGGGCATACGGATACAGGGCTCTGGCAAATTCTCAGTTCCTCTTTCCTGTGAGGCGGAATGAAAAGGAGGTTCGTCTTCAAGGAAGAAAAGAAGGGGAGGTAAAGTATTTACTCTCTTCTTAATTTTAAAACTATTTGATAATTTTGTTGTCGGGGATGTGGTGTGAGTTTGTATTCTTTAAATTTGCTATCACCGAGATCTTGTAGTAATGATTATTCATTCCATGTTATAGAAATCGACTTGGATCTATCGGACACAATGCGACATGATCTTCATGAGAAAGGAGATTGTCAACAGGATGAATTTCTTCCTCGATATTTTGAAACATATCATCCCCAGAATGTCGGCAACCAAGATTTTGCAGCTGTGTTTCTGGCTCATGTACTGGAAGCTTTAACCTTAGGAACAGTAATAATTGAAAATGGGATTGTCAGACTCAATATTGAGCCGTCGTCACCCCTGCTATACGTCTGTGTAGGGCCAGGAGCTGATATCCCATACATTGAAGACCAGCTACCAAGGAAAAGTCTCAATGAGAGACTCCTCCAAACAATTAAAATGCATATTTTGAATTTGAATTTGATATTAAAATTCAGGGAGCGTCAGCACTTAGGCTATT